>NC_081411.1:238690778-239904109 GCF_030272615.1 Cryptomeria japonica
CCCGCGGCGCCCACGCAGCCACCACGGGGGAACCTGTGGCCACCGCAGGAGTTGCAGCTTGTTGCGGCCGCTGCTGGTCACAGACCCGCATAGGGGGAGGAGGCAGTGGGTTGAGCCTCTGCTCCCTGCTCCTCCAAACCCCCAAATAAATTATATTATTATATTTGTTTTTATATCCACAGTCAAAAAATTTCGATTTATAAAAATCAAATCGATTTTTATTACAATCTTTGCTTATATTTTTGATATATATGTATATTCTTCTTTTCAA
Organism: Cryptomeria japonica; assembly: GCF_030272615.1. NCBI lineage: Eukaryota > Viridiplantae > Streptophyta > Pinopsida > Cupressales > Cupressaceae > Cryptomeria > Cryptomeria japonica. Next base: position 238,691,050 of record NC_081411.1, read on the forward strand.
ACACACAAGGTATCAAATACCCTAAAAAAATTGAAGAATATCTAAAACCACAAATAAATTTCTTCAACAAAAACCCATATTTGGGCAAAAAGGGACCATTTTTATCACAATGATTCAACCATATTTTTTTTTTCAAGAACACAAGCTAATAAGCATAGTTCTAAAATCACAAATCCAAATTAAATCTAAAATCAATTTGAAGATTGGTTTTTTTTTTACAACAAGCATTCTTCTTTCAACCAACAAACCATTTCTTTGGCAACAAGGAAGACAAATAAGATAATTCCTACCTCCATACGCAATCTTGGAAGAGATTTGAAGGAGAGCCCAACCTGCAAGCTCCAGAAAACTTCTTCCTCCCAAAACCCCCAAATTTTCCATCCAAAATATTTTTCCTAACATATTTTTCCCCCAAAAAAATCCATCTCCATATTTTTCCAAAAGTCTAGGTTAAATGGGAGAAGTTTGACCAAAAATTTATTTTTGGATTTAAAATTTTTATTTAAAATAAATCACAAAAATCATTCTTTTAAACTATATCAACAAATTAAACTTGCTTTTCAATTTTAAAATTGTTTTTTTTTTCAAATAACTGAATTTAACCTTTCTATTTCCAAAATGCCAAGAAGATAAAATTAATTCTATTTCAATTAAATTTAAATCTTTCTTTTCATAAGCATAAACATACTAAATTTAACATTAAAATTAACTATTTAATTGAACTTGCTCCCAATTTAAATCGAACAATTCAAATTAACGATAATCGCATAAAGAAATCCTGTTTAATTTAGTCCATTAATCTTTAATGCACAAACACATATTTAATCAAATTAAATACTAAGGACTAGTTACTCAATCTAACCATACACACAAAACACGCAACCCAAGAAGCCAAACGGACAAACAACCCGCAAACCCAACCAAAGGGAATACTGACGACGACTAACGACGCTCACTTGAGCATGACTATGGTCAAATGAGGATATCACGACCACCTAATCCAACTCTAAGGATTAAAGAGGTACACTCAAACTTGCAATTTCAGGTGGAGACGAACCTCGCACCCATGCGGTAGTGTACCTGAAATCTCCTGCAACCAAGAGTCATACATCCATACATATATAAACTTAATTAAAGCGTTAGCCTGAGATTATAACACAAAATAGGAGAACTAATTAACTTGCATACCAACTGGTGCGAAAACCACATTAACAGATATGCACTAAAATCAAAACATCTGACTATAACACTATAATATGATAAACTAACTCAGGTCAAACCGAGATTAGAAACTGATTAGGGCAGGGATACTACAGGTGTACTTTTTTTTAAAGTGCCTCTTTGTCAATATAATCGCTTGAATTTTTGCACTAGATTCATGCTTTATCAAATAACAAATTCATGTCTATGGGGCACATTTGTAACCATGACTATGTTCTTGTTTTTCAAATCCATCTTAGCAATCAAGAGGGTCTCATCCTAAAATCTTCACCATTGTGTACTTTTATGTACTATCTTTTTTAGACTTGGAGATGTGTAATACTTAAAAATGCATGATTAGATTGTTGTATGATCAAGTTGTGAGGGAACTATGCCGTAATTGAGTCCTTGAAATTGAACAATATTGAAAAACAACAAGCATCTAAGATGCAACTTTTTACTCTTATTTATTGCACCAAGAAAATATTATTATTGATTCCTCTTTAGAATGACTCATTTTCATATTTTTAATGATTGCTTGATGATTAGAATGAATGCTTACATGAGATCTTTGTTGAAATCTACCCAAGTCCATTAATAAGCACCAACAATACTACAACAACTAAACTAAAATAGTACCAACTCATGGCTTTATGATCTATACACCAAACCAAGAAGCAAAAAAACTAAACATTTGCTCTGTTTTTGCTATGGAAGCAAATCTACATTTTGAAAGTTGCCTCATTTTTATTTCTTTTACTTTGCACTACTGTCCATGTACCTTATTGGGTCTCATCATTAGTAATCTCATCAACATCCCCTGAGGCAAGATTCAGACCTTTAAGAGGCTGGGAACTAGAACTATACTCAACTGTAACCAACCTCCCAAAAGAAAGTGAGTTGGAATTACTATTGATCCTCATAGAAAGAGGAACCACTAAATACCTTACTATGAGCTATGATTTCTTTAGTGGACCAACTGGTGTTTTGAAAGTTGATACATCAACCTATTAGGCCACCTCCAAGGAAGGGACACCTACTCCCTTATCATTGCCTCCATCATTAACAAGGGAGACAACCAACATCCATGGAGCATGTTGAGCATTGTGTGGTAAAGCCTTGTGTGAGCCATACCCTTTGGGTTTCTAACCTTCATCACTTGTCACTCCATCCTGATCCAAGTCTTCCTTTTCTACCAAGTATTGGTGGAGGAGACATCTTTCCACCATGAATTTTGACTATCTTTCCTTTGTTTATCACATTGGGTGATGACATGTCCAATACAAAAACATCTACAACACTGAAATGGAACATCCTTATAATCTAGGAGACAACCCAACCACCATTTTTAGTGTTGAGAGAAATCTTCACAAGAAAAGCTTTGGTGGTGTCAATCTCCACCAATATACGGGAATATGTGGTGTAGAAGAAATTTTTAAAACCCTCATCAACTCCCAAGATTTTTCCCAATGAAGTGCCAATAGCTTCAAAACAAGAGTCAAATAGAAATAGAAAGGGTAGATTTGAAAGCCTTACCCAAAGACGAATAGTAGAGAATGATTTAGAACTTGGATCGAAGGAAGGGTGTCAGGGTTTCAACATTAGTAGGCGTTGATTGAAACTGTCCCATTGGTAATTGTAGAAAATCATGCGACAGACATGAATATTATTGAGGATCGTGAAAAAAAACTCTTATGCACAAGGATAATATATGGAGATTGCCCTCCAGATGGGGCCCCATGTTTCTAAAATCCACTGGTGAAGCACTAATGTGCTTGGCCAAAACCTTCAAAATCTCCTGATCAAACCATGCTTTGGAAAATAATCAATATTCTTAGCCGCCTCCACCAAAATATCCTCTCCCAGATCAATTTTCAAAGGCATATTAGACGGACAAAGAGCTTAAGCCACCATATGGAGTTTGGTTGCCTGTGCAACAAAGTATCAATCTTCACCATTTTGTACTTTTATGTGTTATCATTTTTAGACTTGGAGATGTGTAATACTCAAAACTGCATGATTAGATTGTTATGTGATCAAGTTCTGAGGGCACTATGCCTTGAAATTGAACAATACTGAAAACAACAAGCACCTAAGATGCAACTTTTTACTCTTATTTATTACACCCAGAAAAATATAATTATTGATTCCTCTTTAGAATGACTCATTTTCATATTTTTAATGATTGCTTGATGATTAGAATGAATGCTTATAGGAGATCTTTGTTAAAAGCTACCCAAGTCCATTAATAAGCACCAACAATACTACAACAACTAAACTAAAATAGTACCAACTCATGGCTTTATGGTCTATACACCAAACCAAGAAGCAAAAAAACTAAACATTTGCTCTATTTTTGCTATGGAAGCAAATCTACATGTTGAAAGTTGCCTCATTTTTCTTTCTTTTACTTTGCACTACTGCCCATGTACCTTATCGGGTCTCACCGTTAGTAATATCATCAACATCTCCTGAGGCAAGATTTAGACCTTTAAGAGGCTGGGAACTAGAACTATACTTAACTGTAACCAACCTCCCTAAAGAACTGAGTTGGAATTAGTATTGATCCTCATAGAAAGAGGAACCACTAAATACCTTGCTATGAGCTATGATTTCTTTAGTGGATCAATTGGATTTTTGAAAGTTGATACATCAACCAATTAGGCCACCTCCAAGGAAGGGAAACCTACTCCCTTATCATTGTCTGCATCATTAACAAGGGAGACAACCAACATTGACCATGGAGCATGTTGAGCATTGTATCGTGAAGCCTTGTGTGAGTCATACCCTTTGGGTTTCTAACCCTTATCACTCGTCACTACATCCTGATCTAAGTCTTCCTTTTCTACCAAGTATTGGTGGGGAATACATCTTTCCACCATGAATTTTGACTATCTTTCCCTTGTTTATCACATTGGGTGATGACATGTCCAATACAAAAACATCTACAACACTGAAATGGAACATCCTTATAGTCTAGGAGCCAACCCAACCACCATTTTTAGTGTTGAGAGAAATCTTCACAAGAAAAGCAAGTTGGTGGTGTCAATCTCCACCAATATACATGCATATGTGGTGTAGAAGAAATTTTTAAACCCCTCATCAACTCCCAAGATTTTTCCCAATGAAGTGCCAATAGCTTCAAAACAAGAGTCAAATCAAAATAGAAAGGGTAGATTTGAAAGCCTTACCCAAAGAGGAATAGCAAAGAAGGATTTAGAACTCGGATCAAAGGAAGGGTGTCATGCTTTCAACATTATTAGCCGTTGATTGAAACTGTCCCATTGGTAATTGTAGAAAATCATGCGACAAATATGAATATTATTGAGGATCGTGACAAAAAACCCTTATGCACAAGGATAATATATGGAGATCGCCCTCCAAATGGGGCCCCATGTTTCTAAAATCCACTGGTGAAGCACTAATGTGCTTGGCCAAAACCTTCAAAATCTCCTGATCAAACCATGCTTTGAAAAATAATCAATATTCTTAGCCACCTCTACCAAAATATCCTCTCCCAGATCAATTTTCAAAGGCATATTAGAGGGACAAAGAGCTTGAGCCACCATATGGAGTTTGGTTGCCTGTGCCAAAGAGTATCAATCTTCACCATTGTGTAATTTTATGTACTATCTTTTTTAGACTTGGAGATGTGTAATACTTAAAACTGCATGATTAGATTGTTGTGTGATCAAGTTGTGAGGGCACTATGCCTTAATTGAGGCCTTGAAATTGAACAATACTGAAAACAACAAGCACCTAAGATGCAACTTTTTACTCTTATTTATTGCACCAAGAAAAATATCATTATTGATTCCTCTTTAGAATGACTCATTTTCATATTTTTAATGATTTCTTGATGATTAGAATGAATGATTATAGGAGATCTTTGTTAAAAGCTACCCAAGTCCATTAATAAGCACCAACAATACTACAACATCTAAACTAAAATAGTACCAACTCATGGCTTTATGATCTATACACCAAACCAAGAAGCAAAAAAACTAAACATTTGCTCTATTTTTGCTATGGAAGCAAATCTACATGTTGAAAGTTGTCTCATTTTTCTTTCTTTTACTTTGCACTACTGTCCATGTACCTTATTGGGTCTCATCGTTAGTAATCTCATCAACATCCCCTGAGGCAAGATTCAGACCTTTAAGAGGTTGGGAACTAGAACTATACTCAACTGTAACCAACCTCCCTAAAGAACTGAGTTGGAATTAGTATTTATCCTCATAGAAAGAGGAACCACTAAATACCTTGCTATGAGCTATGATTTCTTTAGTGGATCAATTGGATTTTTGAAAGTTGATACATCAACCAATTAGGCCACCTCCAAGGAAGGGAAACCTACTCCCTTATCATTGTCTGCATCATTAACAATGGAGACAACCAACATTGACCATGGAGCATGTTGAGCATTGTGTCATGAAGCCTTGTGTGAGTCATACCCTTTGGGTTTCTAACCCTCATCACTCGTCACTCCATCCTGATCTAAGTCTTCCTTTTCTACCAAGTATTGGTGGGGGAGACATCTTTCCACCATGAATTTTGACTATCTTTCCTTTGTTTATCACATTGGGTGATGACATGTCTAATACAAAAACATCTACAACACTGAAATGGAACATCCTTATAATCTAGGAGCCAACCCAACCACCATTTTTAGTGTTGAGAGAAATCTTCACAAGAAAAGCTTTGGTGATGTCAATCTCCACCAATATACATGCATATGTGGTGTAGAAGAAATTTTTAAATCCCTCATCAACTCCCAAGATTTTTCCCAATGAAGTGCCAATAGCTTCAAAACAGGAGTCAAATCAAAATAGAAAGGGTAGATTTGAAAGCCTTACCCAAAGAGGAATAGCAGAGAAGGATTTAGAACTTGGATCAAAGGAAGGGTGTCATGCTTTCAACATTATTAGGCGTTGATTGAAACTTTCCCATTGGTAATTGTAGAAAATCATGCGACAAATATGAATATTATTGAGGATCATGACAAAAAACCCTTATGCACAAGGATAATATATGGAGATCGCCCTCCAAATGGGGCCCCATGTTTCTAAAATCCACTGGTGAAGCACTAACGTGCTTGGCCAAAACCTTCAAAATCTCCTGATCAAACCATGCTTTGAAAAATAATCAATATTCTTAGCCACCTCCACCAAAATATCCTCTCCCAGATCAATTTTCAAAGGCATGTTAGAGGGACAAAGAGCTTGAGCCACCATATGGAGTTTGGGTGCATGCGCAACATAGTATCAATCTTCACCATTGTGTAATTTTATGTACTATCTTTTTTAGACTTGGAGATGTGTAATACTTAAAACTGCATGATTAGATTGTTGTGTGATCAAGTTGTGAGGGCACTATGCCTTAATTGAGGCCTTGAAATTGAATAATACTGAAAACAACAAGCACCTAAGATGTACCTTTTTACTCTTATTTATTGCACCAAGAAAAATATCATTATTGATTCCTCTTTAGAATGACTCATTTTCATATTTTTAATGATTGATTGATGATTAGAATGAATGATTATAGGAGATCTTTGTTAAAAGCTACCCAATTCCATTAATAAGCACCAACTATACTACAACAACTAAACTAAAATAGTACCAACTCATGGCTTTATGATCTATACACCAAACCAAGAAGCAAAAAAGCTAAACATTTGCTCCATTTTTGGTATGGAAGCAAAGCTACATGTTGAAAGTTGCCTCATTTTTCTTTCTTTTACTTTGCACTATTGTCCATGTACCTTATTGGTTCTCATCGTTAGTAATCTCATCAACATCAATTGAGGCAAGATTTAGACCTTTAATAGGCTAGGAACTAGAACTATCTCAACTGTAACCAACCTCCCAAACGAAAGTGACTTGGAATTGCTATTGGTCCTCATAGAAAGAGGAACCACTAAATACCTTTCTATAAGCTATGATTTCTTTAGTGGATCAACTGGAGTTTTGAAAGTTGATACATCAACCTATTAGGTCACTTCCAAGGAAGGGACACCTACTCCCTTATCATTGTCTCCATCATTAACAAGGGAGACAACCAACATCCACGGAGCATGTTGAGCATTGTGTTGTCAAGCCTTGTGTGAGCCATACCCTTTGGGTTTCTAACCCTCATCACTTGTTACTCCATCCTGATCCAAGTCTTCCTTTTCTACTAAGTAGTGGTGGGAGAGACATATTTCCACCATGAATTTTGACTATCTTTCCTTTGTTTATCACATTGGGTGATGACATGTCCAATACAAAAACATTGACAACACTGAAATGGAACATCCTTATAATCTAGGAGCCAACCCAACCACCTTTTTTAGTGTTGAGAGAAATATTCATAAGAAAAGCTTTGGTGATGTCAATCTTCACCAATATACGGGCATATGTGGTGTAGATTTTTGTTTTAAATCCCTCATCAACTCCCAAGATTTTTCCCAATGAAGTGCCAATAGATTCAAAACAGGAGTCAAATCAAAATAGAAAGGGTAGATTTGAAAGCCTTACCCAAAGAGGAATAGCAGAGAAGGATTTAGAACTTGGATCAAAGGAAGGGTGTCAGGGTTTCAACATTAGTAGGCATTGATTGAAATTGTCCCATTGATAATTGTAAAATATCACGTGACAAACATGAATATTATTGAGGACCGTGACAAAAAACCCTTATGCACAAGGGTAATTTATGAAGATTGCCCTCCAAATGGGGCTTCATGTTTCTAAAATCCACTGGTGAAGCACTGATGTGCTTGGCCAAAACCTTCAAAATCTCCTGATTAAACCATGCTTTGAAAAATAATCAATATTCGTAGCCACCTCCACCAAAATATCCTCTCCCAGATCAATTTTCAAAGGCATATTAGAGGGACAAAGAGCTTGAGCCACCATATGGAGTTTGGTTGCCTATGCAATATAGTATCTAGTCCTCATAGCATTTGGCCTATATCGACAATGGTCATATCCCACTGATATGAAAACCAGATTTGGCAATGTTAAGATAGACACATCACTCTCCCAAAATTTCAACCAAAAATCATCAAACACTGGCAATAATTATTAGTGTCCTAACAAAATAGGCCCCAATTTTTATTGAGGTGATTTAATAGGCCCCTAATATTAAATCTAAAATTTATATTAGGATTGACAATATTTAAGAGGGGAATAAAGTGCATAGAATTTTAAAATAGTATAGAACCCCAAATAAGCTTGAAATGACATAGGAGAAGACATACTAAAGCAAGGGCCCAAATAGGAGTGTGAAATTATAAGGGGTTACAATTTACTACACTACATTTAGCCCCCACTCAAGCTGAGGTGTGAACTTATTCTCATATTTATAGTATAGTAGAAATTAAGAGACAACGTATGAGAGAAAGAAAAAATAGGGATAGATGACACTAAGTTTGAGGGATGGTCAATCCCCCAAGCATAGGATCCTATCAATCAATGCAAAAACCTTCAAATAGACACAAAGTAAACAACATTAGTACTAAGGCAAAAAAAAAGGTTCCAATTAAACTAGTTGAAGAGACCTTGATGTCAAAATGGCTCAACCGCTAATATCATTCTCAATGTGTTATTGCAAGAGCACAAATGGGCTTATATCTAAAGGACAAGGACATACAACAATTAATAAGAGATGAAGGAATAAATTCCACTAGCCAACAAGGTGTGTTATGTTGGGTGATTCATGATTGCATCATGGATTCTACTAGATAGTAAGTTGTATTTTGTTAGGTGATCCACGCTAAGGAAGGTTACAAAGAAAAAACTTCTATTTGCTAAATAGTTTAAAAACTCAACCGCAAAATGGGTATTACAATGTGTACCAAACACAAAGAGTGCCAAACAAAACCCTTTATTTGCAAGGCATTCTAAAATACTTGACTACAAAATGGGTGCTACAATGTGCACCGACATAAAGATTACCAAAAAAAATCTTTGTTTTCTAGGTAATCCACAAATACAATTGCAAAATAGGTGTTGCAGTGTGCACCAAACAACAAGAAGGCCTTATGTTCCCCTCCACAAGATGTCAACATACCTACATGTTGATATCTTAAGGAAGGTAGAGATCCACATCAAGGATAAACACCAAGGAGATATCCTTAACAAACATGCATGCTTTTAAAGCTAGGAAGAAGATGCATTAAGGGATACAATTTTTTAAGAAATTAAGAGATATTTGTAAAAGATATATCTTGCAATAAGTGTAAAGGGACCCTTATCAAGGATATATGACTATCAAAGGGGGAGGATGATATATTTGCATAAATATATCAACCTTCAAATAGTAATAAAGATGGCATCTTCAACACTATAAAAAAGGTGAAGAAGACCAATAATATGCATGGGCAAAAGCACAATGTTGTGTCATCCTTTGGGCTAACTGGCGTAGTTAGATCAAACTTAGTTTGGTTGAATTGAGTCTGGCTAAACTATTTTCTTGTCGTAGTGGCACCCATTGGCATGGGTTTGGTGCCAAGATGGCACCAAAAGTTCAGTTGGACTTATTCAAAATAGTTTGGCCGAACTTGCCTATGTGTCAAGTGATGTGGTAGAAAAATCACCATTTTGTCTATATTTCTAAAAAAATTCACTTCTACTCTATTTTTCTTTAGGCAGAATGTTTTTTACAAAAAACAAAAAATACCCTCCGTAGAGCTCGAAGTCAAGAATCTGGATATATAATTTTTTAAATATTTTGATTAATTTTAATATTTTTTATTTTTTAAACATTACAAGTAGGTTTTTAAGTTCAAAGAGGCTGATTTGAAATTAAAAAATATATATATTAAATAATATTAAAAAAATAAAAAAAGAATTCACTAGATGAGATAATCTTCTCCGAAAGGGTATAAGTTTTTTTGATAATGATAAATTTAGTAGACAAAAGGTGATGTCAAATGAAAACTACCAAATTCAACTATGTTGGGCTTTAAAATATTATTACAAGAAAAATATACATCAAAATTTAATTTTTTTTTAGCACTGCATATATATGTCCTCTATCTAGAAAATTAAAATCAAAAAGAAAAAAGAAGAAGTGTGTTTTCATTTTTTTGGTGATGCCAACTAGAACCCCTAATTTTCAGCAATAAAAAATATGTCTTTGAATATATTAAAAATATCAATTTAAAAAATAAAAAATAAAAAATAAGAGACATAAATTTGATTAATATTTCTACGTTTAATCAATTTACATCATTTTAAAATTCAATTTAGAAATGTCACTTTTATGCGGTCAAAGTTAAATAGTTTTAGTTGTGTTGGCCACTTCCTTTATAAAAGGGTGACACAAAATTGTGCTTTTACCCACACCTTCCTTGTTACTAGGAGAGGGATTCTTGATGGAGGATTACACACATTTTATCACAAAGGAGATACCATTTATAAAAGACATATGCTTTCAAGCAAGGAATAGGTACTAATCAAAGATGCACACTTCTAAGCAAGGATAAAATACTCATGAAGATTAAACAATTATATGCAATAAGGAATATCTAGTTATAAAAGATATAACTCAATGGAGGGAAATTGAATCCTTAGGAAGGAAGAATAATTAGAAAACTATTCTTGTTCCGCAACATAAAGATTAGCATATAAATATGCTATTATGTTGCTACCCAAGTATGATTGCACATGAAATCGCACCACCATGAATGACAATGAGCACCTGAAAGGTAAGATAGTACTAATGTCACATAGTGAGGAGCACCATAATAGGACATAAATTTTATTTAGAAGGGACATGACAAAGATGTCACTCATTATCATTTGTCATATGAATGATGCTAGAATCAATGAGTTGTTGCATTTTACTTCTCAAAGCTTGACATTCATTTGTGGAATGACAATACATTCAATAATACACACAAACAAAAGAATTTTCAAGATTTTTTCTACAATTTCTCCTTCATTTTGGCCAAGAGAGTTATCAATTTTTCTTGAAGAAGGCTAATCAAAATACTCTCTAATTTAGATGAAAAGTTGGGAGAAGAATACATAGATGCATTACAAAAAGGTGGAAGGGATGTTGACGAAGAAGGAGGTTGAAAACCTAAACCCTCTTTAGAAAAGTGTGATGTAGATTTCTCATGAGTCTCAATACTTTGTTGCATGCATCCTAAATAGTCTCTATAGTATCCACGTTTAGAAAAGATTTTGAAACCAACTCCATAATATTTTTTACAAATCAAATGTAGGAGTTTTAATGGGTGTTATAACATCAACAAGAGAGAGTTCACTCTTACTTTCAACTGGGTTAAAGTGTAAAGAGCCCCAATCATCATCAAGACATGTGTTGGAAGAAGAAGAGGTTGAAACAGACTTAAAAGAATCTTGAACAAATGACACAGAAGCCCCTTTGAGGCTTCAATTTTGAATACAAAGACTTTATACTCTCCACAACACTGAGGTGTAAAGTCTAAAGAACCCCAATTAGCTTATAAGAAAGCATCATCAATAGGAGATTGTGTTGTAGAAGGTATCACAGTGTTAAGGGAAGATATAGATTAGGTACCTCTTTTTGGACACCATTATATGGATTTTATCACCTTGTAGAGTGTCCATCTTGTTATTGTAAATGAATTTGAGATTGCAATGAAGAGTAGAAGGGATTTCTTGCATAGCATGGTGTCATAGTCTACCTAAAAGAAGGTTGAATGTGAGAGTATTAGGCATGACATGGATAAGCATGAGTACGATCACCTCACCTACTTCAATAGGCAATATAATTGTATCTAATGATTGTTTACCAACATTATCAAGGTCATAAATACAAAGTAAATTTGGTTGAATAAGGGAGGCATCCATTTTGATCTTATGTAATAATTCAATGCCAAAAATATTAAGACCTGAGCCATTATCAATCAAGGTATGTCTTATTGCATTACCATTGATGAGTACCCAAATCATTAGAGGGCCACATTGAGTTTGGACTTCCAAAGGAGGTAACTAATGTTATTCAAACACAATAACTAGCTTTGTATCATGCATATGATCAAGCAAGGCTGCTACATTATTCAATCTAGCAAAAGGTGAGATAATCACCTTCTATAAGGCTTCTTGGAGAATCCCATGGTATGTAGGTGAAGTTTGAATCAAATCCTAAAGGGAGATCTTAGCTGGAGTAACACGAAGTTGCTCAACAAGATCATACTCCTTGCCAACGTGTTGTGAAAGATGAGGAGGTGAAGGAAGAAAAGGTTGAAAAGTAGGAAGAGAATTTGAATCTTGCTTATTATTTTGAATATTATATGTGTGAGATACTACATGATAATCAACTTGTTTAACATATTTTACTTTAAGCACACAATTTTTTTTTGAGGTTAAGGGGCTCCTTGACAAAGATGGACAATATTTTTAGGCTTCACATGACTAGAAAATATGGATAACATTGAATTGTTTGTGCTCTTTATCCATTAAAGATTCATCTTTCTGAGAGAGAGCATTGGCTAAATTTCTAATGATATCCTCATCTTGCATCATTGTATCCTCACGAGTAGGAAATTTTTTGGGAGAGGGACAAGTATAATTCATCAATACTTCATCTCTAGAAGGAAGGTCATTTAGATGTATTGAATGCAAGGTATCACTAAGAAAAGCAGAAATAATCTCATCCTCTTGCACCAAAGTATCCTCATGGTGGAGGACATTTTAGGAGAATAATCATCATCATTTCTCAAAGCCTCATCCCTAGGAGGGAGAATTTTTAAATGAGTGTTTATAATCTCTTCTTTCACCAAAATGTCGTCACGGGTGGGACCAATTTTGGGAGGGGAACAAACATCATTCATCAATACTTCATCCTTTAAAGGGAGAGCATTGAGAAAGGTGCTAGTATGACCATACTCTTGCCTCATAATGTCCTCATGGATAGGAGGATCTTTAGGAGAGGGTAGAGTGTTACAAGGGAGGCTAGATCACTATCACATCTATGTAATATATTCATCATGAAACTAACTAATTGAAAACATGGTGAAAATAATTTACATTTTCAAATAATAACATATGCTAAATGCATGATATAAATGATAACAATGTACAATTTTTATGACTTTTTAATGAATACAAGTACATAAACAACGAACGAATGTATTTAAATCTAAGAATTCTATGCTAAAATCATATATAAAATTAAAAATAAGAAACTATGCAAGTGTAAGACATGTTAGGTTCACAAAAATGTAATGTATTGGAAGTGGGATTCACTAGCCTAAACATGCAACCTAGGAATCCAACCCAATCCCATCAATTACATTGTATAACAACCAATTAGGCCCAACTTCAGACCCTCAAGAGAGTTGTGCGTCTAATTCATGTCGATTTCACCAAAATGTAATGTATGGAAATGGGTTTCACTAGTCTAAACATGCAAACTAGGAATCATTCCTAATCCTATTATTCATTGGGGAACAACTAATTAAGCCTCTTAGGAGAGTTGGGCACATGTTAGTTTATTGTTCTCTTTTAATTTTATTGATTGGATATGATTGGAGATTGGAAATGCAAGAACTAGGTTAAATAATGCAAGAGTGGCAATAATTAGCATACACAAACAAATGTAGATATGAGAATCGATTGAAATGTACAAAATTAGAAATGAGATGCAAAAAGGAAGTTGTGTCTAAAATCTAATCTCGAAATGATTGGACACAGTAGTTAGGTGCCTTAGTCATGTTAAGTGTTTGAGTGAAACATAGGGGTCAAACTTGTCTCTAGAGCTTCCAAGCTTACTTTTGGTCAAACTTAAGTCAAATCACTTGTTGTATGGGCCTACGTTCCCTAGTATTGATGAAATTGGTGCTCATTGTCACTGTTTAGAGCTTTTTCTGGTGAAAATTTATGAGAATCACTATTTTTGAACTTGCAAATGCACAAAAGGAGAGAAAAATGGGGTTGGGTTGTATAGGGGCTTGCCTAAGTCAAACCTTGGGTTGGAGTTAACCCTACAACAATTATGATGAAAAAGAGAGCTTGCCCCTAGTAGGGTAGAGGCTAAATATGAAATTAAATGCTTGAATGGGAATGCTGAATTGAAATGATTAATATCTTGATTGGTGATGCAATGCTCTTTAGATAAGTCCCCCAAGTGTTGATGCAATAACATGATAAATCATCACAAAATCCATCATGGAAACATAGTTTAAGATAGATTTTTGTAGCTTGATGCTCTTTATACTCATATTTTCTCTTGAGGAAGAATACTTTCTCTTGAATTAGAACTCGTGGATGATCAAAATGAATTATGGATTATGTCTTCTATAGGGTTCTCAAGTTATTTTTGCATTTTTGGGCAGCTTACAATGGTAATATCTCAATATCAAGACTAGATTTGATAATTTTAAGGTGAACATGTTACTCTCCCAAAATTTTAGCCAAAAAGTGTTAGACACTAGAAATAGTTGTCAATATCCTAAAAAAATAGGCTCCAATTTTTAGGGAAGTGAGATAATAGGTCCCTAATATCAAATCTATAATTTATATTATGATTGACAATATTTAAGTGAGGAATAAAATAATCTTGAAATGACATAGGAAAAGTCAAACTAAAGAAAGGGCCCGGAGAGGAGTGTGAAATTGTAAGGGGTTACAATTTACAACACTATAATAGGAAACTCGAAAGACTAGATTCTTACCTTATATTGATTATCTTGAAATGAAATTACAAAGTTGTTGTGAAAATTACATAAGGTTTAGCCTCATGGGATCCATACAATGATCAACAAATCTGATATATAATATTAGAAACATCTACAAGAGAGAACTACAACAATAACACCACACTCAAATCTGATTTCATCTCTTCAACTTGCTCCTCAAAATCCAACTTACAAAAATCTCCAATTGATAACTTTAGTTCCCAATTTATAGAGATGTAATGGAAGGAAAACAATTATTTTCCCCAAAACCATGAGTTAGAAACCACCTTGAAAATCCCATGCCAAGATTAGGAGGTTGCTTATACTTAGAAAATTGCATTAATTACTCCACATGAACTGCACATGACCACCTCCATCTCAACTAGTTAGATTAGAAACTTCCATATCTTTCTCGGGACCCATAATAGACAAGTGTACTTGGGTGCTCAAATTTGGAATGCATAAAACAACAAGTTTCAACATGACAGATCATGGAAGAAAAGTTTCTTTCCACTCTCATATTGAATTCCAAAATAGAATATTTTGAGCATACACCTTGTAGATGCCACCAACATGTGTTCATTTCCCAATAAAGTTGAAACCTTAAGACTTGGCCAAATATTTAATTAAATATTTAAGGCCTTATTACATCAATTTATTCACCTAAAACACTACCAGCTAAAATTTTATATAAAATAAAATTACAATATTTATGGGTGATGCAAGATTTCTCTTACATCAATGGATGCTCTTGCATTAGACACCCAATGGATTTGGATGGTAGAGCCATCATTTCAGGTTGTAAATAACTATCATGAACTCCATCACTGCAAGAGGTACTTCAAAATACTGCTTCATTCTCCTCTTCCAACACTTGGCTAACATAACTCCCCTCTTCCTTTGCCAAATTTTTTCTTCACTTCTCCATCCTCTTATGGACCTATGGCCACCATTGATTGACCTCCTTTTCCAATTCAACTTTCCTCTCACCCCTTCTCCTATGTGATTCAACTCACCCTAATTTGGCCTCCTCTACCAAAATTTGCTTACATCATCTCCTACAACTCCTAGAAACAAATCTACATTAACTACATCATGAAAATAAACAATTTTTTTCTCTAAGTATTCAACTCCTTTTCCAATTTTACTCATCCATTTGCTTACTCACTCTCAACTTCACTTTATCTTCTAAAGGATTCTTATCTACTGTTGCAATATCCTCATCATTCTTTATTGAAATTTTTTCTCTACATGTTCTCAATTCAATCCATTCTTTTTCAATTGATACAACTTGCATTCATATATCATCTTCTTCACTCTCATTTACACTTTCCAATAGCTTCATATCCACTAAAGGACATAACTATTTTTTTATCCTCAACTTTTGTTGAAACTTCTTTCTCCAACTCTTTTGTTCCTTCCAAAAGGCATGCTTCAACTACATTATCACTCTTTTCTCTTCATTTTCATATGCATTTTCAACTACACACAAAATCATATTCTTCTCTTCTTTGCTCAACTCCACTACTACTCTGGTTTCTTGTAACGCCCCACTAGGGAACCCTAGAGTAACAACAACTAATAACTCAAATACACATAATTTTTTTTTTCTTAAAGGGAAACATAACACATCAACCATCTTTAACTCAATACAACACTAAGTAAATACATTACACCACTTAGAAGAAATCATAACAATATTTAGCGAAAGACAATCACATCACATAATAGAATTCTAAGGGTTCCCTAACGTCTCTACTAAGCAACACTCACTATCATATGTTAACCATATAACATCACATAATATAATTCTAAGGGTTTCCTCTGTGGGGTGCCATTGCCATAAAGGACCCAAGGCCACTAGAATCTTCTTGGAGTGAGAATGACTATTCCAAGTGCTCAAGATAAAGATAAGTATTGGAAAAACTTGATGCTATAAGATATTGAGAATGCTTTATATAGGATTTGCCAATAATATGGTTCAATTAAGTGGTTATGTTATTCCATTTATTGTGTTATTAATTTACTTTGTAATTATTATCATTTACATATAATTTAATGATATTTACCTTTAATTAATGAACTTTACATTAATATTTAATCAATTAATTTCGCTGCAAATAATTAATTAAGTTTGGTTGAAAAGTGTCATTACATTGGCATAAGAGCCTAATGATCATGCCTTCCTACCTTTGAAATTTTCCTTTATGTTTTGAAATTTCATTTTAACTGGTCCTAAAAATGCTCCTAGTATATATCTAGCATTATTGCCCTAACTTTGGAATTACAAGACTTGGCTATATAAGACCTAGATTATAACCTTTGTCCAAATGTTACTTTTTGTTTTCTATTTTTCTCATTGGCATTATTGAAATCTTAGATCGTACATATGTATTCATGTTCATAATCTTGAGAACTTTCTATTTATACCATAGTAAGAGCCAAATTAGGAAATGATTATCATTATTTTTATAGGTGATATTTGAAAGGTTTTCATGGTAATTGTTTCTTTTTTCAACATAAACTTTAAACATTAGGGAGTTAAAGGATGTGATTCAATTTAGAGGACAAGATTGCAAGTGTAATATAATAATAATAATAATCTAGATTAAGTATGTTATAAGCTAGAAGATATATGATTTAATGTTCAATTCATACTTGATGTTAACAAATATATCAAAATAAGAAAAGAAAGGGAGGTTAACTTATATTCACATAAAACGAAGTACAATTATTTAAAAATTAATTATATTTTAAAATTTTCCATAAAATTTTCCAATAAACATTAAGAAATGTAACAACAAAATTTGGCTACCAATATAGTAATTGTTCCAAGTGATATTTGATGGACGGTATGGAAATAAGAAGATCGAGAAAAATAATATGATGGCACCATCTCCTAGAGTATATACAATCTTTACTGGTATAGTGATAACATTGAACAAACCGATTAAATGAGAATCGATAAAATGATGGTACATAGTCATTGTTGGATCTATTCACATCTACAATTGTCACACTTGGAAGAAAATAAGTTTTTAGGAGAACATGATATTCCATCAAACAATTAGATTAAAGTTGATATATTCCTGTAAACTCGATGTCCCTCAATTTCATAAACAAATGGACAAAGCCCAATTGGTTATGTATGTGTAATTTAGAACTTTAGAGATTTGGAAATTTGTTTCATATTCAATAGTTATGACAATAGTTGGAAACGACCCTTCCTCAGTGGTCGTAACTGATATAACTAATCACTCCATGGATATTTAAATGGTACATCAGAAGATAACATTGGTAAGTTTAGACCATTCACATACTTTATTATGAGATCATATTTCTGTGATGAACTAAATCAAACTCCATTCCTACCATTCATTCCCTGCTTTCCTAGAGAACATATCAACAATAAGTTGGTCTAACTGACTCAACCATAGTGAGCACTTGGGATATTCAAAGGATTGCATCGTTACATGGTATCGACCTAATCCTCTTTTCTTTTTTTTTTTGTGTGTGTTAGATATTGAAGACAATTTACAAAAATAAAAATGATGTTTTATACATATTATCAAACCTTGTCATTGAATGCATATATTCACTACTTCAGAGATGGATGATGGCTCAAGTTTGAGGCACATTTAAGGATGTGGATATGAATGATTAACAAAGTCAAAGGCAAATTCATAAGAATCAAGGGTAGGTAAAATCTCCAATTCTGCATAACCCATATTGACAACCTCCACTCCAGGGGTATGAAAACCAAAAGATAATAGTGTTTATTATTGAATCATCTTTGGCATGTAGTTATTTTATTTTGTAATATGAATTCATCTTATTAACATGAGTAGTCAGCAATTGTTTTATCAATTTTAATTCGAGTTCCCGTTTGAGAATGCCCTTTCAGCCAAAATAAAATGAAAGTCTTATCACAGTATGATTGCTTGTTTAGAATAATGATTTTTGGGTTGTTCTAGAATATATTATTCTAGTTTTGTCGGGTTTAGTAATTCATGTAAAGCGGTTGCTATTGTAAAAATAATGAACAGATTGCTTCATCTTGAATGATTTTGTGTTATTTCAAAATGGTTGTATATTGGTATAAGTAATTAGTATTTTCCATGAAATTTCAAAGGCAATCTAAGAAGAGGTTCCACTTTATTTCATTTCCAACAATTAAAGAGCTTATGTGCTATTTTTAATTTTTCTCCTAACATGATATCTTCAAGAAGTTGGTATTGTTAAGGTGATCAATTCCCAAATATCTAACTCAATATTAAAGATTATAAAATTTTATAATATTGATATTATGGGTCATATTCAACATGAAAGATGTAAATCCAACTTTAGTAATTTTCCTCATCTTTACAAAACCTTTACATAAGTCATATCCAAGTTTCTCACTTAAGAAATAATTATATAAATGAAGTATTATATGATTAAGTAAAAATATTTTTTTTAATAGGCTTATGGTGGTCTATCCCCTCTATTCCTCATGTAAACACGTGTAGCATATTGTTATCATAGAAATGTAAGATGACAAGGAATTATTTATATGAGCAATCCAAATTCATGTGCTTATATTCTAGTTATCAAGTAGTGCCTTAAATATAGCTTGTCTCATTTAGTCATTTAAGTCTCTTTCCAAATTTAGATTTCACCAACTAAAATTCATAGTTAGTAAGCCTCTCCAGCTAGTGTTCTTGACTATTAGTATTCTTTCAAAAATGTATGCAAGGTTCACCATGTTTAAATCTTATATATATAGACATCGTCTTAACCACTTGTCAAGGTCATTTCGAAAGATAAATTTGATATTTCATTTATATGATAATAGTGATTAGAATATCCTTGGGAATCTCAAGAAATGTAGTAGCCTTCTAATGAGAGAAATGTTATGATTTGATGTTCTGGATTTGCATAAGATTAAAAAAAACATACATATTTCTTTGTGACTTCCTCCATAACTTGAGTTAATCTATGTGAGGTTTAATATTGTCACCTTTACCATAATGTCCCCCATAATCTTATGTTTGATTGAAGCAATTAGAATTTAAAAGTTGAAGGCCAAAAAGGGTTGTGTTCAAATAGTTAATTTATTGGTTTCTCATTGTAAAAACCCGAGCTTGAGTTTCAAAGTGAAATTTCAACATTGATAATACATGGTGTACCAATGTGGACATGTTGGTCTTCAAAAGATGACAACTTTAGGGATATTAAGTTTAAGGCCCATCTATATTTGGCTAGTACATTCTTAAACATGACAAGTGTCTTAGAATATTGACTTAGTACGTTGGTCTTTCTAATGATTAATTTTGTGTATCTATGTCAATTTTTATTACTTTATGCAAAAAAAATATTTTTTATAAATTTATTTATAGTTAACAACATAAACCTAACATCTAAATTTGTTCAATACAATTTATTTTGTGGGCCCATAACCCACATATCCCAAAATCATTTTCATAACTAGAAAATTAGATATCTAAATGAGTTAAAATATTTTAGGAGGAAACATATGGGCATGTTGGACTTTAAAAGAGGAGAAATGAACTTGAAATTTATTTGTTTTTAGTTTATTTTAATGTTTAGAATCAGTATCATTGAATTACCATTCAAAATTCAAATAACATAGTTACTTAAACAAAAGAAAGGATAGAACTATTTTCTATGAAGCACTTTGTGTGTGATCATGATGCATTATTGTTTTCTTTTAAGATGCTAGTAACTTTTTAGTACTACCTTTATCTATTGTACTTTGTTATTGGACTTGATCAACCTAATAACCCTGTACATGTGCTTTATTTTATACTAAAAGAGGATACTCATGTAGTTCGGAATGCATGATTATCATCTTGGAATATATGTTGAATAGATAATGTGAGTGATTACATAGTATGGGATATGCATGTCATTCACTAGGTAAATGTTATGTCAACATATAATGATACTTTTAAATTTAATTTTAAGTTACATGTTAAAATATATACAAAATAAAATAGAGTGCATAGTAAGACAAATTGATGAAGTTGAAATATATGAGATAAAGAATAACTATAAATTTGGGATATACTTATAAGAAATATGTGTATATAGAGCTCTCATCATAATTTTGATTGGCAAAATGATTCTCTTGAAATTATTTGTTAGTATAAAATAAATAAATAAAGGTAAATAGATCTATGAATTAAAATAAGAAAAGAATGTAGATGAACTAAAATAAAATAGAAATACTATGAAGTATAAATACTCAATGTTGGCATCTTCAATTATTGATTATGTATTTATTTGAATTGTGATGTAGATATATTTCATGCTACTGAGGACATCAGCTAAACTACAGGGGGAGAATTTTTATGCGACTATTTCTCCAAGAGACGATAAAGTAATGAAATAACCCTTTTAGAATTAAAAAGGGAGATAAAACTAAAGGATATTATAATACTTTGGTTTAATAAATATTAATAAATAATGTTAATGACAAACTCTCTTAAGAGAGAGGAATAGTTATAATTATTAAAGGACAAATAAAGGTGACCTTTTCTAAAGGGTGTGAGGGTTTGGAAACTACCCTTGAAAAGGTTATATAAGTGATTTATGTGAGACTTGGGAGGGGGCATGGAGATCACTCAAGAAAGAAGAAGAAGAAGAAGAAGAAGAAGAAGAAGAAGGTGGCTTGGTGGGCTATGGACATGGGAGGAAATATAAGAACTTAGAGGGCATAGAGGAATGAAGGTTAAGGCCATTTGTTGGAATGGTCATTGGAGAAGGGACACACAACGTGTGTCCAACTCGGGGTACGGTACACTCGGGAGTGTCCTGGCCAGGGTTGTGTTTATTTCATGTTGTGAAGGCATGTGAGGTTCTGTGTAGGAACCTGTCCTCTTTGAGTGCTTACTTTCCGTAAAAGAGCCTAGACTTATGACTATTCCTTTGAATTGTAGATAATATGGTTGGTTCTGTGTAAGAATCGGTTTCCTCTATGGGGTGCCATAGTCATAAAGGACCCAAGGCCACTAGAATCTTCTTGGAGTGAGAATGACTATTCCAAGTGCTCAAGATAAAGATAAGTATTGGAAAAACTTGATGCTATAAGATATTGAGAATTCTTGTAGTGCCCCTACCCTAGTCGGCCTTGTAAAACCGGTTTGACCTTGGTTGACTTTTTCTATGTGGCATTCTTGGACGGTTGATTAACCATTATGCAATGTTGTAGATTATATAATATGAATATTGTGCATACCTGTTATTGTGCTTTTGCATCGATTCTTGTGTAAGTTTAATTGTTTCCCTAATTCTTGTTATGAATCTCGAGCTAACACCTTCATTGAATATATATATATGTATGCTTGTGTGACTCATGGTTGCAGGAGATTGCAGGTATAGTACCGCCTAGGTGCGGGGTTCGTCTCCATCAAGATTCGCAGGGTTGAGTGTACCTCTTTCATCCTTATAATTTGTATTAGGTGGTCGTAAAACCCTTGTCTTGCCTTAGCCATGATCAAGTAAGCGTTTTGTGTGGTCCATCGATTTCCCTTTTCGTTTGGGTTTGCGTGTCATATGATTGGTTGGCTTTCTTGGGTTGCGTGCCTTGCTTGTGGTAAAATGGGGTATTTTATCCTAAGTATTTAATTCAATTTAATGTGTTCATTTACGCATTGGTAATTGAGAAATTTAAAATAAATAAGTTTCTTTTATGAGATTAATCATTAATTAAAAAGATCGCTTTATGTATGTTTGTAGCGAGTTTAATTTAATGGCTAATTTTAAATAATGAATTTAATTAGTTTATGCGTTTTAAAAAGGAAATATTTAAAGTTATTTGAAATAGAAATAATTTAATCTCTTTTGCATTTTGGAAAAGAAAGGTTAATTTTACTTATTTAGGAAAATCAATTTTTATTAGAAAAGCAAGTTTAATTTATATGTATATTTGATATAGTGTGAAAGATTGATTTTGGGAATTAATTTAATTAAAATATTTTATCCTCATCAATATTGTGAAATATAAAGGTTAGCTTAGTTAATATTGAGAAAATTAAAATTAAATGAGAGAGAAGCATTTTAATTTTAATTAGAAAAAAAAAACAAGTTAGATTATTTGAATAGTTGAAAAGAATGATTATTTTCATTTTTTAATTAAAAAAGTGCTTAAATTCGAAATTGGAAAATTAGGTCAAAATTTCATTCTTTTAACCTAGGTTGAAAAATATTTTGGGGGTTGTTGAATTTTTGGGGGAAGAATATTTTTGGATGGAGAAAAATGGGGGATTTTGGAGAGAATGGAGGATTTCTACAGCTGCAGATTGGGCTCTTCTTCGAAAATCTTGCCGGGAATGCTAAAGGAGGTAGGATTCCGGTTTACCCTTTTGTTTCTTTACTAAATAAAGAAAAAAAGGGTGTTTGGTTGTTCTTCATGAAATGCTGGTTTAAAAATATCCATGTATGTTCTTAAAATTCAAGTTTTAGTTTTGAGAATATTGGTTGTTTTGGGCCAAGATTGTTAAAATGGAGTAGATAAATGGGAGTAAATCTGTCTTAGGAAGCCAAATATGTTTTGTGATTGAGCAAATCTTGCCCATTTGAAAGTTATTGGGTATTTTGGAAAATCATGTTCTTGCAATAAAATTTCCCATACTGTTGTTTTGAACATTCTGGAAAAATATATTTCAGTGACTGTGAATGAAAGAGATTTGGGGGTTTTTAGTTTGTTATTATTTTATTTTTTATTGGGCTATCGATTTTATGCAAAACCAAATGTTAAAATAAAAAAACGGAATTTAAATTTTGTTTTGGGCTAGGGTTTGGCGGGCGGAGGAGCCGACGCTCGACTCACGCCGCCACCTCCCCCTTTCCCCTCTTCCCCGCGGAAATTTCCGCAGTGAGCGGCACCCGCGATGGCCGCTGCGAGCGGTGGCCGCAGGGAGGGGAGCTGCGAGGAGTTTCCCATCTCTCCCGTGATGGGAGGTGGGCCCCATAGTGTTTCCCCCTTTTTTTTTTTTAAAAAAAAGTTTTTCTTAAAAGAAATAAAACCTTTTTTATGCATAGTGTATTTTTTTTTTTGATAGTTTATTTCATTTTTAATATTACATATTATTAATATATATTTTATTAACGAAGGTTAATAAATATATATTAATTAATATTTAATTCGAAATCTATGATTTATTCAATTTTTTATTAATATATATTTTATTAATGAGATTAATATATATATTAATAATAATATTTAATTGAAAATCATGTACTATTAAATTATTAATTGTTTATATTTTATTATCCAGGGGCTAATAATTATATAATGATTAATATTTAAGTTTGGGAATCTGTTTAAATGAGGGAATACTCTTTGGGAATTGATAGAATAACATTTTTTTATTGGAGATTTTTGAAATAAATTATATTTATTATTTGGTGATGTTTAAATTAATATATTATCCAAGGATATATTATTTTTGGATTTGAATGTTATAGGTCATCTGGGAAATTTAGAAATGGAATACTTAAGTATGGGAGTAATTGGAAAACGAAATATTTAATATTGGATACTCTGAAAACTTAAATGATATGCTATAGAATTATTAGAAAATTAATAATGCATCGATTGGAAAATTGGTAAGTTAATGATATCCTCATTTAGTAAAAATAAATGGTTTAGTTATGTTCTTCCTCAGTTTTATGAAATAGACAAATGGAAATATGACAAGTTTAATTTATTTGTATTCGCTTTGTTTAAAGTGATGGCAAGACCCTGTTATGTTTGTTTAGACCCTGTCGTCTATCTGAATTGTGGTTGGCCCTAGGATGGTCAGGCTCCTAGATAGAGTACCGTCAGACAATGGGCCTTTGTATCAGCTTTTAATATGCTCAATTGGATCCATTTCTATGTAGGGATCATTTAGGATTTATTGACCGAAGTGGTCGTTTGTATATTGGTTGTGCTCGCCTATAAGGCAGGAATGTAAATGACATGAACCTTATGTAACTATAACTTAATTAATTACCAGAGGGGTCTTGTAGTTGAGCAAACCCGAAGATGTAGCCCCCTAGGGGTGAACTCCGAGATCATTTATGTGTTATGTGATGCTTTTGTCTCTCATGTTTCATGGATAGTGCTAGCATGTATGGATGATAATTTGATAGAATGTATAAGTGGATTGGACGATATTTATTGTAATGCATGTATGTAGTCGTCTTTTAAATACAATTAATGGATCATGAAGGAATGTACCCCGTTAATGTTAATGTAAATAAGTATGCATGAAAAGACCTCATAGTTATGATGATATTAGAGCATTTTGGAACAAGATGCATGGTATGAGTTTAATGCAAAATTGAACGTAATGAATGGATAACTAATATAATGGATGAACTCATTTGGCTATTTACATTTTAACCTTAATAAATGAACTTCATCTTCTTAGCAATATTTTAACTATAATGGATGAACTCATATGGTTATTTACATTTTAAGCTTAATAAATGAACTTCATCTTAATAGCTATATTTCAATTGTAATGGATGAACTCATTTGGTTATTTACATTTTAACCTTAATAAATGAACTTCATCTTCTTAGCAATTACGTTAACTATAATGGACGAACTCATTGGTTATTTACATCTCAATCTAAATAAATGAACTTCACCTTATTAACTATATTTTAACTATAAAGGACGAACCCATTTGGTTATGTACATTTTAACCTTAATAAACGAACTTCGTTATATTAGCTATATTGTAACTAAAATGGAGGGACTCGTCAAGTTAACCATATTTTAACCTTAATAGATGAATTCTCATGTTATCTACGTTTTAACTTCTATGGGTAAATTTCCTCATGTTAGCCTCATCTCCAACCCTCATAGGAGAACGCATCCTATCATTTATTATTTTAATTTACTGAACAAATCATATCTGTGTTTTAAGTAATAACACGTAATTAAGATAACTAGCTTAATTGGAATAAATGTTGCGAGTTGAGCTAAGTGTTAAGTTACGTAATCACGTTGGGAAACTCCTTAGGTTCATTTAGTCTTTCGTTATGTTATCTAAGTGTTAGATAACTCCAATGTATCTTAATGTTATGTCTTATTTTGTATTAAAAAAAAATATTTGCACTCCATTGGTGCATTTTTGCTCTATCCCTTCGAGGTTTCCTGGCGGGGCATTACAACTTTATATAAGATTTGCCAATAATATGGTTGAATTAAGTAGTTATATTATTCCATTTATTGTGTTATTTACTTTGTAATTATTATCATTTACATATAATTTAATGATATTTACCTTTAGTTAATGAACTTTACATTAACATTTAATCAATTAATTCCGCTGCAAATAATTAATTAAGTTTGGTTGAAAAGTGTCATTACAATCGCATAGCCTCTCATGGGTTAGCCTGGCAGTCTGACTCCTCTCCTAACTCCAGCATGGACAACTCATGCAGAACTGGACAATCCTTTTGTGGATACAAGGTATTGCACAATCAAGCTAGCTCAACATCTCAACAGATGGACATGCCTTCCCAATCTCACCCTCTTTCTATATGAGCACATGATTCTATGAGTGGGGCACATCATTATCTTATTATTATGTGTGAAAATATAAATAAAACCCATCCCAAATGTTTAATTAATATTATCACTTATTAATCTACTTACCTATGAGTTATCCTGGTAGCCACTTAGGGCCCCGACCCCCATAGTGAGCCACTCTCACTTGATGCACCTACATATCCTATACTCTATGGCTCAACACAAACATCACGAAGCATCAAATAACCAAATGGGAACATAAAGGATCCATACACATGCATAGATAGCACATTCTTCCAATAGAACTTCCATACATAGACCAATCACAAGGTCAAGTCCTGAAACTAAAGCATGATCCCAAAACAATTGTTCCACTTACAAGACAAATCAAGAATGGGATCATGAATAATAAATTAGTCAAATAATACCAATAAGATCCAAAATACATAAGTAATAAAGAACAAGTCCAAAACAAGCCTCTATAAGAAAACAAGAGTCAAAATAGAATCAAACTACGAAATCAGGACCCAAAACAATGATTCTACACATGAGCATTAAAAGATTCTAACGCTAAAATCAGATTCAAACCCATTTGAGAAGGGTTTGATAACATTCTGAAAACACTAATAGATCAATAATAAGGGTTCATACAAAAAATTCAAGCAAGAATTAAGTAAAATTGAGCAAATAAAATGCTAATTTCCTATACTTAGTTTTGGTAAAACTCATTCTTTAAAAAAAACACATTAATTAAATAACTGATCTAAAACAAAAAATGCATTCAATAAAACATCTCCAAATCCCCCTAATATTCCATTTAATCAATATTGTAGATTAAACTAAAATTAAAACTAGGAAATAGGGAAAAACGAATACCTACTTGGAAACCTGTGAAAAGAAAGAGAGAGAGAGAGAATTTTGATGATGAAATCTAAAAACATGAAATCTCTTTAAAAACAGCAACCAAGACTCCAAATCAATCAATCTTGAGAATTCCAAACCACATTCAAGGCAAAACCAAAGTTAAACTGAAAACTACACATCCCTCTCCTCAAATTCACACTCTAAAATTCTTCACAAAATTGCAATAAAATTTCCTCTCTTCAAAACTTTGAAAAAGAATAATAATAATGAAAAAATCTCACTCAATTACCTAAATAAAGCTCACAAAGAAAAGCAAAACCCTAATCGTAAAACTATCACATTAAATCAATAAATCAATAATTACGCCGAAAGGCGTATTAATAGTCACATAATAGATTGATAGATATGAGAAGTTAAAAACCCACTATGATTAAAATTGACATCCGTCATATTGTATGAAACCCATCATAATTACTATTAGTTTTACTATTACTTAAATACAAATAATTTAAATAACTTTAAATAACCTAAATTAAAATAAATGCATGAAAAACTAAAAAATATATATATATTTTTTCTCCTCTTAGCTACCAATCACTCTGAGTTTAACTATTAATCAATTCTATTTATCTCCATCATACTAATAGTTAACTTCGTCAAAATAATATTATAATAATAATATAAAGATATGATAATATAATAATAATAATTAATCTTAATAGATTTTTTTGCTTTGGTGAAGAGTTTAATAGAAATATAAAAAATATTAAAATATAGTAATATCTTAATAATAATACAATATTGATTACAATATCATAATAAATTAATATTAATTCCAAAATAAAATCTAAACAATAAAAAATATTAAATCACCAATCATAAATCCCCTAAAAATAAATAACTCTTTCTTGAAAACCAAGAAATAATAAATAATTAATTTAAATTAAAAATATAATAACCCACTAAAATAGAACTAATGGTTATACCCACTTAAATAGATAATAATCCAATAAAATAATAAGAAATAAATAAACAATAATTCATTTAAGAATAATAACCATAGATAGTAAAACATTTAAAAATAATTAAACAATAAATAATAATAATTAATTTCAACAATTAATAAATAATTCTCATAATAAATACCCAATTCTAAATAAATAATAAAAAAATAATTTGCAGTATTAAAATATTAAATGATAAATCATTTAAAAGTAATAAATCACTCAAAAATAATAAATAATAAATAATTTATTTCCATTCAAAAAGAATAATAAAATGATAAATTATTTAAAATCACAAATAATAAAATAACAAATTATAAGAATAATTAATTTTAATTTAAATACAAAAATCCATAATAAAAGAACAATTAGTTCCACCAATAATAAAATATCCACTTGCACAATAAATAATAAACAATAAATAATAAATAATAAATAATAAATAATAAATAATAAATAATAAATAATAAATAATAAATAATAAATAATAAATAATAAATAATAAATAAATAATAATCAATAAATCATTTACTAAATAATAAATAAATAATATTTATTTAATAAATAATAAATAATTTAAATACTAAATCGTTTAATAAATAATATAGAATAACAAAAAATATTTATTAAATCAAAATTACAATTAAAGCCACAATAGTCATTAATTAATTATTAATTTAATTTACAACACTTAGGCTATAATTAATATTATAATTAAAATAACATAAAATCCAACACACTTAAATAAACCATCAAATAATGGCACCATCAAAACAAGACTTACCATTGACAATCGGGTAATCAAATATTGTCCACAAGACAAATCTGATGGGATAAAACAAAAACTAGGCAACTGTCCCTAAATTGGGGTGTTGGGACTCATAAAATTTGAGTATTTTGATAGGCCCATTTCAAAAAAATTCTATGCACTTTCAAATGACCACTTAATGAATCAACCTGAGAGGCCTACTTTGAGGGCATGTAAAACGGAGCCAGTTGATTATCAAGAGGTACAACTCGGGAAACTTATTGTACACCTTTCATTTAGCCTATACAGTGTTCTACAACTTTCAGATTTCAGTTTGGATCAGTTTATCGAGTATAAGCTGAAAGTTGTTCATAGGTGCAAATGCAGATTTTATCAAATGGCCTACTTTGAGGCCTTGCATTTCATGACCAATTGTTTGTCATGATAAAAGGAATATACCCCTGAATTGTATGTGTAGACACCCAAAAATGGTCAACGCTTGCGAGGTCATACTTTAACATTTGCGCATTGCCTCATTTTAGGTTTTTGCGTCGCATTAACATTTCTCCTATGTCACGCACTTGGTTTTTATCATTTGCGAACATCGAGTCTTTCTTCTACATTCTTCATTCTGTCTCGTCCTCAAATTTGGTCTTGTCGACAACATTATCCAATCATGATTTTAATCGATCTTATCCTATTGTATCAATGTGCGTGCTTATTTGTCATCATTTTGGACATCGTCAATCCTAATTAGGGTTTTGTCCTCTTTTCAATCTTGTCATCTGGCGATCGGTTTATCAATCTTGTCGTTTTACGATCGATTTGTCATCGATCGTTGTCATGTTTGATTTTGTCATTTAACGATCGATTTGTCATCGATCGTGGTCATTTTCAATCTTGTCATTTTGCAATCTATTTGTCATCGATTCTTGTCCCTTTTGTCAATTTTGTCATTTTGCGACCGATTTGTCATCGATCGTTGTCTGTCTCAATTATGTCAATTTGGATCAATTTGTCATTGTTCCTCGTCAATTGGCACATTTTCTTAATCAAATCATTTTGTCACACTGGTCATTTATCAATTCAAAATCATGACATTAATTATCTTCAATCAAGACCTAATTGTCATTTTCGCATTTCTAATTCGTCTTCTAGGGTTTTATGATTTATTCATTTAACCTAATTTGCCATTTCTTCCTCTAGGATTACTAAATTATTTATTAATCCTAAGTTACAATTAAATCTTTATTTAGTTGGCTAATTATTCTTCCTCTTGTAAATTAATTAATAAATGACAAATTGTTAATTAATTTACCTAATTTCTTCTAATTCACTAAATTCTAATTTCCATCAATTTCTAATTCCTAATTTTCATCAATTTCAATTTTCTAATTTTCTAAATTTCTAAATTCTTTTCCCTCCTATTTCATCTCCTAATTCTATGGGAATGACATTTCAATTTGTCATGAAATTGTCATAATTGATAATCAATCAATTTTGACATAGAATGTGTCATAATTTGTTATCAATTATCAATCAATCAAATTGTGCATGGAAAGTGCATAATTTGTCATAATTTGTCATATTGATTTGCAATTTCCATTTGAATTGCATCATGCTAATCTTGTCATCTCTCCAATTCTTCTATAAATTGGATGATTTTCAATCAAAGCTAATCTTGAATCTTGAATTCTTGATCCTTCGAATCCGAATTTCCTATCAGACTACCGAACTTATGCTTCTAGTACTCTTGAGCTTTTCATCAATCTTGCTTTCAATTGTGTGAGCACTTGTAGGTGAGATCCACAAATCCATTGAAGAGGAAAGAAGAACAATGGAGCCGCATGGAAGGAGCATTCAATTCTGCATTTGGTTTGCATAATCTTTCATTTTGAATGCTTTGTTTTCATATCTCTATTGAGTGTGCTTAGGATTAGGTTCATTTGCAATGAGTGCTCTCATGATTGAGTTATCATGTCTTGTGTTTTGATTGATCTACTTATCTTGTGATGATTCCTAATTTCTACGCTACATTAATTGGTGAACCCGACGTGAATACTAACCTTCTAACCCTTTTACTGTGTTTTGGAGTACTTCTAAGTTGATTTGCAGGTCAAAAACCCAAAAACAGGGCCGTGCAGTGCATTCTGGACACTTCTGCGCTTGTGTGAAGCATTCTGCGCCTGTGTTGAGACATCTTGCGCCTGTGTTGAGACATTCTGCGCTTGTGTTAAACATTCTGCACTTGTGTCATGACTTCTGCGCCTGTGTAAAGTCCAGATCAGAGGTGAAAAATGCAGTTTTTGCTTTCTATTTTCTGTTGATCAGGATTAAATTGGGAAAATATTGAAATCTAATTTTTCCAAAATTTTATATGTTTTAGTAAATTGCAATTTTGAGGGTCTTCGGTGCATTTCTGGACAAATATGGTGCGCTGAGATATCATTGATGTTTCCAAAATTTGGTTCTAGATTATTTGAATACCTTTCCAATGCATCAAACGGTTTGTAATTCGGAGCTAGGATGAGAAAGTTATGCCTTCTCAAAGTGGACTGAAATTTTATATTTAGTTTTTTTTGATAATTTTGATAGTTTTCATAAATCAGATCATTTGTGCTTTGGATTTTGGTACTGATTATTTGTGCAGGATCTTGGCATACGCATGACAAAGACTAAAAATCAAACTACTAACATGTGTTATGCAGATTCGATGGTCAAAGACAACAAATCAAACATCTAACTAGGGTTTTGCAGGTTGCCTTGGAGAAACAACTAAACTTTGTGTTTGAAATTAATGTTTTAGGCACCTAGTGATTTCTAAATAGGTGGGAATAAACATTTGTTTGCTTTGATTGTTAAGTGTGACATTGGAGTAGGAGAGTATGCTCTCATCCTTCTTAGGGTGATCAGAAATCCAGATCTTCAATACCATGCTTGTGTGTTGAGTGTGTGTCTCCTTTAGAGGGCCTGCCTTCCCGACCACTTTGCTTTAGCAAGCAAGTGATAATCGTGAGAAGGGAACCACCCAAAGTGAGTACGGCTAGAATTCCTTGGCATTCTAACTCACTATAAAAAAATACCTGATGAGCGAAAGCTTTGAAGGAAGTGTTACGTGGGAATTGCAGTTACTTGGGAAGTGATGACCCTTGAACTCTTTCTCATATCAACATCTAAGTAGGGCCTCTTGGTCTAAATCATGCTTGCACGACTACATTTGTTTGGTATCTTGATGGGCTTAATGTCTCAATCACGCTTGCGTGACATCAAGGAGTAATGCTTAACAGAAATCCTTACTAAACACCTTGTTTTAGAGGCCAAAAACCCTTCTAGTTGCTTGAGAAGGACAAATTCGGATACTTGGAAGAGATACTAAGTTCGCCATGGGGAGATTCCATGGGGACTGATGCTTGGCTGCCCTGAGAAGTGAGTGCCGTGGAGGGGAGCCCGTGGGGTCAAGCATCTATGTATTCTCCTTGAATCTCATAATGAGTCTACCTCTCAAGTACCTAATGTCTTTGCCTACCATAAGAAATGTGGAAATGAGCATGAGTGTCTTGAGTCTAAGTTGCAATATCTTGTATTCTTTGATTGTCAAAAGTTGAATTGCATCCCATTTCAAAAAAGCAAAACAAATTGATTCAAAACAAGGTTAAACATAAGAGCATTTCATCCAACAAATTTCAAAACACCTTCAAATATGGTTGTCAAACATTGTTCAAAATTTTGTCTCAACATGCATGTCACTTACATTTAAGTTCATCCTAAGTTGCATTTTGCAAAGTCATTGTCAAATATCAAGGTTAGGTTTCACCTAAGTCATACTCCTTTTGCATATTAATAAGAGTCATCCACTTGCATATGTCCTCTTGCATTAAAGTCATACCATTGTCATACATTTATATTTGCATACCCTAAGTCTCTTCATTAAGCTTAAGTCATTATCATATCATATTAAGGTCATTTGCATAGTAATTGTCCCTTAACATATAGTGTCAAAACTAGGTCTTGTCATACTTGAGTAATCCAAATCTTTGATAAACCCTAAGTCATTGTTAAGAAGTCTAGACCTTGTCAACCTTTTGTCCTTTTGTCATCAATATCATTTCGTCAAACCTAGCTTAGTATCCAAGCATATAGGGGAGACATTGTCATCTTGTCCTTTGTCCATTAAGTCCTTTTGTCCTTTGAGGTCTAGACATCATTTCAATTTCCTAAGGGTCTCTTTTTAGATTTGCATTTCAAAAGTTTGTCAAAATCTTCAAAACAACCAAAAACATAGATTGCATGCTCGTCTATCTAGTTTGCATTTAGTTGCATATCATACATTATCCTTGAAAATTCCAAAAAACATCGCATTTGCATAAGTGACATGCCTGTTGAGACAAGATCAAGATCTAAGAAGATGAGTGAACCAATGTATCAACCCATGGACAACACAGCAAATTCACAGTTTCAAACCAGTCAAACAGTACAAATTGAAGGTTCATCCCTACCACCATATGGAACGGTTCAACTTGGACCACCTCCATTATATGAACCATTGTTTGTACCTATGAAACCAGGACATGGGAGTGTTCCACCAACTCCAAGAGGAAGTGCGCCTTTCAATTGGAACCAACCAAATTTGCAACATGACATTCAAACTCAAACATTATATGAAGAACAAACCCTCTCACAAGGATTTGGTTCAGATCAAGGCATTCAGCAAGAAACAAATCCAAATATTTTACTAGATTCTTCATCAGATTTCGATGCCTCTGATGATATTTTTATGTTCCTTAAGGATCCAAAGTTGACAAAAAAGATGGATAAATTCTTGAATAAGGTCTTTAAGAGGTTCCCACAAAAATATCTTGACATGATGAGTAATGTGACCTCCTCGAGTAAGCAAATTAATGTGCAAAAACAACAAGGCGGTGAGTTGTTAAGTTTCTCTCCGCATCCAAATGAAGAACATGTGCAACAAGAAACCCAACCTACCTTGATGAGTAAACGTGCTTCAAAGGAATTGACAGTGACTATTCCTCAAAAGTCCACATTCGAAATAATAAACAATCCATTGTTTAATGCAACACCTTTAACACCAGATCAAATGAAGGCCACACAAATGTTGATGACAGGTGTCCCTCAACAAGAAGTGATTCCTCGAATACCAAAAAGTGGATCCAAATCTAAGATGCAAGAAAGATTTACGATTGGAATGTCTGATCTTACAAATGTTCAAAGTGCATTTCCTTCATGCCAAAACATTGATTCCTTGTCAGAATCCCCCACGCATATCCAAAATCCAACCTCATGTCAAGAGGATAATTTAGAGCATGAAGAAATGAGTCCTAAAGAAAATCAAGATCAAGATCCTGAAACCTTATCATCCCATCCAATTGTTGACCAGGATCCCATTTCCCTAGACACTTGCAATGATTCCCCTATTCTTGTCCATCCTATCCAAAGTCCTATTGACACTCCATTCCTCGGGCAAGATCAAGATATTCCAGTCCATCCAATCCCAAATAATCCCCTTCCATTTCATGAACACAATGTCCTTTCAAATCCCATTGACATTCCACTTCCTAAGAAAGATCAAGATATTCCTTCCATCCTTTCCGATGACCCCATTAAAAGTCAAGAGCAAATCACCTTTAAAGAGGAATCCAATGATCTTCCTCCTTGTCAAGATCAAAGTATCCTTCCAAATTCATTTCCAACACAAGACCCTATCATTCCTTCAGATCCTCCACAAGATCCACTTGTTCCTCCATCTCCTTGTCCTAATGCTCCATATCCACTCCAAGATCGCATTTCTTTTGATGATCCCATTATTTCTCCCGTTCCATCTCTTGAAGAGCCTGTCATTGAACCATGTCCACTACACAATCCTAGTCCCCCTCATGATCCTAATCCCCCTCATGATTCTAACGTGTCAGTGCAAGATGTTCATGAACCCTCGACATGCATAATGGGTTCTTCCACTTTGGTGCAATCCGATCCACTTCAAGATCTCATTATTTCTCTCATATCATATCCACCTCATAATGGACTCGCGTCTTCGTCCCAAAGAAAAGAGTCTCCTACAAGTCAAGATATTCATAAAGGCAAAGGAGTAGACCTCCATGAGCAAGAACCCCTTCATATCAAAGAATATACTAATGGTCATGGCTACAGAGCTCACACTCAAGGCGTTGGTATCCCTTCAAAGTCAAAATCCAAATGTCCACCTTCCCCATCATCGCTTCCATCCATTCTAGGTCCCTATATCCCTCCATCTCCTATGCAACATCAACAAAGGCACACATCTTGGAGAACCTTCCATCCATCCCACATGCCTCCATATCATTCCCATCCACATCAACATTCATTCCCTCTTCCAAGCAATTTGGATGCCAAGTATAAGAATCATAAGTCTACCAATCCACATGTATTCAAGGATCAACATGTCCAATATAATCGACATGTCAAAATAAAGAAAAATATGATCCAAAAAGAAAAAAATATATCCAAAAGGCCACAAAGGCCCACTGAGCAAAATAAAGCAAAGTCAAAATATATATGGGTTCCTAAATCCCTTGTGCAAGCAATGCACTCCAAGGAACCACAAAAGCATGAAAAATCAAAAACCATGTGGATCCCTAAGAAGCTCCTTGAAGCACAAAGAGCAAAATCCAACTTGGCATCCAAAATTGCTATTCCTCCATCCCAACCTCTCAAATTTGTTCCTCCATCACCTCCTTCATCCGTTTTGGGCCCTTATGTCCCAAAATCCATAGTCGTTCCTTCGTCAAAATCTCAATATCCAAAATACATTTGTCCTCCATCAGTCCATCACCCCTCAAGGTGTGTGCCAATGTTGATTTTGCCTTCATTTCCATCCACTAAAGCCCAATTCTTCCAATACCCTATCCATTATCCAATGCATATTTTCCATCCTTCCATCCCTCTCGTCCATTCCTTTGCATAAATCATTGCCTTAGTTTCATCTCATTGTCCATGTCCTTATCCTACCAACGTCTTTGAGCATACTTTTAAAGGTCATGGTCCATTTTTTTCAAGGCTACTAGCCAATCAAAAAGACGCTTGAGTCCTTCTTCCATCCCCTATCATGTGTCCATCTTCTATTGAAAAACTCAAAAAAGTGAAAAAAAAAAAGAAAGACAAAAGAAAAAAAAAATAAAGAAAAATAATTCGTCCACTGGTGAAAACCTGGCAAACAGGCGCCTTGGGCAAGTACCGTGATGAAAACCTGGCAAACAGGCGTCATGTGTAATTTATGAACTTCTTGCACACCACACTTGGGGGCAGGTTTCCTCCTTCATATCCTATTGCGCTTCATTATCCTATCATACCCTGTCATTACCCTTCATATCCTATTGTCCCTCATGTCCATTTTCCCTTTCCACCTTTGATCTTGACAAGGCTGAGAATCATCATGAGCATCATGTATCTTGTTTGCAGCTTTTAGTCCATCATAGCTTTTGGTCATTTATCCATTTGCTTATTTCAACCTTTCATCCATATTCCCTGGCTTATTGCAACTTTCTGCCACTGTCCCTTAGCCAAACCCGACCTTTAATCCATGTCCCTTATCCATTCTTGGTCTTGCTTATCCTATCCATATCTTATCACTATCCATACACTCTTTTTCTGTCTCTTGATCTTGATCTAACATAAGGACGCAAAATTTAAACATGGTTTCAAACACCTCTTGACATGTCCCTCATGCCATGTTCCTGCTTTACATTGTCATATCTAGTCTCTTGTCCCATCATGCAATAGCCCTTGGAAATTGCATCCGTATTGTCTCCACGATAAAAGGCCTTTGTCTTCCCTCTATCCACCATCATTTCAGCAAGCCTATTTATTCACCTGTCATATTCCTTGCCTTGCTAGACACTGGGGGCAAAGTCATTAAAAACTAAAAACAAAAAAAAATTTAAAATGTCCTGAAAAAAGTCAAAAAAAAAAATCATATAATGTCCTGAAAAAATCCCTAAAAATCAAATAATGTCCTGAAAAAATCCAAAAAAATCATATAATGTCCTGAAATAATTCAAAAAAACTAAAAAAAATTCAAAAAAATCGAATAATGTCCTGAAAAAATAAAATCTTCAAAAAAATCAAATAATGTCCTGAAAAAAGTCTTAAAAATTGAAAAATGTCCTGAAATAAGATAATAAAAATTCAAATAATGTCCTGAAATAATCCAAAAAAAAATCACATAAAGTCCTGAAAAAAATGAACAACAAAAAAAATTGTAAAACTCCAAATCCAAAAAACAAACATTTTGCAATAACATTATTCCTTTTGTGCTTAAGACAAATCGCTGAGCATACATCCAACGACAATCAATCCAACGTTGTGCTTTAATGAAATCATGCTTTAACCAGATGAACTTTTTCACTCAAATCAAACATTCAAATTGATCAAAACTGTCATATCAATCAAATATCAACATCAAAATCATTTGTCCTTGTTCCTATTATCATGGGTCTTATACAGGGTGTGGTATACTTGAAACCAGACTGTGTCCTGTCTTAGACGGGGTACCGCATTTCCTGAAACCAGACAGCATGATCGTCCTATCAACACTTTCAACTTTTGACAATGACGATCAAGATGTTTGTTTGATTTGTTTGAATTTGCGCATCTTATCTTTTTCTTGATTTATCTTCGATCATGTTCCTATGTTGCTCGATGATGTCACTGAGTGATTTAGAGTGACCGGGATGGCTCATGGTCTCTTTCTTTTTTTGATTGTGATTGTCGTTTATCTGTGATGTGTCTATCTTTTGCAAAAAGGGTTGCATTTCAGCTCTGGCCTTCAATGCCATGATGCTACGCATCCATTTTGCTACATAAAAATAAAGGTTCTCACCTACAAAGTGCATTACTGAAAGCAAGTTTTTCTTCATCTCTAACTGTCCTCTATCTCATTTCTTCTTACTAACATTTCTTCAGTCAGTCTTGTCAGTCTGTTTGCTCCTATCGTTTTCTATCATTTTTATCAATCAATTGGCCTCTTCTCTGCCTATTTCCGGCCAATTCCTCGAGGGGGCATGCATATGTCATTATTATTGTCTGGGGCATTTTCATTATTGTTCTTTGAAACAACGCTTATAATCGCATTGTCTCAAAGAGGGGCAAAATGTAGACACCCAAAAATGGTCAACGCTTGCGAGGTCATACTTTAACGTTTGCGCATTGCCTCATTTTAGGTTTTTGCATCGCATTAACATTTCTCCTATGTCACGCACTTGGTTTTTATCATTTGCGAACATCGAGTCTTTCTTCTACATTCTTCATTCTGTCTCGTCCTCAAATTTGGTCTTGTCGACAACATTATCCAATCATGATTTTAATCGATCTTATCCTATTGTATCAATGTGCGTGCTTATTTGTCATCATTTTGGACATCGTCAATCCTAATTAGGGTTTTGTCCTCTTTTCAATCTTGTCATCTGGCGATCGGTTTATCAATCTTGTCGTTTTACGATCGATTTGTCATCGATCGTTGTCATGTTTGATTTTGTCATTTAACGATCGATTTGTCATCGATCATGGTCATTTTCAATCTTGTCGTTTTGGAATCTATTTGTCATCGATTCTTGTCCCTTTTGTCAATTTTGTCATTTTGCGACCGATTTGTCATCGATCGTTGTCTGTCTCAATTATGTCAATTTGGATCAATTTGTCATTGTTCCTCGTCAATTGGCGCATTTTCTTAATCAAATCATTTTGTCACACTGGTCATTTATCAATTCAAAATCATGACATTAATTATCTTCAATCAAGACCTAATTGTCATTTTCGCATTTCTAATTCGTCTTCTAGGGTTTTATGATTTTTCATTTAACCTAATTTGCCATTTCTTCCTCTAGGATTACTAAATTATTTATTAATCCTAAGTTACAATTAAATCTTTATTTAGTTGGCTAATTATTCTTCCTCTTGTAAATTAATTAATAAATGACAAATTGTTAATTAATTTACCTAATTTCTTCTAATTCACTAAATTCTAATTTCCATCAATTTCTAATTCCTAATTTTCATCAATTTCAATTTTCTAATTTTCTAATTTCTAAATTCTTTTCCCTCCTATTTCATCTCCTAATTCTATGGGAATGACATTTCAATTTGTCATGAAATTGTCATAATTGATAATCAATCAATTTTGACATAGAATGTGTCATAATTTGTCATCAATTATCAATCAATCAAATTGTGCATGGAAAGTGCATAATTTGTCATAATTTGTCATATTGATTTGCAATTTCCATTTGAATTGCATCATGCTAATCTTGTCATCTCTCCAATTCTTCTATAAATTGGATGATTTTCAATCAAAGCTAATCTTGAATCTTGAATTCTTGATCCTTCGAATCCGAATTTCCTATCAGACTACCGAACTTATGCTTCTAGTACTCTTGAGCTTTTCATCAATCTTGCTTTCAATTGTGTGAGCACTTGTAGGTGAGATCCACAAATCCATTGAAGAGGAAAGAAGAACAATGGAGCCGCATGGAAGGAGCATTCAATTCTGCATTTGGTTTGCATAATCTTTCATTTTGAATGCTTTGTTTTCATATCTCTATTGAGTGTGCTTAGGATTAGGTTCATTTGCAATGAGTGCTCTCATGATTGAGTTATCATGTCTTGTGTTTTGATTGATCTACTTATCTTGTGATGATTCCTAATTCTGATGCTACAGTATGCATATAGGTGAATACACATGCCAAGTTTCAAGCCTTTATCAATCCATTTGCTCAATTTGGCAAGCTCAATCTATTTGCAGTTTGTATTGTTTGCATAATTCTATGTTTCAACAGCTAGTCAAAGCACCACTTTGCACGTGTAAAAGTTGCCCCGATGAATGTCATGTCAGAATGTTTATTCCAGGGTACTGCTAGTAAGAAAGGCAAGTTGTGTTTCCAGTTTGAAGCTCCCACCAATCCGTTTGATTAGTTTTCCAAGATGGTTTCTTGAGCCATTTTGTTCAGTTTTCTGCACTTTCGTTGTTGCATCAGTTAAAGTTGCTATTTTCATGAGCTCACCATTTGTACCCTATTAGGTTCCTGGTCAAACAAAACATTCCGCAGTCTTCTCTATACTTCAAGGTATCTATGCCCCAGATTTGGGGATCCACGAAGACCATTTGATATTTTTAATGTGTGCACTTTGAGGTCCCTGCACATTGATTTTATTAGGTTCAAATGCTGATAGAGCCATTTAATCAACTTTGACCATTAATATTTCTCCACCCACGATTCGTCATGAGAAATGGTTTTGTAGAGTGAATGCCAGTATATCAGATAGTATGTCTTCTAGTGGGCGAGGTACGAAAAGGTGTTTTGACTAGTTTTTAAAATGCATCTTTGGGTTTAAATGCGAAAATGTGGTACAGTTGCCAGTGGGTTGCAAAACTCAATTTAATGATCAGAAAATTGTGTCGATCAACTCCAGAGTTATGTCCAAGGTGCCTGAGGCATTTCAAAGGGTTAATTGAATGAAAACAATTTTTTTTTTAGCCGGACCAACTTTGGGGCCCGATTTGACTTGTATCCCCATGTATCTTTTTGGCAAGGTTTAAATTGTTATTTTCAATTATATGTTATATGATTTAAGTAATGAGAAAGAAAGATGGAGAGAGTACAAATTTGGAGGAGGTCAGTGGGAGCGATGTGGAAATAAAGAATAGAAGAAAGAAAACTCCTAGAAGGCAAGATAATAGTCTCGAAGTTAAAGAAGATAATGATGATTTTGAATATGAGTGACAAACTTTAGTATGTTGTTTTGGCCCTGCACAAAATGAGTTTTTTCCCAGTGTCAGGGTATCAAAAAGACAAATGGGCAAAGACATGTATTCAACATGGAAATCCCTGCAGTGGAATCTTCCAGAGTTTGCCAGGGCACTAGGAGGATCACCATTTGGCGTGGTCATGAAGGGGTATTTAACTTTCAACAAATTCAAATTGACAAGTTTAATGCCAAATCCTCCTTCAACGATAGAGAAGAGACATTAAACCTTTTCAAGCTCCTCCTTGGCATATGGCGTGAAATGGAGAGTTTTTGAAGTTTTATGCAAATGTAAATTAGCAGGTGAAGCCAAATCCTCTCCTCCCTGCATGGTTGAAAGGCGTGGAAAGTTTTAGGCAAAGGGAAATGGCAGGTGTAAAGTAAAAACCAGATTTTATGACCCTTATCAACAACCTCCCCCTGCATGGTCAACTGAGGAAAGGGTGTTATAATTCTTTTAGTGTATGCAATTGGTACTTTTAATGCCAAATCCTCTCTGCTATGTGTGGCGTGATGGCGAGGAGGGCAAATAAACTTTCAAACAAAGGCAATAGGCATAAAGCTAGTTCAACGCACCCTGCCCACTCACTCCCCAGTTAACATGCGGTGTTGGGAGGCATTAAAATTTCAAAATGTAGATTGGTAGGTGTAAACCAAAGTCCATGACCTCTGCCAGCATCTTCCCCTGCGTGGTCTTTGGAAGGCAATGGTTTTCAAACAAACCTTCAAAGCAAATTCAATTGGCAGGCTCAAGGCCAATACCCCCCGTGCATGAAGTTTGGTGGTGCATGGTATGGCGTTTGAGCAACAAATAAACTTTAAATCAAGGCCAATACCCCCCGTGCATGAAGTTTGGTGGTGCATGAAGTTTGGTGGTGCATGGTATGGCGTTTGAGCAATTGGCAGGTGCGATTCCATTCATCCTCCACGCGTGGTCAAAAAACCTTTAAATCAAATGCATTGGCAGGTGTAAAGTAAAATCCATGGTCCTTGCTAGCAATTTCCCTTTTCTCTGGTTGGGAAAACTTCAGAAGGCTTCAAGCAGTGCTGCGTGGCATTGAAAGACCATTAAAAAATTTAGGTAAATGCAATTCAACATGCCTTTTCAGTTTTCCCTGCTGCGTGGCATGGTAGGGGTTGGGGTTAAAAGGAAAACCTTCAAGCCAATGCAAATGGCAGGGGTTACATTGGTAAGAGGCTTCAAAAGCTTTCAAAGGAGAGATTTATGAAATCTTCCAAGCAAATGCACAAACCAAGCATAATGTCTTTATCCCACATTGGTTGTGGGGAGGAAATATTTTGTATTTAAAAGCAATGCCACACACATCTATAGTGTCAAAGCTTAAAGGGATTTTGACAAGAGGCTGCTTGGCGACATAGTGGATCCCATGCACGCGCACATGTCCCAAGGTGCCCAAATTTTGCGACAGAAAGGCAAGTTAATGAGCGAGAAAGTTGGAGATGATCGAACGATTGTCGCTATACCGCAAGGTGAAATTGTATGCCGGTTAACCATCGCGACTCAATGACTGAATGGTGGGCCCGACAGATGAGCAACTCAAGTGTTAAAGGTCGAGCAGGTCCGAGGCAGATCAATGGTGGTCGCTGATCCACAAGATGAAGATGCACGCTATTTATCCATCATGGATCAGTGATAAAGGAGAAACGATGGTCACTGATCCGCAAGATGAAGATGCACACCATTTATCCATCGCGGATCAACGACAAAGGAGAATTCCAGTCCAGTGGTGGGTCCGGTGATGGTGAAGTGGAGGTCCAGTGGCAGGTGAGGTGGCATCCAGGTGGACTCAAAGCGAATCACGGGCTGCCATGCGGTGAAGCGCAGAAGGTGGAAATAGGCAAAAATCAAAATTACTCATATAGTTCTGACTATTGAGAAAATTCAAAAAATTTAAATGATTGGTCTTCTTCCAAGAGATTAATGGTTAAGGGGTTATCTTTTACCCAGATATGCAAGTATTATATATCGTTGGAAAGCTCTTGAAATGAGGAATTCAGTTTTACTATCAGTTTCAACAAATATCATACATTTTGGGAGAATTTTCCATGGGGGAGGATGCAAAGAAATTTTTCAGTTGGGGAATGAAGACACTTGGCAATTTGTGATGTAGATCTTATCTTTCCCCCCTTCTTTATATTCTCAATTCTTCTCATTTGTAAGGGTTCCAGAATGTTTGTGAGAAGGCTCTAGAATTCTATGTTTCCAGCTCTAAATTTCTTTTCCAAGTTTGTAAAATTCTATGGGTCTTTTTAGGGTATAGAGTTGCATTTCAATAATTGCAGATTGTTTCATAGTTGCAGGTTCTACTTGTGTAAGGCATGAGTATATTTCACAAAAAAATGTCTCTAAGTATGTATTTATTTGTTACAAATTAAATCCTCAAGGAGGCTGGAATTTGTCATCTCAAGGAGATTGTTGTGATTGTTTGTAGGTATTCTTCAGTGAAGAGTTTAAATTTTGTAATCAATCATAAATAATGAAATATGTATCCAAGATCTGATGATTTTGTATAAATTTGTTTTGATAGAATGTCAAATAAGAGGAAAAGTATGAGATTTCTTATAGGAAATCCTTTGGGATTTCAATTCTTGTCAAAAGAGAACAAGAGTACAAGAATAGAATTGATAATATGAAAAGGATGTTGAAAGGTTCAGAGAAATGTAATGCCCATCCATGTTTTGCTTCAAATACATGATACCTTGATTTATTAGACTATGTTTGATTCATTTTGTGTGGTTCATTTTACTAATCTATGTGGATTTACATTCATGTGATCCTTGTTGTTAGACTATGATATGTTACTTATGTATTTCGGGACATGATTATTGCTATATTTCATTTAGTTGGAAATTGATGTTAGATTGAGATACTTATGACATGGATTCTATTTTGATGATTTATTATGATGCATTATATGATGTTAATCTATGTTTTGATGATATCATTTCATTATTGTTGATGTGAGATTCTATGTATGGTTTGCTTGGGGTTTAGGGTGATAGGAGTGATTTTGTATTACTCACTCATGAGCTCCATTTGACGTCACGAATTCCTATCACTAGTTGGGGATTAGAAATTTGTATGTATATATGTATGTTTGTATACAACATGTTTTGGTTTAGATTTGTAGGTACTAGACATTGACTCCACCTGGTTCCATAGGTCTAAGCGTGTCTTTATAATTCCCAATGGTGGTAAAAGGAGATAGTGCAAGGCCCAAATTATACCTAACCTTAGCCATCACCCCGTGTTGGTCACCAAAACTGGTTAACCCAAGTTCACCTGCAATTGATCTATGAAATAGCCAATTTCAATCTATGAAGAACCTTGGGACTTGGACAACATAACTTAGGATCCTAATGATCCTCCTGCACTTTAGGTTCTGCTAGACCTAGGGGGGGACACCCTTTGATGCATAAAATACAACCAGTTACAGACATATAGTAGCATCAACAATAAGCAGAAAAATATCATTCCACAAACTCAACAAGTTAGAAAACACTACAGATTGGCTAGATATGTACACTCAATGGATGAATAAGAGCTTGAAATGAAAAGGGAACAACCCCCAAAACATGAAG
This sequence comes from Cryptomeria japonica, assembly GCF_030272615.1. Classification (NCBI taxonomy): domain Eukaryota; kingdom Viridiplantae; phylum Streptophyta; class Pinopsida; order Cupressales; family Cupressaceae; genus Cryptomeria; species Cryptomeria japonica. The sequence continues at coordinate 238,735,443 of NC_081411.1, forward strand.
GGAAATAAATTTCTTTAAATTTATATGATTCTGAAAATATCCCCAAATTCTTCAAAGACCAGTGCCTTGTTCATTGGGCATGGAGTCACACACAGAACTGTGAATGCACATCTCAGATGCAAATCTATTTTCATTATAAAATATTCATGCATCAATACCTTATACCAATGCATTACTCAGCTCAATCTACAACCTCTTCAAACTTACTTCTGCAACTTGCACACACACTTGCAACAAAAATCACATACGTTTGTCTTCTACCCAACAAAGATTTTTGGATCATACCTCTCTCTCTTTGCACCTTCTACCTAGCCTTAACCTTTCTTGAAGGATAGAAAAAATCATACATTACAACCATAGATGTTGATGCTAGATTGCCTCATGTTCCACTCTCTATCTGCACACTTAGGAGCACTAACTTTGCTACCATTTGATGCAGGGAGACTCTCCCTCTCAATCCACACACATGCAAGTCAACAAATGTTTTGACTTAAATCTGATGTAGGGGGCTCCCCTATTACAAATCAACTAAAAAGCAACAAAGGATTTAAATAGAAAAAATTCTTGCCTTCTATTGATTATCCTGAAATATAATTACAAAGTTATTCTAAAAATTACATAATATTTAGCCGCATGGACTTCATACAAAGATCAACTAGTTTGATATAAAATAAACAACACTTGCAAGAGAAAATACAACATCTAGACCATACACAAATATGATTTTTGATCTTCAACTTGCTAAAACTCCAATCTACAAAAACCTTTAATTACTAACTCTAGCTCCAATTTATACAGATGTAATAGAGGAAAAACGACTATTATTTCACAAAACAATAAGTTGGAAATCACCTCCAAAATCTCATTTTAAGATAAGAAGGCTACCCATTAACTTGAAAAAGTGCATTAATTGCTCCACTTGAACTGCACATGGCCACCTCCAGCTCAACCAATCAAATTAGGAACTTCCATAACTTTCTCATGACTCAAAATAGGAAGTGTATTGGACACCCAAATTTGAAATGCATAAAATAATAAGTTTCAATATGAATGATCATGAAAGAAAAGTTTCTTTCCACTACCATATTGGATGTTAAAATGGAATATTCTAAGCATATGACTTGTAGATGCCACTGATATGTGTTCATTTCCCAATAAAGTTCAAACCTTATGACTTGGACAAAATATTTAATTAAACATTCAGGCCTTATTACATCAACTTATTCATCTAAGAGATTGCCAACTAAACATTACATAAAATACAATTAAAATAATTTAGGTGATGCAAGATTGTTCTTACACCCATGGATGCTCCTACGTCAAGGTAGACTCTTGGGATGGCTATTCCCCAATCATGATTATGCATCCACACTTACATTTTTTTCCCATATCTTCTTGGAGGTTTGGTGAGCTTGTGTTGAGGATTTAATATTTTCCTAATGTTAGGGTAGGTGGAGCTGTTCAAGTGGAATGATTTTTGTAAGTGGTTGTCAAGGTGCTTAGTTGAGAATTGAGAAGAGAGCCCAAATCTTAGCAGGAAGTGCTTGTAGTTCTTTGACAAGGAGTGATATCCTATCTTGGCACCTAGACCTTAGGGGGTGTATTTGGTGGCCTCTGGGCATTAGCAATTGGATCGACAAAAACATGGGACAGATGAACTCCCTTACGGAAAGAATGTATGGAATAGTTTGCTTGCCCTAAATGGAATTTCTTCCATTGGCTTGTGTCCTCGTAATAGGTGTATGCGGGAAAAGCGGGGCTATGAAACTCAAAATGTGAAAAATGAAGCTCCAAGAGGCTTGTCCACACACCCACAGGACTTCTTGGTGCAAGTTATGGAGTCATGAAGAATGACTCAACTTCCCAAGGATGGTTCCATGGTTCTCTATCTCACAAGGTCCCTCAAGCCAATGCCTTTGCTCTCAGATCACTGAGCAAAGTGGCTTAGGAATGACAAATGCAAGAATGAGGGATGCTTTTGATTGATTTTAACATGAGAATGCATCCTATCTATGCATGATCCTACAAATGCAATAAACTACATTATAAGATGACAAGATTAGTAGTAATACTATCCTAACATGATATACTAGTTATATGATTTAAGCTAATGATAAAATGAAGTAGTCTAAAATGTTTAAAAGTGAGACTAGATGTGCTAAAATTGAGCATAAATGAGATACTAAAGCTTACATGGATTTTAGATGATAGATTTCTTAGATTCATGGATCCTCAAAATGGAGGAAGGAGAGCTCTATTTATAGCAAAAATAGGGCAATGGATGGTCAGGATTGAAAGAGTTAATCAAGGGCCAAGATTGAAAGTTGTCAATCCATGTTTACCATTCTCACCAATGAAATGGTGACAATTGCCAACATAAGGCTGGTTGAGAAGAGATGTAAGAAACATTAAATGCTTGAGAAGACCTCATGGTTACCCTAGGGGGTAAGGGTTAAGGTTAGGTTAAGGTTATCCATTGGATAAATCTTTTACCCAAAGGATAAACTCTTGTGCAAGGGTTAAAGGAATAACCATGGTCAAAGCAATAAATGCTTGATGAGACCCTTGGGTTAGATAGAGGTTAAGTTAGGCAAAAAGTCTCTAACCATGCCACTAAGGGTTAGTTAACCATTAATGGTTTGAAGACTTTGGGGACAAATTTGTAAGAGTCCTTCCAAATTTGGGGGCATTCTCTTGTTGAATGGATAAAGGCTTTAATGCATTTTGAAGACTTTACTCCAAATTTGAGAAGTGGCCTCCTCAAATTTAGGGAAAGGGGATAATTGACGGGTTAGGGTTAATTGATTAGGATTAGATGGATTCTAGAAGAATTTAGGAATAGGGTTTAGGATGCAAGTGGAAGATGTAGGAAAATGCAAGTGGGTGAGGGAAAATAGAATTAATTAAAATAAATTGCTTTATTTCAATTTGGTTGTAAGTTGGGGATTTTAAATAAATTAGATTTATTTAATTGGGGTAAACTATTTAATTAAATGTGAATTTAATTAAAAAGTAGAGAGAAGGGTTTTAATTAAATAAAATGATTTATTCAATTAATGATGCAAAAAGGGCTTAAGTGAATTTAACTAAATAAATTGAATGATTTACTTAATTAAATAGAGGAATGTGGGTGATTTAATTAAATTGGATTTAATTAAACAGAGGAATGAACATAAAATATTCATTTAGGAATATGATCATTTTTATACGTCTACATTTTGCCCCTCTTTGAAGTGACGTGTGTGCACATGTTGATTCAAAGAAAACGATGTGTCGTTATGATTTGTTTGTGATCAATTTTTATGTCATGCCCCAGATTTGATAAACGATGTTGATAATGCCCCCTCGGGAGATGAATCAAACTTTTTGAAAAATTGATTTGAGTTGGATAATTTTGATAGCATTGTAAATTTTGGTCTATGTTGAATGTGAAAATTGATTCATCTCTCGATAATGATGTTGGGTAGGTTGGCATGAGACACCACGAGTGATTTTCGTGTTCCTCCATGTAACCCTAATTTCGATTTACCCTATATAAAGGGAAAAAGTGATTTCTTTTGTCTCATTTGTGCTTGTTGACTTTGGAGAAAGTGACACTTGGAGAGAAGTCAACATGTCGATTTCGTATTCTTCTCATCGATTCGAGCGCATTAGGAGGTATCAGAGGCCTACCGCATATGGACCACCGGTAAGTCAACCTTTTTGACCCCTGTTTGATTTTTGATTTTGTCATTTTTGGTCATTTTTTGAAATTTTTATGCGGATTTTTACGTTTTAGTGCATCAGGTCGAAAAGGTAGCGCATACGAAAAATTTCATAGCGCGTAGGTTTTAATAATAGAGAGTAGCGTCTGAAAAGTTTAGGCTAGCGCATCGTTAGGTTAGGGTGGTGCATAGGATTAGGTTAGCATACCGGGGGCACAGGGTAGCACGTTGGGTAAAATGGGTAGCGCATAGAAAAGATCCAGCGCATAGGGGTTCTAGGGGGTCGCATGGGTAGGTCTAGATAGCGCGTAGGTGTGACCTAGCATATAGGGTTAAGTGTGTAGTGTGTAGAGAATATAGAATAGCGCATAGGGTAGGTTAGGTAGCGCTTTGGAAGAAAAGGGTAGCGCGTAGGTTTCTGCTAGCGCCTAGGGTTTATTGGGTAGTGCGTTGAGAAAATAGGTTAGCACATGAGAAGCAGCTTAGCGCCTAGACAAGATGTTTTAGCGCATATAGGAAAATTTTTGGTATAGTGGGATCTGGGAATGAAGAAAATGGATAGGGTGATGCCAGTTCTGTTGGGATAAGTGCGTTTTGTTAGTCTTCGTGTCTGTCGCCATTGGTGTGATAAGTGTGTCCAATATGAGTTCTAAGATAACTTGATTTGATTTGCGATGTTTCAAGTTGATATAGATTTGAAGTGATTTTGATATGATGTGGAACTTGATTTAAATTTGTTCAAAGTTTTTAAGTTTTTGATATGAATTGTGGAGCTTGATTTGTGTTACAAGCTGATATGGATTGTGGAACTTGAGTTGTGTTACAAGTTGATGTGAAACTTGAGTTGTGTTACAAGTTGATATGAATGTGAAACTTGAGTTGTGTTACATGTTGATATGTTTTGATGGATTGATATGATGTGGAACTTGATTTAGATTTGTTCAAAGTTTTCAAGTTTTTGAGATGAATTTTGATTTTGATATCCATGTGTTGATGAGGGAACTAATATTGGACTTGCATTGCTTTTTGACAGGAGCATCTTGGAGTGGTACAGTTGCGTGAGCGATTTTCGAGACCGTGGTCCTTGATACCAGGATTGACACAGGTTGACAAAGACATTATTGAGAGGTGTGGTTTGACCTCTTTGTTAGATATGCCTCGGTTTATCGTAAATCGAGGTTTATTGACAGCATTGGTAGAGAGGTGGCATAGCGATATGAACACCTTTCATTTGGCAACAGGCGAGATTACAGTGACGCCTGAGGATTGCTACCGGATTCTGCGGATTCCCATAGTAGGTGTATTGCTACCCTACAAGCAGACGAAGGAGGGTGGGACTGAGGCACTCCGCCAAATTTTTCAGGATGACAGTATTTGTGGGTATGAGATCCCTTGGCAGGAGTTTTTGGATTTGGATTACATGCCTCTACCATCAGTGTTGGCAGGCTTTATAGGTGGTTTCTTATGTCCCGACTGTAGGTCGAAGGGACTGTCAGTGGGATGGGGATTAGTGCTAGAGGACATGGTGACACAGGTTCGTTGATTTGCATGGGGGTTGGCTATGCTGGCCCACTTATACAGGGATTTGCATGAGGTAGTGTATTTGGGTTACGACAGTCTATCAACTGGAGTGACACTGCTACAGGTATGGGTGTGGGAGCATATCCCCATACCTAGGCCATTGGCAGATAGAGATAGGCCTGTTGGATGCGCGTACGCATATGGGTACAGAGGGATAGTTGTCCAGCGGAAGCTGGGAAAACTAGAGCATTGGAGGAGAGTGCTGGATGACATTGATATGATCGTCTAGCGACCATATACAGGTTGCAAGGTATGGGCTGAGGATGGGATGGAGATGCCCTATGTCTTCATGACCAGATATTTGATAGGATGGACACCCTTTGTGATTGAGAGGTTTTTGCATAGCCGGGTGCTGCGGCAGTATGGTCGATAGCAAGGATGCCACAAGGAGCATGTTTTTATGCTCGATGGAGAGAGGATATTCTGGATTAGGGATCGACGATTGATAACGGGGTGGCAGTGGAGGAGTTCTTTCATGCAGCCAACCAAATTTGGGATTATGCCCTTGAGATTGTGGATACAGGGATAACTGACGCGTTTGTAGGACTCTTCGCAGCACGAGCAGCGGCTAGGATATTTGATCCAGCTGAGATGATTCCAACTTTTGATGATGATGAGGAGGTAGATGAGGGGAGGGTGATGGAGGAGGAGGTGATGGCAGAGATGGTGGAGGAGGTGGCCGAGGGGAGATGAGGAGATTGGATCGAGGGAGACTTTATCGGGGGAGGAGAGGAGAGAGAGGTGGAGATGGTGGTGCCAGAGGGATATAGGGTGAGAGAGTAGGGCGGCGGGTGATGATGGATAGGGGGAGAGGAGGTTTGGCTATCAGAGCTAGAGAGGAGGAGTGGGTTGGCGAGGTGTTAGCGGCAGTGGGAGGGTATGATGATTTCAGACGACCAGCCCAGAGGAGGAGGTCAGATGTTTTACCTCCACCAGCACGGAGGACAGTTAGAGGGACAGGGGGTGCCCCTTCATAGGTACCCTTGTAGGTGTGGATTTCGACACATGCGGAGGATGCACAGATTAGATCGCTGTAGTTGTCAGTGCAGTAGTTGCAGACACAGATGCTGGCGCATCAGTGTCAGATGACACAGCTGACCACAGAGCAGGATACTACCTTGGAGCGGTTGGGTTGAGCCGAGGCTTTGGAGAGAGCGGCAGTAGGTGGCTCGATGAGAGACACCTTGAGAGAGCTGGCTTTGAGAGACAAGGAGGTGGAGTATTATAGGAGACATTATGAGGATGCGGTGCCCAGGGAGCACCGAGTGCAGAGTTTTACACAGTCAAGATCTAGTCGATCTCGAGAGACTGGGTCGAGGACGGAGAGCAGAGGCATGATAGGGCCTCCTAGACAGGATCCACCTGGAGATCCAGGTGCTGAGACATCTTCAATGAGACTGTCTCCCTCAGGAGATAGTCATACGTGAGAGACGTTGTCTCCATCGTATTTTGATCATTGTATTGTACTTGGCACATATATGACATATGTTGTATATTGATCATTTGTCGATATATATATACACCATTTTCTTTGATCTTCATGTGATGTGTTATGGATGATGCTTTCTATATGCTTTAGTTTATTCTATGATGATGCAATGCTTAGATAGATGTATGTGATGTGTTATTTGATGAATATGATGTGATATTGCATGATGTTGTGAGATGTATCTTTTGAAAATGAGATGTATGATATGATATGTTGTGAGATGTATCTTGAAAATGAGATGTATGATATGATATGGTGCTAATTGTAAAATGATATGCAGCTAATTGTAAAATGATATGCAACTATTGATTTTGAGCATCCTCATTCTACATTCGTCATCCCTGTATAGCCACATGTTGTTTGCTTTCTTTGTATGTATCATCATTGAGCATTGATTTGTTTTGGGATATGTTGACAATTTATACAAGCATAATGGTATAATTGAACCATAATGACCTGAAAAAAATTTACATGAGTTTTGATTTTGCAAGATAGCACAAGCGTCAAGGTATAATTGAACTAGGACGACCTGAGTGCGAATTGCATATAAACAGACAAGAGTAAATCATTTGTATGCGTAAAGTGGAATCATGTCTTCAGTGATATCACGTTTCGAGACAAGTATTTACACAGTACAGATGATCACCTCACAGACAGAAAACTAAGAAAATATTGGAGTCCCTATGACGTTCTCTAGCTTTGAAGCATTGTGGAGAAAATTTAGAGGATCCAACAATTCAAAAACTTAAAGTGCAAAAATAGTCAAAAATTTATGCAAGATGCAACATTTGATATTTCAGAAAATCATCCATCATATTTTGTGAATCCTATTAAGCGATCAATGTTTTGCTTTGCGATTGTACGAGTGTTGTTTTGCTGGATATGAAGTTCTAAGTTTGCGGCAAGTTTTGATGTTTCGAACGTGCTACAAGATTTGATTAATGCCCCTAGTCAAGTGTACTTCCTAATATGGATATGTATAGTGATTACCAAACCATGGTGAGATGGGGTGAAAGGATATGCGGATAAACCAAGATAGTGACTATGCTAAGTATGGCCTGGATGGATATTGTGCTAAAAATGTCGGGCGATGGTCGATAGTGCTTTACTGTGGAGATAATGGTATGGATAGATATAGAGGAGCTATCCTCTCACAATAGCGCATGTTGCCAGGTTTTCACCAATTGCTTTTATTGTACCTTTTTATTTACTTTTTTTCTTGATTTTTTTTTTGTTTTTGATTTTTTTGTCTTGTCCGTGCATTAGATTACTCAAGTGTAGTATTTCTTCAGATGAATGGTGTTAGTTGGTTCGTCGAGCACATCTCCTTCTGAAGTTGTTAGCTGATAGGCACCTGATCCATAGGCTGATATGATGACATAGGGACCTAACCAATTAGGTTCAAATTTCCCTTTCTTTTCCCGATCTTGCTGATTTTTAGGATTTTCTTTGAGTACTAGGTCACCAACTTAAAAAATTCTGGGAATGACCTTGTGGTTGTAGCTCCTGCATATACGTTGCTGATATGCTTTAAGATGAGTGTAAGCACGTTGACGTCTTTCATCTAGAAGCTTGAGATCTTGCAGTCGGTTAACTCGATACTCTTCATTTGGAATTATGCCTTTCAAAGAGACTCTGAGAGATGGAATTTCTACCTCTAGAGGTAAAATAACTTCGGATCCATATACCAATGAATATGGTGTAGCTCCTGTAGGTGTGTAGATGCTGGTTCTATAGGCCCAAAGTGCTGGATTGAGTTGTATATGCCAATCTTTGCCTATGTCATTCACTGTTTTCTTTAGGATTTTCAATATTGTTTTGTTGGATGCTTCCGCTTGACCATTCCCCTATGGATAGTAAGGTGTAGAGAAACGATGTTGTATTTTGAATTTTTCACATAGTTCTTGCACATCTTGGTTCTTAAAAGGCCGTCCATTATCTGTGATGATGGAACTCGGAATACCATATCTGCAGATCAGATAATTAAGGATAAAAGAAGCAATTTGTTTCCCAGTCACTGTGGTCATGGGGACTGCTTCTATCCATTCTGTAAAGTATTCCGTTGCAGTTATAATGAACTTGTGTGCATTTGAAGATGAAGGATGAATTTTACCGACCAAGTCTAGTCCCCACTGACAGAAGGGCCAGGATGTTGTGAATGGCTGCAGTTCCTGTGCTGGTGCATGTATAAGATTGCCATGGATTTGGCATTTAGGACACTTTTTTGCAAAGTGATAAGAGTCTTTTTCCATTGTTGGCCAGTAATATCCCATTCTTAGAAGCTTTTTAGCAAGAGTAGTACTACTTGAATGTGTGCCATAGATACCTTCGTGAAGCTCATGTAAAGCGGAGTCAGATTCATTACGATCAAGACAACAAAGAAGAGTATCATCTAGACCTCGACAGTACAAAGTATCACCAGTAAGAGTATAACGGGCAGCTTGCCGGATAAAATTGCGCTTCTGGTTTCAGGATAAGTCAATGGGTAAGATATCATTCTTAAGATAGTCGCAGTGTTAGTTAAGATGAGAGGGGGGGGTGAATCATAAAAACTCACAATACAATCTATTCACCAGATTCAACCTCGGTAGCCTTTACTGATATGCAACTAAGACTGTAAATCATTCAATACTCATAAACAGATACACTTAAAACATCATAACACATTTAACACCAGATTTAACGTAGAAACCCAAACAAGGAAAAACCATTGTGGGATTTTGGACCCACTAAGAAATATACCCTTCTAGAGTGTGTTCGGTTAAAAGCTAATCCAGTTACAGATTACAAAAACACATTGCTAGATGTGACCCGGTTAAGGGATTTCCCTCAGACTTGTTAGAGTCTTGCACTTTGTTAAATGTGACCTTTGTCAAAGGATTTCAAACACTCATTTAGAATGTTACCTTGCTAGAGGGTTTACAAATAAGATTGTTAAGTCCACTCGGTTAAGAGATTTCCTGTCACTTACAAAATAAATAACAGTAATAAAATATATTTACAACTTCACATCTGAAATGCTAGAATAGATTCTATATGCTCAAAACAATCTTGTCATAAGACTTATCTTGCTTCTTGTTGGGCTTCTCAATCTATTCTTCAATCAGATCTTCAATCTTCGGTGCTCGGTGGTCACCATTGTTGTGTCACTGTTCTTCTATTTACCCACATACATTGTTCATCAACAGTTTCTTATTTATGAACAATACCTAACCACATAATCTCCTTGATCACATTTCCCATGATCAATCTTAGCCTTCAGATCTTAAAACATGACTAGGTTCATTGTATCCTTCGATCTGAAAACGTTTTACCTTGCCTTGGAACTTGTGCTAGGTTATGACCGTTCAATCTGCGTTGCAGATCTTTTCTCTTGTATTTTTGATGTCGTAGATCCTCAACAAACTTCTTGCACGACATACCAATCATCTGATCAACTCCAGCTCATTGGTATTCTACATTTAATAATGTATTTATCCATCCAATGTATTCTGTTATTACTTGGTTGTTACTCGGTAAATACTGAACTTCACTCGGTAGATATTCTGCCTTCTTTAACTGATAGTGATAACCTTAGGGTTTACCAACTAGCATCTTGCTCGGTAACATAGAACAATATCAAGCCTTAACTAATTCTATAGCTTGAAATCTTTTCTCCTTCTTGTTCAGTCTTTGAATACTCATATATAGGATATCAAAATCAATCAAAACAACATAATCTCATCACTGTCTAACTCGGTAATAGTTGCCCATTGAATAACTTATTATTCCCCTTTTATTTTCACATTCATTCTGTGTCTCTTACCGACATCTTTATACTTATCAAAACATACTCATTAAGATATGGCAACGTCATATTGAATCAGAAAATCAATTGCTTGACATCAATGACAAAATAATGTTATTAAGATAGTAATCATCCTTTCTCAATTATATCAACAATCTCCAACAACCTTCTCAATATCCTCATACCAACAAAATTACTGAGATGCTAACAATCTCCTTTTGTGAAAATGCTAACATGTAGATGGGTCCATATAATGGAGAGTCGAAACCAGTCAAGGCATAGATAACATGGGATTCTGAATGGTCATAGGCAGGGGAGAACAGTTGCTCTACCAGGAACTCGTAACGATTTTGTTGCTCTGGAATTTGCAGTAGTGAAGCAATAGTAGCCATGGCATCAGCTTCTTTATTGTCCAACCTTGGTATTTGTTCGAAGGTGATGTATACAAAATATTGCTTGAAATCATCCACCATTTGTTTGTAGGGTAGCAGCTTGTCATCTTTTGTCTGATAGTCATTGTTGATTTGATTGATGACGAGTTGTGAATCTCCGTAGACTTTTAATTTGGTGATCCACCATTCTACGACCATTTTGATGCCTATAACCAATGCCTCATATTCAGCAATGTTGTTGGTGCATGGAAACATAAGCCTATATGATCTTGGTATAGTGTGTCCTTTAGGAGTGATAAACATAATGCCAACACCTGAGCCATGTTGTGTGTAGGATCTATCAAAATATAAGGTCCATTGTTTGGGGGAGACAGTAAGAACGTCTCTGTCTAGAAATTCGATCTCCATAGTTTGTTTTCCAGGTAGTGGTGCTTCAGCCAGTTGATCTGTAATTGCTTGTCCTTTGATAGCTTGTCGTTCTGTGTAGTGGATATCAAATTCACTGAGGATCATGACCCACTTAGCCAATCTGCCGGTAAGAGCTGCTTTACTGAGTAAATATTTGAGAGGATCAATTTTGCAACTAGCTTAATTGTGTGAGCTAGCATGTAGTGTCGGAATTTTTGAGAGGCGAATACTACTGTTAGACAAGCTTTCTCAATGAATGTATAGTTTAATTCATATCCGTTCAATGTCCTACTGATGTAGTATATAGCTCATTCCTTGCCTTGTTGATCTTCTTGTGCTAACAATGCCCCCAGTGAGATGTTTGTTGTTGAAATGTAGAGAATGAGTAGCTTCCCTGCTATTGGTGGTACTAGAACTGGTGGGTTCATTAGATACTACTTGATTTGATAGAAGGATTCTGCACATTTGGCTTCCCATCTGAATGATACATTTTTATGTAGCAAATGATTAAATGGGAGACTTTTATCTGCTAGTTGAGTGATGAATCACCTGATTGATTGGAGTCTTCCTTGTAGAGATCTGAGCTGGCTGATGTTCTTTGGTGGTGGCATCTCCATAATGGCTTGTACCTTTGTTGGATCCACTTCAATACCCTTAGCTGAAACTATGTAGCCTAGTAACTTTCCTGAGGTAACCTCGAAGACACACTTCTTAGGGTTGAGGTTGGCTTGGAATTTTTCCAATCTATCAAAAATCTTTTCTAAGATGCTTAGATGTTCTTCTCTGGTGAAGGATTTAGCTAGTAAATCATCTACATAGTCTTCCATGAAGGTATGCATCATGTCATGAAAGATTGTTGTCATTGCTCATTGATAAGTTGCTCCTGCATTCTTTAAGCCAAAAGGCATGACATTCCAACAGTACGTTCCCCAAGGACAGGTAAATGTTGTTCTATCTTGATCTTCTGGGGCCATCTTGATTTGATTATAGCCTAAAAAACCATCCATTAGTGATAGCATTGCATGACCTGCTGTGAGGTCTACAATTATGTCGATACTGGGTAAAGGAAAGTTGTCCTTTGGACAGGCTTTGTTGACATCTATGAAATCAGTGCATATTTTGATACTGCCATCTGGTTTTGATACTGGTACAATGTTGGAAATCCATTCAGCATAGTCAATGGGTCGAATAAATTCGACATCTAATAGTTTCTTCAATTCAACTTTAACCATGAGTGCCACATGTGGATTCATCTTTCGCAGTTTTTGCTTGACTGGCTTAGCTCCTGGAGCAATGGACAAGTGGTGCATGATTAATTGTGGATCAATCCTGGGCATATCTACATATGACCAAGAAAAGTTTATTTGCTTTTCTTTAAAAAATTTGATAAATTATGATCTTTCTGCTTCTATCAGAGATTCTGCAAGGTGTATAGTTTTGGCTGCTTCTGTAGTACCAATGTTGATTGATTGAGTGGGCTTAATCAATATGGGTGATCGCTTGTGATAATGTTCAGGAAGAGTGTCAAGTCTCCCATCCTTAGATGCCTTAAAAAGGTTTTCACCTTCAGATGCGTCCTTTATTTTTACTTTTGTGTGATCTATTGTTGCCATTGATTGGTTTTCAGCAGTAGATCTTTTATTTGGTTCATTTTTGCGACTGAGAGACTTGGCACTCCCTTGATTGCAAACATCATTACTTTGTTCACTGGTAGAGTCTGTTTCCAAGTTAACGGTACATAAGTAATGGATAATGGATTCATCATTTGGGAATATCGGTATATCATGAGTTTCAGGTTCGTCCCAGTCTATGAGGTCAGGAAAGACAAGTGGTAAGGAATCGTTTGGCGGATCAAGTTCTGTTGCTGTAAGTGTCAGGATGGAAGTATCATCATGATTGGCCGGGGTGTTAAAGAAGTTAAGGATTTCATCGAGGTCTTTGATGGCATCATCTTCTGTATAGACTTGCACATAATGTTGTTGCTCATTTTCCTTGGCGTCATAGATATTTTGTGGACCAAATTCAAGTGGTCTAGATTTTGTGCCGCATTTTTCTTGAGAGATGGGTGTATTACTATCATTTGCACAAATATCTTCAGTAATATTAGAGCAACTGCCCCATTCATATTCATTGGAATAAGTCTCAGAGGTATTATCCCAGATTCTAGCAGTGCTGTGAATTGGTATGTTGTAGGGTGAGAATAGATCTTTGATAATTGAGACAAGTTTGACAGTTTTCTCTGATTCTGTGTCAGATCCTGCTTCCACTCTTTGCATTTGTTCATATACTGTCTCTCCTCGGGGAGGAATGATGTAATCTGGAGGGGAGTCTTCTTTGTTGGATGTTGGTTCTTGAATATGATGTGCTTCTACAATAGATGCTTCCTTCTTTTGGTCGATAGGCTGCTTTTGATATTGTTCTCGTTCTTGATGTTCATGTTCTTTACGTATTGTCTCTGCTGAATCAAATAGTGCCTCCTGCCAGGAGTCTTCTTTGTACTTCTTTTCTTTCCACTGAGGTTTCTGATATTTGCGTGGTACCTTCTTCGGTAGTAGAGTGAGTTCAAAGCTCAATCCCTTCTTGTCTTTACTGAATTGTGAAGGAGGATCCAATGGTTTTGTGATGCCTTTCTGACGCTTACCAATAGGTCCTGTGCCATTGTATCCCATTTGCTGCATGATTAAGTAGCCTTTTCCATATAGGTGTGTGGGTATAGCTATTTCTAGAGTAGCTACTCAGTCTTCTTCCTCATCTTTGTATAGCCAACTAAGGATATCCTTTTCTTCGGATTCATGTGCTAGAGTGTCGAGTTGAATGAATGTGCCATCAAACTTGGTGATGGGCTGAGTTGCTTGATGTTTTGATGCGGTAGGCAATCCATGAGATCTAGGTGATGTTGGTAGGTTGGCCAAACACATGGGTTCCAAAGAGTATTCTCCCATGCCTTGTTATTTGATCTTCATTTTCTGCTTGAAATCTCTAGGTAATGATTTAGACTTTTCTTGTTGAAGATCTTGTGCCGATGAATTTTGTTTCTCTCTGTTATGTGGAACCAAGCTGTCTTGGGCTGCCCCCATAACATTACAATGCTGAAATGGATTATGATCAATTGATATAGAAACCTCCTAGCCATTATAGGAAAATTTGACACTCTGGTGATATGTAGAAGGTACTGCTTGCATTTCATGTATCCAGGGTTGACCTAATAAGATATTGTATGTGAGATCTATGTCTAAGACCTGGCACATAGTATCCTTTTATATCGGTCCTACCTGAATAGGCAACATCACGGTTCCTTTAGATGATCTTTCCTCATCATCATATGCCTTTATAGTGATCTTCTTGCATGGATCAATAGACTCTTCAGCAAAGCCTAATGCATAGATAAGTTTTAAGGTACAAATATTAAGTCCAGCTCCTCCATCTATTAATACTCGCTTAACTCAGTGTTTATAGACTATGACTTCAATATGGAGAGGAGTATTATGTGGATGGCTCAATGAGATATTATCATGCTCAAAAAAAGTGAGGTTATGAGGTCCTATCATATGAGCCACCATGGCTTGGAATTTGTTAGCATCCAGATCTTGAGGTACATTTGTTTCCAGTAACACTTGTTCCAATATGTCTTTGTGTTTTGGTGAAAGTTTCAGCAACTCAAGTATAGATATCTGAGTAGGAGTTTTGCGTAGTTGAATAACTAGATCATATTGAATTTTGGGTACGATGTTTGTTGTTGGCATATGTCCCTTCAAGACATATTTTTGAGCTCTGGTTGTTACGTTGACGGATTCATGTTCATGCCTGTCTTTGATTGTGATGACGCTTACTTGATTGTCTACATCTGATATATGATTGATGGTGTTATTATAGATGTGATTGATACGAGCTCCACGTGTATCATTTGAGGTTGAAGCTCCATCTTTGTTGTAGTTTGGAAGAGGATTCTTAAAGGCTCCATGGTCACCATTTGTCTTGAGACCATCCACCGTTAAATCACCTCTATCAATCATGTCCTGAACAATGTTTTTCAGTCTCATGCAGTCATTTGTTTGATGACCTTTGTTGCGATGAAAATCACAAAAGTGTGAGTCATTCCACCAAGGTGATTTGATTTGTGGTTCATAGTTGCTGATTGCTAGGAAAGAGATAATTTATTTTTCCAGGAGTTCTCTGAATGCTGACTCCAGTGATTGTCCCAATGGTGTGTAGACACATTTTTGGAAATTGTTGGTGTTACCTCATGAATTGTTATTTGGCCCTCGATTTGTGTGATTGTTTTGAGCATTGTTGGTGTTGGGTTGACCTTGATTGGTATTCAGTGCGTAAGTGTTAGTGTCTGGGTTAGCACCTTTGGGATTTTTTGTAGCTTGAGGATTTCCTGATAATGCGAGCATGGGCTGCTTAGATTTTGAATCATGTGATTCATTGCCTCCTTCATTTCCATTGTTTTTGTTTTTGGTCCAGAATCTGGATTTGTCCGAATTGTTGTTATTTTGGTTATTGTAATGTGATGAACTTGTTCCTTCTTTGAAGAACTTTAGTGTTCCTTTCTTGACACATGCTTCTTCTACTTGAATGCCATTTTCAATCAATTTAGCAAAAGATGGTATGCATTGGAGTTTGAGTCTGTAACTCATCTCACCATTCAAGTTGTCAATGAAAATTTCCATTTTCTCCTTTTCAGGGATATCTCGAGGATATCTTGAAACCATACGCCGCCATCATTGAAGGAAAACCATGAATGTTTCATTGTTTTTCTGTTTGGTGTTACAAACGTCTAACATGGTGATAACATGTTGAATGTTATAGGAATATTGAGTTATGAATTTGTTGACTAGTTCATCGAATGATCTGACGGGAGGTGTTATTTTGGATAGCCATTCCATTGTTTGCCCTCCCAAGATTCTTGGGAATAACCTCATCAAATAGGTATCATCATGACCAAATTCAAGACTCATTGTGCAAAATTCTTGAACATGATCACGGGGATCGCTTTTTCCATCATATTTGTCAAATTTGGGAACATCTAAGTTTGGAGGAAAAGGTATCATGTTCAATCTTTTGTCAAACAGATAAGGACAAATTTCATTTAAGGAGTACTGTACTATTGTACCTTGTTGCATGTCTTGCATTTATCTTTGTAACATTTGCATTTGTTGAGTAAGAGCAATCAAAGGTACATTGTTTTGCCGAGGGAAGAATTCTTCTCTTGCATTAATTCTAGGCTGAAATGGGGCATGGAACGATATGTTATGCTCAGGTATATTTTGTTCTTGTAGATTTTGTTTAGGAATATCCTGCTCAGGGTCACGTGTCTCTTCCTCTCGTTGTCGTTCTTGATATTCGTAGTGTTGAGATCTTGTTCGAAAAATATCTGTATCAAAGTCCTCTGAAAGTTTAACTCCTTTGCTTGTGAGCATGAGTAGGTATTTCTCTTTGTCATTTTCCATGAGTCTTTCCACAAGTTTTTGAAATGAAGTGCTTTCTTGACATTCTTGAAGCAGCTCTTCAAAAATTTCAGTGTCCTCTAGATGCGGACCTTCAAAAGGATTAGATAATATTCGATTCATGCTTGATTCTGGTGGTGTTTCGCTTTGTTTGTTTCCTTGAGAGCGAGTGACAATAGGCATTTTAGAAATATTCGGGGGTTGGTGGGGGTAACCTTGGGAAGTTATAAGTGATGCACTTGTTGGGAAAGAATGCTGGATTGATCTTTCCTCCATGATTTATTTGTTGACTGAATGCGGATTTTTGACAGAATGCTCTAGTCTTCAAAGGTTCCTTGTCAAATTCGTTTGATTTGTTCAGAATATACAATCGTACATGACGAAGGAATATTTGATGAGATTTGAAGAGTTGACGATTGATGTATAAAAAATTATTTCTTTTGGCAAGTTTCGAAGAACTTGGTTACTGTTTCTTCAACTTGGTGTTATGATAAATATTCTTTCTTCTCAGAATATGAGGATTAGTCATGCACAAGCGATCAGTGGTTTCTTTTTGAGTTGTTTTGGATTTAGTTTATCTTGTTTTGGAAACTTAAGTTTTACTTTATCAAAGTGAAGGTTTAGATGCCCCCTCACGACAAAGTGCGTCAAATGATATGGAATAGAGCTTTCCCGATATGGAAACTCGATTTGACAACTTGGAGTTTTAAACAAGTGTGTTTTGGGATAAAAATCTGTGTGATAAAAAGGACCTATTTGCCACTTGTGATGATGTTTCGTGATTTTGATAGGATAGATATGTTTATCGTGCGACCAGTTTCAGATTTGGACAACTTTTGTTTGATGGAAATTTGCTTGGAAATAGCTTTTGATACTCTGTTTTTGGTATTCTGATTTGACGAAGTTAAGGCTGATGAAAAGAGGTTTCCGAATTTTTTTTCAAAATTTTCCAATTTGACCTCTGTTTTGCCCCCTATTTTTCTAGTTTTGACCACGCGCTGAAACAGAGACGCTATGCGCTACATAATGTTCTCAAAGTGCTAAGGAAAAGACCCCACGCGCTATGCTGCCCCCTGCTACGCGCTAACTGGTTTTACTGGTTAAATTTTGTTTCAGCTTTGGTTGAAAAGATCATGTGCTAATATGAGCCGCTGATGCGCTATTGTTTATACTCTATGCGCTAAAGGTTGACTTCTACGTGCTAAGCTGATACTTCAACGCGCTAAACTATTTTCAGAATGCACTAACTGCTACTGCTGATTTTAGATTCTGGTGAAGTGCTACTGTTAAGACTTTACGCGCTAAAGATAGGATCTGATGCGCTAAATTATGGTTCCGACGTGCTAAGATGTTGCTCTTATGTGCTAAACTGCCCTGACTTGATTGTTTTATGCAATTTTAGAGTTTTTGCCTTGAGTTTTCAGTGATGAGAGATGATTTTCTGAAGTAACAAATGAAGACACAACACCAAAGAAGTAACCATTTTTGCTTAATATAAATAGTAAGTGTATGTTTGGCGAGGATGTTTTCAAATCCCCAATGTTTCAACAGGTTTGGATACAAAGAATACACTTCAAAAAGACTCTTTATTCAAGGGTCATAAGTAATACCATAGCCCACTAGTCTCGATACTCCGTCAGCTCAAACAGCCGTGTCACCCCCTAGAGGGCGCCTATTTTTTTGCCTTTTGCTAGAAATTAACTCAAAGTGAATTGCTTCACAATTGAATAGTTATCTTGGGAGATATATGGTGAGCGATCTTGGGGGCGGATTCTTCCCCACCCTTGCACTATGATATTACAAATGTTTGGTTACTGACTCGACTCAAAGTTTCTATGCTAAGGTTCATAATCAAGCTTCTTGTTCGGCCGTCAGTGATAAAATCCCTCAGGAGGCTTCCCAACCTTTAGAACAAAGGCTTTACGTATCTCAAGGATACTGGGTGAAGGCTAATCACTGCGCGCAACCGTTGAGAATGACTTTCATCGCTTTCCACTTTTGATTATAGTGGGTTGGAACACTTGGCGTCAAAGCCGTTTTCCACATAGGTCGTTCCCTTCACATCGGCCAAAGAATGGCTTTAAGAGTTTTTCAACCCCTCGGGAAGGCAGGCTTGCTAAAGGATTTAAATGCAATAAACATTGAAAGCGTAAGAGTTCTCTGGATTTTTGATCACCCAGTTAAGGGGAGAGCATATTCCTTCCACTTTCGTAGCAAAGCAAACAAGTGTTCTTTTTAACTTTTCAAAGCAATGATTTGTTAAAATCTATATGGATATGTTGCTCCACAAGAACATGGTGTTTATTTTAATTCCTTCGAAATAATGATTTTCTAATCTAGGAAAAGAACTTGGTGAACAAAGAAGAACTTTGATCTTGGTGGTCAACAAAAGAAATCGATAAAAGGGGAAGATCTTCCCTCTTTAGTTGCAAAAAAAAAAAGACTTTTGAGACTTGGTGTGATTCTTTACTTTGCTAAAACCTAAAATGGATCCTTTTATACACCAAAGGATGGCGAATTTCTTCTTTTTAATCCATTTGTTTGCAAAACTTTGAAAAACAAAATTGATTTGTTCCTTTTAAAACCCAAATTGAAAAATTTGCTCTCCCAGAAAAGCAAGGAAAAATTCGTTTTGTGGTTCTCTTTAAAGCCCAAACAAAAATGAGTTTAGTTTTAAGAGTAATTAAAAGAAGTTCATATTTTAACTAACTTAACTAAGTTAGTAAAAACTTTAAACTATCTTAATGGTCCTAAAATGGAGCTCCTATCTGCAAGAAATTTGTTAGAACCCTGCAAAATAACAAGTAAAATTGTTAGACAATCTGTGGACTTCAACAAGTCTAAATTTTTACATTCGGTTACAGTTTTTGGTTTTTCCTTTGTCTGCGATGTGCTATAGAACAAAATGTACGTGCTACTATATAGTCAGAATGCGCTAAATGATCCACCAGATGTGCTAAGATTTTTTTTTCCAATGCGCTAAGCTGTTTTCCAGATGCGCTAAGCTGTTATTCTTTCGCACCAAGACCTATAGGAAAAGCTTAAATATGATGATGCACTAAAGGGTGATCTTCACGCGTTGGGAAATGAGTCCCACGTGCCAAACAATGAGTTGGATGCATTAAAAGGTCAACCAGATGCGCTAAGGGATGTGCCCCACACGCTGATTCCTATTTCCTGCATACCTGCAAAAGTGTTTATTTTTTAAAACTGATTTGATTAATGGGGTAGTGCCCCACGGTGGGTGCTAGAAATGTATGCGGGAAAAGCGGGGCTATGAAACTCAAAATGTGAAAAATGAAGCTCCAAGAGGCTTGTCCACACACCCATAAGACTTCTTGGTGCAAGTTATGGAGTCATGAAGAATGACTCAACTTCCCAAGGATGGTTCCATGGTTCTCTATCTCACAAGGTCCCTCAAGCCAATGCCTTTGCTCTTAGATCACTGAGCAAAGTGGCTTAGGGATGACAAATGCAAGAACGAGGGATGCTTTTGATTGATTTTAACATGAGAATGCATCCTATCTATGCATGATCCTACAAATGCAATAAACTAGATTATAAGATGACAAGATTAGTAGTAATACTGTCCTAACATGATATACTAGTTATATGATTTAAGCTAATGATAAAAGGAAGTAGTCTAAAATGTTTAAAAGAGAGACTAGATGTGCTAAAATTGAGCATAAATGAGATACTAAAGCTTGCATGGATTTTAGATGATAGATTTCTTAGATTCATGGATCCTCAAAATGGAGGAAGGAGAGCTCTATTTATAGCAAAAATAGGGCAATGGATGGTCAGGATTGAAAGAGTTAATCAAGGGCCAAGATTGAAAGTTGTCAATCCATGTTTACCATTCTCACCAATGAAATGGTGACAATTGTCAACATAAGGCTGGTTGAGAAGAGATGTAAGAAGCATTAAATGCTTGAGAAGACCTCATGGTTACCCTAGGGGGTAAGGGTTAAGGTTAGGTTAAGGTTATCCATTGGATAAAGCTTTTACCCAAAGGATAAACTCTTGTGCAAGGGTTAAAGGAATAACCATGGTCAAAGCAATAAATGCTTGATGAGACCCTTGGGTTAGATAGAGGTTAAGTTAGGCAAAAAGTCTCTAACCACGCCACTAAGGGTTAGTTAACCATTAATGGTTTGAAGACTTCGGGGACAAATTTGTAAGAGTCCTTCCAAATTTGGGGCACTTATCTTGTTGAATGGATAAAGGCTTTAATGCATTTTGAAGACTTTACTCCAAATTTGAGAAGTGGCCTCCTCAAATTTAGGGAAAGGGGATAATTGATGGGTTAGGGTTAATTGATTAGGATTAGATGGATTCTAGAAGAATTTAGGAATAGGGTTTAGGATGCAAGTGGGAGATGTAGGAAAATGCAAGTGGGTGAGGGAAAATAGAATTAATTAAAATAAATTGCTTTATTTCAATTTGGTTGTAAGTTGGGGATTTTAAATAAATTAGATTTATTTAATTGGGGTAAACTATTTAATTAAATGTGAATTTAATTAAAAAGTAGAGAGAAGGGTTTTAATTAAATAAAATGATTTATTCAATTAATGATGCAAAAAGGGCTTAAGTGAATTTTACTAAATAAATTGAATAATTTACTTAATTAAATAGAGGAATGTGGGCGATTTAATTAAATTGGATTTAATTAAATAGAGGAGTGAACATAAAATATTCATTTAGGAATATGGTCTTTTTTATACATCTACAATAGGTGTCACACCTGGCATACAATGAAAGTGTGGTTTTCAATGCTCATATATTTGTGTCCTTTGTGGCAACAATGAGAAATGCTCTTCACTTTTTTTTTTCAGTCCTCCTTTCTCGAGTCATTTGAAACTTATAGTGTGGAGCTTGGAAACATGCCCACGTTGATGTTTCTTCTCTAGTTGAATTTTAGAGGAGTTTGAGGAGGCCTCTTGCTAATGTTTTCTTTCTTCAGATTGCTTATAATATCAATAAGTCTTGTAGAATCTTATAAGAAAGGAATTTGGTGGTCAAAAAACTTTGGCAGAGGATTATTGGTATGATTCAAGAGGCTATTTATGCTAATGTGAGGTGTATTTCCGCTTGGAGCCTAAAGAGTTTGAGGTGATACAATGTTTGGGAATGATTTGGAGGCTTTCTCATAGAGGGAGAGGCATTTATCCATTAAAAAAACCCAATGAGAGGGTAGAAGGTCTTTGCCTCTTGTTGATGTTTTCAAGATTAAATGTTGATGGTTCTCTTGGGAAAATCTTGGACATGTTGGGGTTGGTAGAGTTGAGATGGCTAGTACTTGTGTTACCATGTTCTTTTTTTCCATCTGTAAGAGTCAACGACTAACAATCTTGTATAAGCTCTTGTTATTCATATTGCATTGGAAAGAGTGTGATCTTGGATGGAACATGATTATCTGTAAGTTAGATTCTCATATTTTGGTCAATATGTTGAATAAACATGTTCTTTATGGTGTGAATTTGTAGTTGGCTTTGGTGGCCCAATAATTTTTTTGATTGAGTGATTCATTGGATTTTGTTTTCTTTGTTCATGTATCAGAGGAATGGAACAATGTAGTTGTTTGCCTAACTAAATGGGCTTTAGAGAATGCATGCAATAGGAGGAATGTTGGTAACTAGGAGCATTTGTCCCTTGATTTCTCCCAAGAGCTAGATAAGTTGATTCTTGAGAATATGCCTAGTTAATGGGGTATTTTGGTTAGGATTCTTGTGGTTTTGGCTCCTCCTGTGTTTTATAGTTGTCCTTCTAGCTGGATTGATTGGGCCCCTAATGGGGTGGGGACCAGATTATTGGTTGTATTGTTGGTTTAAGTTTTGATTAAATGAAAATTTACTCATTTTTTCCAAAAAAAACTTCCACTTCACTACTACACTAAAAATATCAAAGCGATTAAATCTTTTGAAAAACTATTTCAAACAAATACTTTGTATTAACACTACAATTGTTTTTATATGTACTTTGTTTATAAACAACATAATATAATCAAAATTACATCTATTCTAATCTGTACAATTTGAGAATCTATCTAGATAAAATAAATATTCATGAAAAAGGGTTATGACAACTTACCCTTACCCACAATCCTTAACTCCTTGACAATAGTATGAGTTCTTTGTCATCCTCGATCCTTGAGCCTAAAAAATTGTAAATTTCCACTTGACACCAAAAATTTCAAATTTCATATCAAGGCCTTTCAATGTCCCCCCAAAATCCTCAATAATAATTAGTTGCACTTACCTCCATTGCTTACCCATCACATAATGCCAATTTTGACCTTGCAACCTTCATTGTGTTCCTTCCCACCTAAAACTTCTTTAATTAATCTCATGGCACAATTTCAATGGAGGTTCAATCACAAACAACAATGTCATTCTATCATCGATATGGTGATTAGTTCTTGGCATGAATGATCTTTTTAGGAGGAAGTAGATTGCTATTTTGAGGAATTTGTGGGTTCTCCTGAATGTTGGTAACTTGATTGACATGAGGGTCCCAATGTAGGGTTCTCTCGATCAATAGATCAAGGTCTAGGCGTAGCGAACCCCTCGGCCTCTTGGGTCTAGATCCAATCCCTATTCACTCAACACTTGTGGAATTGAATCGAGTCTAGTGGCGTAAGCATGTGGTTTAATGGGATAAATGTTGGATCAATCCCCCTCCCTATAGAGGGAGGTGTTGAAAAAACATTGGTTGCATCTATTCCCATGCCAATTTCTTGTACTTAAGCAATAATGCAGTGGACAACTTTGTACATCTAGATATGAAGTCCATTCTTGTAAACTAGGGCATGAACGATAAAAAATATAAATATGAATTCCATTCTCATTGTGCAAGGGTTAGTGTTTATTTCCTTAGATGCCTGTAAGTGTCAAGAATGCTTGGGTTTCAAGATGGCTTTGTATATCTAGATATGAAGTCCATTCTTGTAAGCTAGGGCATGAATGATCAAAGACTAGGAATATGACTTCCATACTCATTGCAGGGGTTGGTATTTATTGGTGTTTATTTCCTTAGATGCTTGTAAGTGTCAAGAATGCTCGGGTTTCAAACCTCTTTCATCCAATTTTTTTTGAGAAATCAACAAATGATTGAAACATATCAACTTCACCAATAATGTAGTGGAAGACTTTGAGCATCTAGATATGAAGTCAATTCTTGCAAAATAGGGTATGAGTGATCAAGGACTATGAATATGTCTTCCCTTCTCATTGCAAGGGTTGGTCTTTATTTCCTTAGATGCGTGTAATTGTCAAGAATGCTTGGATTTCAACCCTTGTTCATCCAATTTTTTTGGGAAATTAACAAATGAAAAATTAACGAATGATTGAAGCTTATCAATTTAAATCACTGTAAAGGATGCCAACATTAAAATGTTTCCAACAAAATAATTTACATATTATTAGAATTTTATAAATTGAGGTTTTCTCTATCACTTTTGCTTTTATTAACTTTGATATACATAAATTCATCTTTAAAATATAAAATACTATTTGAATTTGATAGCCATAAAATCATCTTTAAAATATTAAAAACCTTAGTAACAAATATTTCTACTTTAGATATACTCTTCCACATTGAATTTGATAGAGATAATTTCATCTTGAAAATATTACTTGAATTTGATAGCCATAGCATCATCTTTAAAATATTAAAAAAACCTTTGTAACAATTATTTTTAATTTAGATATACTCTTCCACAATATAAGAGGAATACATATGTTTTACTACTGATCCATGCATAGATCGTTAACATGTCATTTGATTTTATACTTGGATCTATTTTTGCATAATTTGTTATCTCATACATAATATGAAGTTATGTTCTTCCACAATATAAGAGGAATAAATATGTTTTACTATTGACTCATGCATAATTTGTTAACACATCATTTGATTTTATGCTTGGATCTATTCTTGCATAATTTGTTATCTCATGCATAATTTGAAGTTATGTGATTACTGTGACTATTACCTATTGACTACCCATTAGTCTTTGAAAATAATTGATTCAGTCACCTTTGAGAAGATATTCACATAAATCATTATCCATTCACTATTGTGACCATTACCCATTAACTACCAAATAGTCTTTGAAAATAATTGATTTGATCACCTTACTTATTATCCATTTACCTATTACCCATTGACCATTACCCATTGATTAATATCATTGACTTACTCATTGAAAAATGATTAATTCAATTACATTCTTTTAATTTAGTAGTTCATATAAACAAATTATTCAAATAAGAAAAAATTAGAACCCAAAAATTGTACAATCTTTCAACACCTTTTAATCCTATTTAAAATAACTCTAAAAATCACATCCTCTTAGATCTAAAATTGAACCCAAAAGTAAGAAAGAAACATCCAATTGTTAATTATTGTTAATTATATAAACACCCTCTTAGATCTAACTTTGAACCCAAAAAGTAAGAACACCAAATTAGCGATCAAACTTTGAACCTAAAAAGAGCAAGAACACCTACTCCATTCTCTATAATTGAGACCTACTCTCATTAATTGAGAGACCTACTCTTGTTAATTGAGCATCCTACAAACACCCACTCTACTCTTGCTAATTGAGACCTACTCTTGTTAATTGAGCTCCATTACCCATTAGTCTTTGAAAATAATTGGTTCAGTCACCTTTGAAAAAATATTCATCTATTATCCTTATCCATTCACATTGTGACTATTACCCATTGACTACCAAGCAACCTTTGAAAATAATTGATTCAATCACCTTTACCTATTACCCATTAATTATTACCCATTGAATAATATCATTGACTATTTTAAAAATGATTGATTCAATCACCTTTTAATCTAGTAGTTCATATAAGAAAATTATTCAAACAAGAAAAAATAGAATGATCTTTCAACACCTTTCAATCTTATTTAAAATAACTCTAAAAACAACATCCTCTTAGATCCAAAATTGAACCCAAAAGTAGGAAAGAAACATCCAATTGTTAATTATAAAAACACCCTCTTAGATTTAACTTTGAACCCAAAAAGTAAGAATACCAAATTAGCTATTGAACTTTGAACTAGAAAAGTAAGAACACCTACACCACTGACCCTCTTGGATCTCACTTTGAACCCAAAAAGTAAGAACACCAAATTAGCAATCTAACTTTAAACCTAAAAAGTAAGAACACCAACTCTACTGTCGCTAATTGAGACCTACTCTTGTTAACTGAGCATCCTAAAAAAATAAGAACACCTACTCTACTCTCATTAATTGAGAGCTACTCTTGTTAATTGAGCATCCTAAGAACACTAAGAACACCTACTGACTCTGCTCTCGCTAAATGTGACCTACTCAAACCTACTCTCACTGATTGAGCATCCTACAAACACCTATGCATCCTAAGAATACCTATTCTACTCTCGCTAATTGAGACCTCTTGTTAATTGAGCTCCATCCTAAGAACACCTACTATCGTTAATTGAAGATTCTAAAAAAGTAAGAACACCTACTCTACTCTTGCTAATTGAGACCTACTCTTTGTTAATTGAGCATCCTAAGAACACCTATGAACCCAAAAGTACCAAACCCGAAAGTAAGAAATAAACAGCTTATTTTTAATTATAAAAACACTCTTAAATCTAACTTTGAACCCCAAAAGTAAGAACACCAAATTAGTGATCTAACTTTAAACCTAAAAAAGTAAGAACACCAACCCTGCTGTTGTCACTAATTGAGACCTACTCTTGTTAATTGAACATCCGAAAAAAGTGAGACCTACTCTTGTTAATTGAACATCCGAAAAAAGTAACCACACCAATTAACATCCGAAAAAAGTAAGAACACCTACTCTACTCTTGTTAATTGAGGCCTACTCTTTACTCAAACGAGGTTCCCAACCACCTTGTTTTACTTCTATCCCTTCTTTTTTGCTGGATCAACTAGGTTGACAAGTGGTAGTACCTTTGTTATTGCCTTATTAATTGAACATCTTAAGGGATCAACTAGGTTGATAAGTGGTAGTACCTTTGCTACCACTTTGTTATTGCCTTATTAATTGAACATCCTAAGAACACCTACTAACTCTACTCTCACTAAGCATCTTAATAACTCTACTCTCGCTAATTGAGACCTACTCTTATTAATAGAGCTCCATCCTAAGAACACCTACTCTACTCTCGATAAATTGAGAGCTACTCATGTTAATTGAGCTCCTACCTTTACAATTTGTTAAGAACACCTACTCTACTCTCGTTAAATTGAGAGCTACTCATGTTAATTGAGCTCCTACCTTTACAATTTGTTAAGAACACCTACTCTACTCTCGCTAAATTGAGAGCTACTCATGTTAATTGAGCTCCTACCTTTACAATTTGTTGATGAATTTTTGACAAACTCTTGTTCATTGAGCTCTAGTCTTCCACAATTTGTTGATGAATTTCTATTTTGTCAACGATGCCTTTAGCTTTCAATCTTGTTGGACTTATGTGATACATTCACACTAAACAAGAGTTTGGAGACCTCTTTAACAAAAACAATTTACAATCAAGTACGACTATAACATAAGGACAGTTAAAAATGAGAACTGGTTGAGACAAAATGACATTTTATTATGGAATGCTCAACTTATAACATAAATTATGAAAACATCTTGAAAATTAAGAAATTAAGCACATTATTTCAAATTTGTTGATCAAGATCAACAATCGTAACAACACTATGCCCTAGTTATTAAAATCTTTCATTCATTCATTCCCAAGAATATTGTCCATACCTAGTCCATTTCTTAACTTGAACCATTTGCTAGCTTCTTGCTCAACATGCAAAGTAAAACCCCCTTTCCTCCATGGTTTCATCATCCAAGCTCAATAAGCCTCCAGATTCGATCCCTCGACATCGCACTCCCATCTACTCCACACATTATGCCTTAAAACACGCGAGAATAATCATTTCCCATGCTTGACCACACTTCCCCTTTGCTAGCCGATCCGATCGAGCATTGGATGGAACAACGATGACCAAAAAACCAGTGAGCTACATTATCAGCAATTCCTACCTTAAATGAACTGAAACCCTCCCACGGTAAATTATGATCTCCAGTTTTAAACATTAATTTGAAACTGTAGATGTACTTATTCAAATGATTCCCACCAAAGGGGAAGGATATCGGCATAATCATAGATTTTGTTTTCCCAAGATATTTGGATTAAAATTAAAAAGGAATTACAGATAGCAAATTTCAGATGCAGAATGGTAAACAAGAGCATAACGAGTAACAATAAAACTCTGCAACGATTCGGGCAACGAATTGGACAACTTATCTAATTTTCATAGCTTTATAAGAATGCCCATGCGAAAAGGATTTGAACTACAACTTACAGCAATATACATTTTTGCTAACCTATTACATAGTGAGATTGAGGAAATGAATATAGATGAAAATAAGAACCGGGTGATAAAACACATCTAAATGTCTAACAATGCCCCTGAGCTGGAGAACAATACATTACTGAAAGCCGATAATATTTAAAATTGGTATCCATGGAACCTGCAAAGGCCAGTCTCGCATAATAGGCGGTGAAGGAATAGGCGGAAACGGGTCAGGAGGTGGAGGGCATGGAAACGGAGGCCAATCTGGCGAGGGAATTGGAGGAACATCTGGAGGTGGAATTGGCGGAACATTTGGCGGAATATCTGGAGGCAGACCAGGAGGAGTAACTGGCGGAACGATATCAGGCGGCGGAGAACCAGGAGGATACAGTGGCGGATCTCGAATGCTAATTGTTCTGAGCGGCACTTCTGTAGGCGGTTCTACAGGGTAAGTCTTTCCCGAATCGGGCGGTGAAATTTCCGGCCGCGGAGAGGGGTCAACATGGGGGACCTCGGAAGGCCAAGAAGGATCAGGCGATGGGGGAATCTCTGGTTTGGTAGGGACTTCAGGCGGTAAAGGTTCAGGGGATTCTGGCGGCAAAGGATGTTTCCCGGGGGTGGTTGCCGGTTCGCCGGGGGTTGGATAGGAGGGATTAGGGTTAATTTCTGGCTTCGGGACATCGGGCTCGCTGGGGGTTGGATATGAGGGATTAGGGTTTATTTCTCGTTTCGGGGTATCGGGCGAATAGGCGAGGAAGGCCAGACGGTTATGGCAAATTCGTAAGCGGTTTGCCGGCAGGAGAAGATATGAGGGTTTGAGGCAGGGGAAGATAGTTCTAGGGTTTGATGCCGCCGCAAAGAAGCCGCGCTTAAGCCCAATGCTTCGTCTGTGACAGATGAAATTTTTTTTCTGCAAGGACGATGATTGCTTGAATGTGGTGGACGGCAGAGACGCCATTGTCAGCCTGGACTGAAGCTTCGTTAGCCTGCACGCCATTTGCTGCATGGGATGAAATTGATTTAGGGTTGTATTATTAGCAGAGGGGATTTATTGTTTGGGCGAGGGATGAGTGTAGAAGATGATTTTGAAATTGGACAAGTATGAAAAATTCTGGCCAAGGTGTCGATTTGATGGAAGTGCAGAAGGAACCAGCAGGGGCGTTTGACAAGTATGAATATGGTCCAAGCAGGGACCGCCATGAAAGAAAAGGTTCCTTACTGCTGTGTGTTTTTCAAGTTATTTGTTTTGCTTAGGCATCGAAAGGTTGTATTTTACTAAATCATATATATGTTTAAAATTCTAAAATAGAACAAGAAAGACTTTTTAGGAATAATTTTTTTCTTTTCTTTGAAGATGTTGTTTGCTCCTATTATGCTTAAAGGTTTTTTTTTGTTAGATGTATCATTTTTTCAAGGTTGGTTTTTATTAGGGAATGAGTTGAGTTAGATAAAAGGGACTTTCAGAAGTATAGGGACATGATCAAATAGAGATCCAATCTTCAAAGATTCAAGAGAAAGATTGAAATTAAAAAATTCTATAGAATTTGTAGGAACAAGTCAAGAAATTAGTCATCCAACAAGAAATAAGGATATTTGAGCCAAAAATGCTAGAACGCATATGTTGTACTTATTCCAAGGACATGGTAGAAAAGACATTAGTTGCCACAAGAGTAGTTAAACCTAATTCTATGTATTGTGCGTATTGTCAAGAGTGGGATCTACATCTCACCAAGGACTGTCCCATAAATAAACCTCCCCTTGAGAACATAGGTAATCCATTTTGTTCAAATATAAATTGTACATATAAAGAAATAGACTAAGCAAGCTACTCAATTCTCCTTGGTAGGACATTTGGCATGCTTGTGCAATGCAAAACAATAAAGGGTATCAAGAGGATAATAAAGATTCTAGTTGCAGAGGAGGTCAATGTAATATGAAGAGGAATGATGCAACTTGCTTCAATTGTAGAAAGATTGGCCACTATGCATAAGAGTGATGGGAAGAGAAAAGGCTAAAATGCACATTTTGTGGAGGAGAAGAACATTCAATAAACTCACATGTGAAAAAGCAAAGAGTTTTTATACAAACCAAGACAATAACCAACCTTCCCAGAGTGATGAGCTACAGAGAGGAGTCGAGGTGATCCGTAGAGTACCACTACAAGGAGTAGAATGTTAGTTTATTGTAACTTAGTGAGGAAAATAAATAAGGATTCAAATCCTTATAGGGCTGGGCCCTTCTTCTTGATGTAATGTGGAGACTCAACTGGGTCCTATTCCCATGTAGCGTGTGACCCTTAAATAGGGTAGAACAATTAAGGTAATGTGTGAAGGTTAAATATAAAATACGGGCGCCAAAATATGGGGCCGACCCCAAAGGAAAACTTGCACGTTAGAACTCATATATAACAAAGTCATTTGCCATTCAATACACACACTGATGGACTTGAGAAGCACAGAGAGGGGGGCGGGGGGGAATCAGTGACACCAAATAAAACACTACTTCAAACACTAACTGGTAGATGAACTTAACCAAGCATTTAAACAAAATACATGCTATCCAAAATGATATAACAACATCCACAAAAAGTAAAGCATCCACCATAACACAAGTGTTTATATGTGGAAAAACCACGGTGAGATGGAACTCACAAGTTAACTATCTGTAGTAATAGATAACTGACCGGTTAAGGTCTTACAAAGTGCTCTGCTAGGAGTGAATCTTGTTAGAGATCCCAAGCTTGATTAGAAGCTTATACCCTGTTAAGAGTACTACCCTGTTAGGAGTAACCTCGCTGGAGGATTTAAGAATCCAAACTAATAAATCACCTTGTTAGAGGATTTGTACAATGAAGCTTGTTAGAGCTTACCCGGTTAGGGGATTTGATTTTGTTGCAGTGATTAGAAAACAACAAGAATGTTTGATCTGTTTTGCGTAGCACAATACTTGCTTGATCAGATCATTCTAAGTACATTCAACAATGCTCTTCATCTTTAACACTTTTCGCTTTTCAACAAAAGCTTTCACTCTTTTCGCATAATCTCCTCTTTATCACTTTCAGTATTATATTTGAAATGATTCACTAAGATGTCTTTAAATAGACATTTAAATATTATGCCGGCCTAAGGAAATCAAAACACAATTTCCTAGGTGCAGTGTATCTAGACAAGTAATCATAACTCATCACAAAATGACCGCCAAGAAAACGGTGCTAGTAACTCATCACAAAATCAAATATCGGTTAGAACAGTCAATACCGGTTGGAACAAAACATGTGAACCGTTGTCCTGGAATCTTCCGCTTGATCTCCATCTCCATCTTCATCTTCATTTTGATGCAGACTTAGTGTAGCCACATGTTATCTCTTAAGCACATACCAGTTGACACAAAGTATCGGTTAGAGATAGACCTTAAACATGCCGATTGTCAGTGTAAACCAATTGAAGTTACACTGGTAGTCAATGTAATCATATGTGTGTGTGAGAGTGTTTCATCAATGACAACAAGTGATGAATACATTACAATCATCATCAAGCCAACACACACAAACAACGAAAAAGGATATCTGCTTTAAAGGTGCGAAAGTTGTTACTGAACTTGGCAAATTTGTTCAAGGAGATTATAGCGAATTTGTTCAAGATCATAGCGAATATTGTTGCTGTTGATAGCAAGTCCTTCAAGGTGCAGATTTGATACTTTGTTGTTGTTGATAGCAAGTTCTTCAAGTTGCAGATTTGATACAAACCCGAAGCAAATATATTCACTTGAAAGGGCAAACTTATTCCCTATGGAAGTAAGAACCTAGTGCAAACCTGTTCATGATAAAGAAGCAGATCAGATTTATGCAAGTGTGCAGAATATAGATCTCAGATCTGAGTTGCAGCTAAGTACACATTGTTACCTTTTGGAATTGAATGCATAATTAGACCCGTGGGCCTTTATTGTTGGGTTTTTCCTCTTAGGAGGTTTTCCCAGGGTATTTGCGTGCCGTGTTTCATTATTATTCATCTATGCCTAATTTTGAAAGTCACTAAACTAAACAACAAATCAATTAAGATTCAGTTTCTGAGTTTTCCATAAAATCTGAAAGTCTAATTTCAACATGGTATCACAGCCCTATGTTCATATAGAGGCTGTAATCAGATTTGTGCTTCCTTCTAACCTGCTGTTCAAAAGTTTAGTCCCCATGGCTTCTTATATTAGGTCTGAAGATAGGTTGGAAGGTCACACAAATTTCTCTTCTTGGAAGGTCAAGATAATGATGGCATTGAATGATCTTGCTGCATATGTTAGCAAGAATGCTAAGGAACCTGAGGGTGCAAGTGAGAAAGAAGATTGGAAGAAGAAGGACTTCCAAGCTCAAAGGATAATAATAAACTCCGTCAAAAACCATTTGCTGCCATCCATCTCCATGACAAAGTCCTCCAGGGAGATGTTCTCTACATTGGAAAAGATGTACGAAGTCAACAATACCAGCTACATCCTTGCCTTAAGGAATCAACTCTCCTACATCAAATTAGAGAAAGAAGAACCTGTTGCTGCTTACTTCATGAGAATCTCTGAGCTGAGAGATCAACTTGCCACCATTGGGAAGAGTGTTGAAGACAATGACTTATCTATGACTACCCTAAATGGTTTTCCTCCCTCTTTGGAACCATTTGTTCAAGGAATCTGTGCCAGAGTTGAGCTTCCTAAGTTTGATCAATTAATGGGAGATTGCATTCAAGAAGAGTCTCGGTTGGCTGCGAAAGGAAAAATTAAGAACCCTTATGATGAGCAACATGTCCTCTTGGCTAAGAAGGAAGACATCCATTGGAAGAAGAATGTTTTCAAGAGAAATAGAGATTTCAGCTCTCCTACCCCTCCTTCAAAGAAAAGACCAAGAGACTTATCCCACATCCGATGCTTCCGATGCAACAAGCGTGGCCACTTTGCAAGGGACTATCAAATTCAGGATGAGCAAGAAGATGCAAACATAAATGACGTATCAAATCCTCACAATCGTGAAGATTTCCTCCTTTGATCTATTGGTTTGTTGATCCATCTTTAGTTAAATTTTGTTTTAGATTTAAGT
Organism: Cryptomeria japonica; assembly: GCF_030272615.1. Classification (NCBI taxonomy): domain Eukaryota; kingdom Viridiplantae; phylum Streptophyta; class Pinopsida; order Cupressales; family Cupressaceae; genus Cryptomeria; species Cryptomeria japonica. The sequence goes on from NC_081411.1 coordinate 238,768,693, forward strand.
TTGGTTCCAACTTTAAGTCATAAATTTGTTGTGGATTTATCTTCTAGATAGGGTTTTAGAGGGAGTCCTGTGACATCTTTAAAATACTCTTTATCTCAGTAAAATCTTATTGTTGGTTTCTAATCATTGTGATCTATTGCTCTAATGATGGAATTGATAAATGTGTTACTTGATTATTGCAAATGTTTTCCTTTATTCTCTGTTGAAACTAACAAGTGTTCTGGTTATATTCTATAATACACTGGGTGTATCATCCACCCTCTGCGGAGTGCAAGGTGAGTCCTTCCTCTGTGGAGTGCAAGGTGGCAGTTCTCTTTCACCCTCTGCAGAGTGCAAGGTGAGTCCACCCTCTGCGAAGTGCAAGCTGGCAGTACTTTCCACCCTTTGCGGAGTGCAAGGTGGCAATTATTTCTCACCCTCTATGGAGTGCAAGGTGAGTTCACCCTCTGCGGTGTGCAAGGTGACAGGTTGTTCTTCTCAGTAAAAAAACATATGTATCCTCTGCGGTTGTGCATGATTTATGTTGTATAGTTATATATATCTTTGAGTATTAATTATTGTAGGTGTGCATATGGAAAGGTCTCTGTCATCCTCTGCGGATGTGCATGATGAAAGATCATGGTGTTACATGCAAGTCCCCAGGAAAGTGTGAAGTTATGAAGCGTTGGCTTCATCCTTTGCAGGCATTGCAAGAGAAGATCATGTAAAGGTTCATTGTAATGTAATTGCGTGATCAAATCACAAATTGTATATTGATTGTACTATTAGGGCTGGGCCCTAATCTTAAACATTGTAATTATTCATGCCATGGGATTCTCCATGTGAATTTGGTTATGTATTTATTTTCCTCCCTAGTTAAGAGGGAGTGTTAGTCTATTGTAACTTAGTGAGGAAAATAAATAAGGATTCAAATCCTTATAGGGCTGGACCCTTCTTCTTGATGTAACGTGGAGACTCAACTGGGTCCTATTCCCATGTAGCGTGTGACCCTTAAATAGGGCAGAACAATTAAGGTAACGTGTGAAGGTTAAATATAAAATATGGGCGCCAAAATATGGGGCCGACCCCAAAGGTAAACTTGCACGTTAGAACTCATATATAACAAAGCCATTTGCTATTCAATACACACACAAACAACGAAAAAGGATATCTGCTTTAAAGGTGCAAAAGTTGTTACTGAACTTGGCGAATATGTTCAAGGAGATTATAGCGAATTTGTTCAAGATCATAGCGAATATTGTTGCTGCTGATAGCAAGTCCTTCAAGGTGCAGATGTGATACTTTGTTTCTGTTGATAGCAAGTTCTTCAAGGTGCAGATTTGATACAGACCCGAAGCAAATATATTCACTTGAAAGGGTAGACTTATTCCCTATGGAAGTAAGAACCTAGTGCAAACCTGTTCATGATAAAGAAGCAGATCATATTTATGCAAGTGCGCAGAATATAGATCTCAGATTTGAGTTGCAGCTAAGTACACATTGTTAGCTTTTGGAATTGAATGCATAATCATACCTATGGGCCTTTATTGCTGGGTTTTTCCTCTCAGGAGGTTTTCCCAGGGTATTTGCGTGTCGTGTTTCATTATTGTTCATCTTTATGTTTATGCCTAATTCTGAAAGTCACTAAACTAAACAACAAATCAATTAAGATTCAGTTTATGAGTTTTCCATTAAATCTGAAAGTCTAATTTCAACATAAAAGGCTGCCACTGGATGAACGTGTGGACTCTGGAGACTTCATAGGAGTACAAATTCAGAGGAGACTTGATAATAAAAAAGAAGAAGAAGAAAAACATAGGAAAGAAGAAAGCTTATATGTGTTCACTAGACTGGCATTGATCCTGGGAAAAATAAGAAGAAATCCCTGGTGAAAGATGTTAATTTAAGCAATTAGATTATAATCAAACTGTGAATAAATAATAACAGCAATAAAGCACAAGACAAAAGACACCAATACCCTGAGAAAACCTCCCTCTTGGAGGTGAAAAACCCAACCTTAAATATAATATGGCAAACTTATCTCAGATTACAATATGGCAAACTTATCTCAGATTGCTGTTCAAACAAGAAGTTAGCGGAGCAATGAAGGATGCAGCTCTAATCAACAACAAATGACTAAAGGAGATCAACAACAGTTGTCTGAGATAGGCTGGAGCAAAATCGCACAAGGAGAGCCTTCAACTTCGCCTATCAATACCTTTAAGTAATTTCACACAAGTAAGGAGAGTTCGCTGATATAGAAGAGCAAATTATATCCGTGGTATATGATTGTAGAATGACTTCATTTGTTGATAGTTTTATATCAACCTTTTGGCACCAATTACCACTAAGTCGGCTTGCATGTTTATCTAAATTATATTGCATTGTCATAATACATTCCTCACGTTACATTTGGGTCCAACCCAATAATTATATTTAATTGCCTTCCATGCTACCTCATGTTACACATTTGGGTCTAGCCCAATAATCACATTTGATTGCTTTGCACGTTACATGCTTGGGTCCATCTTAATAATGCATTTACATGAGAGATAATACATATGAATTTTAATTGTCATTGACAACATTAAAATTCAATAATCAGGTATCCGAGCTAGCTATTATTTTCAACACTCCCTCTTAGCTAGGGAGGAATTCTGCCACTTGTCATGATCCATTCATGACTTTCATCTTGCATTGCCCGCAAGAATGAATATTTAAGCTCCATAGAGTAAAAGAGGGTATTTACATCATTTAAAGACCATTTATCCATTATATACCCATAAAATAGCCTTAAAATACCTCTAATATGCCTAAACAACTTGTAAAGTGACAATTAATTACATAAACTAAGGCAATTTCGGTATTTGGAATTATTTTTATTTAAAAGGGGGGTGTCTTTTCACCCAAAGGGGTATGAAAACCATTCAATCACATATATATGTGTGATGTAAAATGTAAAGAGAGGGGGAGGAGAGATACTTGAGGTGGAGGCAATTTTGTACTTTTAAACTTTTTATCAAAAATAACCAGTTGCATTTTCTTTCTCATATGTGTTGAGAGTTAACATATTTTCAGTAGGCAGTTGTTCTATGATATTATCTCAGAGAAGATAAGGTTGCTTGTGTCTTCTTAGTGAAGTTTATGTTCTTATCGTTATAAGTTTGAATAAAAGACTTACTTGTGAATTGTAATTGTTCCTGGTAATTCTTCCTTGAATGGTCTCTTAAAGTAAGGGTTAAATTCATTCAAGCAAATTATAGAATAAAATAGTTATCGAATCTTTTTGAGGGAAAGTAACTGATAGATTTACCAAAGGGGTAGATTTGAAAATTGTCTCATAGAAGCATACATGAAGTCCTAGTGAAATATAAGACTCTGTAGCCTAAATAAGAGGAAATACACTGATCATTTGTAAACAAACCCTTTAACCATAACAATTACCCTTTACTTTTAAGCATTAGGATTAGTAGAGTAGGTATAGTAGGTAATTTAGCCAAAGTGTAACATATATACTTTTGTAAGATACATAGATCAATACACACATCTCAAATAAGCCTGTTTAAGAAACTTATGCCATTCTAAGACTGGGAGATATCAGATTAAGACACTAAATCTGCTATAAAAAGCACTAGTTGAAGGAACAACTAGTGAGTGGGAATATCCGCCTAGGTTCCGCAGAGCCTAAAGTGAGAGAGTTAGTAACCAAATAGGTTCACTCTATAAGTTGGCCAAGTCAATTGGAGGGTTTGATCATAGGAGTTGACATTTCCTTAGAACCTATCCAATCTACTGATTTGAGACCCAACAGGGAGGAAGAGGTCTTACACCTCAGCCTTCTCCTAGAGAAGGATACAATGTCACCTTGCATTGCTCGCAGAGGGTGACTCCACCTTGCATTACTCGCAGAGGGTGGAGGATGCAAACTAAATGGCATCATTGATACTGAGACTCCCTCTCAATCAATGCTGTGTTCTCCACAATTCCAAGCTTCTCTCTGAAGTACTCAAACTTCACTCGAGCTAGAGGCTTGGTGAAAACATCTGAAACCTATTCATCAGTGCTGATATATTTCAGCTGGATGGCACCTCTTTGTGCCATATCACGAACATAGTGATAGTGAGTTTCCACATGTTTTGACCTGTCATGAAACACATGATCATTAGACATTTTAATACAACTCTGATTATCACAATAAATAACAGTGGATTCCCAAGGTTGTCCAAACAACCCAACAAGTAGCTTGCGAAGCCAAACTGCTTCTCTAGTTGGCACACTTGAAGCAATGTATTCAGCTTCTGCAGTACTTAATGCAACTGAGGACTGTTTCCTACTGGCCCAAGAGATCATAGCGGAACCCAAGCTGAAATAGATTCCTGAAGTGCTTTTCCTGTCAGTAACACTTCCAACCCAATCAGAATCAGAGTAGCCTTCCAAATTGATTATTGTGTTGATTGGATACGTCAGTCCATAGCCAACTGTTCCACACAAGTATCTCAGGATGTGCTTGGCTGCCACCAAGTGAACATGCTTTGGCTGGTTCATGAATTGGCTAAGTGCACTCATTGCATAGCAAATATTTGGTCTAGTGTTGACTAGATACATCAAGGATCCAATCAACTGCATGTACTCTGAAGGATCTGCAAAATTAGAGTTAGTTGCAAAAATACTCAACTTCTTCAAGTTAGTTTCCATAACAATAGACATAGGTTTACAATCCATCATACCAAATGTTTTCAAAATATCAATAGTATATTTACCTTGACTTAGAATAATTTCATTAGGTCTTTGCCACACTTCTAACCCTAGAAAGTAATGCATTATACCTAGATCCTTCATTTCAAATTCAGTAGTTAATTTTTTCTTACACCTAATGATGAGATTATCTTCGCCAGTTAGAAATAAATCATCCACATATAGAACGGGAATTAGCATTTCACCATTAAATACTTTAAAGTAAATGTTAGGATCAACATCATTCTTATAAAATCCTAAACTAACTAAGTACTTATCAATTCTTTCATACCAAGCTCTAGGAGCTTGCTTGAGGCTGTAGAGAGCTTTCTTCAATCTGCACACATGAGTTTCTCTATTATGAATCTCATAACCTCCAGGTTGTTCAATATAGACTTCTTCCTCAATAACACCATTAAAGAAGACAGTCTTTACATCCATCTGATGTAATTTCCAACCTTTGGCTGTAGCAATAGCTATAATAGTTCTAATGGAAGTATATCTAGCAACAAGAGCAAATGTTTCTTCATAATCTATGCCTTCCTTTTGAGAAAAACCACGAGCTACAAATGTAGCTTTATATCTCTCTATATCATTGACGGTTTAGCCTCAATGATGTTGCACATCATTGCAACATAGTTGGAGAGCTTCTGAGGTCTCTTACTTTCTCTAAAAGTGCCACTAGGAGCTGCAAACTTTTTTGCATCTTGAACTGTGCTTCTAATCCAAAGTGGTATTTTCTTGCTAAGTACAATATCTCTAGGTCCATCAGTTGGAACCAGAGGCTCAGGAGGATCATCATGCTCAATAGGTTCGGGAGGCTCAATAGGCTTCCTCTGAATCTCAGGGTTAGTATCAATATCCATATCTTGATTATCATTAACTTCTTTATCATTATCAATAAGAGAACCTTTAGATTTCTTGAAAGCAATATTTTATTCAAAGGTGACATCCCTACTTACCTCAATATACCTTTGACCAGAAATGTAGATGCAAAATGCCTTGGAAGATTCACTATATCCAACAAGGATACCCTTCTTCCCGAAAGACTCTAACTTAATACTCTTTTCCTTTGGCACATGAACATATACAAGACTTCCAAAGATTTTTAGGTGGTTGATATCTGGTTTGACTCCAGTGAAAGCTTCCTTGGGAGTTATGTTCTTCAGGACACGATGAGGGCATCTATTCTGAATGTACATTGTAGTCTTGGATACTTCAGCCCATAAGGAGGTTTGCAGGTCTTGATCGTGAATCATAGCTTTGGCAACTTCAACAATGACTCTATTCTTTCGTTCAACTACACCATTTTGCTGAGGATTGTAGGGAACATAGAACTCCCTCTTAATTCCTATTTCTACACAAAAGTCATTGAAGCCACTTGAGGTGTATTCACCTCCATTGTCAGATCTTAACACTTTAATCCTTTCACCATACATATTTTCAGCTAGAGCTTTAAATTCTTTGAACCTACTTAACACTTCATTAGATTCTTTAAATTTTAGAAAGTAAATCCAAGTCTTTCTAGAGAAATCATCGATAAATGTAACATAGTATAAAAATCCACTAGGTGAAGGAACAAACATGGGTCCACATAGATCAGAATGAACAAGTGCTAATTTTTCATTAGCTCTACTTTCACTTTTATGAAATGGACTTTTAGTGTTCTTACCTAATGCACAATCTTTGCAAGCATCATCATGGGATTGATTAAGTTTAGGCATACCTTTAACCATCTTTTCAAGTGAAGGAAGTGCCTGATAGTGAAGACGATCGAGCCTTCTATGCCATAGTTCGCAAGATTCAGGGGCTTCATGAATGAGTGCTCGAATAGGGTTAGCTGAAAGCTTATAAAAACTATCATATCTATTTCCAATAACACAAGAAGATTTAATACTATATTTCTTAGGCCATGCAAGTACTTTACCCTTAAAAAATGCTATTTGATAACCTTTATCTTCTAGGGCAGAAATAGAAATTAAATTCCTCTTAATTCCAGGGACAAATACAATATCACTAAGATGTAAGGACATGCCAGATTCTAAATTTAAAGAAGTGCTACCAAAACCTCTTACCGAATACTGAGCATCATCACCAATTACCACATGAAGGTTCGACTCTTTCTCCATCAAGTCTGAGAGATGCTCCTGATATCCCGTGATGTGTTTAGATGCACCACTGTCTATGAACCAAGTGTTACTATCGATTGACACATTGCTAGACAAGGCATAAATGAAGAGATAGTCTTCATTATCCTCTGATTTTGCAACTTCATTTAGGTTGGCCCCCCTTTGCATGGGCAGATTCTGACATTCTTTGGCATAATGTCCAAACTTGTCGCATATGAAGCAACAGACACGTGAAAGATCCCTTTGGCTTCTTCCTTGAATCGAAAGTAGGAGGTTTGAAATCTCTAGATCTCTTTTGAAGTTGTTCTTCTTCCAATGGTCTCCCTTTCTTCGAACATGTTGAGATGTAAGCACATGTTGATCTCCTCCAGGAGAGCCTTTATGCATTTCTCTGGCAACAAGGCGTGACTCCTCTTGAATGCAATTTGATCGGAGGCGATCGAAGGAAGGGAATTCAACTCTTCCACTTATGCTTTGAATGAAAGGATCCCAAGAGTCAGGAAGACCATTCAAACAATCATGACAATATCCTTGTCCACAACTTCGCTTCCAATGGCACTGAGTTGGTCCTTCAATTCTGAAATCTTCATGAAGAAGGACATGACTGAATCTCCTTTGCACATTTTGACTTGAAGAAGTTGCTGCCTCAATGTAAGTGTCCGGTTGATGTTGTTGATCTCATATATCCCTTCTAGATATTTAAACATCTCTCGGTTTGTCTTCAATTTGGAGATGACTGGAACAAGATGATCCTTCATAGAATCAATAAGGAACTTCTTTGCTTTGAGAGCATTCTTCTTGAATTGCTTTAGCTCTTCCGGATCCGAAGGTTTAGTTAGATCCATGTCTTCCACAAACTGTAACAGCTCTAATTCTTCAAGAGCAAGGAGGACACAAACCTTCCATGATGTAAAATTGAGGGCACCTTCAAGTCCATCCTCTATTTTCAGACCTGTAACCATCTTGCAAAACTAAACCATCAAATTGAAAGTGAAGGACAACTAATAATCTGATTATTTTGAATAAACCTAAAGCTCTAATACCATGTTAATTTTAAGCAATCAGATGTTAATTTAAGCAATTAGATTATAATTAAACTATGAATAAACAATAACAACAATAAAGCACATGACAAAAGACACCAATACCCCGGGAAAACCTCCCTCTTGGAGGTGAAAAACCCAACCTTAAATATAATATGTATTGTCTCAAATGTAGGCAATTACAATATGGTGAACTTATCTCAGATTGCTTTCCAAACAACAAGTTAGCGGAGCAATGATGGATGCAGCTCTAATCAACAACAGATGACTAAAGGAGATCAACAATAGATGTCTGAGATAGGTTGGAGCAGAATCACACAGGGAGAGCCTTCAAGTTCGCACAAGGAGAGCCTTCAACTTCGCCTATCAATATCCTTAAGTAATTTCACACAAGTAAGGAGAGTTGGCTGATTTAGAAGAGCAAATTATATCCGTGGTATATGATTGTAGAATGACTCGATTTGTTGATAGTTTTATATCAACCATTTGGCGCCAATTACCACTAAGTCGGCTTGCATGTTTATCTAAATTATATTACATTGTCATAATACATTCCTCACGTTACATTTGGGTCTAGCTCAATAATTATATTTAATTTCCTTCCATGCTACCTCACGTTACACATTTGGGTCTAGCCCAATAATCACATTTGATTGCTTTGCTTGTTACATGCTTGGGTCCATCTTAATAATGCATTTACGCAGTGATCAACGAATTATATTCCTATCAGCAACAACCTTCTCCTAAGGTCAGCGGACATCATTCCACGGTCAACGAAGATATACTTAAGGACAGTGAAGATACTGTCAAGAACAACAAAGTCATCCCTAATGACAACGACTTCATTCTAGGGTCAGCGAACTTGAAAGACACCAAATATTCTCCTTGATTTGCAAGTTGTGTTCCAGATAAGTTCTTATTGTGTTATTCTACTATGCTTACCCTGCTGTTCTGAATACTTCAAGTGTTGAAGTATAGTTGTAAAGTCTCATACTGATTTGTCTAATAAAGATCTGGATTTAGTTGCTGGGTTTTTCATCTCCAAGAGGGAGGTTTTTTTTAGGGTATTTTGGTGTTCTTTGTGTTCAAGGATTTGATTCTCTGATTTTGCTATCTATATTTATCAGTCTGATCCTAAAATTTAACAAAGAAGGATTCAATGACTATTATAGCCTAGAAGAAGCTAAGGAAGACAATAAATTGACATTGTTCCAATTGGATAAGAAGCATCATGATAAGGTAATAGAATAGGCAAAGCAATCCATTTAGCAATAGATATAGGAAGACATGGCATGTTTTACTAAACAAGATGTTAGGATATTAAAGGATTAGGCTGCCATGGCTAGAGAGAAAGATTTGGTAGTTAAGTTAAAGTAGCCATATGTGAATAAACTTTCAGAGGACTAGAATTAGAAGGATGGTCCCTTACTTATACATGTCCAATTAAATGATCATAAGGTTAAGTATGTAATGATTTATCTTGGAGTGGACCTCAATATCATACCCTCTGCAACATGGGAAAAATTAGGCAGATTGAAACTAGTTAAAACACCCATGAATGTTTGTTTAGCTAATGGCTTTGGAATGAAAACTTTAGGCACATGGAAGAATGTAGAGGTTAATATCAAAGGAATCAAACAATGTGTTGACTTTGAGGTGGTGGAACCTTTTAACACATTCCAGGCTCTACTAGGCCTGAGATTGTTTGTAAAATCAAATAGTATTGTAGACTGCCAAAAAGAGGATATCTCATAATTTGTTGATGACACCATAGTAATTAGAATCCCTTTAGCTAACCTGGAGGATACAAGCTATATTGAGGAAATCGCACAAGACTAGGCTAGAGAGTATGTTAAGAATCTCTATACTAACTCTAGCCTTTTGGATGAACAAGAGGAGGAAAATTTGAATATTGAAGGAGAATTGGAGCTCAAGAGCGAAATTGATAGCATTGATAGTGATGAAATATTAGAAGCATGTATGCAATGCAAACCTGAAGTCACTTCGTAGAGAGTCTATAGATTTCAGAGAGCATTCTTAATTTAAACTAGACCAAACTCAAGGCATAGAAGAAACTAGAAGAAGGTCAAAATTATATTAAAACAAAGAAGCATATACAAATAAACTAAATCCCAACACATAAGACTGTGGTGATTTCAGGTGACTATAATGTCCCTTAGGCATCTTAGACTTGAGTGAAGGTTGGCCTACTATTAGGGTCTCGTAGGTCAACAGTGTGGTTTGGGGACCCAATCGAGGGTTGTGAAACTCAACAGGGAGCTTTTTGGGCCTTTTAGATTGGAGTTCTGGGGTTGAATCCATGGTTAAAATTGAAATATTAAAGTTGGTCTTATGTGAATAGTAACATAGAAACATAAGATGAATAGTAAAAAGTGTCCCCCATCCTAGTAACTTGAGTTGTTTTTTAAAAGGGGGCCAAGTTCACAATGAGAAATTAGACCCTCAAAGATATTTTATGATTTTAAGGCCAAATAGTAGCCCCAAAATAGATAAAAAGACATTTTGTTTATTACTTGGATTTATTCTTACCTCTCCAATTTCAGATCAGCAGTTTACATGAGGGTTTCAATAGCTTTGGGCTTCTAGGAACGCCAACTTTTGGAAGATTTGGGAGATTTGGACGAAAACCCATATCTTAGGGTATCAATTTCCATTAGAATACAACTTCAATGTACATATGACAACCTTCTTTGAGGATTTATGAGCAGATCTATCAGTTTGAGGGTAGATTTTCTACAATTGGTTGCAGGGCAGACCATCTAGAGGTCATTACTATCTAAATCCAACTCTATTTTAGTTAGCCACTACATTTTGGGATGAAGGATTTCAAACCCTAGAGTCTATTTAGGGTTTTACCATTATTTGGAGCTAATTTCTATATTTTTATTGGCTGGAATTTTACATTAGACCTATGAGAACATGTTAATGGTATGTTCATTGCTCTTTTAAAACAAAAAAGAAAGTTCTTGTTTATCTTCCTTATGTGTTATGCATTTTATTATGTTAAATCAACAATCTCTTTTACACAATATTCAAGAATCTTGCTTAAACTTCAAAACCAAACAAAACAAAAACAAAAACTAGTCAAACCCCATCCAAACATACACCGACCAAAGACTTAGCATCAAATAAGCATTGCACAAAACCTCTTAATTTGGATTAGATTGGGTGAAAATTGGATTGGGGATCTTTTAGTAGTATTAGAGCCATGATCTTGCCAACCTGTTGGGTAAAGATCAGTTCTTTTCACCTCAGTTTGGTTTGAGTTGTGATTGTGGACAGCGAAATGGGAACTACGGGAAAGGTTCCAAGCAGGGAACAAATGTTGATGGACCTTTACCATTCACAACAAAGGATACTTAAAAAATTGCAGCATGTTGAAGATTCCCTTTCAAGGAAAATTAGGCACACTAATAGTTCATCTCCATCTACAAGGTCAATTAAGAGACCTCATGCCATGGCAACAAATGATGCAATTATGAACAACTATCATAAGTATTGCCCCCTTCCTAAGAAGATATGTTACTTCCTTTCCTTCACACAATTTATGGGTATATCCGAAGATGATGATGATGAGTTGGTATCTATAAGTTCAAATCACCACTGTAAGAGGAAATATTATTCAAATGAAGTATGCAGAAATCTACATGAAGAATTTGATAAGCATGCAAATCCGGTTCTTGAAGATAAAAGGATAGCATTGGGGAATGACTCACATGAGGCTTCATCATTTTTGCGTGAAGATCCATAAGAAGACTTTATAGGAGAGATAAGCATGGCTCCCCTTGATGTATGGCATGAGATTAGTATGGATAATAATGGTATGGATTCTTTAGGTGATCACAATGCATCTTCTAGTGTGATAGTTCATTCCTATGATGACAAAATTCCTACACATGAAGAAAAACCGAAACATGGCACTCTAGATTTGGGAGTCAAACATGAAGTATATATTGTGGATCAAGCCACAAAGGTTCTAACCTTGTACACCATAACATTGAAGATGTTAAAAGGACACAAGATATATGTGATGGGTGGTTACAAAGAGCTAAGAAGGCAAAGATGCTTGCTACCCAAGCAAGACAACATCTACAAGAGGCAAGGAACTATGCAATCGACTAGATAATGCAAGGAAACAAAGGGAATCATACATTAGATCATTATTTCTTCCAAGAGAAGAATGTATACAAGTGGAGCATGCAAAGGAAGACCTTCTTGAGGTAAACAAACAAGAAGAACATGTTGTGTGTGAACAAGGGAAGGGGTATAATTCAGAAAGTTCAGAATGTTTATCTAGTTTGCATCATGAGGATCATGAGTTTCCTCTTTTAGAGAGTTCTTTCAAGGTTCAAAACTATGATGATAATGGACACGCACTTGGTGGACCAACCACTAGTATTATACCTATTTGTGTAGAAGGAAACATTATTGATTTTGTTTTCATTAAACATGCATTATCTACAATGAAAGAACACTTGCTAAGATCATATGAGGCATTTTGTATCAGACAACTGACTATAGAGACTAAGAGATTCCCTAATAATAAGATCTTACAACTTGATAATGTTTGGTTTGTTTTGCATACTATACCATGGAGTTGGTTAGCAATGAAAGATAGATCAACTTTAGTAGCTAGAAATTTATGTTACTTGCATCAGGTCACACCTCATAGGCCAACACTCATGGAGGAACCATCTTCCTTCAAAAAAGATAAAAGAAAGAGCAATAAAGACACCTTGGAAAGGTATGAGCATAATTTTGGTTCTTTGAGTCCGGACAACAATATTGTGACATCACATGGGCACAAATCCAAGAGGGATAGTGGTGACAAGAAATGTAGCATGGTAGACATTAGTGAGTGGATTGACAAGAATGAGGTAAAGGTTGAAACTTCAAATTGCCAACAATCTAATTTTATATCAGCAGTTGAAGAAGGGCATGAATCAATTTGTGATAAATCGATGGCGCATGATAATGACTTGGCTTCAAGACATGAAATGCTACAAGTTAGGGATGCCAAGTGTATGCAAGTGTACTCTAATATTGAAGACTTACAAGGCACCGAAAGAAAGGGTGCAATCAGTCTTGAATCCCCGATTAAGGACCGCAACACTATATCTCTATATACCCATGAGTTAGCTGCCTATTTTCATGAAAAAGTAAGTGCTATGGGCTCTCCAATTAATGGGGTAAAAGATGCAAAGGTTAGACATAATATTTGTGATAATGCATCCTATGAGAGGAGTGAATTTGTAAACTTAGGGACAATAACATTAAATCAGTTCCAAAGAATGGAAGAGGGTTGGCAAGTGAAGGCAAGGAATGCCCAATTGATGGCTCATCAAGCCAAGCTTCACCTTCAACAAGAGTTAGATTCACACGACTCCATAAATGATGAGAAGCAAGAGTTGTCTAACATCCAAAATTCTGAGTTTTTAGTTGATATTGGCAATTTTAATAAGGTGTATCATGATTTAATAGGTTACATGTTTAGTGGATCAACCACTCATGCGTTGACTTTGGGTATGAAGGGAGATAACTACAATACAACTATGGATTTATCACCTATTTCATATGCTTATGCAACTGTTTATTGGTTGGGATGTGACATAATTTTCATGGATTCATGGTTGACACATGGCTGTCCTACGTTGTTATACATTGTATTTCTAGATTTATTTAGGTCTACCTCAGTTTATGGGTTGGATTGGAGAGTGTGGAGACACATTTACTCAATAGGGAAGGTGTATGAGATGGGTTTCTTTCTTATGCATGGGTATACATACATCATTGAGTTCATTTTAGTTGCCGATCTAATTTATAACAACAACTTTGAGGTGATAAATTTGACAGCTCATGAGGGGAGTTTTCAGTATATCATGCACCTTTGGACAACAAGCTATGAAAGCATCTATGAAGGCAAACTTGGAAGGTACAAAATAAAGGTGGGTCTCATGATGATGATTAACCATCTCTCATTTTTACATGGTTTCATTCATCTTGTTATGCAAGAGCATGTGATAAGAATTAAAGAACCCCATTGCATGCAAGGTTGGGCATTGTGTCTTTGTTTCATAACAATATCATTCCTTGATCACACTTGGAAGACATAATTGGTTAGGGAAGAAGACAACATGGAGCTTGAGTTTACCTATAGAAGTAAACAAATTGTGTTGAAGGCTGTTGGTTTTGGAAATAAGCCACACCCGAACCAACAATGGACTGGTCCAAGAGGGGCCAGTAGCTCAGTGGTAGAGCACTCCAACATCGTATGGAAGGTCCTAGGTTCGAGTCCTAGCTGGTCCATGTCTCAACATGGTATCAGAGCTAGGTCCAAGCTAGGAGCCCCAAGCACACAAGAGGTGTGGCTTAAGGAGGGGTGTTGGTGTTGGAAATAAGCCACACCCGGACCGATGATGGACTGGTCCAAGAGGGGCCAATAGCTCAGTGGTAGAGCACTCCAACAACATATGGAAGGTCCTAGGTTCGAGTCCTAGCTGGTCCATGTCTCAACAAGTGCTACCAATAATGATAACCCAAAAATTGTGGCAACCAAGTGTACGCAAGCATATCTTGATGATGATAATACCAATTGGAGGTATGGGGATAAATCAGATTATAATTCCATTTATGACAACAACAATATATCTCCTTATACTCATAACATGAAAACTTTGGTACATGGTGCTAGTGGCGATATAATATCTTCATGTGATGATACTTCATTCTTGGCAATGGGACTTAATAAAGGTATACATTCAGAAAACTCATTGGTAGCAAAGGAATTGCATCATGCTTTGGTAACTTTAGTAGTTATATCTTTAAAACCAGCCCTTGATGTAGCCAATATGCTTGATGAATCTAAAGGTATGAATACAAGGGAACAATTAAGTCCTCATTCGTTGACTTATAAGAACAATGATTTATCCTCCCCTTTTCATGATGTTGGCACTCCTAATCATTGGGAAATGAGTCATAATAATTCTATTATGGTAGGTATTCATGAAGAATGCTTTGGTCATGATAAGTCACATGGTATATCTCATTTTAGGAGTGGGTTTAGAAACTTTAGATCAACTGATATAACTCAGACCCAAATAATGAATGATGATTGGCTAGAAAGGGCAAGGCAAGCCATGTTATTGGCTCAACAAGCCAAGATCAATCTTCAACATGTTCGCGATTTTCACCTTTCATTTGATGATGAGAGACATGAGTTGCTTAATTCAGAGTTTCCATTTGAGGTATTTGCTCATTCTCTCAGTGATGATAGTGATTTTGTTGATTTTTTTCTTAGTGGGCCAGCCACTCAAGAGCTGTTTGTGTTGAGCAGTGTCATGCATACTTCATTTTTGAGTTTGTCACCTATTTCACTTGATATGGCAGTGATATCTTTGTTGATTGGTGACTTCATATTCTTCGATTCCTTATGGACTAGTGACTGTCCTAGTTGGAATCATATGGCATATCCAGACTTTTCATTGTCTACATCAGTTTCCCAATGGTATGGGAGTGTTTGGAGATATACCTTCGGGATAGAGTTGGAGTGTGTGGTTATTTTTGTTGATTGGCATTGGTTTGTTGACAGGTTTGATATCTCATGTATTGTTGATCAAAGTTATGATAGCGAAGTTGAGTGGCCATTTATGTTGGTTCATTGGCATGTGGGGGTTCGCTTTCACATTGTTTTGATATTCTACATGCTTGTATGGTTACTTCATGGTGATCATTTGATATTCCCCTACTTCATCTTCTACAACAAATTTTTCATTTTGGTATGGGATCCAGATATTGATTTGCTTGGTACATTATTCCATATGGATTCCAATATGTTGCTTCATGTGGTTTGTGGCGCTTGAGTATTTTAATTAGAGTGGAGCAACGAGTTGTTTGGTGTTTGCTTGAGGGCAAGCAATCTCAGGAAGGGAGGACTGTAATGTCCCTTCCTTAGGTATCTTAAACTTGAGCCGAGGTTGGCCTACTATTAGGGTCCTGTAGGTCAGAAGTGTGGTTTGGGGACCCAATCAGGGGTTGTGGAACTCAGTAGGGAGCTTTTTGGGCCTTTTAGATTGGAGTTCTGGGGTTGAATCCATGGTTAAAATTGAAATATTAAAGTTGGCCCTATGTGAATAGTAATAGAGAAACATAAGATGAATAGTAAAAAGTGCCCCCCATCCTAGTAACTTAAGTTGTTTTTTAAAAGGGGGCCAAGTTCACAATGAGAAATTAGACCCTCAAGGATATTTTATGATTTTAAGGCCAAATAGTAACCCCAAAATAGATGAAAAGGTATTTTGTCTATTATTTGGATTCAGTCTTACCTCTCCAATCTCAAATCAACAGCTTGCATGAGGGTTTCAACAGTTTTGGGCTTCCAGGAACGCCAACTTCTAGAAGATATGAGCGATTTGGATGAAAACCCATCTCTCAAGGTATCAATTTCCATCAGAATACGACTTCAGTGTACATATGGCAGCCTTCTTTGAGGATTTATGAGCAGATCAATCAGTTTGAGGGCATATTTTCTACAATTGGTTGCAGGGCGAACCTTCTAGAGGCCATTACTATCTATTTCCAACTCTATTTTAGTCAGCCGCTACATTTTGGGATGAAAGATTTCAAACCTTAGAGTCTGTTTAGGGTTTTACCATTATTTGGAGCTGATTTCTATATTTTTATTGGCTGGAATTTTACATCAAACCTATGAGCACATGTTAATGGTATGTTCATTGCTCTTTTAAGCAAAAATGAAAGTCCTCGTTTATCTTCCTTATGTGTTATGCATTTTGTTATGTTAAATCAGCAATCTCTTTTACACAATATTCAAGAATCTTGCTCAAACTTCAAAACCAAACCAAACAAAAACCAAAACCAATCAAACCCCATCCAAACATACATTGGCCAAAGACTTATCAACAAATAAACATTGTACAAAACCTCCTAATTTGGATCATATTGGGTGAAGATTGGATCAAAGGAACATGTTGACATAACTTACACTTTTGTAACATAATGTAATATATTGTAACATTAGTGTATGTTAAATGCTAAGAAAAGTAGGTGACAACGACAAAAAATACTAGTTGTAGCAAGTAATGGGCAAAATATGATGGGAAAGTGTAGGTAATGACTATAGGAACTAAGGAAACCACATAAAATCATCTATAAAAAGACTATGCTATCACCTTAACCCTTGTGTTTCTCAACTCACATTGCTATCCAAAGCTTGCTACATTCCCATGATAAGAAATGTGCACATTCCAAACCGTAAGTGCATATCACTCCATTAGCTATAAATCAAGACCATGTCTGCCCCTACTTTGATCGCTCATGCTGCCAAGCCCCAACTTGACTACTCCAAATTTCCCAATAAGGTGGTGCAATCTAATCTTATTGAAGACTTTTCTAGAGTACCCATTGATGTCATTTATATTGAATATGTTCAAAGATATATTCACTCCCCTCTCATGGAGATAGATCATACGACCTTTGAAGAGTTACACTAAGAGATCTTGAAGAAGAATAAGAATGAGTATAAGGCAGAGTTCGCCCGAATAGCTAAAAAGAAGTTAGATGTATTCAAGGATTTGTTGGACTTCACAAAGGAGAAGGAATGGGTCTGACTAGAGTGCTAAGTAGATTACACGATGAGTTTCTTTACCTTGACCAACCCTACCAGATTATGAAGGAAGCCATTCAAGCTATTACCAAACTCTTAGAAGGAGCTTTGCCATTGAAGAAAGGAATAAAGAACATAGAAGTGGAGAAGCTTAGTAAGGCCACATTCGACATATGGAGCTTGAAGGTTGGGAACATTATCAACTAAGGAGTTCTTTATGTCACCAAAGTTATCGACTAGAAAGTATATTTTACAAACTGGTAAGGACCTACAACAATAGTAGAAATCCACACCACCTAGACCAAATGGTGGTTGAAGGGAAAGATTTCAACTTGTGCGAGGTGTTGAGATAAGAACTTTTGGAAAATGCAGCTTGGGAAAATCAAACTAGGTACACATTCCAATATAGAACAATCCTGATATGACTAGTATTTTACTTCATGAGGGCACTCCCATAATATGCTAATTGGAAATGATTAGAGGATAAACTAGTTACAACACAAATATTGGAGTATGCTCGCCACTTTAAAGGATTCAAGAAATGGATACGAGACCGATCTTGGATCTCCAACCAAATCATACAAAAATACATAAACGACATTGTCTTCTGGGTGGATAAAGACTTCATTATCATGGATGCTCTAGAGCCTTGGACATCCTAGATTCCTTCGCTCCCTTATGGAGTATTAGATGTAGAGGTTGATGCATATGCCCAAAAGCTCTTAAAACTACCAAAGGATTTGGAAGCCTGCCAAAATCAGATAGAAAAGGAGTTCTTTGACTCTTTAGCTCAAGAAAAACAGCTCCGCTAAGAAGGAGAAGAAGAAGGAGAAAGAAAAGAAGGAAGGGAAGTAATAGATTAGACCAACCACCCAAGGAAATTCTGGCAGATTACAAACCTTGGCCCATAACCTACAGCTACTAAAGTCGAAGGTACTTGATTTGTAAGGAGGAAGCTTATGAAAAATACATAAGTAAATATAGAGCACCCCAAAAAGAGGTATCAATGACTTTGGTAAGGATGAGCTCACAAAGAAAGTCTAGAAGAGAGCACTAAGCAGTTTGGCCACCATGGCCTCCAAACATGGAAAGCAAAGCAGAAGAAGTAGAGTTGACCGAAGGAGATCTCTTTGTATCAAAACAACTAACATAACTCCCCCTCCTTAACAAGGATCAATTGTATTGGGCTCCATTGATCCTAGACAAATATGTCAAAACATTGGAGACACACAAAACTATGTCTTTACTGAACAAGCATACCACATAACAAGCCCTAATCAGATACATGGAAGCACAAAAACAAATGGTGGAGGACTTCATTTACCACCTCTCAAGTCCTATGACAACAACCCTAAGGGATTGAAGAGAAAAAGTACAACAAGAAGAAGAAAATATCGAGAAGATTTCTATTGATACCATTGCCTCGTTGCTCACAACTACAGTGCTTGAAGGAAAAGAAAAGCATGAAACTCTGGACTAAGAAATGGCTAGATAAGCTCATGTTAGACAAACTAGAAAAAATCCAAAAAGTACAAATGGATATTACTAAAGCCACCACTAAGGCATATAGGGAACTTTCTGAAGAGGAAAAGAAATAGAAGCTAAAAGAAACTATCATTTCCACTCCCCCTGAGACAAAAAAGGGATCTTTGAGCTTCCACAACATCATCATTTGAAACATCTAGAATAACACACATTCAAACCTTTTTGACACAATCATACCAAGAACTAGAGGCTGCAACATAGATTCTTAAGATCCTAGTGAATGGGGACTGGGAAGACATTTCTAGCATCACACTAATCTAAAAATTCTAGCTTGGTGATATCCTACACTAGTTAGCTTAAGAGGAGGCTCTTAAGGAACATGTGCAAACCACAAAAACAGTGGAGGAAAGTATCAAAGAAATATAGGATAAATATCCACAAGTTAAGGGTGACTCGTCCCAACAAACCCTGCTTAACCTCCAATTACTAATTTGTGAGCTCTTTCAAGATCCGAGCATGCAAATCCTGGACAACTTAAAGAAAGAAGTAAAAGAGTAGTTTGGTAAAACGAAAGAGGATGCGACAAGACACCGATGTGCCACAACACAAACAATCTTAAAAGCATAGCTGGCTTTTACCAAGAGTATGGAAGTGGAAGTGAATGAGCTATACCAATATTTCCAACAATGTCTTAGCTTGTTGAAACCTTGGTAAAGGTGAAGTAGTTGGAAGAACATATCTCACACAATTTCAAACACTATGATGCCATGTAGGACTTGGATAGGGCATAAAGGGTATTGAAAATCTGCACGATCAACATCAACAATAGTAGGACTAGTTGGATGAGCAAAGAATTTTTTTGACAACTAAGGGAATTTGTTAATATTTGGTTGGCCCATATTACTAATCTAATCAATGATGCACAAACCTTTCCCCAAACATACAGATTCCAACATCAATTTTGGAAGCAGGGACTTAGTTGCTACACCTGCACGTCGATATTCATCAATTGCAAACATTCAAAAAACAATGGGATGATCAATTTCAAATATTGCAGGTCATCTACAAGGACATTTTTGCACCGAGTAGTTGATTTGAGTACAAGTCAAGGGGTAAGTGCACCAAGATGGTGTGCAAAAAAGTGGACATCCTTTGAAAAAAGTCAAAAAACATCTAAAAACTATTAATGCCAATGAGTTATTTTAAATTTAAATAACCCGTTCGTGTTAAGGCTCATTCACCAAGCCTGAATCCAAGGTAAAACACATTTTGTTTTTTTAAATTAAAAATGCATACAAGTTTTTTAAAACAAAAACGTGTCCGTGTTTAAAAAAAAAAAATCGCGTACAGGTTTTGGATAATTGAAGTATAAGTTATATTTTTTCTTTGTACTTATACTTAAATGTTATATTTTATGTATATAGCTCGATGAAAAAACTAAGGGAATGCTAAATGCATTGCATACAAATCCATGTTTAGTAAGAAAAATACGTACATGTTTTGCTTGCATAAAATTAGACTAGTAACATGGACTTGTATGCAATGCATTTAGCATTCCCTTAGTTTTTTAAGCAGGCTATATACATAAATATAACATTTAAGTATAAGTTATATTTTCTGTATATATTGTCAAGATGTTTGAGAGTGGTTTCAAATTTATAGGAGTTATAATGTAGATTCTAGTTTTTAGAGGATCATATAAAATTTCAGACAGTCAAATTTCAGTAATCAGCATGTCAAATTTCAATAATCAACATGCTCTTATTATCATCCTTTAGCTCTATATCTCACTCTCTTTAGCTTTCCCAAACTCTAGAACTATCTCTCCCCCTCGCTTATCTTTCTCAATTCTCTCTCCCCTCTCTAGGTATATCCCACCCTCTCTACCTTTCATTCCTTCCTTAACCCCATTTCTATCCTTGACTCCTTCCCTTTTTCTTCTTCTTTGTCACTCTTGTTATTTCTTGATGGGGAGAATCCTTACAAAAGAGTCACACCTTGCTCAATAGGTAATTAAATGATGTTTTAGTTGGCTCCTATCACTCTTTACTTGTCCATATCAAGTCAGACACTCAAACTCTCTTGGAGTGCTCCCTATCAATTTGTGCTCAATAGTTGCTTCAAGCATGGCTAAGATTCACTAGGGTAAATCCAACCATTAAACTATCCAAACCTCCAACGTGTACTTGCAGGGGTTTTAGGGGGTGTTCTATAGATGTTTCAACTCCATTCAAGTGGTTCTTCAATTGGTTTCTCACCATTTTCTCATCGCTCCCTCTTTTTCCTACTTTCTAGGCCTAGTAGCCCTAGAGCCCCAATTAGCCCTACCTTATCGGTTTTTGGGCAATTAATCAGAAAACACTCAAAGAGCCCCTCTACACCTTCAGTGATCTGAGTACCCTTTTGGACAAACTTTTGGATCCACTAGGGTAGGTTGTCTGGTTTGTCTGTACTAGTACGGATCCCAAAAATGGTACTTTTAAGGGTTTAGGAGTTAGCAGTCTTCACCAAAGGGGTTCATTGGCTTCAATACACTGTCCAACCTCCATCTCTTCTCCGAGACTCTGCTCTGCATTACACTTTCATGCCAAACACTTGGCACATTCATATTTATTCAACCCTGCAAGTAAAAAACACAATTGTCAATCATTTTCCTAACTGGGATATGGTAGAGCTCGCCTAGGAAATGATAGCAAGTTGCTTCCCAACAAAGTCCAGGACATTCCAATAAGTATATACACTATACAAAGATTCCATGTCTTGAATCCCAATGGTCATTGAGCAAACTCAAGGGATATCAAGTTGGAACCATGACTGAGCTTACTGAGCCCTTGCTTAGACAGAGAGCAGTACAATAAGAGACAATTTGTAAACACACTTCAAATCTGCACTAAGAGAAAATACAAACACTTCCAAAGTAGTACAAGATCATCCACTAAACCTTTATGAAATAACAGTAGCAAAATCAATCCATTTTGTACAGACTGTTGCTACCAAAATGACAAAATGTAAGGCAAAATTTTGGAAATTGTCTTCAAATTCTATTCAGACTTGCTCCAAGATATTCCAACCCCTGTACAATCATTCAAGGAGCATTTTATATGCCATTTTGGTCACAACCAACTCCTCATCGGTTGCTTAACCACCGATTTGCTAAAAAATGCAAAGTTGCTCAAAAAGTTGCAAAAAGTTGTCAAGCAACATTGACAACTTTTGCTCAATTTTGCATTTTTGCCTTGTATGCATTTCTACTCTTACTAAACCTCCTAGGATGTTGTCTTAACATCAAAATGACATGACCAAATTCCTAATGAGGCTTTACAAGATGTTTTATATCATAATGCAAAATAATGCCATTTCAGGCTTATAAGGGCTCATTGGCCAAATCTGGGAAAACAAGCAAACCTTGGTGACAATCACCATTGGAATGACTACCAAACACACATGTGGACCTCTAAATAGTCCTTTATTCCAACATTGATCCAAAATAAGGACCATCACTCCAAAATTTGAAAAAGCAACAACAAACTGGTTAAAAGCTAGGTGCTCCTACACCATTTGTTTCCCCTCCCTCTCCATTCTCTTCGTTACTACCTATCCCTTATATCCTCTCTCTCCCCATATCTAGGTCTCTCCCTCCCTCCCTATTCAACTCAATACCTCTACCTCCCTATATTATTACCCATCTCTCTCTCCTCCTATAGGTTTCTTAGCTATCTAATTGTTCACCCTCTAGTTCTCTCCCTGTATCTCCACCTTTCTCTCCCTTCCCCCTTACCCCTACCCATTTATGAACTCTCCTCTCTCTCTCTCTCTCTCTCTCTCTCTCTCTCTCTCTCTCTCTCTCTCTCTCTCTCTCTCCAAACCTATCTATCTCCTCGTTCCCTAGGTCTTTGACTCCCTCCATGTCTACCTCTCCATCCATCCCCTCTTACTTATCTCTTTGCTCTTTTATCTATTCCCTCTCTCCATTATCTAGGTCATCACCTCTCCCTCCTTTTTTCTCTCCCTCCCTCACTCAAATTTCTAGGTTTCTCCCTCATTTCCTCTCTACATCTATGCCTCTCTATCCATGTCTCATTAGGCACCTATCTCTATGACCTCTATCCAACTCTCCCCTCTCTCTCTCTCTCATTCATGTATTTAACCTCTCTCACCCTCTAGATTTCTCATCTGTATCTATTCCCTCTCTAGTTATCTCCCTTAGTCCCCACCTCTCTCTCTCTCTCTCTCTCTCTCTCTCTCTCTCTCTCTCTCTCTCTCTCTCTCTCTCTTCATCTCATCTTACCCATCTCCATTTATGAACTCTCTCCTTTGCTTATCTCTCATATCACCTCTTTATCCCCAATAAACTTTAGACCTATTACTCTCCCTCTCTTCTCTCTATTTCTTCTCTCTCCCTCTCACCTTCCCTCCGTATCTCCATATCTATCCTTCACTCCCTTCATCTCTCTTCTCCTCATATTGTTTCTCTCCACTCTCTCTTTCTTCTCTTGATCACTACTTGCCCCTCCCAACCTCTCTCCATATATATTTTTCTCCTTCTCTCCATCTTTACCTCTCTAGCACTCCCTCTTTGTCTCATTTCCCACCTCTCTCTCCCCCTTTATCTTTCCACCCTTGGTCTCTCACCTCTGTCTACCTAGGCTCTAGATCGCTCACCTCTCTATCACTCTCTCCTCTCTAATTATTTTCTCTCTACCTCCTTGCCCCTCTTTCTCTCTTTGTGAACTTATCTATCTTATTTTCTTCTCTCCCTTCCTCACCTATCTACCTCTTCCCTCCCTCCATCTCAATCACTCCCTGCCCACCTCTCCATCTCTTCTTAGTTCTCTATTTCTCTTTATTCTCCCCTCTCCCCTCTGTCCTCTTTTCTCTCCCTCCCCTCTCTAGGTTATCACCTCTCCCTCCCCTTAGGACCCCGTATGACCTCTAACGATACCATATGACCCCTTATGACACTATATGACTCATGTGGTGTGATAAGGGGTCATGCTATGTACTAGGATGTTAAAAGGGGTCATATGATGTCCTAAGGGGTCATGTTGTGTACTAGGATGTTAAAAGGGGTCAAATGATGTCCTAAGGGGTCATATGGTATCATCAGGGGTCATATGGTGTCCTACGGGCTCACACGTGTTAGAACACCATATGACACCTTAGGTTTCCATATGACCCATTAGGACATCATATGGTGTCATAAGTGGTCATGTCATCTACTAGGATGTTAAAAGGGGTCATATGGTGTCATAAGGGGTCATTAGGACATCATATTGACCTTAGGGGTCATATGGTGTCATAAGTGGTCATGTCGTGTACTAGGATGTTAAAAAGGGTCATATGGTATCCTAAGCGGTCATAGGACACCATATGATCCCTAACGACACCACATGGTGTCCTAAGGGATCATATGGTGTTACAAGGGGTCATGTCATGTACTAGGATGTTAAAAGGAGCCATATGGTGTCCTAAGAAGTCATAGGACACCATATGACCCCCAACGACACCACATGGTGTTCTAAGGGGTCATATGATGTCCTAAGGGGTCATAGGACACCATATGACTCCTAGCGACACTATACAGTGTCCTAAGGGGTTATATGGTGTCACAAGGAGTCATATTGTGTACTAGGATGTTAAAAGGGGTCATATGGTGTCCTGAGAGGTCGAAAGACACCATATGACCCCTTAGGACACCATATAACCCCTAACGACACCGCATGGTATTCTAAGAGGTCATGTCGTGTACTAGGATGTTAAAAGGGGTCATATGGTGTCCTAAGGGGCCATAGGACACCATATGACCCCTAACGACACCATATGGTGTCCTAAAGGGTCATATGGTGTCACAAGGGGTCATGTCATGTACTTGGATGTTAAAAGAGGTCATATGGTGTCCTAAGGGGTCATAGGACACCATATGACCACTTAGGACACCATATGATCCCTAAAAACACCATATGGTGTCCTAAGGGGTCATATGACGTCGTTATGGGTCATATGAAGCCCTAAGGGGTCACAAAAGACTATATGACCCTGTTTGACACCATATGATCCCTAACGACACCATATCATCCCTTAAGACACCATATAGACCCTAACAACACCATATGGTGTCACAAAAGGTCATGTCGTGTAGTAGGATTTTAAAATCACTCATATGGTGTCCTAAGTGGTAATAGGAGACCATATGACCCTTTTAGACACCATGCGATCCCTAACGACACCATATGACCCCTAACGACACCATATGGTGTCGTAAGGGGTCATATGGTGTTGTAAGGGGTCATGTTGTGTACTAGGATGTTAAAAGTGGTCATATGACAACATA
Organism: Cryptomeria japonica; assembly: GCF_030272615.1. NCBI lineage: Eukaryota > Viridiplantae > Streptophyta > Pinopsida > Cupressales > Cupressaceae > Cryptomeria > Cryptomeria japonica. The sequence goes on from NC_081411.1 coordinate 238,794,034, forward strand.
TAACCCCTAACAACACTATTTGGTCTCCTAAGGAGTCATATGGTGTCATAAGGGGTCGTGTTGTGTACAAGGATGTTAAAAGGGGTCATATGGTGTCCTAAGGGGTCATATGACACCATATGACCCCTTACGACACCATATAACCCCTAACTACACTATATGACCCCTAACAACACCATATGGTGTCATAAGGGGTCATATGGTGTCATAAGGGGTCATGTTGTGTACTAGGATGTTAAAAGAGGTCATATGGTGTCCTAAGGGGTCATAGGACACCATATGACCCCTCAAGACACTATATGACTCCTAAAGACATCATATTTTTTTAACGACACCATATGGTGTCCTAAGGGGTCATATGGTGTCATAAGGGGTCATGTCATGTACTGGGATGTTAAAAGTTATCATATGGTGTCCTAAGGGGTCATAAGACACCATATGACCCCTAATGACATCAAATGATCCCTAATGACACCATATGGTGTCCTAAGGGGTCATATGGTGTCATAATGGGTCATGTCGTGTACAAGGATGTTAAAAGGGGCCATCTAGTGTCCTAAGGGGTCATATGACACCATTTGACCCATTAGGACATCATATGACACCTAACGACACCATATGGTGTTCTAAGGGGCCATATGGTGTCATAAGGGGTCATGTCGTGTACGAGGATGTTAAAAGGGGTCATATGGTGTCCTAAGGGGTCATAGGACCCCTAACGACACCATATGGTGTTCTAAGGGGCCATATGGTGTCATAAGGGGTCATGTCGTGTACGAGGATGTCCAAAGGGGTCATATGGTGTCCTAAGGGGTCATAGGACACCATATGACCCCTTAGGACACCATATGTTTCCTAATGACACCATATGACCCTTGAAAACACCATATGGTGTCCTAAGGGGTCATATGATGTCACAAGAGGTCATGCCATGTACTAGGATGTTAAAAGAGGTCATAGGACACCATATGACTCCCAATGACACCATATGACCCCTAACAACATGATATTGTGTCCTAAGGGATCATATGATGTCACAAGGGGTTATGTTGTGTATTAGGATGTTAAGAGGGTCATGTTGTGTATAAGGATGTTAAAAGGGGTCATATGGTGTCCTAAGGGGTCATATGATACCATATGACCCCTTAGTACACCATATGACCCCTAACGATAACATATGGTGTCCTAAGAGTTCATAAGGTGTCGTTATGGGTCATATGATGTCCTAATGGGTCATAGAACACCATATGACCCCTAACAACACCATATGACCCCTTAGGACACAATACAACCCCTAACGACACTATATGGTGCCCTAAGGTGTCATATGTTGTCACAAGGGGTCATGTCATGTACTAGGATGTAAAAGGGGGTCATATGGTGTCCTAAGTCGTCACAAGACACCATATGACCCTTTATGACAACATATGACCCCTAACGACACCATATGAGCCTTAATGACACCATATAGTGTCCTAAGGGGTCATATGGTGTCATAAGGGGTCATGTCGTGTACTAGGATGTTAAAAGGGGTGATTTGGTGTCCTAAGGGGTCATAGGACACCATATGACCCCTTAGGACACCATATGACTCCCAACGACACCATATGACCCCTAACAACACCATTTGATTGATTATTCATTATGGTCTCTTCTTCAATTGCATTAGGTTCATTCCGTAAATCAAATGTTGTTGGTGCATCTTTATCGTTTGTTTGATTATTGATTGTTATTTCTTCTTCAATTGCATTAGGTTCGTTTGGTTGTACATATAATTGAGATGTTGTGGATGCCATACCTTCTTGTCCCATTGTTCTTAGTTCACATAATTTCTTCATACGTTGTCTTTGTCTTTCCTTTTCAGCCTCTCATTGTTCGATTGTTCCTCAGTTGTGCTTTCCCATCATTAATAATGATTGTCCTAAGTAGAATCAGTTTACACTAATTAGAACAACAATTCAATCATTTGAAATCATACAAAACAAAATTTCCCTTACTTTGACATATAAAACTGTCATAGAATCACAATATCAGTTGCAGTGGGGCCTTCAATGACTTCAAAAACTCCTTTTGTGGCCATTGAGGCCATTGACCAAATAAAAATATGTGCAAGAAACACGTACGGGTTATGTTTAGTTAATCCGTATGCGTAATTAGTCCCTAAAAATACCCCAATAGGCCAATGTTCAGAATTCCCATAACTCGTACGCACTTTTTATATTGAAAAACCCGTACGTGCTTTTTATATTAAAACACCGCGATCCCACAAGGCTGTGGGTCCTCAACCATTGCACTCCCACAAGGGATTTGGGGAGGAGAGCCCACAACCTTGTGAGGTTGCAGGGTCCATGTCCCCCTCTTTTTTAAATAAAATTAAAATAATATAAAATAATTAAAATATAAATTAAATTAATATAAAATAATTAAAATATAAAAAATAATAATTAAAAGATAAATTAAAATAATTAAAATAATATAAAAAATTAAAAATATAAATTAAAATAATATAAAATATAATCATACAAAAAATATTTTGAAGGAGGAAAATAATCAAAATAATATCATAATTAATGTATTCTATTGATTATTTTCTATGGAGAGAGAGAGAGAGAGAGAGAGAGAGAGAGAGAGAGAGAGAGAGAGAGAGAGAGAGAGAGAGAGAGAGAGAGAGAGGATGGTAAAGGAAGGGAGATAGAAGGGGGGAGAGAGAGAAAGAGTGTGGAGGGAGGGAGAGAAAAAGAGAGAGGGTGAGATGGATATGATACATGGTCCTAATGGGTCCACACATGTGTTAGAGCACCATATGATCCCTTAGGACATCATATGACCCCTTAAGATATCATATGGTCGTAAGGGGTCATGTCGTGTGCTAAGGGGTCATATGGTGTCGTTACTGGTCTTCGGGGTCCTAATAGGGCCACACACGTGTTAGAACACCACATGACCTCTTAGGACACCATATGACCCCTTGAACATCATATGGTCCTAAGGGGTCATGTGGTATGCTAAGGGGTCATATGGTGTCATTAGGGGTCTTATGGGGCCCTAATTGGGCCATGCATGTGTTACAACACTATATGACCCCTTATGACACCATATGACTCCTTAGGATATCATACATGGTCCTAATGGGTCATATGGTGTCATTGGGGGGCCATGTGGGGTCCTAATGGGGCCACACATGTGCTAGAAAATCATATGACCCCTTAGGACATCATACGAACCCTTAAGATGTCATATGGTCCTAAGGGGTCATGTCGTGTGCTAAGGGGTCGTATGGTGTCATTACGAGTCTTTGGGGTCCTAATGGGGCCACACATGTGTTAGAACACCATATGACCCCTTAGGACACCATAGACCCCTTAGGACATCATATGGTCCTAAGGGGTCAAGTGGTATGTTAAGGGGTCATATGGTGTCGTTAGGGGTCTTGTGGGGTCCTAATGGGTCTGCACAGGTGTTAGAACACCATATGACCCCTTAGGACATCATACAACCCCTTAAGATATCATATGGTCCTAAGGGGTCATGTCGTGTGCTAAGGGGTCGTATGGTGTCGTTATGGGTCTTTGAGGTCCTAATGGGGTCACACGTGTTAGAAGACCATATGACCCCTTAGGACACCATACGACCCCTTAGGACATCATATGGTCCTAAGGGGTCAGGTGGTATGCTAAGGGGTCATATGGGGTCCTAATAGGTCTACACATGTGTTAGAACACCATACGACCCCTTAGGACACCATCCGACCCCTTAGGACATCATATGGTCCTAAGGGGTCATGTGGTGTGCTAAGGGGTCATATGGTGTCGTTAGGGTTCATGTGGAGTCCTAATGGTGCCACACATATGTTATAACACCACATGACCCAGTAGGACACCATATGACCCCTTAGGACATCATATGTTCCTAAGGGGTCATGTGGTGTGTTAAGGGATCACATGATATCGTTAGGGGTCACATGGGGTCCTAATTGGGCCATGCATGTGTTACAACACTATATGACCCCTTAGAATATCATACATGGTCCTAAGGGGTCATATGGTGTCATTGGGGGTCATGGGGGGTCCTAATGAGGCTGCACATGTTAGAACATCATATGACCCCTTAGGACACCATATGGTCTTAAGGAGTCATATGGTGTGCTAAGGGACCTTATATGATGTCATTAGGGGTTATGTGGGAGAGAGAGAGGGAGAGAGAGATTTAAAGAGGGTAGGAATACAATGTACTAAGATATTGAGAGACTATATATGCATATATTTTACATACATATATGTACACACACACACATTTATATATATTAGGATGTCTTTATGTTTACATAACCCATACATGGGTTTTGTTCTCTCCAAAACACGTACGGGGTTTGTTCTCTCTAAACCCTGCATGCGCTATTGTTTCTAAAGATCTCGTATGCGCTATTAAGAAAACAAAATTCGTATGTGTTTAGTGCATTTAGGCTTGTGATTAGGCTTGGATGATAAGACTTAGGGTTGGAAGTTTGATTTCCCTCTATTTCCCTCATTTTTGATGTGTTTTGTTTTATCAAATTGGTTTCTTGACTTTGTCATCATCAAGTTTACACCTCATCAACTGGGTATTTTTAAAATTGCCACTATAATTTCACCTATCTTCTAAGCTTTCTAACTATATATTTTTTTTAAATTTGAACAACTTTAATATATTAATCTTGAATCTCTTTTACCAGTGTCTCCATAGTTCTTAGAGACATATGTGTACCATTTTTTTAATAACTTTTGATCTACTTATCCAAATTTTTTTAAAATTATATATTATTGTAGTGCACTTGATTCTTTACACTTACAAACAAAAGTTTGCATTTTTAATTATTTTTGTGCAAGTTATGCTTCGCGCACGAATAGGTACTTGATTTTCAGGAAGTGCCCATTTCGAAAAATCATTAAAAAAAATACTCAACAAAAAAATAGAAAAATATACACAATTTCTAGTGCTCACTCTTAGCTATCTTTCTACAAAAGGATTTATCAAAATACTAAATATAACTATGAATATTTTGATACGCATGCCAAACACTATGTTATGTTTTTTAGAAAAAATATGGGATTGTTTTCGTGCGTGAAGGATTTGACCCCCTTAATCTTATCCAATTTTGAAAAAAATTAGTAGTTTGGAAACTAGATTCAGAGTACTACAATCTTTGTTCTTTGAGTATCTTCATATTTTGAGTGGATGACTCTCAATTTTTTTCTTCAAGTTCAGGTTTAGCTGATTTCAAGAAAAAAGTATCCACTTATACCCCCCTTTTTGCACATCATCTTGGCGCACTTACCCCAAGGTTTTGTTGAGGGGATGATGTTGATCAGAAATGGGATCTAGACGTTAGTCCAAATATCTAAGGGTGTAACCCAACAACATGATTTTGGAAAGTATATCTTAGAAAATATAATAGTCTTTAGGGATATTATCTAAGGGCTGAGTCCCTAAATGGAGATATAAGTATAGATAATAGATCTATTCACCAAAATAGAGGTGAGGTAGAGGAGTTATATATGATATACTTGACGCAAGGAGATACAAGGAATGTACTCAATATGTTGACATATGAATATAAACATATCTAATTATTGAGCTTGATTATGACTATGATGTTATCTTTATATTTAAATACTTAAAATAGATCCTGAATAACTCAATGTACCACCTGTAGGTATGTTTTCCATTGCGCCAAAAGCTCAATTTATCAACGTCTGCTACAAATGCCATACTTACCCATATCCATGGGAGGCGGTTAAGCCATGTCGCGAACCCCACAGGAGGTGCTGACCACCAAGTCAACAATCTCCTCCTCAACACCGATTGAGGGTTCCGCATCGACGGAATGAAGGAGACCTCCTGGGATTCGATCCTGTGACCCAAGTTTCTGATACCAATTGTGGGTATGTTTTCTGTTGCACCAAAAGCTCGAGCTATCAACACCCGTTGCAAATACCAGACTTACCCAGATCCATTGGAGGTGGTTAATCCATGTCGTGAATCCCGAAAGAGGTGCTGACCACCAAGTCAACACCACCACACTAGGAGTAAGTTTGGGGTAATTAGACTAAAATTGCATAAATCCTCTGAGAACAAAACTCTAGTTTGTCTCCTCTAGATTTCTTGCGTATAGATCCAAAAGAGAAGCAAAGTAGATCGAGGAGATCCTTCTCCTACTAAAATGACAAAGGAAGAATTGCTCTCAGATAAATGAGAAAAAGACAAGGATACAAACACTTGAGAGGTGGTCAATATATCCAAAGAAGCACCAAAAGTATATATAGTGATAGAAGGAAATGGTACCATCACAAAGGAACCTAATAACTAGGTAATGATCAATTCAAAAGACACAAAACACAGGGAAATAAAGATAAATCCATATCAACATGTGATAACTTTGGAAGCACATAAACTGCAAATTAGGAAACCCCATTAAAAACAATTATTGATGATACAATACATCAATCCTTTGATGAAGGTTTGGATAGAGAAGAAGAAATACCGGATTTGAAAGACCATTTGGATTCCGTTGATATCTTAGGATAGAGATGCATAACTCTAACCATAGGAAACTTCATATTAACAATGGACTAGTTAAGAGAAAGAACAAAATAAAATTAGATAAACAAGAAATGAATGAAGATGCACTAAAACAAGAACAAACATCAATTAAAGCCTATATGTTAGGATCTTGATCCATGGGGAGAAAGACTTCCCTTGGAGAGCAATATAGATGCTCACATGCAATGTTATGGACACAAATGCCCTTGACAAAAGGTTCTTGGTCCAGTGTTAGGTAGACACAAGCAAGGAAAATTTAGTACTTCTCCAAGAACAAAATTGACACTCAGAGAAGCAGATACTTTCGTTAAAGATTGCAAGGGATGGAGCGATAGCTTCATAGAATTCATGGCTTCCTCAGGAGGATTGGGGATTTATGGTGCACACATATGGTATCCGTCACTATTAACGATTTCTCCACAAATTGGCAAGCAACAAAGGTCAGAAGTTTAAACTCAAATCTATAGTTCTCATGCTTCAACATATATGACTAGTTAAAATAGAAGTTTATAAGAGTAGCGTTTGGACTATTATTAGCAACCAAATTCAGACTATTTAAGACAACTGTGTACTTGGAGGAGATTTAAATGTGATATTGGATCAAAGGGAGAAGATGGGTAGTTAGGACAAATTGATCAATCATAAAAAGATTTCTCATCATTCATAGAGAACAATGGACTAATTGATTGTGTACCATCAAATGAAACATACACATGGAATAATCATAGAAGCAACTTTACCAACATAGAAAAAATGATGAAATGATTCCTAATTACTAAATAATGGATGAATTGGGTAATAGTACCCACATCTCTCATATTCATGAACCCCATCTTTGACCATTTCCCTATGGAATTAGATATCATAGAAGAGGCATTTGGTCCAAAGCCATAGTTTAAATTTGAAAAAATGTAGTCAAGATGCCTAGATTTTATCCCCAATTTAAAACAGTGGTGGGAGGAACGTATCAAAGAGAATGAGACAAAAACATGTTTATTTTCTACAAAAAGCTCAAAAGACTCAAGGAAAAATTAAAAATTTGAATGTCCGTCCTTGGCAACAACTAGTGACAATGAGGATGGTTAAGTGATGGCCATTGAAGTATCGTAATACCTATATATCTTATGGTTTTGTGATTCTTGCGAATTTAAAGGAATCTAAGATATGGAAACCATTTCTTACAATAATCTAAGAGGAGACAAGGATACAAAAACTAGTCTAAAATCGTTTATACAATAGAGATAAAAAATAATTAGCATGATACAATGATGTATCTTGTATGAAATATTTGAGAAAAACCTAGCATTTAATATTTTACTCAATATACTAATCAACAATAATATTAATTAAAATAGAATCCAAGTAAGGAGCCTTCACATGACACAATACTAACACTTAGATATGAAGTAATACTAATAGCATAACAATACCTATGAAATACATGGCAAGCGAGAGTGGAGGAGGTGACTATGGTAGGGTTTCTGAGAGTGTTACCGAGGCAAATGATGATGGTGAAGGTGACCCAGATGGTTTTAGGTTTGCAGGATGAGTGGGATTGGATCTGTGGTTTTCGTAGGTCCTTCTTTTGGGGATTGTGGTGTTCAAGCTGGCCAAAGTTTACTTGTTTGGGTGGATTCTTCCTCTTCTTGCCAGTTTGTGGGTGTTGAATTTCCCCTTCCTATTGACAACGTAGTTCTTGTGTCAACTTGTGTTTGTTTTTGGGTATTAAGTTGTTTTTTCTTGTCCTCGCTCCTTGGCCTTTCCTTGGGTTAGGCCCCTTTTCTTTTCAGCTTTCACCTCTTGTTTCGAGTTTGAGGTGCAGGGCCTTTTTCTTGTTTTTTTGCCTTCTGCTCTTTATTGGGTAGTTTTTTTGGGTTGTTTCTCTTTTCTCTGTGGGCACCTCTTTTATATCGGATTTAGTCCTTGTTTTGGGGTTTTTTCTTTGATTTTGGTTGGAGCTTATCAAGGGCCTTTTGTGAGCTGGGGTTTCCTTTTTCAGAGTGGAGACAGTGGTGCTTGGGATGCAGCGACGTGTCTGCTCACTTGGAGTTCTCACGACGGATCCTCCTTGGTCCAAATGTTGTTTATTCCTTCTTTGGTGTTTCCCTACATAGTCGGTGCCTTCAGGTGGGGCTTGACTCCTTTTTCTTTGTAGGATGGTGTTTTGTGCATCAGTAGCTTGTGCATTGACTTTGTGGCTTGGGTTGGTACAATGTTTGGAGAATCTTCTTTATCTCTACTTTTGCTAACCCAATTATGGTTGTTTTTACCTTGGTGAGGATTTGGAAGGCTAACTTGATCCAGGATTCTTTCAAGGTGGATCTTCTTAGGGGCCCTGTTGTGCTCATCGATGTTGAAGAACCTATTAAGGCTGCTCTTACTGTGGTATTGGTTTGTATGATGTAGTTTACTCCTTGTTACAATGAGTTGGACCTTTTGGTGGATAGAAAGGTTCCTATTGCTTGGTGGACCCTGTTGATGCTCCTACTAGATTTTCTACTCTGTATTGTTCCCAATTCACTATGGTGGTATTTTGTGCTTCTACTGCTTCTAGTTATTTGGGTACTTGTCATATTCAGTTACTTGTGGGCATGTTGTGTTCCCTTGGTTATGATGACATTGGACCTATCAAGATTGTCCAGGATGTTGTGTCTATAGTAATTTCTACTGTAAAAAGTTGAGGGATGCCTTTCAAAACCCTATGAGTGTTTTTGTGCTAGTCCATTCCTTGGGTATAATGTTTCGTGTTTTTTTGGAATGGCTATATACTTTTTCTACCATAAAGCTTCTGGGTTCCTTTAGATCTATGTGGCATGTGTCACATGGTTTTTTGGCACCACTAGGACTTTGTGGTTTCCCTCCTCGCTAGACATAATTTTTGGTCAAGGTGGTCCTATAGGTAAATGGTTGTGGGGTGCCTTTCAAAATACATTGTTTGTTGTTTCTTCCCTTGACTACATCTCTCTGGTCCATTTTATTTTTAGTGCAAGGGTTTTTGTTTGGCTTATGGTTTGGGGTTCTCTCCTAAACCCCTATGTTATGAAAATGTAAGCCTATTGTGGGTTCTAGGCCCTTGTACCCACTAGTTGGGTGCTTTGGTCTTATGCCTCTTCTTCTATAAAGGGGTGTCCTCTTTTTAGGTGTTGGTGGTCTCCCTACTTGTGAGTTCCTCCTTGTTATGTTTACGGTTTAGGCCTTCTCCTTCTTAATTTAATCAGAACAATACTGATGAAAATATAATATGTAAACTACACCTTCATCATCCAATAATTAGATGAACCGATACATGAAATCATTAAAGAGGAATGATAAAACCACAATCTAATGCCATTGAAAATTGATTCTCAAATCACCGAGTCAAATTCCAACACCCAAATACCGGAAAATTCCTTTTTTTTGATGTGATAGGAGCACGTATAGGTTACATAACACCGACATGACATGTCTCAATATTAAATGACTTTTATATTGTTGCATAATTTTTTTTTATTGATTTTCCTCGTTATCTGAAATTTTCAATAATATGATTTTATTTATCAATAAGAATGCTAATAAATATCATTAATTAGTGTTCTAAATATTTTTAAATAGAAATTTACATCTTAATTCTATAAAATATCTTTTTTACATGATTTCCGTCCTTGCTAGAAATAATTTTTGGTCAAGGTGGTCCTATAGGTAAATGGTCGCGGGGTGCCTTTCAAAAGACATTGTTTCTTGTTTGTTCCCTTGATTGCTAATAAATATTATTAATTAGTGTTTTAAATATTTTTAAATAGACATCTACATCTCAATTTTATAAAATATCTTTTTTACATGAAAATATTTTAATAATTTTTTGACAAACATAAACTAAGAATAAATAATAAAAGATCATAAATTGCATGCATTAATATTATCTAGAACTAACTTCAATAAATATATTAAGGAAGTAACTGACATCCATTATATCTTTGTTTTTCAATTTGTATGATTAAATTTTATAATGAATAATCTATTATAAATACTAAATAAATATATTATCGTACTTAATAATATACAAATAATTCAAATAACATGTTATGAAGTTTCATTTTGTTTGGTAAAGAATAATGCTTTTAGATTTGTTATTCTTGATTCTATTTGAATATGTAATCATATATTAATAGAATCTTTACTATCTCAATGTGGATATAAAAAATTTAAATACGTATAAATAACAATGTTGACTTTATTTGTATTATAATAAATGTTGCTATTTATAAACCATCAAGTCTAAACTTAGAATGATGAAATGTTGTTTTAAATTGTATTGTATGCTTCCATGCGTTAAACATTAGTTTCAATTTTTGTAACATGGGAGGATCAAAGACATGTATATTTTGCACAAAATCTTATTAATTATCTTGGGATATGTGAAAGTTCTAATAGTAAACAAAATTCATTCAATAAAAATATCAATAAATACTATTAATTGATTTCTTAAATATTGTTTATGAAAAATTTACATCCTCAATTTATCAAAGATGAATATTCATTTTCAAAAAAATATATTGTTTTTTAATTTTTTTTTTAATCAATACAAGTAAAGCAAAAATTACTCCCTAAATATTCTAAATACAAAATGAATTGACTTAAATGACTAGGACTAATAATATCTAGACCTGATTACAGTGGATTTAATAAGTTGCTGACATCCATTTTGTCTATGTTTGCAAATTTGCAAAGGCCGATTATTGAGAATCAACGACACCGGAGTAAAAAGATGAGGGTTTGCGTGAGTTAGACGATATCCCAATGCCCAAAAATCCCTTACATCGTCCCTCCATGTTGGCAACACACATGCCGATCATATCTTTTAGAAGTTTGCTTTGTTGGTTTTTAGGTTGAGATGCAAATTCTTCCATCACCATCCATTGAAAAATAATTTTTTTTTTGCTTGAACCCAAATTGAATTTGAGTTTAGCGACATTGAATTACCACCATATGTTTAAACATGTATCTTGACTGCTGAAATTTCTATATCTTGTGCAACAATGCTAGAAGAAACACATCTCAACATGCACACGAAGAGCAGATCAATTTTTTTGAAAGGGGCATTGTGACCATCCCTGCAATTTATGCACCCACAACTATTAGAGAGCTAAAAATTACTATTTCAACCATATCCTTCTTCGTACCAACCATGAAACAAGTTAGCTTACATGAACCCAACCACTTGGATAAATTTTGTACCACTTGGATAAATTTTGTATCAATCTGTAAAAGTGAATAAATATTCTTCAAATTATCAAAAAAAGGTTGAAAATTATATTGAACAGAAGGTAAAAATCCCGCGTTCAGAGGAAAATGGTTAGCTAAGTGACATTTACCACTGTTTCTTCTTGAACTTCTCTTACGACCCCTTCCTTAATGCCTTCCCCCTATCAGAAACAAATCGCCGATAATTACATTAGTGGGCGTTCCTGAAAAATGCCAGTGTCATAAATTTAGTTTGATGAGGATATTTAAATATGATACCTGGTCAATCCTTCTTGTTGGCATCTTCCACAACCTAGAATCTTTGTAAGGGCCACACTTTTCTTGAACTACTAGAACCTATATTGTCATTGTCACGATAATTTATGTATCAGATTTTTCACTTCAAACCACTAAGCCACAACCGCTATTAAAATAAAATTTGTGGGTAATCATTATAGTAACTTTACATTTTCCCCGTGATGTAAGAATAGAAAATCCCGTTAACACGAACAACCACTCAAAATTGTGAATGTCTTTTCACAGTTCACAGTTACATTGCTATGGACAGGAGGAGAATATTAAGCAGAGTAACTATAGTATATAAGAATTGGATTACGTTTTTACCTCTCTCTCCTCGTTGAATACAAAATTTATGATTCCCACTTGATGTGAAGCATTATCAGGGATGGTAGGAGGAGTTTGAGGGATCCGAAGCACTAACATCACGTATGAAGGCTCCAGATGGTGGTACCAAAATCCCACCTGCAATTCACCAAACACTATTGAAGCGTAAACAAATGGCTTGGAATGAAACACATTAATAGTAGTAGCGATGTTTTGGAAAATGGACCTCAATTGCAACAGGGACTAGTTTCGCCTGTTCCTTAGGCACTTTAATCTAGATCATTTTCTTCCCCTGTATACCCATCGATCCAACAAGTATGAATTGAAGGTACTATTTATTACTAAGGGATTTGTATTTTAGAGTTAACCAAGAAGGAATCACTGACCTAGTGTGCCCATTGAGAAAGTGATGCCTTGAGTGAAGCAGCAAAACGAGAAACATCATTCTGCATATTCCCTATATCAACAATTACACCATCATATCTGTCTTCGTGGGCTTTGAGATCATCACATATTTTGTTCAAAACTGTTTCAGCATCGTTGATAACATTATTAGTGGTAGGCATTCTGCACTGTAAGCGACTAAGCATCGACCTGCAAACCTTTTGAAAATGACTCTGAGCCAGATTGGATTTGGCTTCTTCCTAAGTGTGTGCAAAAGCAAAATGAATTAATATGACTGCAATAATAATTTGTGGTATAGAGAGGACGTCTATATATATAAAGTGGCAACTGAGGTTTCTTGGATTTGAGAGGAATGCTTCGGGGATGGTAACAACCAACTATCACTACCCTTTGTCACAAAAATGAAATATGAAAACTTAAAACTTGTGGGCAAAGTAATGACTAATAAGGAAAAACTTACCAACAATTGTGATACAAGGAAGCGCATGAACATTGTGAAGGCAAAGCAAGCTCAAATAACGAAATACGTTAATTAACGAACTAGTAAGCGTTTACCATTGCTGTGCAAGTTCGTTCTGCTTGCGTTCTCCTCCCCAAATTTTATTGACTTTAAAAGTAAATCCATGTTGGCATTTTCATGAATGATATGTTATGTTGTCATTGATGTCAATAACCGGTTATGATGTTATGATATCATCTTATGATGATGTTATAATAATAATGTTATGATATTGCAATAATGTTATGTGTTGTATTGCAAACCGGTAGAAGGAGCTAGCAAAGGGTAATGCAACTGGTAGGAGGAATTTGTATTGGAAACCGGTATTACTTAGGCTATAGAGAGTTGAACCGGTAACCCTACCTGTAGAAGATGTCCAAACCCTAACTGATGGAGTTGAAGCAGATTATGATCAATGGTGAACGACACAGATTATGACATGTATACATGTTGATTGTTGAATGTTTTGAATGTTTCTTGGCGCGTAGAGACAATTGTTTCTGTCTTGGGATTGAGCAAGTTCATTGCATCTAATGTAAACTGTGTGATGAGTTACAGAGTTCGATGAAGCAGTAATCAAGGGGCGGTCAAGAATATCTTGAGTGATGTGCATTGATTTTTATGTTATTTACTATGTAATCCAATAGTCATACTTGAACCGACTTGTTTGTAATCTCTATGAGATGATTAGGTTTGTGATGTGTTATCGACCTGATGATTTGTTTATAAGGTTGATGAGTTTTTTTATTTCAATGTTGGCAAAGTTGTAGTTGAGAGTGAGAGAGTGGTCGCCGAACCTGATAATGTATCTGCAACATGTGTAATGGCAGATACGAGCATGAAAAGGCTTTGAACAAGAAAGTGTAGTGCTATTCAAACAGATCAACAAACCCCTGTTGTTTTCTAACAATTATAGTTGTTAAATCCCCTAACCGGATAAGCTCTAACAAGCTTCTTTATTCAAATCCTCTAACTAGGTGATCCCTTAGCTCAGATTCTAAATCCTCCACTGAGGTTACTCCTTACAGGATATTGCTTTTAATAGGACAATATAGTCAATCCGTTAACTGGGTGGTCCCTAACAGGATCTACTCTTAACATGACTTTTTGTAAAAGCTTTAACAGGCTTAAGCTCTCAACATGGCGAACTTCACATGAGTTCAGAATACTTGTGGGTATTCATCGCCACCGTGGTTTTTTCCCATTTGGGTTTCCACGTCAAAAATATTTTGTCAAGTGGTGAATGTTTTTATGGTTATGTTTATTGTTGAATTGCTTAATTGCTAAATCCACTTTGATTTATTATGACAATCGACAACAAACTGATACATGTTTTAACTACTGTCAAGCTAAGTATTTGAGTGATTAAGATAAAAAGGTTTCTTAAGTTTCAAGTTTTTTTACTATTATCTGTTATAACAGTCAACTGGTTAATCTTGTTAGTATTATTGCATTTGAAGTTCAGAGATAAAACCAATCAGTTTAATGTTTGTCTTGAGAGGAAGATTTTAAGTTTGGTGAATGTGTATCTAGTTTTCTATCTACTGATTCACCCCCCGTCTCAGTAGTTGACCGGATCGTTATTCTTTCATCATACTATCAATTGGTATCAGAGCTATTCAGGTCCTTTGTGGTCAAAGCCTTACAACTTGAGGTAAAGATCTTGTAGATCATGATGAAGAAGGAAGGTCCGAAGTTTAACAGAGAAAACTAAAGGATATGGAGTGACAGAATGAAAATTTATATCAAGAGTCTTGGTAGTCAATACAAGGAACATGTTGTTAATCAATATGCTGCACCTAGTGGGACTATGACTGATGATCAGAAGGAAGAGCAACAAGAAAACAATCAAGCTCTAGAAGCTATTATCAATTCTTTGTCTGATGCAAAATATGTTGATGTCCATGGTCTGGATACTGCTTTTCAAGTATGGAATAAACTTGAAGAAATCTACAACGATGATGATCATGTGAAGATTTCCAAAGAAGAGAGTCTAAGAGGTAAATTCGATGACATGTAGATGGCTGAAGGTGAAAATATCGAACAATATGGTCAGAGGATAAAAGAGATAGTCTGTGAGATCAAGAGTGCTGGTGGTAAAGTTGAATATGCCACAGTGATTAGCAAGGTGTCGAGGACCCTACTACTAGTCTACGCTATCTGAGTTGCAGCCATTCAGGAGCTAAAGTCAATTGATAAAACTAAGATAACTCTGGATTCCATCATTGGTAAGCTTACTGCTTTTGAACTAAATGGTTATGATGGTAGTGCTCAGAAATCTGAGTTTGCATTTAGAGCTTAAGTTTCTATTTGTAAGAAAAGGTAGAAATGTAAGTCACTATTATCAATCTAGATCCAAGAGAGCTACTGATGATGAAAACAGTCTTGTTGAGCTAGAAGCATTGTTGGCTAAGTAGTTGCCTAGAGGTATCGATAAGTATAGAGGTAAACTACCTTTGAAATGCTTTGCTTTTAATAAGATAGGACACATTGCAGCTAACTGTCCTAATGATGACAATGAGCATAAGCGAGACAAGTTCAAGAAGTACAAAGGGAAAGGCAAAAGAGATTGTCTTATTGCTGTTGATGGTGGTATCAATGATGAGGAAACTGATGGTGATGCTAATGAAGACATTATCTTTGTTGCCATTAAAGAGGAGACATCTGATCAGAAGGCATTAGTGTCTCAAATGGATAGTTCTGATGATTGGATCATTGATAGTGGTTGTTCACACCACATGACCGGTGACCAGACCAAATTTCTTTCTCTAAAGGAATTTGATGGAGGAGTTGTGAGATTCGGTAATGACTCACCCTACATGGTAAAATGTAAGGGAACTATTTCTATTAATAGAAAGAGCAGTGCAAATGATGTCTACTGAGTTGAAGGATTAAAGCACAATCTTTTGAGTGTTGCACAACTCAATGACAAAGGTTATCCATTGGAATTTAAGAATGGTATGTGCAAAATCTATGGGAGCAAAGGTGAACTAATTGCAATCGACAAGCAGACTAAAGGTAACTTGTTTCACCTGAAGCCTAAAGTCAACAATTATTTAATTGCTAAGATAGATGATAGTTGGCTTTGGCATAGGAGATTTTGTCATATAAAATTTGATAACATTGTTAAAGTGAGTAAGTTCAAGTCTGTGAGAGGTTTGCCACAATTAGACAAACCGGTAAATGCTCTATGTAAGGAATGTCAATTGGGAAAAATGAAAACCTCAACTTTCAAGAGCAAGTCCTTCTTTGCAGAACACTTGTTAGATCTGGTTCATACAGATCTTCGTGGACCCATAAGGACTAAAAGCATTCAAGGTGATAGATATTTTATGATCTTGGCTGATGATTGTTCAAGAATGATGTGGGTCACATTCCTGAAGGATAAGTCTGAAGATTTTAGTAAATTCAAGGCATTCAGAGCCTTAACAGAAAAGGAAAGTGGCATGAAGATAAAGTTTTTAAGGACAGATCAAGGCAATGAATTTACTTCTGAGGAATTCACTAGGTATTGTGAAGCAAATGGCATCAAAAGACAACTTTTTGCACCGAGGACACCACAACATAATGGTATTGTAGAGAGAAACAACACGCCAATTGTTGAAGCTGCTAGAATGATGTTGATTCAAGGAGGTGTAGAAAAGACTTTATGGAGAGAAGCTATCAGTACAATTGTCTACATTATGAACCAGATTCTGGTAAAAAGAGGTAAGGACAATAATCCTTATGAATACTGGTATGTTGGATCACCTAATGTCAGTTATTTCAAGATATTTGACAATAAATGTTTTGTTAAAAGAGATGACTATGTCAGCAAGTTTGAGGCTAAGAGTGATGAAGGCATATTTCTTGGTTACTCCACCAAGAGTAAGGCCTATAAATGTTACAACAACCAAACTCAGAGAATCATTGAAAGTGCTGATGTTCGAGTGGATGAGAATCCCGAAGTCTCAAGGGAAGCCAATGTGGAGAAAAAGGAAGAAGATCCTTGCATTCTGTTTTTGGAGCCATAACCGGTGAAACATGAAACTGGTAAAGAGAATGTTGATGTGCCAGTCCAAGCGGAACAGGTTGAATTAGAATCTGATGATGATAACAAAGAAGAACCCGAAGATAATGATCATATTATTCTAAGGTATGTGAGACTCAATCATAATCCTGACTAGATTATTGGAGATAAAAATGCTGGAGTGCTAACTGGAAGAAGAATCAAAGAGAATTCTTGCATGATCTCCACTATTGAGCCTAGAACAACCAAGGAAGCATTTGGTGATGATCATGGGATCAAAGCTATGGAGGAGGAGCTAGATCAAATTGAGAATAACACATGAACCCTAGTACCCAGACCGATGAATAAGAATGTGATAGGTGGGTATGTGCAGGATCATGGTGTGCCAAAACAAGCCCTTAAGTGGCAATGAAATTTCAGAAAATCAGAGTTATGCAACTTGACATGAAAATTTGAATAAGTTGTGAACATTATTTTTAAAATATGTAAGAAGAGAATATATAGAAAATTGAATATAGTTTCTAAGCTACTAGTTGTTTTTTGGAAAAAATAAATCGTATTTGATGAAAATTTCAAATTTCAATGCAGTGGTACGAAAATTTCAGGAAAAAAATAAGAAGTAGATGTAGGTTTGATCGCCCTAATCACAATCAAATCATAATATTTTTTTATAATATTTATAATATAAGTATTAGACTCATGTCCGGATGTGACACATATGTTTTGTTAATTTTTTATAAAGTAAATAATTAATTATGAATTTTTTACTACAACTTTTCAGAAATTTAGAAACTCCTACGTCTGACCACCTTAACTTGGTCAAAACCTTACGAATTTTTTTAATTTTTTTTTTCCCTATAGTAGATGAAGCATAGGATGTGGTGCATGTTTCAGATTCAAAAAATGATATACCGTTTGAAAGTTATGAGTGTTTTTCAATCAGTCTATCAATCAGGACTATTGTCAGAATTCAATTAGAAAATAAATAATAATTATTTATTAAAATCGAAATAAGACAAGCCTTATATTGTTGGAAAGCTGGGAACGTCCTTAAAAAACCCTTTTTGTTTTATCAATTTTGGCTACAAAAAAAGTCGTCAGCCACTAGTGTAAAGTCTGGAAAATCAAGGAATACTGAAAAACACGTTTTTTTCAGTTGACTTTCTAGGCCTTTCACTTCCAAGCCAAATACCAAAGCATCCCCGAGCCGGAATTTGAAATTTGAAAATTTGAGTACAAAAATCGGATATCCGATTTTAATAAGTAAATTCTCTAACTAAAATTTAATCTAATGTTTATTAATATATTAATATATTAATTTATAAATACATTAGTATATGATATTAGGGAGAGAGAGAGAGAGAGAGAGAGAGAGAGAGAGAGAGAGAGAGAGAGAGAGAGAGAGATGATGGGAAAGGAAGGGAGATAGAAGGGGGGAGGGAGAGAGAAAGAGTGGGGAGGGAGGGAGAGAGAAAGAGAGAGGGTGAGAGAGAGGGGGATGGTAAGGGGAGTGAGGGAAAGGGAGATAGAGAGAAAGAGTGGGGATAGGGAGGGAGAGAGAGAGAGGGGGAGAGTGAGAGGATAGTAAAGGAAGGGAGATAGAAGGGGGAGGGATAGAGAAAGAGTGTGGAGGGAGGGAGAGAAAAAGAGAGAGGGTGAGAGGGATATCATACATGATCCTAAGGGGTCCGAATGGGTCCACAAAAAGAGAGAGGGTGAGAGGGATATCATACATGGTCCTGAGAGAGAGAGAGAGAGAGAGAGAGAGAGAGAGAGAGAGAGAGAGAGAGAGAGAGATTAGGGGAGAGAGAGAGAGAGAGAGAGAGATTAGGGGAGAGAGAGAGATTAAGACACCATAGGACCCAAAGCGACCCAATATGGTGTCATAATGGGTCATATGGTGTCCTAAGGGGTCATAAGGGTTCATGGGACACCATATGACCCCTAAGGACAACATACGACCCCTTACGACACCATATGGCGTCGTTAGGGGTCATATGGTGTCCTAGGACACCATATGACCCCTTAAGACACCAAATTGTGTCGTTATGGGTGATATGGTGTCGTAAGGGATCATAGGACACAATATGACCCCTTAGGACACAATATGACCCAAAGTGACCCAATATGGTGTCATTAGGGGTCATATGGTGTCCTAAGGGGTCATATAATGTCTTAAAGGGGTCATATGACACAATATGACCCACCATGACACAATATGACCCATAATGACCAAATATGGTGTCTCAAGGGATCATATGGTGTTCTAAGGGGTCGTAGGACACCATATGACCCCTATGGACACCATAGGACCCCTTATGACACCATATGGTGTTGTTAGGGGTCATATGGTGTCCTAAGGGGTCGTAGGACATAATATGACCCCTTAGAACACCATAAGACCCAAAGCGACTCAATATGGTGTCATAACGGGTCGTATGGTTTCCTAAGGGGTCATAAGGGTTCATAGGACACCATATGACCCCTAAGGACAACACATGACCCCTTATGACACCATATGGTGTCGTTAGGGGTCATATGGTGTCCATAGGCATCATATAGTGTCCTAGGACACCATATGACCCCTTAAGACACCAAATTGTGTCGTTATTGGTCATATGCTGTCCTAAGGGGTCGTAGGACACCATAGGACCCCTTATGACACCATATGGTGTCGTTAGGGATCATATGGTGTCCTAAGGGGTCGTAGGACATAATATGACCCCTTAGGACACCATAGGACCCAAAGCGACCCAATATGGTGTCATAACGGGTCGTATGGTGTCCTCAGGGGTCATAAGGGTTCATGGGACACCATATGACCCCTAAGGACAATATATGACCCCTTATGACACCATATGGTGTTGTTAGGGGTCATATGGTGTCCTAGGACACCATATGACCCCTTAAGACACCAAATTGTATCGTTATGACACCATATGATGTCCTAAGGGGTCGTAGGACACCATAGGATCCCTTATGACACCACATGGTGTCGTTAGGGATCATATGGTGTCCTAAGGGGTCGTAGGACATAATATGACCCCTTAGGACACTATAGGATCGAAAGCGACGTAATATGGTGTCATAACAGGTCATATGGTGTCCTAAGGGGCATAAGGGTTCATGGGACACCATATGACCCCTAAGGATAACATAAGACCCCTTATGACACCATATGGTGTTATTAGGGGTCATATGGTGTCCTTAGGGGTCATATGGTGTCCTAGGACACCATATGACCCCTTAAGACACCAAATTGTGTCGTTATGGGTCATATGGTGTCCTAAGGGGTCGTAGGACACAATATGACCCCTTAGGGCACAATATGACCCAAAGCAACCCAATATGGTGTCATTAGGGGTCATATGGTGTCCTAAGGGGTCATATGATATCTTAAAGGGGTCATATGACACAATATGACCCATAACAACCAAATATGGTGTCTTAAGGGGTCATATGGTGTCCTAAGGGGTCGTACGAGACCATAGAACCCCCTATGACACCATATGGTGTCGTTAGGGGTCATATGGTGTCCTAAGGGGTCGTAGGATGCAATATGACCCCTTAGGACACAATATGACTCAAAGTGACCCAATATGGTGTCATCAGGGGTGATATGGTGTCCTAAGGGGTCATAAGGGTTTATGGGACACCATATGACCCCTAAGGACAACATACGACCCCTTATGACACCATATGGTGTCGTAGCAGTCATATGGTGTCCATAGGGGTCAGATGGTGTCCTAGGACACCATATGACCCCTTAAGACACCAAATTATGTCGTTATGGGTCATATGGTGTCCTAAGGGGTCGTAGGACACAATATGACCCATTAGGACACAATATGACCCAAAGCGACCCAATATGGTGTCATTAGGGGTCATATGGTGTCCTAAGGGGTCATATGATGTTTTAAAGGGGTCATATGACACAATATGACCCATTAGGACACAATATGACCCATAACGACCAAATATGGTGTCTTAAGGGGTCATATGGTGTCCTAAGGGGTCGTAGGACACCATAGGACCCCTTATGACACCATATGGTGTCGTTAGGGGTCATATGGTATCCTAAGGGGTTGCAGGACATAATATGACCCCTTAGGACACCATAGGGCCCAAAGCAAGCCAATATGGTGCCATAATGGGTCATATGGTGTCCTAAGGGGTCATAAGGGTTCATGGGACACCATATGACCCCTAAGGACAAGATAAGACCCCTTATGACACCATATGGTGTTGTTAGGGGTCATATGGTGTCCTAGGACACCATATGACACCTTAAGACACCAAATTGTGTCGTTATGGGTCATATGGTGTCCTAACGGGTTGTAGGACACAATATGACCCCTTAGGACACAATATGGCCCAAAGCGACCCAATATGGTGTCATTAGGGGTCATAGGGTGTCCTAAGGGGTCATAAGGGTTCATGGGAAACCATATGACCCCTAAGGACAACATACGACCCCTTATGACACCATATGGTGTCGTTAGGCATCGTATGGTGTCCTAGGACACCATATGACCCCTTAAGACACCAAATTGTGTCGTTATGGGTGATATCATGTCCTAAGGGGTCGTAGGACATAATATGACCCCTTAGGACACAATATGACCCAAAGAGACCCAATATGGTGTCATTAGGGGTCATATGGTGTGCTAAGGGGTCATATGATGTCTTAAAGGGGTTTAGGGTTTAGGGTTTAGGGGTCATATGGTGTTCATAGGCATCATATGGTGTCCTAGGACACCATATGACCCCTTAAGACACAAAATTATGTCGTTATGGGTCATATGCTGTCCTAAGGGGTCGTCCAAGGATCAACGGGCTGTCCAACTGGACCCAAGCATACGTGCCCACACATGACACAACTATGGGGCACACATATGTGTGGAGCCAAGGATGACATGTCAACGCCACCAGTTGCACAACTACCATCAAGAGTAGGCTGAGCTACTGACCCAGCCTGAGAAACCAAAAGGCTACTCAAAGAGTGAATAGCCGATATGGTTTGTGAAGCCGCCTCATAAATGATATCAGGATGCTACACTGCAGGTGGGGGATCAATAGGAGGAGGGGGGACATATGGGCCCTGGACTACTGTGACTGCCCTAGGTCTATTTTGGGGCATACCTAAACCTACACCTTGGAAAGGTTGGATGTCAAAGTAGTTAACATGTTTGCGTAAAACAAACTCAGCATACAATCATTTTGTGAAATAGAAGTGGACATTGAGATTGTTGTTGGGTGGTTTGTCAAAAACCATCCACCAATGATCCCAAAAGTTTTTCACAATAACATCATTTGTGCACCATTTAATAGAAAGTTTTTTTTTTTTGGGATCTACGAGTTAACTAGTGCGGGGATTCATAAACAATGAGGTGATAGCGGCTTTGGATATCTCAAGATCCTTGATATTCTTCTCACTTAACATTCCCGTGAATACAATTATCACCTTTAGGGATTTAAAGCTCAAATATTCTAATGCATAATTGCCCTTGCTAGTATCGGTGAATACTTTTTCACTTATAGGTGAAAATACTTGCCCACTTTCCTTAGTGTTTGAGTTTATATGAGTAAAAACCTAAGTATCTCCCAATTAATGTGAGTCTCATTGACAATTTTGATAGTACTGTGCTTTGTTATCCATATCTTACAAACCGGACATAATGTTAGAAATATCTCCAGTGAGGATTTAGAAAACTAGGTTTTCTAAAACATATCAAAAATTCATCAAGATTCAACAGTTGAATTGAGAGTTATGCCCCTTGCACATAGACTGATTTTTCTGTCTCAGAAAATTCATGGTTACAGGTTTCATTGAAAACTACAAACAATATACATTCCAAAACTTACATATGGATCACCACTTTGAGCTTCCATTTGAAGGAATGAGCTCTATTTTAAGAGAAAGCTCTCTTTAGAATAGAGGAGGATTGTAACTCTTTAGATTGTTTGTAATACAGTGCTGCTGAAACAATTCTTTGAAATTGTTATCAACTGCTATCCTTTGGTTATCAACATATGGATTAATAACTAAATTCCACTTTCAAGAAGCCGAATCTTCCTTTGTAACATGAAGGTTGGAATTTGTATGTGTTAGTTTGTCTATCTCGAAAGTCATCCAAACACTTTTACTCTCAGCTCGGTGATCATTTTTGAAAACATCCCTGCCATTAAAACTGACATTAATCAGCTCCAGGAGCACCTCCAAAATACATCAAGACTTAGACAAATCACCATTATCAGCTTGCTTGGTAAATCAACATGTTATATTACAACTCATGCCAATGTTATTGGATTATTAAACTCACTGAATTTTGAACTCACACACTTTGAACCTGCATCTGTTTAATCTGATGAATCTTTGAACTCTAAATTTGAACCTGTGAACCTGTGAACCTTGAACCTTGAACGTTGAACCTTGAACCTTGAACCCATGGGGTTAAATCAGAAGGTTCAAAATTACAGACTTTGCCCAAATATGCTTCATTAATCACTTTGTCTTCACATTTAGCTGCGTGTTTAACCTTTGAACCTTGAACCTTGAACCAAAGAAGGTTCAAAGTTCAAGTTCAATGACCAAAAATTACAAAGACCTTACACTCATAAAACTAAAGCTGCGATACAACCTACTCGAGTTGAACTCGAACTTTGAACTTTGTAGAGGTTCAACCGACAGGTTCAAGTTCAAGAAAAACGTCAACACGACAAAAAATGAGAATTATACAAGGTAAGACTGAATAAACACTCCTTATTTGAGGACGCGAGAGACATAGTGCAAGCAAAACTATGGAGGGTAACAAACACCATATGACCCCTTATGACACCATATGACCCCTTAGAACATCATATGCTCCTAAGGGGTCATGTGTTATGATAATGGGTCATATGGTGTCATTAGGGGTCTTATGGGGCCCCAATTGGGCCATGCATGTGTTACAACACTATATGATCCCTTACTACACCATATGACCCCTTAGGATATCATACATGGTCCTATGGGGTCATATGGTATCATTGGGGGTCATGTGGGGTCCTAATGGGTTTGTACATGTGTTAGAACATCATATGACCCCTTAGGACATCATATGACCCCTTAGGACATCATATGACACCTTAACATATCACATGGTCCTATGGGCTCATGTCGTGTGCTAAGGGGTCGTATGGCATTGTTACAGGTCTTTAGGGTTCTAATGGGGCCACACACGTGTTAGAACACCATATGACCCCTTAGGACACGATACGACCCCTTAGGACGTCATATGGTCCTAAGGGGTCATGTGGTATGCTAAGGGGTCATATGGTATCGTTAGGGGTCTTGTGGGGTCCTAATGGGTCTGCACGTGTGTTAGAAAACCATATGACCCCTTAGGACATCATACGACCCCTTAAGATATCATATGGTCCTAAGGGGTCATGTCGTGTGGTAAGTGGTCGTATGGTATCGTTACATGTCTTCGGGGTCGTAATGGGGTCACACGTGTTAGAACACCATATGACCCCTTAGGACACCATACGACCCGTTAAGACATCATATAGGAACCAAGAGAATATTCAGATATTTGAAAGGTACTGTTGACTATGGTTTATTGTATCCATATACAGGTAACTTTGATTCGAAGGTAATGTTGATGATAGAAAAAGCACAACCGATGGAGCTTTCTTTCTTGGAGGAAGGCTTGTATCTTGGAGTAGCAAGAAGAAGAGTTGCATATCTCAGTATACTACTGAAGCTGAGTATGTTGCAGCTTATATGAATTGTACCCAGGCTATCTGGATGAACCCTGTTTTTCATGCATGAACCAAGTATATTGAATTGAAGTATAATTTCTTGAGAGAAAAAGTACAGAGTAAAGATGTGATATTGGAGCATGTTTCTACAAAGGAGCAGCTTGCAGATATCTTTACTAAACCTCTGCCTAAGACTACTTTTGAGTATCTTAGAAGTCAGCTAGGGGTTGTACCCTTCATGAAGTCAATTCAACATGATGTAGGAATACATCAGTCCCAAAGCTACTTGCGAAATTTTACAGCAGGATTGGTGTAGAGTGGATATATTCCATAGGGGGAGCATCAGTTTCAGGTTGATGTTGATCTAGTGAAGTTTGACATTGCATGTTTTGCTTCCACTTTGGCATTGTTGTCAAAGGGGGAGACAGACTATGTGATTATTTGGGAGAAGAATTGTATGATTGACAGATAGAAGATCTACAACCAACTACCAGCTGAAGACAAGGAGAGTGCATGGTAAAATGTAAACCAAGATTTCTATACACATCATCACAGTCAAGGGTATTGATATTTGTATTGCCATCAATGCCAAAGGGAGAGATCGTTGGCATTTGCATGAATGATATGTTATGTCATCATTGATGTCGATAACTAGTTATGATGTTATGATATCAGCTTATGATGTTGTTATGATATTTCAATAATGTTATGTGTTGTATTGCAAATTGGTAGAAGGAGCTAGCAAAGGGTAATGCAACTGGTAGGAGGAGTTAGTATTGGAAACCGATATTACCTAGGTTATGGAGAGTTGAACCGATAACCCTACCTGTAGAAGATGTCCAAACCCTAACTGATGGAGTTGAAGCAGATTATGATCAATGGTGAACGAAAAAGATTATGACATGCATGCATGTTGATTGCTGAATGTTTTAAAGTTTTCTTGGCGCGTAGAGACAACTATTTCTATCTTGGGATTGAGAAAGTTCATTGCATCTAATGCAAACCGTGTGATGAGTTCTAGAGTTTGTTGAAGCGGTAATCAAGGATTGGTCAA
This sequence comes from Cryptomeria japonica, assembly GCF_030272615.1. Classification (NCBI taxonomy): domain Eukaryota; kingdom Viridiplantae; phylum Streptophyta; class Pinopsida; order Cupressales; family Cupressaceae; genus Cryptomeria; species Cryptomeria japonica. The sequence goes on from NC_081411.1 coordinate 238,820,170, forward strand.
GAATATCTTGAGTGATGTACATTGATTTCTATGTTATTTACTATGTAATCCAACTGTCATACTTGAACCGACTTGTTTGTAATCTCTATGAGATGATTTGGTTTGTGATGTGTTATCGACCTGATGATTTGTTTATAAGGTCGATGAGTTGTTTTGTTTTAGTGTTGGCAAGGTTGTAGTTGAGAGTGAGAGAGTGGTTGTCAAATCTGATAATGTATCTGCAATATGTATAATGGCAGATATGAGCATGAAAAGGATCCGAACAAGCAAGTGTAGTGCTATTCAAACATACCAGTAAACCCTTGTTGTTTTCTAACAATTACAACTGTTAAATCCCCCTAACCGGGTAAGCTCTAACAAGCTTTTTTATTCAAATCCTCTAACCAGGTGATCCATTAGCTTGGATTCTAAATCCTCCTCTGAGGTTACTCCTTATAGGGTATTGCTTTTAATAGGGCATTATAGTCAATCCCTTAACTGGGTGGTCCCTAACAGGATATGTTCTTAACATGACTTTTTGTAAAAGATTTAAAAAGCTTAAGCTCCTAACAGGGAAAATTTCAGAAGAGTTCAAAATACTTGTAGGTATTCATCCCCACCGTGGTTTTTCCCATTTGGGTTTCCACGTCAAAAATATTGTGTCAAGTGGTGAATGTTTTTGTGGTTATGTTTATTGTTGAATTGCTTAACAACTAAATCCACTTTGATTTGTTATGACAACCGACAACAAACTGATACATGTTTTAAGTACTGTCAAGCTAAGTATTTGAGTGATTAAGATAAAAGGTTTTGTAAGTTTCAAGTTGTTTTACAGTTATCTGTTATAACAGTCAAGTGGTTAATCTTGCTAGTATTATTGCATTTGAAGTTCAAAGATAAAACCAATCAGGTTAATGTTTGTCTTGAGAGGAAGATTTTGAGTTTGGTGAAAGTGTATCTAGTTTTCTATCTACTGATTCACCTCCCTCTCAGTAGTTGACAAGATCCTTATTCTTTCATCATACCATTATGATATAATTTCAAAGTAAATCCATTCATTCGACTTGAAATTTCAATACTAGTTATTCTCATCTTCCTAAATAATTCAATTGACTATGTCTACCTTCTATGCTTAGACTTCAAGCTTAACAATGACAATAATGAAAAAAAGGTATGCAAAATATTAAGCAATCAATCTTAATTAACTGTTTCAAATTAGTTAGAACCTGACTAGCTGAAATCGAGGAAGCCCCCATATTGGATTGATGATGATTTTTGTATTAGATGAATTTATGTGTTGTCATTGATAGCACATACACACACACATATGCTCATATTGTCATAGTCATCTTAGTTAAGACAAACCGATACTACTCCTAAGTCTTTGTATTGTAAACCGGTATCATTTGTATAGAGAAGTATAACCTATATGAAGGTGTCTAAACCGGTATCTGTAGATAACCGGTATATTTAGGAATGACATTTGGTTTTGGTCAATTCCACTGACACCAATTTGGAGATACAAAAAAAATGACAACGAGGTGAATGGAGGACAATCGATATATGAGTTGGAAGTGGTTAACACTTAACTGATATCGATGTTCCAACCGGTTTCACTGATTGTGTGATGAGTTATCACCGGTTGTGATGAGTTATCTCTAATCGATAGTTTTGGTGGTGATTTGTGATGTGTTATGAAAGATTGCCTAGATAAACCGAACCTAGGAAATTGTTATGAGGTTCTTGAGCCGACATGAAATCTAATGTCTATAAAAAGATATTTTGATGAACTATTTTGAATGCAAGATACAAGTGATGTTATGAGTTAGAGTTGATGCAATTTATTGAAGGAGTTGTAGAGTATGTTGGTGATGCAATATTGATTGAGTAGAAGAGAATCTATACTAGCAAGATGTGTTATTTCTAGATCATACCACCTTTTGTTTTCTAATCACTACAACAGTTAAATCCCCTAACCGGGTAAGCTCTAACAAGCTTCATTGTACAAATCCTTTAACCAAGTGATCCATAAGTTTGGGTTTGAAATCCTCTACCGAGGTTACTCCTAACAGGGTCCTACCTTTAACCAGGTATAGCTCCTATGAGGGCTTTGGGATCTTTAATATGATTCGCTCCTAACAGAGCATTTTGTAGACCTTAACCAGTTAGTTATCTATTTCTACAGATAGTTAACTTGTGAGTCCCATCACACTGTGGTTTTTCCCAGTTGGGTTTTCTATGTATAAACACTTGTGTTATGGTGAATGTTTTACTTGTTGTGAATGATTTTATAAGACTTTGGATTGCATGCAAAGTTTTAAGTAAACTGGTTAATTATTTTTACCGGTCCGGGTTTAAAGTGTTATTGTTTTTGCTATCACTGATTCAACCCCCCTCTCAGTGCTTTATAAGTCTATCACCCTGATCCCTTACATAAAAGCCAAAAAGCGGAAGAGAGGGATCTCACAAGTAGTGAGACAACTAGAAGACCCAAAAAAGATCAGAAGCTTTTTTGGAGAACAAGAAGCTTTTGATTGGAACAACGAATCGACAAGAGTCAACTAAATCATCTCATACAAAACATGTGCATTTTCAAGAGGACCTTGAAACCTAAACCCAAAGATGCCTTGAGTAAGAAAGAAGTGTAGCAAGTAGTAGGAAGAGACCTTGAAAATAAGAACCAGAAACACCTTTGACCAAAAAGAACACTTCCAAGGAATAGGTAAACAAAATAAAGGGTTTTGAAAGGGACCCATGAACCTTATACAACTATAAGTTGAGACAAGTGGAGAGAAGAAATAATGCCAGCACTTCGAGGGCAGAAGGAACCAAGTCAAAGATGAAGAAATTGCAAGCTCATGAATTGAAGCCACCTCAATAGATTCAGGAGGAACAAAACTCCCAAAATAGTCCATATCACGAAGACTAGGAAAAGACTAACCACACAACCCACCTCAATAGGATCATGATAACTATAAATAGTAGAAGCTACTACCATAGGATATGCAAAACTAACCTCTATACTAGAAAGCATAAGACCTATAGGAGAAAACATATGGAAGAGTCCCCCTCATGTATTCTTGATCTATGAAGAGCACCCACTTCAAACCAACTCTAAAAGGGAGACCGAGTGAGGTCCCCCTGAATAGGATTCACATGAGGAAGAGGGGAGAAATATACATACTAATAATTTGAAGTTACAACAAGAACAAGAGTCAGAGTGCTTCGAGTCTACTTTCTAAACTACTAATTTTTTTTGAAAATGGTGGAGATTAAGGGCTTCAAAAAGGGGGACCACAAAAAGTGGTCCTATTTTTATGCAAAAAACATAACATAGCATCTGTTGTGGCCCCCCTAAAATGTTAACTTTTTTTTAGAATTTTTAAAATCGCTTCTGTGAGATATTAGCTAACACCTTGCAGTTTATGCCAGAATTTTAAGCTAATTTTTTAATTAGTATATGATTTTTTACTAATTTTCGAAGTGGACACATCCTGAAAATCAGAAATTTGAGCATGCTCCCCCCTAAAATCATTGAAAACAAATAAAAAATTAAAACTTTTTTTTAAATTGTGCAGAATGCAGTTTAGATTCTAAAAATGTAATTTTTTTCAAAATATGATGAACGTGTAAAAATCTATACCCAAAATAGTGTATGTTGGTTTTTGACAAAAAACAGACACACTAACAAAAGAAATTATAGATGAAAGACTTAACGAAATCAAAATTTAAAATAAAACACATTTTTGGATAGCTAAGAGGGAGCTCAAGTTTACCATGGTATTTTTTAAAACTTCATTGAAACACGTGCAAACTTGACAGAGAGCACGACCAAAAATATGTCAAAATTTTCAATGTTCTGACAAAAACACGTCTCTAGCTTGAAATGGGCGTCCAAACCTTTGGGTTGGATGCCCAAGGCAAATCCAAACCATAGGTTTGGTGTTTCCCAAAGCTGGCCATTTGGTGGCATGCACCAAATATTGCGCCGCCCTATTTGGCATGCGCCAAATGTGATGAATGGATATTCCATTTGGCGTGCGCCAAATGTGGTCCATATTCCACATTTGGCACGCGCCAAATAAGGATGAAGAGGGAGATAGCTCGAGGGATAGGAGAATAAGGGAATTGTGAGAGCTAGAAAGGGGAGGGACAAAGAAGAGTATGTATCTATAAGAATGAAGAGCCTGAGAAGAGGTAAGGGGAGAGAGAGAATATGAGATCTAGTTCATAGAGAGAGATAGAACTATGAGGGAAGGGAGATAAAGAAGGGAGAGGTGAGATGGGGGTTTCTATGTACACATTTGGCACTCTCCCTATTTGGCGTGTGCCAAATGTGGAATAGATACATACTCTTCTTTGTCCCTCCCCTCTCTAGCTCTAACAATTTCCTTATTCTCCTATCCCTCGAGCTATCTCCCTCTTCATCCTTACACCGATCTCGAGTGACAAGCCCCTCCTGTAAGCATCACAATATAAATTAAACTAAATACAAGTGTTGTTAAATTTTCAATAACATATTATTAAGATAACAAATCTAATGCTAAATTTACTAAATTTACAAACTTGTCTCATACTTTTGTTAAAGCAGTTGAACTTGCTACTGCTACAGCGACACCGTGCTCCATTGACGCACGGACAACAGGAGTAGTCTCTGATGTCAACATCTAAAAATTAAACAAAGTATATTGATTAATCGCTAAAACTATCTATATTATTTAATAACAACATTAAAGATAAATTGTTTACCTTGGTGAAAGATTGTCGATGAAATACACTACGAGGTGTTGATGTTGAATCTCTAGCATCAAAATATTTGACATCCAAAATTAGTAATTAGAAAATCATTCACATAAGGTTCAACTATCTACATATAATAATTATATTTTTTCACTCGTTGTATACCTGTGGAGTCGACGAAGTAGTGAAAAAGGGTGCTGCAGGAATGTTGCTAGTATTGTGAACACTTGACCCTGATTTTTTATCATAATAATTTACTAATTTAGATATATTCTCAAATTTACATATAAGATCTAATAAAAAGATTGAAATGAACTTGTAATGAAATTCACCTGGGTATGAATGCCAAATGGTTCGTCCAACAAGGATTTTGTCATGTCAATGTTCTTTGTAGCAAACTCCGCTCGTGCACGTGCATTCTCAGAACTATTAGGATCATAAGTGCAAAGAGAACCACAAGATCGACAAAAATGAGCTGGAACTCAATGCCTAGAAGAATCAACATCATCACTCGCATCACCCTCTACTAGAGGCCTAGCATACTGTATAAGGGTCTGAGTGAGTGAGCTAATCGATTCTAGAGTTTTGACCTCAATACTCTCCTTCACAATGGAAGGAATAATAACATGCTCCACCATAGGTCTGGCCAAGGATCTTGGTGGGAGATTTGGATCACGCTGTGCACCCTCTCTATCATGCGAGGAACCCCCACCTCTACCTTGGAAATCTAGAAAATCAAAATGGTTTGGGATCTCATTAAGGACAAACTCACAGTACAATTTTCTCAAAAAGTATTGGGGTACCTCATGATTATTGCATGGGGGCTGATCAAATACCATCCACCACCTATCCCAAAAATTGTTCTTAATCCCTTCATGATGACACCAATGAATATGGAATCTCCTACATCCAGGGTGTAAAGGTTGATTCATTCGGGGGTCCGTAAAAAGAGCACACAAGTCAAATTTATTAATTTTCTTTTTCTTCACTGCCGCATATGATAATTTGTCAGCATAAAATTGCTTTTGTTCTTCCTTCTTACAGGACCAAAAATTTATTTTCCCACTAATATATTGTATGTGAGATACAGTAGATTACAAAGAACTGGCAAGGTTTGTCCTATGGGAGTTTGTTCTAATGGGATCTTTTAGCCTTGTGATTAAACCTTCAAGCTCTTTCTGGCTATTTTCTATTTGACCTAATAGGTTTTCTTGTGTACCTATGGGATGTCTAGGGATTGTAGGAGGTTCTTGATGTGCTTCTTCTTCAATATGGTCTTCATGAGGAGGCGATTGATGTGCTTCTTCTTCAATATGGTCTTCATGAGGAGGCGATTGAGTGTTTTTAACATTTTCTTGTCTCATCTCATTTCCTGATAATGAAAATAAATTTAAATCAGTAAACCTAGTTTAATCATCAAATTAATAAAAAAAATGACAATAAGAAAATAAAAATACATACCTCTTTGAGCTCTTCGATGGCATGGCGGCATTTTGATGAGAGATGGACAACTTAGTGCCCAATTTCAAGCTTTTACAAAGGGTGAGCGCAAGAAAATGGCCCCCAAAAATGCCAAAACGCGGGTTTGAAATGCAGAATGCATCCAAAATACGGAGTAGAGTTTTTTTGAAGTTTACAATGCACATAAGGCGCATGCCTTATAAGGCGCGTGCACTATAGGGTGCGCGCCCTATAGTGCGTGCAGCTTATAAGCCGTGCGCCTTATGCACTTAAATTTTTTTTTTTGAAGTGTGGCACCTTTTTGGTACCACAACTTCATGCATATACCCTACACAAAGACCCAAGAAGAAAACAATACCATAAAAAAGGAGCTAGACACCACCAAAGAATTAGGTACAACGGAAGCAAATCCCACTCCAATAACTCCCACGCAGGGTAGCCAGACCGCAACACACAACCAATGCCAACCAACTATTGCTAGAATAGAACTAGTTCCAAAAAGGAGGTACTCAACATTCAAATATCATGCAGCCTTAGAAACTCATGAAATCCCTCCTCTGAACTAGAGAAGCACAAAAAAATCCAAAGCTATCAAGCATTGCTACAAGGGGAAGTCATGGAGGAGAATCCACAAGGCTAAACCCATAGAGAGTCTAAACCCAAACCAATACATTGATCCATCAAATAAAAGAAACACGGTAGGTATAGTTGGCTCTAAAGACAATTGTAGACGGATCCCTCAAAACAACAAAATGAGCCACTTTGGGAATAAGAGACTAAGATCTAGAGAAGAGGGAGAGAAAACCTCTTGATGGAAAAGAGAGAAAGACATGAAAACCTGAAAGTTGCACATAGCTCTAGAAAATTGTAGTTGTTGGAACCACAAGTCACCACCCCACAAATAGGGGAGAATCTCCAATAGTGAGCACCCATCTCACACCTCACATGCATATGGGAGAGCGATATAAGGGAGGTAGGGGAAACCCAAACAACCCAACCTCCAGGATAGAGAAATTGGGCACCCAAATAAAACTGCAAGACCCATTAACCCAAACAAAATAATGGCTGCCCACAAACTCATCACCTCTAAGACAGGAAGGGAGTAGAGCATAGAACCCAGCCAGAGGAAAGTAAAAATAGAGAGAAAATGAGGCAAAGTACCTATTAAGACCTCCAAAAACTCCACTATAGAATGAGAATAAGGTTCATAGCCACCCGTTTCGGCATTCTCCACAATAGATGCATTCAGACCAATGCCTTCATCTTGATCATCTCCAACTCCTTTATCTCAAAATTTATCATCACTTTCATTTCTCATATAACATTTTTTTGATATGAAATATGCAAGAAGAGGTTGCAAGATTTGTATTAATTCAAAAAATTAGTACAAAGAGTGAAGCTATAACTCTAGTTTCCATACATGAGCAATCCTAACTACTACATATTGGTTTTTAATGCTACTATTAGAAACAAACCTACTCCAATACAATAAAATCACTTTGCAGCCCCATCATCAAATATGACTGAAAAATAAGATCCATAATAACTGCCTTAACCTAAATTAATAGATACATTAGTGGTACATAGACTAGCCAAAATTGTTTGTTATTAGAGCAAGGATTATTGCTAAAGATAGCAAAAAATCCATCAACAAGTGGGGAAACTCTCAATGATTGGTTGTAACACCAAATTTGGTGTGAGACCAAAGGTGTATCCTATTGCAAACAATCATAACTATTTTATTTTTCTTCTCTTTTTGCAGTGTATGCCAATCGTTGGCAACACCACCCTCATTGATAAACTTTAGAGATCAAGATGTTATATGAGAATGAGTGTTCTCAAATATTGAAGAGTGGATGCCCTCTTCCAATACATACGACTCTATAGGTATATTTGCCACCCGATCCGTTGTGGTATCTAATCATAAATTTTAACTCAATTTGAGAAAAAATGAATTAGTTTGCTAAGATAGATTTAGAATTGCCTTTGTATTTGGAGAAGGATCTTCCACTTATCCTCCCTTTTTCTTCTTTGGCTCCTTTTTTGGAGAGATGTCCTTCATAATGGGGATGTTTTCCATAGTGTAATGGTTCTAGGGGAGGTATCTATTTACCAACGAGCCTCTCTGTTTGACTATATTTTGACATTTGGATATTTAGTGACAATCTGTCTAGTTTTGTAGCATCTTTTGCATATGAAGGATAGACTTTCATAGTCTAAAGGTTTTAAATTGTTGTAGAATGGAGTCTAGTTTCTAAAAATATATTTTTTTTCAAAATATGATGAACGTGTAAAAATCTATACCCAAAATAGTGCATGTTGGTTTTTGACAAAAAACAGACACACTAACAAAAGAAATTATATATGAAAGACTTAACGAAATCAAAATTTGAAATAAATTACATTTTTGGATAGCTAAGAGAGAGCTCAAGTTTACCACATTATTTTTTTTAACTTCATTGAAACACGTGCAAACCTGACGGAGAGCATGACCAAAAATATGTCAAAATTTTCAATGTTCTGACAAAAACACGTCTCTAGCATGAAATGATCGTCCAAACCTTTGGGTTGGATGCCCAAGGCAAATCCAAACCATAGGTTTGGTGTTTCCCAAAGCGAGCCATTTGGCGCTCGCCAAATATGGCGAGCACCCTATTTGGTGTGCGCCAAATATGGCGCTCGCCCTATTTGGCGTGCGCCAAATGTGATGAATGGATATTCCATTTGGCGCGTGCCGAATAAGGATGAAAAGGGAGATAGCTCGAGGCATAGGAGAATAAGGGACTTGTGAGAGCTAGAAAGGGGAGGGACAAAGAAGAGTATGTATCTATAAGAATGAAGAGCCCGAGAAGAGGTAAGGGGAGAGAGAGAATATGAGATCTAGTTCATAGAGAGAGATGGAACTATGAGGGAAGGGAGATAAAGAAGGGAGAGGTGAGATGGGGGTTTCTATGTACACAATTGGCACTCTCCCTAATTGGCGCGCGCCAAATGTAGAATAGATACATACTCTTCTTTGTCCCTCCCCTCTGTAGCTCTCACAATTCCCTTATTCTCCTATTCCTCGAGCTATCTCCCTCTTCATCCTTACACCCATCTAATTCCCTCTCTCACCTCTTTCCCTCAGTTTTTTCCTCACTCCCTCCTCTCTCTAGGTTCTAAGGGGTCATAAGACACCATCTGACCCCTTAGGACACAAAATGACCCCTTATGACACCTAAGGGGTCATATGGTGTCCTAAGGGATCATAGGACACCATATGACCTCTTAGGTTACCATAGGACCCATAATGACACCATATTGTGTCCTAAGTGGTCATAGGACACCACATGACCCCTTAGGACACCATACAACCCATAATGACACCATATGGTGTCTTAATGGGTCATAGGGCACCATATGACCCCTTAGGTGTCGTTACCTCTTAGGACACCATATGATCCCTTAGGTGTCCGTACGACCCACAACGACACCATATTGTGTCCTAAGGCGTCATATGGTGTCCTAAGGGGTCATAAGACACCATATAACCCCTTAGGACACCATACAACCCATAACAACACCATATTGTGTCTTAGGGGGTCATATGGTGTCCTAAGGGGTCGTAGGACACCATATGAGCCCTTATGACACCATACGACCCATAATGACAACTAAGGGGTCATATGGTGTCCTATGGCCCCATAGGACACCATATGACCCCTTAGGTGTCCATACGACCCATAACGACACCATATTGTGTCCTAAGGGGTCATATGGTGTCCTAAGGGGTCATAGGAGAACATTTGACCCCTTAGGACACCATACGACCCATAACGACACCATATTGTGTCCTAAGGGGTCACATGGTGTCCTAAGGGGTCATAAGACACCATATGACCCCTTAGGACACCATACGACCCATAACGACACCGTATTGTGTCCTAAGGGGTCATAGGACACCATATGACCCCTTACGACACCATACGACCTATAATGACACCTAAGGGGTCATATGGTGTCCTATGGCCCCATAGGACACCATATGACCCCTTAGGTTTCCATACGACTCATAACAACACCATATTGTGTCCTAAGGGGTCATATGGTGTCTTAAGGGGTCATAGGACACCATATGACTCCTTAAGACATCGTATGACCCATAATGACACCATATTGTGTGCTAAGGGGTCATATGGTGTCCTAATGGGTCATAAGACACTATATGACCCATTAGGACACCATAAGATCCATAACGACACAGTATTGTGTCCTAGGGGGTCATATGGTGTCCTAAGGGGTCATAGGACAAGATATGACCCCTTACGATACCATACAACCCACAACGACTCCATATTGTGTCCTAAGGGGTTATATGGTGTCCTAAGGGGTCATAAGACACCATATGACCCCTTACGACACCATACGACTCATAACAACACCTAAGGGGTCATATGGTGTCCTATGGCCCCATAGGACACCATATGACCACTTAGGTGTCCATATGACCCATAACAACACCATATTGTGTCCTAAGGGGTCATAGGACACCATATGACCCCTTAGGACACCATATGACCCATAACGACACCGTATTGTGTCCTAGGGGTTCATATGGTGTCCTAAGGGGTCATAGGACACCATATGACCCATTACGACACCATACGACCCATAACGACACCTAAGGGGTCATATGGTATCCTAAGGGGTCATAAGACACCATATGACCCCTTAGGTGTCCATACGACCCATAACGACACCATATTGTGTCTTAAGGGGTCATATGGTGTCCTCAGGGGCCATAGGACACCATATGGCCCCTTAGGACGACATACGACCCATAACGACACCATATTGTTTCCTAAGGGGTCAGATGGTGTCCTAAGGGGTCATAAGATACCATATGACCCCTTAGGACACCATATGACCCATAATGACACCGTATTGTGTCCTAGGGCGTCATATGGTGTCCTAAGGGGTCATAGGACACCATATGACCCCTTACGACACCATACAACCCATAACGACACCATATTGTGTCCTAAGGAGTCATAAGACACCATATGGCCCCTTAGGACATAGTTTCGGTAGACTCGGATCGAGTTGCTCGTGGCGACTCTTTCTCGGTTGCGACAATAAGCGTAAGATGAGTTTAGTGAAAATTTGCACAATGCCCCATCTTTCAATCCGCTCGTCGCGACATTGAACCGTCAGCTCGTATGTGTCGGGGTGGCTGGGTTTACACTAGGAATGCCTTCTTTTTGCTCTCCAACTCACCCGATCATTGTGGGACACACCCTAGAAGCGAAATTGCCCAAGTGCTCAAATTGCTCAAAGTTGTCAATATTTGGCATTGCGTTTCTCGGCGCCCTTTAATCATAAGAATGATCTGTCTGATCCTGTGGGGTCATGTTATGGCACTCTAAAAAATCCTCTCTTGGTTTCAGTAGACTCAGATCTAATTGCTCATGGCGGCTCTTTCTTGGTTGCGACAAAAAGTGTCAGATGAGTTCAATGAAAAGTTGCACAATGCCTCATTTTTCAATCCGCTCGTCGTGGTACCGAACCGTCAGCTTGCACGCATCAGGGTGGCCGGGTTTATGCTAAGAATGCCTTCTTTTTGCTCTCCAACTCGCTTAGTCGTTGTGGGACACACCCTAGCAGCAAAATCGCCCAAGTGCTCAAATTGCTCAAAGTTGTCAATATTCGGCATTGCATTTCTCGATGCCCGTTAATCATAAGAATGATCCGTTTGATCCTACAGAGTTGTGTTATGGCACTCTAAAAAAGCCTCTCTCGGTTTCGGTAGACTCAAATCCAGTTGCTCGTGGCGACTCTTTCTCGGCTGTGACAAAAAGCGTCAGATGAGTTCAATGAAAAGTTGCACAATGCCCCATCTTTCAATCCGCTCGTCACGGCACCAAATCGTCAGCTCGTACGCATCGGGGTGGCCGGTTTTATGCTAGGAATGCCTTCTTTTTTCTCTCCAACTCGCCCGATCGTTGCGGGCCACACCCTAGCAGCGAAATCGCCCAAGTGCTCAAATTGCTCAAAGTTGTCAATATTCGGCATCGCGTTTCTCGACGCCTGTTAATCATAAGAATGATCCGTCTGATCATGCGGGGTCATGTTGTGACACCAAACCGTCATCTCGTATGCGCCGGGGTGGCTTGTGTCCTGGATTACAAACACATATTTAGGTTCAAAGCTTAAGTAACAATAAACTTTGTGCAATTATTCATCTAATCATTTGTACTGTAATTATGGATAACCATGATAAATGATTTGCATTAACCAAAAAGCTATAAATCCATGCAACATTGTATACCGTTAAAACTATCAAATATATCTAATACAAAAAAATAGGCTTGCCAAAAGCCATATGGACTTAGAATTTCACATATTCATAAAACAAAACACATGTTCAAAATTGCTATAAAGGCAAACAACATGATATCCAATAAAGTCAAATAGGGGCTTGCCAAAAGCCATATGGACATAGAATGTCACATATTCGTAATACAAAACATATGTTCAAATTTGCCATATAGGCATACAACATGGTATCCAATAAAGTCAAATAGGAGCTTGCCAAAAGCCATATGGCGATAGATTGTCACATATTCGTAATACAAAACATATGTTCAAAATTTCCATATAGGCATACAACATAGGACCCTATTCTATTCATTTCCCTCCAGGGGAAGGAAACAGATCATGAGATATCTTTTCCTATCGAGGGGATGGAGATGTATATGATGCAGGTGTCTTTCGAGTACGTCCACTCGACCTCCTCTCCAGACTTTTTTGTAACTCCACCTGATACAATGAAAAGAATGATGTTAGCATATACAAAAATTGAATTTTAGAATGACATATAATAGAATAGTCACTTACTGCATACAAATAATCATGATGTTCATCCACAACAGGTGCACGTTCATGATCTGGAGTGACAAGCCCCTCCTATAAGCATCACAATATAAATTAAACTAAATACAAGTGTCGTTAAAATTTTCAATAACATATTATTAAGATAACAAATGTAATGCTAAATTTACTTAATTTACAAATATGTCTCATACGTCTGTTAAAGCAGTTGAACTTGCTACTGCTGCAACAACACTGCGCTCCATTGACGCGCGGACAACAGGAGGAGTCTCTGATGTCAACATCTGAAAATTAAACAAAGTATATTGATTAATCACCAAACTATCTATATTATTTAATAACAACATTAAAGATAAATTGTTTACCTGAGTGAAAGATTGTGTACCCTCTGTCTTTCCGCAGAGTTTGTACCGTTGCTGACAACAACAACTTTACCGATGCTACCCCCTGGAAGTCCATGCTCGGCCGCTGTCGTGTGTTTTCTGCCGGTGCCCTGACATTTTGGTCTCCGGCTACTTTCATTTCCACCAACCACTGCCACCTCCAGAACCTCCCGCTGGGATGCTTCGTCCTCGTCGGGGTGTCGTGTTCCCGCCACCTCCCAACTTGATTTCTATGCCGACCGATGTAACCTTTACACCAACGCTGCTGCTTCATCTGAATAGGAACCTGCGATCCTGTCTTGACGGGCCCATGCCGCCACGTGACAACTTTTCACTGGTTCATTGAACCCCGTCAACCCAAATTATAGCTACCCAACCACCACGTGGCATTTTTTTATTGGCTTGTCAAGCCATCATCAACCACGCGAGACAACTGCATCAGTGCCACGTAGCAGACAATTATTCGTCAGAACTGCCTAGTTGACAATACACATGACCTCCATATTGTATCCGTATTGACATGACATCGGACACGTCAACATCATCGACCAGTCATAGGCTGCCACATCATCAGGGCCATACAGTATGGTCACCCAGTCAATAGGGTGGTGAAGTTTTCTCGATGGCTAGACAACCGCCAATTTTAAGCCCACGAAATGCCGACGTAAGCACACATCAACATTTTTTTGAAAATTTGAAGGCCCCATTCTTGAGCCTTGCATTTCATCTCCTCATATTGATAGCACATCACCTCTTGGACCTGATGATGCAATTAGTGCGCAATTTCGCCTTCTTGTGATTTAGTGCAGTAAGATATTTTATGTCTTCTAGCTTCAGTTCATTGGGATGACTACTTGACAGACATTGCAGGTTTGTTTATGGAGTCATACATTGCAGATTTGGGAGAAATCATTGATTACATTCATCTTCTCTTTGATGAAGATGATCCTTCTTCAATTGTTGTGAGGGAACACTCTAATCCTCTTGTGCATTCTCTATATGATCATTCTTTAGAGGTTGACATGATTATGGATACTTTCGTACAACAGTCGGAGGAGGTCTCTTTATTCTTTGAGGAGACATGTGAGTCTTTGGATATTGTTCTACATTCTCCTCCACTAGATCTTGGAGTGCCCTTTTCAGTAGTGTGGACTAGTTCACCATCTTTGGAGGGGGTATCATTCAACATCAACATGGGGACACTTGAGTAGTTTTCAGAGATTCTATTCATCATGAGTTTTTTTCCTACCTCTTCCCTTCATGATTGGGGAGACTTCATGGATACACCTTTGGTTTTGTTTCTTTCTAAGTGGAGGAACAATGTTTGATGTTCGTGGAGCAATTTCTTCATTCAGCATCGAGCTTCTATCATTGGTGTAGATTCTACATTGAGGTGGGGCTATCTAGTTTCTCTTCTTCTCTCATATGGGGTGGAATTTTTCCTCACATGGGGTTTTGTTTCTCACATGCTTCTTTGAGAGTTTCTTTGTATATAGTTTTCATCTCTCTTTTTGGGGGAGGGTTTTTTCCCATTGGGTTTTTCTCACTTTCCTTTCTTTATGAGAGATTGCATTGGTTTGCATGCATTTACATTTGTACATGGGTACCTAACATGGCCTTGTATCCGAGACCTATCTTGCATTGCTTAGTTTCATTGTATACTTAAGTGCATTCCCCTAAGTTGCACTTAAGGGGGGGGTGTTGGTGTAATTAATTATTCATCTTGGATATTATTACACCTTACTTAAGTTTACTTAGGTACATGCATTTCATAGTAGTTTGGGTATGAGACACTTGGGTATTTGTGCCACATTGGGATAGTGTTTTGTAGGAGAATTTCCATCTTTTGTGGTCTTATCTTTTTGTTTGTAAAGCGGAAAATCGAATCCTAGTTGTTCCCCCCTCCACTCCAAGGAGAGAGAAAGGAGGGTCACTAGGGTTGACGGTTTTCACTTAGGAGGGACTTTACATTCAAAAGAGGGGTTGAAACCCACAAGATCCAATCCCACACAATGCAAGACTCGATTCTAAATGAGTTTCAAGGGTTAAGACATCAAGGATACCCTCTTTTGTAAATAATGTAGATAGAATGATTGAACTAGGAATGCATGTAAAGTAGGAAAGATTCACTTATAAACAGAGATAGGGATACGGGATGAAGCTGCGGACCTGAAATTAGCAATAAAATGTCGAGACAATGCTGTCCTGCAAATTTGAGCGAAAGTTGATTGGACGATGGCGCCCGGAGTGCACACGGTCCTCCGAAAAATCCGTGAAACGAAGGGGGATCTGTTCATCTCTGCACAAGGATTCCAGATCTTCAATTACAGCCGCGTACCTGCAACCTACACACAGAAAAGAGAGGACGATTGGGGGGTTAGGGATTAGGGGTTTGCCTTTAGGTCAAACCCCGGTTTTGGAATTAACCAAGAAATGAGAATGCTGTAAATGTAAATGTTTGTAATGTAAACGAGTACTGATACCTTGTTGTAAGAATGTTTGTATTCTTACATGCGAAGGTGTAATGATGTTGTATGTTGTATGTTGTAAGTGATCTCCTCTTCAATGGTTGAATCCTTGTCTTAAATGCAACACCTAGCCTTGAATGGAGACTTAGAATACTCAATTGCTTGAAGGAATACTTGAATGCTTGAATGTTTGAATGTTTGAATATCGCTTCCACGTCTTGCTCTTGTTTATTTTCCTCCTCTCTCTCTCTAGGAGAGGAAAAGTAGTTTATATACTTGTCAATTAGGGTTAGGAGACTGATTTTTACGACCTTAGGCCGACCTAGGAACATTATTTTCCAATTTGCAAACTTAAAGACCCGATGCCCAACAAGAGACCAGGCCCAAAATAGGGCCAGGGACCAGGGCGCTGGGCACCATGGTCCCACCTCCCGGGACAGTAGGGTGCAAGGAAGGATCAGGCCAAGGTGCAGAAATATGCAGTTTTTGATGTCGTAAACAGGTTTCGGGGTCTCCATTCAGGTTCAACGTTGCGCCGCCATCGTGAAGACCCAAATGCAGTCGAAATTGCAAGTGTCGCAATTTTAGGATGCTACATTTAGCCCCCACTTTAGCGGGAGTATAAGCATACGCCCATACTTCCGGTAAAGTACAAGGAAACACCATTGAAAAACTTTCACCACGTCAAGGAGGCAAGATACACCAAGCCCCTAGTGGACTAAGGATCTTACGAATTCGATTGACAAAGTAAAAGGGAAGATCACGAGGGAGAACCATGACTGTCAGTAGTAAGGTTCCCTCACTATGAGTCATGCAAGAAAAATACCAAAAATTTTCAAGGCAAAGCTAAGTTCGCCAAGAAATTTTCAAGTATCTTGAAGAGATATGAACGGGGTGTATGCCCCCCTACGTTAAAGTGATCGCACACGCCTCATCGGGGGTGATTGCTTTAAGGTAGTGATACATATAAGAAATGAGAAGGGAAAGGAGCATGTTATCACAAGGATTTAGCCCCCAAATGTGAGATAAGCCCAAGGATAATAGACACAAAACACAAAGCACGAGGTGACTTCGCTTTCCTTGGGGTCAGTATGCTGTATGATAATGTATATCATATGTATGTATGCATAGTTGTTCTTCATTCCCCAATCAAGGAAGGTCACCTAGAAGAAGGGAACACATGTGTCTTTTGAGTCAACATGAGAGAGACCAAGAGAGATCTCAATGCTTTGCATCGTCCTCAAGTAGACAACACTAAGGACAACAAATAGCAGAATGAGAATAACACATAGAAGAAGTAACAAAAGAGATCAAGAGAGGAGGAGAGAGTCTGCTATGCTAATGAAACTAGTCTAGCACATCATCCACCCCCCAATCTTGCTGATCAGTATTTTGGGAATGCAGGAAACGTGCTAGAGGAGGAACATCCAACACAACAGATGGAGCTATCACAAGATCCAAACAAGGGCTATGTTCATGTTCCACGCCACGTTGTTCTTGTCTAGGAGCTAGGATAAGTGCTTTAGAAAATTCATTAGATAAATGGTTATCAACATCAACATATTCATATTCACTATCAGAAGAAAGAGGAGTAACATTTTCATCATGAATAACATTTTCATCTATATCATCATCAAGATTTATAAAAATAGGATCTTTAACTCGCACAGGATCAAGACCATCATGCATCTTATGTTTAGGAGATTTTGGCTCAATTTTCGGCTGAGGAGAAAATGGAATAATACTAGCTGAAGGTGTTTTTGGGGATTGCAAAGTTTGAGAAGCAGCTCCCTGAGCTCTAAGACAACGCTTTCGTCGGCGTTCACGTGCAGAACGATTTCGTCTAGTCTTAGTAGGAAGTTGAGAAGATTGAGGAGGAGGAATGTTCTCATCCTTATCACTTGGGTGTTTAGGTTGTGGTCTCTTAGGTTGAACAATAGGAGAAGAGGAAGGTCTCTTCTCTCTATAAGAGGAAGGAGGAGGAACTGCTCCATATAAAGGAGGAATATTTGGTTTAGGAAGGAGACCAAGTCCATCATGACGAGGAGGTATAGGTCTACTTTTAGAAAGTTTATTAGATATAGGCATAGTCACATTCATAGGGATGGGTTGGGGATCTTCTTGAGGAAAGACATTAGTTTTATCTTTCAAAGGAAGAACTTCCTTCTCAAGAACGATAGGAATATCAAGTTTGGGTGCTCTAGGTTCACTTAGAGATAGGATCATATCTTTTTTCCACTTTTGATAAGATTTGAAAAGATGATCACTCAGCGGTGGAAGAGATTGGAATTGTTTAGGCCAAAAATAATCAATAGGAACGCTAGAAGTTCTTTCAGCTGGTTTAAAGAGACTATGATTGACAGTAACAACTTCACCATTATGGGGAAATTTCAAACACTTGTGAATAGGAGAAGCAATAGCTTTCATGGAAGATAGCCAAGGATAGCCTAGCTTCACACGAAATTGTTCGGATGATGGAATAATAGCAAAGTCTACATCAAGGGGTTTGTTATGGACCTCAATAGGTAATGTAATAGAACCAATTGCAGGAGAAGAAAATGCATCAAACAACTTCACGACCACATTTGTTTCATCATAGATCACTTGATTCAATTGCAAAGTAAAAAGAAATTCTTCAGTAATGACATTAACCATACAAGAAGGATCAATAAGCACTCCACGGCAAGGTGTATTCTTGACTTTTGCAACTATATATAAAGGACCATCAGGTGCCCTGATAGTCTCACTGGAATCAAATGTGATGGAAGGTTCTTTAGGGATTTTCTGCTGTTCCACAAAGTTAATCACATTCGGAGTCATAGACACAAGATTATCAGGTGAGAAAGAGGAATCATTAGTCTTAATCGCATTAGAGGTATGAGAAGGTAATGGATCAATAAAAATCTTAAGATTTTGGTTAGGAAGAGCTACAGATGTGTTGCCTTTATCATTCACACCAGAAACAGAGATAGTATTATTATCAATCAGATCTTGAATTTTACCCTTTAAAGCAAAACATTTTTCGGTATCATGCCCAGGTTGACGATGAAATTGACAAAAAGATTTGTTATCAAAATAGGGTGAATTAATCTTTCTAGGATCTATTTGCCTTATAGGAGGGAGGGTAAGCACATTTTGTTCCAATAACTTATTCATAATACTATGCAATGATTCATTCAAAGGAGTAAACTTTCTTTCTTTCTTGAAAAACTTAGAAATAGGAGGCACACCTGATGCTGCATTCACATTGTTGTTGATGATGTTTTCATTGAATTTAATGGACTCTCTGTTCGGTTTAAACTTCCCAAATGGTTGTTGACTACTATCACCCTTATCACTCGGAGCCATAGGATTTGCTTGTTCCATTTGACTCACAGTCAGTTGATAATTGTGAAGAGTTGCGCACAACTATTGGAAAGAAGTAAACTTAGAAAACATAAGTTTTTCTCTAATATCTTTTTGTAAGTTAGAAATAAAGATTCTTTGAATATCATTGTCAGGTACTAGAAAGGAAATTTGAGCATACAAATGCTTATATCTACCAATGAAATCAGTCACTTTTTCTTTAACACCTTGTTTACAATGCATTAAATCAATCAAAGTAACTTTAGGACTTATATTGTTTTGAAATTGTTGAATAAAAGCATTTGCAAGTTGTTGGAAAGAAGTAATAGAATAAGAAGGCAATGAGCAATACCATTGTAGGGCTTTATCTCTTAATGTTCTAGTAAACAATTTTGCAAGCAACCTTTGGTCATAAGCAAAATTGGTACATATTGTTTGAAAGGTCTTAACATGTGTTAGAGGATCACCCTTACCATTATAAAGCTCCAACTGTGGGATTTCAACATGTTTAGGGGGAATAGCTCGAACAATGTCAAGAGAAAGTGGGCTCGCAACATCAAATGTGGGCACACTAGACTTAGATTGATTCATAGAGGCAATTTGTTGCTGTAAAGATGAGACGGTTTGTGCAAGATTGTTAATGGTCGCTTCAGTCGAAGAGTTCATATTAGACATGTTAGATTGTGATGGAGGTATTATGTTATTGAAAGAAGGTATTGATTGAGAGTAAGGTGGTGGGACACTATGATAGTTAGTCATAGGAGATGATTGGAAAGAAGGAACACTACAAGGAGGAATGGAAGGGTTAAATGAATTGCCCCCTTGCGTCATGTTCATTTGTGGAGATGAAATAGGAACACTCATTGAAGGAATGAATGAAGAAGTCAGATTGAATGAAGGAAGAGGGTTGATTGAAGAAGAAGAATTGCCCCCATGACTGGTGATCATAGGTAGAATCTTTTGTATTGAAGTAGTCATTATGTTTGATGTAAAAGTAGGTATACTAGCAATAGAAGTTGTCAAAGGAATATAATGATTGTCTTGAGTAGGAGGTTGTGTATAATCTAAAGTTTTGGCACAACTCTTCATAGGCATCACATTAGAATCCACAATGTGTGCAATACTGTGCAAAATATCAATTCCATTCTTATCACTTTGAACCATACGTTTTAGACCCTCAATTAAGGAAAGAGCTTGACTATCAGGGTATTCTTGAGACATCCATTGTCGAAAATCATCAAATTGGTTATCCAATTTCGAAAGTTGTTCTACAGAAACCTCATGGAGAGCTTCTTCATCATTAAGAGGATTAGAAGAATTACCCATGTCCTCGTTAAAAAGGCCATTCAAATTAGGTTCCATCTCCTCAGTAATTAAACCTTGGAAAGACTTAATTCTAAGGCTTCGTCTAACGGGAATAGTGTAAGTAGGGCTTATTGTTGTAAAACTCATGCACTAAAGAGAGAGAGAAGATTTTGAATTTTAGAGGTAGCAAATTTCAATAAAATCAGCCAATCTCCTAGATTTAAGTTGTTAAATACAATCAGGACAATCTCCCGAAATTTCGAAAAAAATGTCAGGGACCGTGGCGAATGGAGTTCACACGGTCCTTGCAACTTTTTTCGAAATTTTCAGGGATGAAAGTTATGATGATTTTAAAGCTAATCTGAAAAAATTGAGTGATTTTAAGATCTGTAGGTAGGCCAAATTAAAGTTGCAATCTCAAAATTGAACCCTACCAAGATTGTTGAAAAATGCAAAATTTGAATTTTGAAAAAGAGAGGGAAACTGAAATTTTGAATTTTATGATTTTAGAGGGAATACTAAAAGCAATGCAGGCTTTGAAATTTAAAAGTTGACTCGATTTCATGCCAAATTCAATTTTGAAAGCAGAAATCAAAGTTGTTGCAATTAAACACTTAATTTCAAAAGTCACAAACTGCAAGAATTTGAATAAAACACTAAAATTTCGAATGAATGCTAACACACTTTTCAGATTTAGGACAGTAAGAAACACAATTTTAACACAAATTTCAATTTCAACAATTTTTGAATGATTATAAGCCTTAATCCAAGCAATCACTAGACCAACTTTGACTTTAATTTTGAAAGTGTTAGAATTGATAAAATCAGCCAAAATTCTGGATTTTAGCAGAAAAATACAGTAAGATCTAGCTCCCGAAATTTCAGAAAAAATGTCGGGGACGATGGCGCTCGGGGTGCACACGATCCTCGAAACTTTTTTCAAAATTTTCAGGGATGAGAGATATTGTGATTTTGTTGCGGAATCCAAAGTTACAACTGATTTGGAGGTGTTTTGATCAGTGAAATTATCAGTCAAAGGTTGAATCAAGAGGGTTCTAAAAATTAGGGTTTTGACACTTAACCACTTAATTTTTAGAATTAAAGCACAAATATGATTTGACAATTTGCAATAGAAGAGTAGATCTGAAACAAGCATTAACAATTAAACATTTCACAAGCTCAATTACTAAAAAGAAAATTTTAGGGTTTTTAATGCAATTAACCTCTAAAATTTGCAAAAGATCAAACATGGAAATGTAATTAAGGAAGCAAATAATTTTCAGATCTAACCATGAATAATCAGAATTAGGATGTTCACGTCGGGTTCACCAAAATGTAAAGCAGAAAATCGAACCCTAGTTGTTCCCCCCTCCACTCCAAGGAGAGAGAAAGGAGGGTCACTAGGGTTGACGGTTTTCACTTAGGAGGGACTTTATATTCAAAAGAGGGGTTGAAACCCACAAGATCCAATCCCACACAATGCAAGACCCGATTCTAAATGAGTTTCAAGGGTTAAGACATCAAGGATACCCTCTTTTGTAAAGAATGTAGATAGAATGATTGAACTAGGAATGCATGTAAAGTAGGAAAGATTCGCTTATAAACAGAGATAGGGATACGGGATGAAGCTGCAGACCTGAAATTAGCAGTAAAATGTCGAGAGGATGCTGTCTTGCAAATTTGAGCGAAAGTTGACGAGACGATGGCGCCCGGAGTGCACACGGTCCTCCGAAAAATCCGTGAAACGAAGGGGGATCTGTTCGTCTCTGCACAAGGATTCCAGATCTTCAATTACAGCCGCATACCTGCAACCTACACACAGAAAAGAGAGGACGATTGGGGGGTTAGGGATTAGGGGTTTGCCTTTAGGTCAAACCCCAGTTTTGGAATTAACCAAGAAATGAGAATGCTGTAAATGTAAATGTTTGTAATGTAAACGAGTACTGATACCTTGTTGTAAGAATGTTTGTATTCTTACATGCGAAGGTGTAATGATGTTGTATGTTGTATGTTGTAAGTGATCTCCTCTTCAATGGTTGAATCCTTGTCTTAAATGCAACACCTAGCCTTGAATGGAGACTTAGAATACTCAATTGCTTGAAGGAATACTTGAATGCTTGAATGTTTGAATGTTTGAATGTTTGAATATCGCTTCCGCGTCTTGCTCTTGCTTATTTTCCTCCTCTCTCTCTCTAGGAGAGGAAAAGTAGTTTATATACTTGTCAATTAGGGTTAGGAGACTGATTTTTCCGACCTTAGGCCGACCTAGGAACATTATTTTCCAATTTGCAAACTTAAAGACCCGATGCCCAACAAGAGACCGGGCCCAAAATAGGGCCAAGGACTAGGGCGCTGGGCGCCATGGTCCCAGCTCCCGAGACAGCAGTGTGCAAGGAAGGATCAGGCCAAGGTGCAGAAATATGCAGTTTTTGATGTCGTAAATAGGTTTCGGGGTCTCCATTCAAGTTCAATGTTGCGCCGCCATCGTGAAGACCCAAATGCAGTCGAAATTGCAAGTGTCGCAATTTTAGGATGCTACATTGTTACATTCCACATTCGGTGGGTGATCCACCTTATGTGGAATATTATATTGTTTCTCCCACCTACCACACTTATTTCCTACCTACCCTTGTTTTTCTTTGAGCTCTTGATCTTGGCAAAATCTCATAGTTATAAACCAAGATGTGTAGTATTCTCTAAAAGATAATCAAATAAAATTTAAGTATTTTTATTGTGTAACACCTTATTCTTGGAAGAGCACTCAATAAGGTCATGAGAAGCCTCATGGGAGGAATCTTAGGTGGAATTATTGATTGAATTTATAGGATTTGGAAGTGAATGGAAAAAGATGAATGTCTAGTACTAGAGTCTCATTGGCTTTTTAGGTGGAGGAAATCAAATGAGGATCACCATATATAGGGGAATAAGTAACTAGAGATTTCAACCAGCCAGTGAGATTTGTTGCTTCAAAATATTTTTCCAAAGGTAAATAAGGTTGAATGATATTTCCTTTAGTCTTTATGTTGAAAATATCCTCAACAATTAAGAGGGTTGTAGAGCTATTTGAAATGTATTTAATACAATTCATTGAAGAATTACCTCTATTCAAATAATCAAAAAGAGAATTGGAAGATAATAAATCTCCACCTTCTGTTTCCATTTAATAAATTCAGAAATTAGTTCAAGCTCTTTTGAGTGAGGTTAATTAAAGTCCAATTCAATACAAATACAAAGATATAGATGCCAAATGCCTCATCAGTAAAATTCTCATTTAGGCTAATAAAGAAGCCTAAAGCATCTTAAAATTCTCAAAGGAATCCCTCATATCAATACTTAGACCCGGAAGATTATAAAGTTGGGTCCAAATCAACATTTTCCCTAGAACTTGAGTAAGAGGGTTAAAATTAGGTTCATAATCCTTGATGAAGAATCCCAACCCATCCATCACCAACAATCAATGAAATATTATATTCTTTTTTTAATTCAGCAAAAGCATACTCCACCAAGAAGAATCCATTGGATAGATATTTAAATTTAACCTTAGTGTCCCACTTATGCATTAACCAATTTATAATTCTTCAATGAGCAAGCCATTTCCTAGTCCATTTGACAAAGAAGGCACATTCCTTTAAATGACACACAATATGCTAATATTTTATGAGGTAATAATAATCACTTCGCTTTTAACAATACAATATTTCTCGGGTTCAATTGGATTGTGATGATTAGGTGTGGCTTTAGGGGTCTCCTATTATTCTCCAAGTATGTAGAGGCCCATGGGAAAAAGTAATGTGAAGGAAAATGTTGTAAATATTACTAAGATTTATGTGTATAACCAAGAGGGATACAATTTGCACTAGTGGTCATGACTAATGTCCATTTTCCTTGATTACCAAAACAGAATTTGATACAATTCAGTGATTGGTAGATAATCTTGATCACCCTAGGGCTCTATTATTTCTCAATATTTTTTATTTTCATCAATGAATTTTTTCAAATCACTAGAAATTCATAAAAAATCCTAGAAAATTTTGATGAAAAGTAGCAAATATAACTATTATAATTATTGTTAATTATAAAATATATCAAGTCTAATGTTTAATTTAATATATTATAAAATTAAAAAATAAAATTCAAATATATGTGTTAAGAAAATTGAGAGTAGTTTAAACAACAAACATAGTTTAATAAAGACAATGAATTACATGGTTCATCAAAGGTGGCTATGTCCGTAGAAAAGTGAATTCTTTTTTTTCCTTGAATGATCGTAGCAATTACATCAAGTTTCATCAACTTCAAATATTATCTTCATCAATTTTTCGTAAAACTTCTCATTTACAACAAAGAGTCAAAAGATATGGGAATGTTAAAGGTTGGGGAAATTGAAAGGGTGTGCTTGTTGGATTTCACAACTAAACAATATATTCTCAAGTGAAACTACCAAAAGAACAACTCACAATGAGAATTTATAAATATTTTCCAGAAATATAAGCGATCGTATATGCACTCCTATATATGTAGTTACATAGCTAACAAATAGATGTATGGTATTGACATGTGGACTATTACGTCAATCGTACTTTTTATTTTTTGGGTTTTGACATACTTTAGTATAATTCAAAATAGTTTTTCTACATTAATTATTTTAACTAAATATGCATGACTTGTCTAATACACTGGTATAGAATAAAAGGTTTGTAAATAGTTATGTTAATGTTGTCCAACAAATTAGAAATGGGATTTTTTTAATATAAAGTAATGGAAGGTAATTATAAATAAATAAATACCACTATTCGTTACATGGGTGATTACTATACATGGATCTTAAGAATCAACACTCAACAATCCAAGACTAAAATTTTACAACTTTGTCTAGAGTTAATTAATAAAGGGTCTTCGAAGAGAACCACCATTTAATTCCTTTGATCCATATATACAATATATACATTTTAGATAAGATCAACCACTCATAATTTGTGATATAAATCCATCAAGTATTAGTTTCAATGTGTAGGAATGAAATAAATAAACAAGCAAAAATCTCTTTCCAAGCTCATTTCATACAACCAAAAGAAATCATGGTGTACAAATTCCTCAAAATTAAAATTGTTACAAATCTTTCATTGGATTAAATATAAACAAATATATAATACAATTTTTTCTCAAACTTTTGATAAAAATATTGTATGTACAAAACATGTAGACAATACAAAAAAATAAATAAAAAAATCTCTCTCTTAACATGTTAAACATAATATTCTCTGAGGTAATCATTGCACCTCCTTATGCAAGGTGCGAGCAATTTCTAGACCTAACTAGGATGGATGTATTAAAGTGAGTGCCTGGCATCCATTCTAGCTTTGTTCTTCGGTTTGGCGATAAATTATTGAGAATAGAGGGCATTGCAGTAGAATGCAGAGGGTTTGCGTGAGTTAGACGATATCCCAATGCCTGAAAATCCTTTACATCGTCCGTTGACGTTGGCAACACACACGCCGATCATATCTTTTAAAAGTTTGCTTTGCTGATTTTTAGGTTGAGATGCAAATTCTTCTATCGCCATCCACTAAAAAAAACAAAAACAAGTTATTTAATTTGAACCCCAGTTTAAACGAATATTGAAACTATCCAGCTTAACAATATCGAATCACCGCCGCATGTTTAAACGCGTACCTTGGCTGCAGAAATTTCGGTATCTTGCACCACAATATTAGAAGAAACGGATCTCAACATACACACGAAGAGCATATCCGATTTTCCGAAAGGGGCATTGTGACCATCCCTGCAGTTCATGAAGTTATAACTTATCATTCTTTGTACCAACTATGAAACGAGTTATAACTTTGTGTAATGAAAGTTTTGCTTACCAGGGATGGTAGGAGGAGATTGAGGGATCCAATACACTAACATCACATATGAAGGCTCAGCATGGTGATACCAAAATCCCACCTGCAATTCACCAAACACTGTTGAAGCATAAACGAATGGCTTGGAGTGAGAAAAACATCAATGGAGTTAGCGAATTTATGAAAAACCGACCTCAATCGCAACGGGGACTAGCTTCGCCTGGCCCTTGGGCACTTTAATCCACACCCCCTTCTTTCCCTGTATACCCATTGATCCAACAAGTGTTATGAATTGAAGGAATTACTTACTAATGTCTTGAGAGATTTGTATTTAGAGTTAACAAAGCAGTAAACACTGACCTGGCGTGCCCAATGAGAAAGTGATGCCCTGAGAGAAGCTGCAAAACGAGTAGCATCGTTTTGCATATTCCCAATGTCAACAACCACACCATTATATCTGTCTTCCTGGGCTTTGAGCACTTCACATATTTCGTACAAAACAGTGTCAACATCATTAGTGGTAGCCGAAACCTCGTTTGTTGGGAATGCCATTGTGCAGTGTAAACACCACCCGCCAAAAAAATGTTCAATAACTAGCGATGCAAATTGAATTTGGCTTCTGAGTACCCCTGCGAGCAGGATTGGATTTGGCTTCTTCCTATTTCCAAATCGCGTGCAAAACAGATTGAATTAAATTAGCGCCAGTGCAATAATAGTATGTGGTAGAGTTTATATATATATATAAAATCGTGGCAACAACTAGAGAAAGTTTCTGGGATTTCAGACGAATGCTTCGGCGCGGGTAAC
Organism: Cryptomeria japonica; assembly: GCF_030272615.1. Lineage (NCBI taxonomy): Eukaryota > Viridiplantae > Streptophyta > Pinopsida > Cupressales > Cupressaceae > Cryptomeria > Cryptomeria japonica. Next base: position 238,847,374 of record NC_081411.1, read on the forward strand.
AACTAACTACCGCTACCCTTCCTTACAGCGTAAGCGTAGCAATAATGAAATTGGATACCTGAAAAACTTATCAGAAATTCGCAGAAAGGCTATTGAAACTTCTTGTTAGTGAACAAGTAAGCGCGCTAGGTACTACGTTTCAATAATAACAATAAGAATACAGAAAAGCGCGTGACTAAATATTCGAAGGCTGAAACAGTGATAACGAAGCAGTAAGCGTTTAACCTTGCCACGCAGGTTTCGATTGCGACTCTCCGTATTTTATTGACATTCCATATATGCTACGACTATTTGTTCGCGTTGACCCTTTCTGAAAACAAATAAATACTCTAGAACAAGTATTGCATGGAAACAATCGGATGTTAAACTTTGTTGGACACTCTATCCTAAGCTTCACCTAAAGTATAGTCACTTGGAGAGGAGACACACACTAAAGCAGTAAATTTCAAACAAAGAATTCACATATTATGCTAGACCACCCATAGATGGTGAGAGAGCATCATTTGATGCTTTAAGATAAAATATTTTGTTGAATTACATAAGAAATAAGTGCAGTATATTATTATTTGTATGATTGCAACTTTTTTCTTATATATTAGCGAGTGTTCAATTAGCTAACAGCACTTGTGGAACAAAGAGTATGTTTCATTCACCATGGGAAAGTATGCTTAAAGTTGGGATTTCATGTTTTATGTCTAGTGAATCCAAGTATAAATTGTATTGATTTAATATTATAATGTGTTGTATTTATGGGGCCAAATGGAAATGGGCACCCTAACTGGAAGGAATCTCGAGATTCTTTGGGCATGACAAAAATAAATCATGTCACTTGAAAATTGTAGTATGGTATGTAAGATCATCTTTTCTTTGTGAGATGTTTAAGAGTTTTTATGAGATTGTAAGATGTATAAGAAAAATTATGATTGTAATTCCAATGGCGAAGAAACCAAAACAAAAGGACATGATCGATGTCGTTTAAAGGAAACACAAAGTCCTACCAAAACTCTTGAGCATGCTACAACACATCCGTTGATTATAAATATTACAAATACTCTAAACTCTACAACATTCACATCCTCTTGATCACTTCATCATCTTCATCAACTAATACCTAATGCCTGAAATCATTACAAAAGCCTGAATATATAGAAGTCTTTTCAAATTAGAGATTATATAGATGATTCTACAATCAAGACCGACTTGATCATATATTTAATATTTTTTTATTTTAACTTTATTTTGTTCCTTCTAGAATATTTTTCTATTAACAAGATTTTGTGTATATATTTTGTCTTTCTCATTTAATGGCTACATTTCATTAGTGAGAGAAATTAAATCTTTCAACAAAAAATATAAGTGAGGACAACTAGGATTGAAATTTCGAGTGAAAAAATGAAAGATAGATGATATGATGTAATGGGAAAATCTGGGGATAAAGGAAGCAACAATGAATGGTGTAGTGGAAAAAAATGGGGACACGGAAACCTCAAATCTCTTTTAGAATATTTATTTTTATTTTTGTTAAAAAAGGTCAACGTGAACAAATAGTCGTCGTATATTGAAAGTTAATAAAATACGAAGGTCGCGAGCGGAACGAACTGGGAGAGTCCCAAGAAGCTGCGCGGCAGGGTTAAACGCTTACTGCTTCATTAATCAGTGTATCAGAATCTGAATTTGCTTTGCTTTCAGCCTTTGAATTTTTTATTGTGAGATGGTCACGCGCTTCTCTGTATTATTATTACTAAGACGTAGCAGCATAGTTGTTCATTACCAAGAAGTTTCGATAGCATACTTGTCCCTAGCGCAGCATGCTACTTCATCAACAAGAAGTTTCGATAGCCCCTCTGCGAATTTACGAAGAAAGCTAATAAATCATTTGCGTGTCCGTAGAATTTTTTAAGATAAGTTTTTCCCTATTTGTCGTTGCTTTGCATACAAGTTTTCAGTTTTCCTTTTTGGTTTGTGTAACGCTTACGTTGTAAGGAAGGGTAGCGGTAGTTGGTTGTTAACAGCGCAGAAGAATTCGTCTGAAATCCCAGAAACCTCCTCTCATTGTTGCCAATAATATATATATATATATATACACTTCCCCCCTCTACAACATATTACTATTGCACTACTAATTTAATTTAGTCTGTTAGGAAGTAGCCAAATTCAATCTTGCTCACAGAGCTACTCAGAAGGTTAGCATCTCTTCCTGCACCACTATGGTTCCTTTTCATTTCATTGTGCTAGGTATTGAACTATTTTTTGGCAGGTCGCTGCTTACACTGCACAATGGCATTCCCAACGAACGAGGTTTCGGCTACCACTAATGATGTTGAAACAGTTTTGAACGAAATATGTGAAGTGCTCAAAGCCCATGAAGACAGATATGATGGTGTAATTGTTGACATAGAGAATATGCAGAACGATGCTTGTCGTTTTGCAGCTTCACTGAAGGCATCACTTTCTCAATGGGCACGCCAGGTCAGTGCTTACTGCTTTGTTAACTCTAAATACATATCCCTCAAGACAATAATAAATAGTACCCTCAATTCATCATGCTTGTTGGGTATATAGGGAAAGAAGGCGGTGTGGATTAAAGTTCCCAAGGAACAGGCGAAACTAGTACCCGTTGCGATTGAGGTCAGTTTTTCAAAACATCGCTGCTACCATCGACGTTTTTTTCCCTCCAACCCATTTGGCTAGGCTTCAATACTGATTGGTGGATTACAGGTGGGATTTGGGTACCACCACGCAGAGCCTTCATATGTGATGTTAGTGCATTGGATCCCTCAAACTCCCCCCACCATCCCTGATAATGCTTCACATCAAGCGGGAGTTGCAGCTTTTGTATTCAACGAGGACGGAGAGGTAAAGATGTAATCCAGTTCTTATATATTGTAGTTACTCTGCTTAATATTCTCCTCCTGTCCGTAGCAATGTAACTGTGAAGTGTGAAAAGACATTCACTATTTTGAGTGGTTGTTCGATTTAAGAGGTTTTTTTTTCCTTACATAAATTATCGTGACAATGGCAATATAGGTTCTAGTAGTTCAAGAAAAGTGTGGCCCTTACAAAGATTCCGGGTTGTGGAAGATGCCAACAGGAAGAATTAACCAGGTATCAGGTTTAAATTTCCACATCAAACTAAATTCAAGACCCTGCAGTTTTTACATGAAATTAAAAGACGATATCTAATGTACTTATCGGCAATTTGTTTCTGATAGGGGGAAGGCATTAAGGAAGGGGCCGTAAGAGAAGTTCAGGAAGAAACAGGGGTAAATGTCACTTACCTCACCTTTCTCCTCTGAATCAGGATTTTTAGCTTATGTTCAATATAATTTCCGACATTTTTTTTTGATAATTTATGTATTTTCATGTACTCTTACAGATTAATACAGAATTTGTACAAGTGGTTGGGTTCAGGTAAGCAAAACTTTAATCATTAGAAAAAATTGTAACTTGTTTCATAGTTTGTACGAAGAAGGATAAGTTTGATCTAGCTCTATAATAGTTGTGATTGAACTGCAGGGATGGTCACAATGCCCCTTTCGGAAAATCCGATCTGCTCTTCGTGTGTATGTTGAGATCTCTTTCTTCTAATATTGTTGTGCAAGATACCGAAATTTCAGTAGCCAAGGTACGTGTTTAAACATTATTTCAACATCGTTCAGTTGGATAACTTCAATATCGTTTAAGTGGGGCTTAAATTTGTTTTATTTTCAGTGGATGGCGATAGAAGAATTTGCATCTCAACCTAAAAATCAGCAAAGCAAACTCCTAAAAGATATGATCGGCGTGTGTGTTGCCAACGTCAACGGACAATGTGAAGGATTTTCAGGCATTGGGATATCGTCCAACTCGCGCAAACCCTCTGCTTTCTTCTGCACTGCCCTTAATTCTGAGTAAATTATCGGCATTTGCAAACTGAAGAACAAAGATAGAATGGATTTCAGCAACTTCATTCAATACATTCGTCCTAGTCATGTCTAGATATTCCTAGCACGCTCCATGTAACAATGATTTCCTCGATAGAATATTATATTTAAGTTAACATGTTGAACGAGTATATTTTTTTTAATCAAGTTTTGAAATAAATACAAATTTTTCAATTATATTTGAAAAATATTTGTATTGTATATTTGACACTATGATCATTTGAAACAAAGATTTGTAACAATTTCATGTTTGAAGAATTTATATTTATGATTTCTTTTGTTGTTATGAAATGAGCTTAAGAACTATTTATTTGTTGATTTATTTTGTTTCTACACATTAAAATTAGACTTTAGTGGACTTATACATAAATAAATGGTTGATTTTATGTAAAATAAATATATTATAAATGAACTCATACATCATCTTTCTAAAATTATTTCTCATACTCTTAAATTGTATTCTTAAGATGTAAATAAAAGAGTCACCAAATATATCATTAGACAATAGTGTGTACACACACAAACTTTACTTTAAAAAAATGACATTGTACAGTTGAAATAACATGGCACTACGCACTTATGATAACTTCCACTTCATCTTTAACGACTTTCTTTCATTGCACGTGAAGCATGAAGATGCTTTTTAAAAAATAGTAGCTTTACAAAATGTTCATGTGGAGTACAACTATTCATAACCATTTAGCTAACTAGTTATCTAATGGTCATAGCCAACTATACATCTATGCAAATTTCTACTACATCTTTGTTATACCAAATTCAAACCATAGTCTTTTCTATACATATAAATGTGGCCATGCACTGTATCAAAGGCGATATTTTCTTGAAATATGTTGTCTTTATGAATGATTTTTTTATTGTTAAAATTTACCCTCGTATGTTTTACTTGAAAATGTATGATGTGCATTCTTATCTATGTTGTAAAATATGACACTTGAAATTTGTGAAATATTTTTTATCTTCACATCTACATTTTTTTTCTTGTTATTTCTACATTTATTTAGAATTCCCTTATATTTGGTATCAAAACCTATTGCTTTCATAGATATCTTTTTGCTATAGTGTATATATTGCCCTTTCTTGCATAGTCTATTTGCATCCAACTCCTAAACTCCTCCAACTGTACTATTTTCAAACTTTTTATTTTACATGCTTTGATTTAGGTATCAGAAATAAATTTCTTTTACTTCCCCTAATTCCTAACAAGGCTCTAGTGACTAATTAATTTTTGTTATACATAAAACTTTGATATTAGCTAGTTACAGTGTGGTGAGACTGGTTGTATTATAATACTACTTTGAAATAGAAATATGGAATCAATTTTGTTTCAATAATCTACTTATCCATTGCTAACTGCACCTTAAGGGATCAATCCTTAGTAGGATTTTTGTGTTTAAAGAATTCATACCAAATACAATCCATTCTTGTGAGAAGGTAGATTTTAAAAATTCAATAATAGATGCAACAAGACTCCAATTATCCAAAATCCATAATCTAAAGTCTATACTATCCAGAGATAGAAAATTGTACTTTGGAATAAAAGGCTTTCATTTCCTATCATATTAATTAACTCTACTTGTGAGTTAAAAGTTTATTTTTAGGCACGCAGTGAGGTATGTTTTAGGCACGTAGAAGTTTTTTTATTCAAGAGAACCAATGGCTTCAATAAATAGATAACAATCACAAAATTATAGAATAAAATTATACACAACAAAGAATAAGCTGGCTACATAATAACTCCAAATCAAAAATCGTTCCAAACCACCAAGCACTTTCCAAACCAAATTGATTGATAGCCTTTGTGTGTGGATGTTTATACTATCAAACTCATAGGTAAATTCAAAGAATATATAATGCAAGTAAAAGAAAGATACAATCATCTTGATATATATATATAATTTTGTTTTAGAAAATAAAATAAAATATATTTAAAAATAAATAAAATAATGGGGTCCACAACCCTGGGACTACGACACCTGCATGGGGATGTCGTAGCCGCAAGGACTATAGTACCCTTTCAACTATCTCAAATAGATGAAAAATGAACAAATTATTTCTCAATTGTCTTAAAGGTTACATTTTATTGCAGAACAAAATAAAATGTAACCTTTAAGATAATTAAGAAATAATTTATTCCTTTTTCATCTATTTGAGATAGTTGAAAATATATTTTTTGAAAAACAAGAGTTATCAAGGGAAGAGGAAAAAATAAAATATAACCTTATTATTTTTGTTACATACACATGCACGCACACTCACACACACACACACACACACATGTATGTACATACATACATACATACATACATACATACATGCATGCATGCATGCATATACGTTGGGCTGTTGTCATTGATGTGGTTTGGTCTGTCATGTATGTTTTGGTTTGGTCTAGTAGTTTGCTTCAGTATATGTTATAGAACCATTTCTTTAGCTTCTTTATTATGCAATGTACATGCATGTTTACTTCATGCATATTTGAGGTCTAGTATCTACCTTACCGGAAGATATTCTGGGTCCGGTCCCATCCGGATGTGATGAAGGCATAATCTACAAGGCATTTTTGGATGTGGTCCTATCCGGACATATTAGAGGCATGTTCTACAGAGTATTTTTGGACCAATGTCGAACCCAACATCTTATGAAGACATTTTTTAATTGCATGTGGATATTTCGGTCTCACCCCTTTTTGGTTGAGCCAACTAATCATAATATATAGTGTAGACATATATAACCATCAATTTTGCAAGTTAGAGATATGGTTTTTGAAAAATAACTATTGTGTACGTATTACATATGCGAAAAGGTTTTTGGATGTGAATATTGTTATGTGGTGTATGTACAATGAATGTAAAGAGCAGTTTATGCACTTCAATGAAATTGTAATTCATGCATATGTCTGATGCAACTCTAACAGTTCATGTAATTCCCGCCATGAAAACCATAGAGAGACTATCAGATAATTTTAAAACGTAGAGATAATTTTTTAAAAATTAACAACTACTCATTAAACAACATTATTACATTTCTCATTACAAATTACAAATGCAATTTTAACATGAACAAATTAAACTGAAGTACACAAGCAGAATTATCATATAAACATATTAAACAATTTTAACATTCTTTCCTAGGGTATCATAATGTTTTACTGAATTACTTCAAATATGGTAATAGACAACATCCATAGATGATCAATGTCCACATACAATGTATATTCATTTCACTCTATTATATAAGTCAATCATTAAGTTTTTATTACATCATGTACATGTATCCTACTCCAAGTATACATCATCTGTTGCCAATAGGGAATCCCAATATACAATTGCAAAAAATAAGGATCTTCTATCTTGATCACAAACATCCAACACAAGGAAAACATCCCAATGGAAGAAAAATATCAACCACCCAAGTCTCCGACCATGTGGAAGCAAAAGGAACCACCCCCTGTGCTCTAGAGAATGATATAAGGTCCCACACACACCAAGCTTAGACTAACACCTATCTCTCATAACACAACAAATTACATAAACAAATACTATCAACACAAGATGTCTAGGATCAAATGTAAATAAAGATAGTTGCTAGAGACTTCCATGAAATAAAGGCTGAGACCGAGGGCACACTTAGGGGAAAGTGTCATCACATTCTGTCATCAAGGTTATCCTAGTAGTCTCTTTAGATCTCGGTGCCAACTGACACCCATGTGGAACCAACTCAACTTCTCATGAAGACAAAGGAGTACAGTCATGCCAATAAGGCCTTCCCAATCTCATCCTAAGACTGTACTGGCACTTTAGGCCATGAGTGGGGCACCAAAATAATTTACTATCTTATTAATGTGAAAACTACCCAATCCCCTAAATAAATAAATTAAGGATATCACTTATTTAAAAACTTCCAACGAGATCTCCTAGTAGCCACACAAAGGCCCTGGCACGCACTTGGAAGCCACTTCCCCTAATATGCTCCTATAATATAGGGTCAAATATAAATAATAAATATGTAGCATCCTAAAATTTCACCCCTTGCAATTTTGATCATATTTTGGGCCCTCACCTTATTGATCTCGTCCCCACACTTGACCATGACCTATTTTTGTCTTCCCTATGCAACCAGACTTCATTATTAACCTTGCACCTTGCATGGCCATCTTGATCCTACCCCAAAATAGGGCAAGACTAGGGCGTGGCGTCTTGATCCCCACTAGGACGAGGGCATTCTTCCTTGGTATCCCTTAAGGGGACCTACCTTGGCCCTTCTCCCTTGGACTTATCTCAAATGTGAGCAAAAAATAAACCCCTATGTCGGCCTCTGTCGGAAAATTAAATATTTGACAATAGGCAAGTATATCAGGAGGTCTTCCCCTCTCATTTGGATATACATTCATGAAAGCGGAATTGGATCTCAAGCGTTCAAGCAGTCATCATCAAACAATCTTCAAGGCTGCATATTCTTCATCTATCCATTGGGGAAATATTACTTCATTCATTTGTAAGAATGTGTGTGTGTTAAGGTTTTGTAATATTCATGCCATTTCATACAAAATATGTGATTACATTCAAGAAGAAAAGTATCATTATCATCTATTGTAGATCTCAAGGTATACCTTTCCATCATTTATTTTAAGTATTTATAGTATTTCATTCAAGGTTGATTCCAAACTGGAGTTTGACTTAGGCAAACCCCTATTCCCATCCCCTTTCTTCTTCTTTCTGTGTGCAGGAAACATGTGTGTAGTTGTACTTCTACCATTAATCTTTATTTGTAGAGAAAAAACCCCTTTTTGACGCATGGAAAGTTCAGAGGCCCAAGTAGAGGGCGCCCCTGTCCGGACACACGATCCCTAAAAATTTTGCCTGATTTTGTAGAGAAGCTCTTTGAATCATCTCAAACTTCTCAAATCGAGGTGCACGACTGAATCACGAATCTGTAGCTCGTTGTTTTCACATACTTTGTCTTGAATTTCAGAACTTTACTTATTCAACTTACAAAAGAGGGTCAAACACATTCCAATCTAAATTAATATACTTATTATTCAACCCTTGCATCATTTAGGATTGGATCTAGTAGATTCATCCCCTCTTTTTAATGTAAAGTTTCCTCAATTGAAAATCGGCTTAGTGACTTCCCCCTTTCATGTGGTGAATTTGCTAAGCTCTAATTTTTCACTTTACATTTTGGTGAACCCGACTCCTTAGACCATTAATTTTGATTTTTGTTTTCAGATTTGAGTGTATGCAGTTTAAAATTAAAATTTCCATTTACAAGTTTGATTTCTTTGCAAATTTTAAAAATTTAAAGGTTGATTTTATTAAAACCCTAATTTTTATTTTCAAAATTGAGCTTGCGATTTGTATAATTTGGATTAATTATTTCAGATCTGAGAATTCATTCAATTTGTAAATTCAAAATTTCATCTACAAGTCAAATTTAAGAACTAAATTTTAAAATTAAGTGGTTAAATTCAAAAACCCTTATTTTTAAATTTTTTAAATTGAGCTTGTGGGTTGTTTAAATTTTGAATTTCCCTCTTCAATTTTGGTTGCTAAATTAAAATTAAAATTCAAAATTGCAACCTTGGATCAAATTTCAAATTTAAATTTTAAAATTAAGTGGTTAATTAAACAAACCCTAATTTCTAAGTTTAAATTAATCTTGTGCGTTTTCCAATTTTTCAATTTCCAAATTCCCACTTTAGATCTATTTTCAAATTTTAAATTAAGTGGTTCTTTTTACAAGACCCTAATTTTTCATTTAATTCTCTTGTGGACAATTTCAAATTTAAATTTTTAAAATTTTTTATGAGGTTAATTAAAAGAGCCCTAATTTTTAAAATTAAATTATTTCTTTCAATTCTTAAATTTCAACATTTAAATTGAAATTTTAAAATTAAATTATTTCTTTCAATTCTCAAATTTCAACATTTAAATTTAAATTTTAAAATTAAGAGGTTATTTAATGAAGACCTAATTTGAAATTAAATTTTTATTGGATAAATTCAAATCTTCTAGTGGATAATTAAGATGTTATTTTCAAAGGCCTAATTATAAATTTAAATTTCCTAGGAGGTTGCATAAATTGATTAATAATTTTTCTAAAATTTTGAATTATTCATATCTCAAATTCTTATTTTCAAATTTTCATTTCACATTTTTCAATTTAAAAAAAAAAAAAAATCAATTTTGAGTCTCATTAATTTAAATAAATTAAGAGGTTTTATTTATAAAATCCTAATTTTATTTTCAAACAATTTGGTTGGACTTAAATTTCAATATTCATCATGGTAATTAATGGATTTGACCTATTTTTTATTTCACACATGAGTATCGCTTTTTACATATATTTATTATAATCATGTGTTGGATAATGGCTACTTTCACTTCATGTTACTTCTTTTCATTCATAACACTTGGACATATTGCAATTTTTGAATTTCCAAGTTGATTCCTTTTCATAGATTAGATCTCAAATCTTTCATTTTTAATATATGTTGTGTTATGGTGATGTTTTTGGGCAAATGTATTTCATACATAGATCACCTAAAAGCTTTTGTAGATCCTAATCCTAGAGATGACAATGAGAAACCTAATACTTGTACCTCTCCTAGGGTATCTAATGTGAATGAAGAAATAACTAATACTCCTATCAATTATCTCTCTAATGGAGAGAAAGCATCAAAGAGAAACATGGCCCCATCTTCTTCTCATACACATGCCCTTACGCAAAGGGGGCAAGGTCAAAACATTGGTGTTTCTATCTCTCTAGATCTTCCTTATTTTCCTAGAGCCTATCTTAAACATCAAAGCATTTGTAGAGAAGATGATGTCATGCATTTCATTGATGATCTCTCTCCTCATATAACATTAAAATTTTTTGAGGCCCTAGATGATAAGGATATTCCTTCCCCATCTACCAAAGAGGATATACATGATGAAAGAAAGGAAATTTTTTCTTCATAAGATATTCCTTCTTCATCTACTAATCCTTTCATTCCTTCTAAACATCCTTACACTAAAAACTATGTTTCACTATGTTCTTTGAGATTGCATTATTCATAACTTGATACCTTTTCTTGCATGGAATTATCCTTCATGTGAGCACATGTTTGTTCCTTTATTGGAACCTATTTCGTTCTTGACATGGTGCACCTTCTATGAATAATCTCTCCCTAGAGAGCTTTTGTAAACCTTCCCTCTTCCTCTTTCATTCTCTTTAAAAAGTACGTCTTCTTTTCCATAGTGCTATTCATCACTTGATTCCCTTTCTTGCATAGAGTTATCCTTCATTCGAGCACATATTTATTCCCTGGTTAGGACCTATTATTTGTTTGAAATGGTCTGTCTCTCTTATGAATAGCCTCTCTCTAGAAGATGTGTAATTTTCGTCTTTATCATCTTACTTGGGGGGCAAGGATGGATTTTTCACCTTCCCTCTTTCTATCTAATGTATCACTATTCCCTTTTAGGGGTTGCATTTTTCATGTGTTGATATCCTTTCTTTCAATGACATGTCTCTTGTGAATAATCCCTCCTTAGGGGAATATGTGATCTTTCTTTCTTTCTCTCTCTCTCTCTCTTTGAAGATTGCCACTTCTTTTGAGATGCATTTTACATAAATTAATGCCTTTTCTTGCATTGGATTTTCATTCATGGTATATTTGTACATTTCCTTACGCTTAATCTCTCCTTAGAAGATTGTGCAATTATTACCATTGTCCCTACACTTGAGGGGCAATGATTGATTTCTCCTCTCTATCTCCTCTATAAGGATCTACTTTTCCTTTGTAGAGTGGTGTTTGGTCATGATTTGGTTTCATTCCTTGTGTCAAGTTATTGTTTGCTCAAGGATTCTCTCTTATACAAGACGTGTAATTCCTTGGATATAACCTCTTCTTCACTTGGCAATGTATATCTATCTTAAACTTACCCCTGACGTTGGGTAAAAAGTGTGTCATCCTTCATCAAGAATCTCTTTCACCTATAAACAGGAGGGAGGTATGGATTCTTGTTCTCCTTTCCTTCTTTTTGGTAGAAGATGTTAAGTTTGTTCAAGATATCTCCTCCTAAAGGTAGATGTCTTTCAAGAAAATATCTCTTCTTCTCCAAGGATCTCCTTTAACATTTGTTGCAAGATATCTCTTTTTAAGCTATTTTATCCTTGCTTGAAGAGTATACCCTCTCTAGCTTGGATTTATGACATTTTTGCTTAAAGGATATCTCCTTGGTGTTGAAGGTAAGGTATCCTTGTCTCTAGCTTATTTAAGACATCAACATAAAACTATATTGATATCTTAAGTGGGGGCACCCATATCGCTCCCTTTGTACCATATTGTACTATTCTCTTGCATATCATTTTTGCATGTCTTAAATGGGGTGTTCATTCTCGAAGCTAGAGTAAAAACATTTAGAGAGAGATGCTTCACACTCGAAACTAGACGTAATATTTGATATATGTCTTAGATGGTGTTAACACATCACCGAAAATAGAAAAGTCTTAAATGGGATGGCCTCGAAACCAGGCATGTATCTTGGCCACTTGGCATTTACACATTTGTACATGCAATCATCCCTTAGCATTTGCATTTACATTACATGTGTTAAACAAGTTTAAGCACACTAAAAAATAGACCAAAGACTCTTACACAAGGTTATATACACTTGAAACCGAACATCACTTGCACACACGCACAGGGATGGGTGGAACTAGCTAAAACAACTAGACTATTCTTACTCTCCTCCCAACATGGATCACCTAGATAAAAACATCTAGGGGTGAGTTGTCCATGTCCTTTCTCACCATGTATCACCTAGATAAAAACATCTAGGGGGAAGTAGTCCATGCCTTCTCTCTCATCATTCTTCTCATGGATCACTTGGATAAACACATCTAGTGTGTATTCGTGCTCTCTCTTATTTCTCTCATGAACTCATAGCTTGGCTATTGATAGTTTATGGATGATGCTCACTTTCCTCTTGTATGTGATCATTTGTGTTCATGAAATGTCATTTTCAAGAATGATATTAGTTGAGAGATTTTGATATCGAGGTCTCTTTAGGTAATTGACTTGAGGTTTTATTTTTCGTCTTTAGCTTTGAGGTCTTGTGTGCCTTTGCGTCTTTTCCTTTGTTTGTATTTTTGTCTTTTTTTTTTTTCTTATTGTTTTTGTCTTGTTTGTGTTCCCTTGCATATTTTTGAGTGAGTTAAGATCCTAAGATTGGCAGCTTAGTTCCTCAAAATTAGCAATATCTTATCCTCTTTGTGATTTTTCTCCAAATTCCTCATGTTCTTCTCTCTTCTTCTACTTTACCATGAGTATTTACGTAAGATCATACTCCTGCTAAAGAGGGTACTAAATGTAGCATCCTAAAATTGCAACCCTTGCAATTTTCACCGTATTTTGGGCCCTCACCTTATCGGTCTCACCCCATGCTTGATCAGGACTTGTTTTTTGTCTTCCCTATGCAACCAGACTTCATTTTTCACCTTGCACCTTGCATGGCCACCTTGATCCTGCCCCAAAATAGGTTAGGACCAAGGCATGGTGCCCTAGTCCCCACTAGGACCAGAGTGTGGCACCTTGGGATCCCCTAAAGGGGACCTATCTTGGCCCTTCTCCCTTTGGACTTATCTCAAATATGAGCGAGAAATAAACCCCTATGTAAATTCAATATTTGACAATAGGCAAGTATATAAGAAGGTCTTCCCCTCTCAATTGGATATACATTCACGAAAGCGGTATTGGATCTCAAACATTCAAGCATTCATCATCAAACAATCTTCAAGGCTGCATATTCTTCATCTATCCATTGGGGCAACATTACTTCATTCATTTGCAAGAATGTGTGTGTGTTAAGGTTTTGTCATGTTCATGACATTTCATACAACATATGTGATTACATTCAAGAAGCAAAGCATCATTATCATTTATTGCAGATCTGAAGGTATACCTTTCCATTATTTATTTTAGGTATTTGTAGTATTTTATTCAAGGTTGATTCCTAACCAGGGTTTGACTTAGGAAAACCCCTATTCCCAACCCCTTTCTTCTTCTTTCTGTGTGCAGGAAACAGGTGCGCAACTGTACTTCTAGAATTAAGCTTTATTTGCGGAGACGGAAAAACCCTTTTCGATGCATAGAAAGCTTGGAGGACCAAGTGGAGGGTGTCCCTGTCTGGGCACATGGTCCTTGTAGCTTTTGCCCGATTTCATAGCGCAACTCTGAATTATCTCAAACTTCTCAGATTTAGGTGCACAACTGAATCTCGAATCTGTAGCTTGTTGTTTTGCATACTTTATCTTTAATTTCAACACTTTACTTATTCAACTTACAAAAGAGGGTCAAACACATTCCAATCTAAATTAATCTACTTAGCATTCAGTCCAAGTGCATCATTTAGGATTGGATCTAGTAGATTCATCCCCTCTTTTGCATGTAAATTTTCCTCAAGTAAAAATTGGCTTGGTGATTTCCCCCTTCCATGTGGTGAATTTGCTAAGCTCCAATTTTCCACTTGACAAAAATAACTCATAACCATCTGTAATGCAAAATATAGTGGTTCCCATATTACAAACTAAACCATTACAAAAGGCTGATTTTCCATTCATAATATAATTCCAAGAGAGCATATCTTATGCAATTTCAAGAATATCACAAAAATCCTTCAAAAATCCAATTAATCAATTTTAAATAATCATCACAGGGAAACACAAATGGAAAAATAAGTCTGTGGTATGACTCAGACTGATGAAAATTTCAAAAACAAGAAGAAAAGTAAAAATAACCAGAATCACGCATTTGTAAACTCTTTTATAGTGCATTTGCACATTCCTATTGCACATTTACACATTCTTGTCATGCATTCATTAATTCTTCCAGCACATTTGTGACCCAGTTTCGTGCATTTGTTACACAGTCTAGCACATATAACAAATATTTTAGTGCATATGTCAAACTAGTAAAATAAAAAATAAAACATGAATACAATTCATAAAAAAACTCTAAAAAGCTCAAACAAGATTTGACATAAACAAAAACAATTCAGAAAGAGATGCCTTTACTCATAGACAAGGTAAATAACTCCAAAATAATAATTATATTCTCAAATCCAAGTCCACAACTAAAATCAAAGCCAAATAAAAATTTCAGAGAAGGAAAATACAGTCGTAGAGAAGACTCACTACCAAACTCTTATTACTTCAATAAAAAAAAAAAAATTCAAAATACAAACAATCGAAACTTAATACAATCTCCTTATACAAGCATGAAAATTTAACACAAAGAATTAAAATACAACAAGAACCCCAAAATTCCCATATATGCAATAACTGAAAATTCTGATTATAATAATATTAATAACTATAAAATACCAATTTTCTCCCCAATTAACCCAAAATATAATTTTCAGACACAAAGTAGACAATCTATTCTCTTTTTAAAAACTTTAGATGCATAAAATAAATTTAGATATAGAGATAATAAATTCTCTAACCTGGAAATTAGAAGAAAGGTCTAAGTCTGGAGAAACATTGAAGCACAACCAAAATTATAGAAAATTCCAATGCAATCCATAGCCAGAAACAAATCTCCTAATATGCAAGCTATAATAAACAACTTCATAGAAAATCTCTTCAAAATCCAAAAGTAATCTTTCACTTGAAAATCCCAAATCACCGTAAATTCGCTAGAGAAATAGTGCAAAACTTCTCCAAAAATTTCACATACACAATAATAATGCAACAATCCCTTAAAAATTCTCAAAAAGCCCAAAATAAAACATAAATAAAAAATCCTAATAATAATAATCTTGCATGCATAAAACCCAGTTAGAAATTTCAATGCAAAGCATAAAGATCACTCCACTTCCACCTTCGAAAACAAATTAAAAATAATAAATACTAAATAAATTTCTCAATTAATCAATAAAGCCAAATAAAAATAATAAAAAAATAATTAATTAATTAGCAATTTAATATAGAAGATCTAAATAAAATAATCAATCAAAATCCCAATTAAATATAAAAGCTCTAAATAAAATAATTCCAGTCCAACAATTTATTTAACAATATTAAACTCACAGTAAATATTATTTATTAATTACACAATTAAACTTATAACATTATTAATTAATTAATTACCACAATAAAATCAACCCACATAATTATTAAATAAAATACCACATAACCAATATACTAGAATTGGCAAGGTATCGACCAGGCCTAGAATGTGATAGGACATTATATCATTCTTTGTTTCAACTTGCCTTTGGGATAAGAGACACACTCAGACTTGTGAAGCCAGGTGGAGTTGATGTCTAGTACCTGCAATCCTACATAACAACAAACATGTGTGCACTCTGTATGTGTGTGTGTGTGTGTGTGTGTGTGTGTGTGTATACATATTTTTCATTTTTAACCTAATATGATCTCCATTATTTGTGTGATCCTATCTCGTTTTGTCTTTTCCATTTTTGCTCCAAATCTTTCCATTTTATTCCCATTACAAGTTCAGGGTTACATTTTACCCTTCATCCCCCTTGCGTTAAATCTTTCCCTTGTGACTTTTATAGTGACGGTTTTCCCAATTGCGTCTCCTCCTAATTCGGTCCTCCCACTTTGCCTTTTCCATTTTCTATCTAGATATTTCCCTTGTGTTCCTACTTTAGGTGTTTAGGTTTCATTTTGACCTCTCCTTCACCCCCCTTGCATTGGATTGTTCCCCTCTAATTCGAGTGATGTATGTTTTTAACCAAAATCCCTATCATGATTTCAGGGTTTTTGGCCTTCTTTTCAGGGTTTTGTCGCTTCCCTCTTTCCATTTTTAGTTCAATTAAATTGTCTTTCCTATCTATCCCTATGTTCAAGTTACATTTTGATCTCTTCTTCGATCCTTTGACATCACATTTCTCCCTTCTCTGCTTGTTGACCTGCTTTCACCCAGTTTACTTATTGCTCAGTTTTGATTGAGTTGCCCTAGTTTTTTGATCTTCATTCAAATCTTCTCGTTATATATCCAAACTTTCCTCTTCTTTCCAATTTCACCAATTTTGACCCAAATTGACTTAATTTGACCCCTTTAAGGTCGTTGGATGTCAGTTTTACTAACTTGCTCTTTTTAGTTTTAATTAATCATTTTATTAATTAAGCCCCTAATTCTTCTTCTTTAATCATTCATTGATCCTCTTCCCTTTTAATACAATTTAAATAATATTGCATTACTTAATTAATTCTAATTTATCCCCTCTAATTAAATAATGTTAATTAATTAATTAAAGGTTCATTTCATAACCTATAGTTGAATAATTTATTTAATTTCCTAATTATCTTCTTGTATGAGAATAATATTTGTTTGTTTTAATTTTTCATTGAAAATATCCTCCCGGTTTTCAAAAATAGAAACATTATGTCAAGATTCCTCTTTGATTTTCGAAAGTCCTAATTTTTGGAAACATCTCATTATTTTTTCAATTTTAAATTTGAAAATAAGGTATGCATCCCCTAAAATCTACTTTTTTTTTCTCCTCTTTTTCCTCCATCTCCTTCATCCTTCCTTGAATGAGAGCTTTGCCATGCGTTTAATTTCCTCTATCGTGTGTTTAATTTGGTCCGTCCACCCGATCAAAAATATTTTCGATCCTACCCATCAGTTGAGTCTTCAGTTTTCTATAAATTGAAGCTCAGACTTTCTCAATCATTTCATCTAACTTTAGCATTGTTATTTTGCCAGTTTGTCAAGCAATCATCTAGTTTTCAAGTAGCTTTATTTTGACAATTTATCTAGCAATCATCTAGCTTAATTACTGTTGTTTTATCATTTAAACAATCTTTCAGTTTAAAAAATTAATATTGCATAATCACACATTCCTAGTATATATCACATATCGCCCCTTCACTTTCATCTATTTGATGCACTTGACATAATGAGAGCGACATAGAATTATTAGAGATGAAAGGAAGAAAAACATGGCTTCATTGAAAATTTGAGGTTTGTATTTGTGTTTTCATTTCGTTTTGATTTTAACAGTCCTATTAGTCAAATTAGGAAGGTTTTAGCATGAAATTATAGTTTTGTGATTAACTTAGCTAAGTTGTATGTATGTTTGGTTTTCATATTGATTAACCACACCTATTTTCCTATGTATATATCTACTAAACCTTACATGAACACGCAGCCAATTTGATTCTTATCTGATATTTTTTTATTAATTGTAGATTCTAGAAGGTCAAAAAATCTTGATTTATGTGCCTGACATTGGTCTTGCGCAGGTGAAACCAAGTCCTACATTGTTGGCTAGGATTTATGTGGTCTTGGTGAAGGTTTCTATACCCTTGGTGAAGCTTACTGCGTAGTTGGTGGTCTGCTCTACATAGTTGACTCTTTGCGTTATGCAGTTAGAAAGAAAGGTTGGCTAATCAGCTCATCTTGTATCTCATGCTGGGTTTTCAATAAGTTTTTCATTTGCAGGGTATTTATTGGTCTAAAAAGTTGATTTGAAGGTTTAATGTGCATGATTGCAGGGTTTGATCAATCAAACCCTTAAAATTGAACAACAGATTTTACTTAGATCCTAATTAGGCTTGGATTAATCTTTCATTTATTCAAACAACTTTCACTTAGATCCTAATAGGCTTGGATTAATATTTTATTTCCTCAACAAATTTCATCTAGATCCTAATTAGGCTTGGATTAACCTTTCATTTTCCCTAGAAATTGCACCTAGATCCTAATTAGACTTTGATTAATCTTTCATTTAATGCTACAACTCACATTTAGATCTTAATTAGGTTTTGGATTAATCTTTGGTTTCATGTAGCAAGTCACACTTAGATCCTAATCAAGAGGTAAATGAATCTTTCAATTCATGTAACAATCTCAATTAGACTTAACTAGGAAGTTAAATGATTCCCTTCAGTTTTCATTATAATCATCTTTAGCTTAGAGGGTTTAATCAGATGTCATGATTCAGGATGGTTCTTCCCAAATCTAATGTTACCCTTTTGCTTCAACCTGACCTAGCATATGATAGTCACCAAGAGGACATTCTTACAGGATTAGGTGAACTAGCTTGGGAAACCAAAACTAGTTACACTTAGTACATGAGAATAAATTTTTTCATAGAAGAGGTGGAAGCCAAAGCTGATCATATTGAGAAATCCTTAAAGAAAAAAATTGAACAGGAGAGAGAAAAACAAAAATTAAGGGAAGAAGAGACAACCCAAGCTCCACCTCCTCCTAAACCCTGATAGGGATCCTGTCTTAGTATTCTTAAGCATCTTGCATCTTTAACTTAGAGAGTGTCTCACATCTTTAGTATAGGAATTTGTCTTGTATCCTTGGAAAATGAACCAAAAAACATAATGTCTCATATAGTGAAGTTTAGGATTTTAGAGAACCATAAGAGAGTAGAACATAAGAGATTGACCAAGAACTTTCAAATAACACAACTAGCTTAGACACTATTCACTAGCCCCGACATATCCATCACTCTTATGACCCCTAACGACACCATATGGATCGTAGAACACCATATGACCCCTAACAACACCATATGGCCCCTTAGGATACCATACGACCCCTAACGACACTATATGGTATCCTAAGGGGTCATATGGTGTCACAAGGAGTCATGTCATGTACTAGGATGTAAAAAGGGGTCATATGTTGTCATATAACCCCTAATGACACCATATGAGCCTAAGGGGTCATATGGTGTCATAAGGGGTTATGTCATGTACTAGAATGTTAAAAGGGGTTATGTGGTGTCCTAAGGGGTCATATGATACCATATGACCCATTAGGACACCATATGACTCCCAACAACACCATATGACCCCTAACGACACCATTTTATTGATTATTCATTGTGGTCTCTTCTTTAATTGATTGACTACTCATTGTGGTCTCTTCTTCAATTTCATTAGGTTCATTTAGTAAATCAAATTTTGTTGGTGCATCTTTATCATTTGTTTGATTATTGATTGTGATTTCTTCTTCAATCGCATTAGATTCATTTGGTTGTACATATAATTGAGATATTGTGGATGACATATTTTCTTGTCCAATTGTTCTTAGTTCACATAATTTCTTCATACACTGTCTTTGTCTTTCATTTTCAACCTCTCATTGTTTGATTGTTCCTCGCTTGTTATTTCCAATCGTTAATAACGATTGTCCTAAATAAAATCATTTTGCACTAATTAGAACAACAATTCAATCATTTGAAAACATGCAAAACAAAATTTCCCTTACTTTGACATATAAAACTGTCACAAAATCATAGTATAAGTTGTAGTGGGGCCTTCAACGACTTCAAAAACTCCTTTTGTGGTCATTGAGGCCATTGGCTAAATAAAAATATGTGCAAGAAACACGTACAAGTTATATTTAGTTAATCCGTACGTGTAATTATTCCCTAAAAATACCCCAATAGGGCAATGTTCATAATTCCCATAACTCGTACGTGCTTTTTATGATAAAAAACCGCAGCCCTGCAAGGCTATGGGCTCTCAACCACTGCACTCACACAAGGGATTTTTGGAGGAGGGCCCATAGCACTGTGGGGCTGCAGGGTCCATGTCCCCTTCTTTTTTAAATAAAGTTAAAATAATATAAATTATTAAAATATAAATTAAAATAATATAGAATAATGAATATATAAAAATAATAATATAAAATAATTAAAATTAAAATAATATAAAATAATTAAAATTAAAATAATATAAAAAAATTAAAATATAAATTAAAATAAATAAAATATAATCATACAAAAAAAATTTTTTTGAAGGAGAAAAATAATGAAAATAATATCATAATTAATGTATTCTATTGATTATTTTTTATGGATGGGAAGGGGAGTGAGGGAGAGGGAGATAGAGAGAAAGAGTGGGAAGAGGGAGGGAGGGAGAGAGAGTGA
The DNA here is from genome assembly GCF_030272615.1 of Cryptomeria japonica. Lineage (NCBI taxonomy): Eukaryota > Viridiplantae > Streptophyta > Pinopsida > Cupressales > Cupressaceae > Cryptomeria > Cryptomeria japonica. The sequence continues at coordinate 238,868,231 of NC_081411.1, forward strand.
AGGAGAGATGGTATGTGTGTGTGTGTGTGTGTGTGAGAGAGAGAGAGAGAGAGAGAGAGAGAGAGAGAGAGAGAGAGAGAGAGAGAGAGAGAGAGAGAGAGAGAGAGAGAGAGAGAGAGAGAGAGAGAGAGAGAGAGAGAGTTGGGGAGGGAGGGGGAGCGAGGGAGAGGGAGAGTGAGAGGATGGGAAAGAAAGGGAGATAGAAGGGGGGAGGGAGAGAGAAAGAGTGGGGAGGAAGGGAGAGAAAAAGAGAGAGGGTGAGAGAGAGAGAGGGATGGTAAGGGGAGTGAGGGAGAGGGAGATAGAGAGAAAGAGTGGGGATAGGGAGGGAGAGAGAGAGGGGAGAGAGTGAGAGGATGGTAAAGGAAGGGAGATAGAAGGTGGGAGGGAGAGAGAAAGAGTATGGAGGGAGGGAGAGAAAAAGAGAGAGGGTGAGAGGGATATCATACATGGTCCTAAGGGGTTCGAATGGGTCCAAAAAAAGAGAGAGGGTGAGAGGGATATCATACATGGTCCTAAGGGGTCCTAATGGGTCCACACATGTGTTAGCACACCATATGACCCCTTAGGACATCATACGACCCCTTAAGATATCATATGGTCCTAAGGGGTCATGTCGTGTGCTAAGAGGTCATATGGTGTTGTTATGGGTCTTCAGGGTCCTAATAGGGCTACACATGTGTTAGAACACTGTTGGTTAACAAATTTGTCCTTCTTAAATACCTTTTAAAAATGACTCCCAAATGCGCAAATTGAAAGACAAAAACAAGAACCAATAGTTGAGTCACTTGCAAAGGGGAGTGCAAGTTCTCTCTGAATTTTGATATGAAGGTACAACTCCCTTCATTGGATAAAAATATATATTTTCTGAATATGCTTTTAACCGGAAAGTAATAAAGGCAACTAACATCTGCTCATAGCCATGACATAGATGTGAATAGTAGATTTATAATGAAGTGAATGAAGATAAGTAAAACACAGTTCAATTACCCACACCCACAAAAATAACCTTTCTAATAGAATCAAAATGCTCTAGACTCTAATCGAGTCTCTCTCATGCCTCAAAGGACAAGGGGGATCAAAAAACCCAGGCAAAGAGCTAACAACAGATTTCTTTCCAACATACAAATTATTTCTGAAATCAAAGTTTTAGAATCAAATGCATATACACAGTTTGATGTAACAGAAAAGGCAATGAAAGGTAATTACAACAGAAACAAAGCTCATAGTAATTAAAAGAAAATATTGACAGATACGCAGATCAACAAATCTTCTTTATTTCATCAATGCCAAAATATGTGCTCACAGACTCAACACTTCTGAAAAATAAAACTGTGTAGTCCAGAAAACTATGCTGCCCTCTCTTTTTAACAACATAAAAGAAAACAATCCTCACTCTTTCCTTTCATTACATATATATAGCCTCTTTTTTTAAGAGACTTTCAGTTATCAATAACTGATTCTTGAAAAGATTATTTATTTCCTTCTCACTTAACATTCCTGTGAATACAATTATTACCTTTAGGGAAATAAAGCTCAAATATTCTAATGTATAATTTCCCTTGCTAGCCTTGGTGAATAATTTTTCACTTATAGGTGAAAATACTTGCCCACTTTCCTTAGTGTTTGAGTTTATATGAGTAAAAACCCAAGTATCTCCCAATTAATGTGATTGTCATTGATAGTTTTGATAGTGTTGTGCTCTGTTATCCATATCTTATGAACCAGACATAATGTTAGAAATATCTCCAGTGAGAATTTAGACAACTAGGTTTTCTAAAACATATCAAAAATTCATCAAGATTCAACAATTGAATTGAGAGTTATGCCCCTTGCACAAAGACTGATTTTTCTGTCTCAGAAAATTCATGGCTACAAGTTGCATTGAAAACTACAAACAATATACATTCCAAAACTTACACATGGATCACCACTTTGAGCTTCCATTTGAAGGAATGAGCTCTATTTTAAGAGAAAGCTATCTTTAGAATATAGGAGGATTGTAACTCTTTGGATTGTTTGTAATACAGTGCTGCTGAAACAATTGTTTGAAAATGTTATCAACTTCTATCCTTTGTTATCAACATATGGATTAATAAATAAATTCCACTTTCAAGAAGCCGGATCTTCCTTTGTAACATGAAGGTTGGAATTTGTATGTGTTAGTTTGTCTATCTTGAAATTCATCCAAACACTTTTACTCTCAGCTCGGTGATCATTTTTAAAAACATCACTGTCATTAAAACTGACATTAATCAGCTCTAGGAGCACCTCTGAAATACATTGAGCCTTAGACAAATTACCATTATCATCTTGTTTGGTAGATCAACATGTTATACTATAACTCATGCCAATGTTATTGGATTATTAAACTCACTGAATTTTGAACTCAGACACTTTGAGCCTGCATCTGTTTAATCTAATGAATCTTTGAACTCTAAATTTGAACCTGCGAACCTTGAACTTTGAACCTTGAACCTTGAACCTTGAACCTTGAACCTTGAACCTTGAACATATGGGGTTCAATTAGAAGGTTCAAAATTACAGACTTTGCCCAAATATGATTCATTAATTACTTTGTCTGAACATTTAGCTGCGCGTTGAACCTTTGAACCTTGAACCTTGAACCAAAGAAGGTTCAAAGTTCAAGTTCAATGACCAAAAATTACAAAGACCTTACACTCATAAAACTAAAGCTATGATACAACCCACTCTAGTTGAACTCAAACTTTGAACTTTGTAGAGGTTCAACCGACAAGTTCAAGTTCAAGAAAAACTTCAACAAGACAAAAAACGAGAATTATACAAGGTAAGACTAAATAAACACTCCTTATTTGAGGACGCGAGAGACATAGTGCAAGCAAAAATATGGAGGGTAACAAGCACCATATGACCCCTTAGAACACCATATGACCCCTTAGAACATCATATGCTCTGAAGGGGTCATGTGTTAGAACATCATATGACCCCTTAGGACATCATACGACACCTTAAGATATCATATGGTCCTAAGAGCTCATGTCGTGTTCTAAGGGGTCGTATGATGTCGTTACAAGTCTTTGGGGTTCTAATGGGGCCACACATGTGTTAGAACACCATATGACCCCTTAGGACATGATGTGACCCCTTAGGACATCATATGGTCCTAAGGGGTCATGTGGTATCCTAAGGGGTCATATGGTATCGTTAGGGGTCTTGTGGGCTTCTAATGGGTCTGCACATGTGTTAAAATACCATATGACCCCTCAGGACATCATACGACCCCTTAAGATATCATATGGTCCTAAGGGGTCATGTCATGTGCAAAGGGGTCATATGGTGTCGTTATGTGTCTTCGGGGTCCTAATCGGGTCACACATGTGTTAGAACACCATATGATCCCTTAGGAAACCATATGACCCCTTAGGACATCATATGGTCCTAAGGGGTCATGTGGTATGCTAAGGGGTCATATGGTGTCGTTAGGGGTCTTGTGGGGTCCTAATGGGTCTACACATGTGTTAGAGCACCATATGACCCCTTCGGACACCATACGACCCCTTAGGACACCATGCGACCCCTTAGGACATCATATGGTGTACTAAGGAGTCATATGGTGTCATTAGGGGTCATGTGGAGTTCTAATGGTGCCACACATGTGTTATAGCACTATATTACCCATTAGGACACCATATGACCCCTTAGGACATCATATGCTCCTAAGGGTTCATATGGTGTGCTAAGGGATCACACGATATCGTTAGGGATCGCGTGGGGTCCTAATTGGGCCACACATATGTTACAAGACTATATGACCCCTTACAACACCATATGACCTCTTACGACACCATATGACCCCTTAGAATATCATACATGGTCCTAAGGGGTCACATGGTGTCATTGGGGATCATTTGGGGTCCTAATGAGGTTGCACCTGTTAGAACATCATATGACCCCTTAGGACATCATATGGTCTTAAGGGGTCATATGGTGTGCTAAGGGACCTTATATGATGTCATTAAGGGTTATTTGAGGAGAGAGAGGGAGAGAGAGGGAGAGAGAGGGAGAGAGAGAGAGAGATTTAAAGAGGGTAGGAATACAATGTACTAAGATATTGAGAGACTATATATGCATATATTTTACATACATATATGTACACACAAACACATATTTTTATATATTAGGATGTCTTTATATTGACATAACCTATACAGAGGTTTTGTTCTCTCCAAAATGCATACTGGTTTTGTTCTCTCTAAACCCCGTATGTGCTATTGTTTCTAAAAATACCATACGTGCTATTAATAAAATAAAACCCGTACACGTTTAGTGCGTTTAGGCTTGTGATTAGGCTTGGATGATAAGGCTCAGGGTTGGAAGTTTGATTTTGTGAGATTTTGCCAAGATCTAGAGGCAATGGAAAGCACAAATAAGAGAGAACAAAATAGATGATATGAATAAATTGTATTCTATCAATGATCAACTAGATCATCAATCAATAATTACATACAATATAGATGAGCTCGCTTATATAGGCAAGGCTATATGGATATGTGAGCACACAAACATGACATGAGGCTCAATAAGAAATAAGGGTAGGTAGGAAATAGGTGTGGGTAGGTAGGAGAAACAATAAAATATTCCACATGAGGTGGATTGAAACAACAAGATAAGATCAGCACCATAAAAGGTGGAAATTCTCCTACACACACTATCCCAATGTGGCACAAACACCCAGCTGTCTCATACCCAAACTAATATTAAATGCATGTACCTAAGTAAACTTAAGTATGGTGTAATAATATCCATGATGAATAATTATTGACACCAATAGATTTCCTTCCATTTCCCTCATTTTTGAAGTGTTTTCTTTTATCAAATTGGTTTCTCAACTTTGTCATCATCAGGTTTACACCTCATCATCTGGGCATTTCTAAAATTGCCACCATATTTTCACCTATCTTTTGAGCTTTCTAACCATATAATTTTTTAAATTTTTTAACAACATTAATATATTAATCTTAAATTTCTTTTACCAGTGTCTACATAGTTCTTAGAGACATATGTGTACCATTTTTTTTAATAACTCTTGATCTACTTATCCAAAAAAATTTAAAAATTATATATTATTGTAGTTCACTTGATTCTTTACACTTATAATTTTTTGTTTTGCATTTTCAATTATTTTGGTGCAAGTTATGCTTCGCGCACGAACAGGTACCTGATTTCAGGTAGTGCCCATTTCAAAAAATCATTTAAAAAAAAAATACTCAACAAAAAATTATAAAAATATACACAACTTATAGTGCTCACTCTTAGTTATCTTTCTACAAAAGGATTTATAAAAATACTAAATATAACTATGACTTTTTTGATACACATGCCTAACACTATGTTATGTTTTTTAGGAAAAAATCAAGGATTGTTTTTCGTAAGTGAAGGATTCAACCCCCTTAATCTTATCCAATTTTGAAAAAAAATAGTAGTTTGGAAACTAGATTCAAAGTACTACAATCTTTGTTCTTCGAGTATCTTCATATTTTGAGTGTATGACTCTCAATTTTTTCCTTCAAGTTTAGGTTTAGATGATTTTAGGAAAAAAATGTCCACTTATACCCCCGTTTTTTGCACACCATCTTGGTGCATTTACCCCAAGATTTTGTTGAGGGGATTATGTTGATAAAAAATGGTATCTAGATGCTAGTCCAAAGATCTAATGGTGTGACCCATTATCATGATTTTGGAAAGCATATCTTGGAAGATAGAATAGTCTTTAGGGATAATATCTAAGGGCTGAGTCCCTAAATGGAGATATAATTATAGATAATAGATCTATTCACAAAAATAGAGGAGAGGTAGAAGAGTTTTATATGATATAAGATGTAAGGAGATATAAGGAATGTACTCAATATGTTGACATATGAATATAAACATATCTAATTATTGAAGTTGATTATGACTATGATGTTATCTTTATATTTAAGTACTTAAAAGAGATCTATAATAACTCTGTGTACCACCTGTAGGTATGTTTTCTCTTGTGCCAAAAGCTCGATCTATCAACGTCCACTACAAATGCCAAACTTACCCATATCCATGGGAGGTAGTTAAGACATGTCTCGAACCCCCAAAAGGTGCTAACCACCAAGTCAACAATCTCACCCTCAGCACTGACTGAGGGTTCCACATCGACGGATGAATAAGATCTCTTGGGATTCAAACCCGTGACCCAAGGCCCTGATACCAATTGTAGGTATATTTGCTGTTGCACCAAAATATCAAGCTATCAACACCTGCTACAAATACCAAAATTTCCCAGCTCCATGGGAGGCGGTTAAGACATGTCATGAATCCCAAAGGAGGTACTGACCACCAAGTCAACACCACCTCACTAGGACTGAGTTTGGGGTAATTAGACTAAAATTGCATAAATCCTCTGAGAACAAAACTCTGGTCTATCTCCCCTAGATTTCTTGCTAATAGATCCAAACGAGAAGAAAAGTAGATTGAGGAGATCCTTCTCCTACTAAAATGACAAAGGAATAATTTCTCTCAGATAAATGAGAAAAAGATAAGGATACAAACACTTGAGTGGTGGTCAATATATCCAAAGAAGCATCAAATGTATAGATAGTGATAGAAGGAAATGGTACCATCACAAAGGAACCTAATAACTAGGTAATGATCAATTCAAAAGATACAAAACACAGGGAAATAAAGAGAAATCCATATCAACATGTGATAACTTTGGAAACACATAAACTGCAGATTGGGAAACCCCATTAAAAACAATTATTGATGATATAATACATCAATCCTTAGATGAAGTTTTGGATAGAGAAGAATAAATATCATATTTGAAAGACCATTTGGATTCTATTGATATCTTAGAATAGAGATGCATAACTCTAACCATAGGAAACTTCATATTAACAATGGACTAGTTAAGAGAAAGAATGGAAGAAAATTAGATAAACAAGAAATGGATGAAGATGCACTAAAACAAGAACAAACATCAATTAAAGCCTATATGTTAAGATCTTTATCCATGGGGAGAAATAATTCCCTTGGAGAAAAATATAGATGCTCACATGGAATGTTATGGACACAAATGCCCTTGACAAAAGGTTCTTGGTCTAGTGTTAGGTAGACACAAGCAAGGAAAATTTTGTACTTCTCCAAGAACAAAATTAACACTTAGAGAAGTAGATCCTTATTTAAAGATTGCAAGGGATGAAGTGATAGTTTCATAGAATTCATGGGTTCCTCAGGAGGATTAGGGATTTATGGTGCACACATATGGTATCTGTCACTATTACCGATTTCTCCACAAATTGGGAAGCAACAAAGGTCAGAACTTTAAACTCAAATCTATAGTTTTCATCCTTCAACACATATGACTAGTTAAAATAGAAGTTTATAAGAGTAGTGTTTGGTCTATTATTAGCAACCAAATTCAGACTATTTAAGACAACTATGTAGTTGGAGGAGATTTAAATGTGATATTGGATCAAAGGGAGAAGATGGGTAGTTAGGAAAAATCGCTCAATCATAAAAAGATTTTATTATCATTCATAGAGAACAATGGACTAATTGATTGTGTACCATCAAATGAAACATACACATGGAATAATTGTAGAAGCAACTTTACCAACATAGTAGAAAGGATGAAATGATTCCTAATTACTAAATAATGGATGAATTGGCTAATAGTACCCACATCTCTCATATTCATGAACCCCATCTTTAACCATTTACCTATGGAGTTAGGGATCGTAGAAGAGGCAATTGGTCCAAAGCCATCGTTTCAATTTGAAAAAATATAGCGGTGACACCTAGATTTAATCCCCAATTTAAAACAGTGGTGGGAAGAACCTATCAAAGAGAATGAGGCAAAAAAATGTTTATTTTCTACAAAAAGCTCGAAAGACAAGGAAAAATTAAAAAATGGAATCAGTCTGTCCTTGGTAACAACTAGAGAGAATGAGGATAGTTAAGTGATGGTTTTGCGATTCTTGCGATTTTAAAGGAATCTAAGATATGAATACTACGTCTTACAATAACTTAAGAGGAGACAAGGATACAAAAACCTAGTCTAAAATCTTTTATACGATAGAGATAAAAACTAATTAGTATGATACAATTATGAATCTTGTATGAAATATTTGAGGAAAACCTAGTATTTAATATTTTACTCAATGTACTAATCAACAACAATATTAATTGAAATATTATCCAAGTAAGGAGCCTTCACATGAGACAATACTAACACTTAGATATGAAGTAATACTAATAGCATAACAATACCTATGAAATACATGGCAAGCCAGAGTGGAGGAGGTGACTGTGGTAGGGCTTCTGAGAGTGTTGCCATGGCAAATGATGATGGTGAAGATGACCTAGATGGTTTTAGGTTTGCAGGAAGAGTGGGATTGGATCTGCGGTTTTCATAGGTCCTTCTTTTGAGGGTTGTGTTGTTCAAGATGGAAAAAGTTTACTTGTTTGGGTGGATTCTTCCTCTTCTTGCTAGTTTGTGGGTGTTGAGTTTCCTCTTCCTATTGATAATGTAGTTCCTGTGTCAACTTGTGTTTCTTTTTGGGTATTAAGTTGTTTTTTCTTGTTCTCTCTCCTTGGCCTTTCCTTGGGTTAGGCCCCCTTGCTTTTCAACTTTCACCTCTTCTTTCGAGTTTGGGGTGCAAGGCCTTTTTCTTATTTTTTGCCTTCTACCCTTTATTGAGTAGTTTTTTTGGGTTCTTTCTCTTTGTTCTGTGGGTACCTCTTTTATATCGGATTTAGTCCTTGTTTTGGGATTTTTTCTTTGATTTTGGTTGGAGCTTATCAAGTTCTTTCTCAGAGTTGGGGTTTCATTTTTCAGAGTCCATTCCCCGTGGAGACAGTGGTTCTTGGGATGCGGCGACGTTTCTTCTCACTTGGAGTTCACACGGTGGATCCTCCTTGGTCTAACTGTTGTTTATTCCTTCTTTGGTGTTTCCCTACATAGTTGGTGCCTTCAGGTGGGGATTGAATCCTTTTTCTTTATAGGATGGCATTTTGTGCATCAGTATCTTGCACATTGAGTTTGTGGCTTGGGTTGGTATGACATTTGGATGATCGTCTATTTCTCTACTTTTGCTAACCTAACTGTGGTTGTTTTTACCTTGGCGAGGATTTGGAAGGCTAACTTGATCGAGGATTCTTTCAAGGTGGAGCTTCTTAGGGGACTTGTTGTACTCATTGATGTTGAAGAACCTATTGAGGTTTCTCTTACTGTGGCATTCATCTGTATGATGTAGTTTACTTTGAGTTATAATAAGTTGGATCATTTGGTGGATAGCAAGGTTCCTATTGCTCGGTGGACCCTGTTGATGCTCCTACCAGATTTTCTACTCTGTGTTGTTGCAAATTCACTATGGTGGTATTTTGTGCTTCTATTGCTTCTAGTTATTTGAGTACTTGCCATATTCAGTTACTTGTGGGCATGTTGTGTTCCCTTGGTTTTGATGACATTGGACCTATCAAGGTGGTCCATGATGTTGTGTCTATAGTGATTTCTACTATAAAAGGTTGAGGGATGCCTTTGAAAACCCTATGAGTGTTTTTGTGCTAGTCAATTCCTTGGGTATAATGTTTCATGTTTTTTTGGAATGGCTAGATACTTTATCTAGCATAAAGCTTCTGTGTTCCTTCAGATCTCTATGCCATGTGTTGACATAGTTTTTTGGCACCTCTAGTACTTTGTGATTTATGTTCTTGCTAGAAATAATTTTTGGTCAAGGTGGTCCTATAGGTAAATGGTTGTGGGGTGCCTTTAGAAATACACTATTTGTTGTTTGTTCCCTTGACTACTAATAAATATCATTAGTTGGTGTTTTAAATACTTTGAAATATCTAAATCTACATCTTAATTTTATAAAATATCTTTTTTTACAAAAAAATATTTTAATAATTTTTTGACAAACATAAACTAAGAATAAATAATATAAAATATCATAAATTGCATGCATTAATATTATCTAGAAGTAACTTCAATAAATATATTAAGGAATTAATTGGCATCCATTATATCTTTGTTTTTCAATTTGCACATGATTAAATTTTATAATCAATAATCTATTATAAATACTAAATAAATATATTATCGTACTTAATAATATACAAATAATTTAAATAAAATGTTATGAAGTTTCATTTTGTTTGGTAAAGAATAATGCTTTTATTTATGTTATTGTGGATTCTATTTGAATATCTAATCATATATTAATAGAATATTTACTAACTCAATGTTGATATAAAAAATTTAAATACATATAAATAACAATGTTGACTTTATTTGTATTATTGTTGCTATTTAAAAACCATCAAGTCTAAACTTAGAACGATGAAATGTTGTTTTAAAATGTTTTGTATGCTTCCATGCATTAAACATTAGTGTCATTTTTTATAAAATGGAAGGAGCAAAGACATGTATATTGTCTTGCACAAAATCTTATTAATTATCTTGAGTTATGTGAAAGTTCTAATAGTAAATAAAATTCAGTCAATAAAAATATCAATAAATACTATTAAATGATTTCTTAAATATTGTTTATGAAAAATTTACATCCTCAATTTATCAAAGATGAATACTCATTTTAAAAAACAATTATTGTTTTTTAAATTTTTTTTTTAATCAACACAAGTAAAGTAAAAGTTAATCACTAAATATTCTAAATAGAAAACCAATTGACTTAAACGACTAGGACTAATAATATCTAGACCTGATTACAGTGGATGTAATAAGTTGCTGACATCCATTTTGTCTATGTTTTCAAATTTGCAAAGGCCGATTATTGAGAATCAATGACACCGCAGTAAAAAGCAGAGGGTTTGCATGAGTTAGACTATATCCCAATGCCCAAAAATCATTTACATCGTCCCTCCATGTTGGCAACACACACACCGATTATATCTTTTAGAAGTCTGCTTTGTTGGTTTTTAGGTTGAGATGCAAATTCTTCCATTGCCATCCATTGAAAAACAAAAACAAAAAATTGCTTGAACCCAAATTAAATTCCAATTTAGCGACATAGAATTACCACCATATGCTTAAATATGAACCTTGGCTGCTGAAATTTATGTATCTTGCGCAACAATGTTAGAAGAAACAGATCTCAACATGCACACGAAGAGCAGATTAGATTTTTTGAAAGGGGCATTATGACCATCCCTGCAATTTTTGCACCCACAACTATCAGAGAGCTAAAAATTACTATTTCAACCTTATCCTTCTTCATACCAACCTGGAAACAAGTTACAACTTTCTGTAATGAAAGTTTTTCTTACTTGAACCCAACCACTTGGACAAATTCTGTATCAATCTATAAAAGCGCATGAATATTTTTCAAATTATCAAAAAAGTTAAAAATTATATTGAACAGAAGGTAAAAATCCTGATTCAGAGGAAAATGGTTAGCTAAGTGACATTTACCCGTTTCTTCCTGAAATTCTCTTGCATTCTCATTAGTGGGCGTTCATGAAAAAAGGCATTGTCATAAATTTAGTTTGATGAGGATATTTAAACTTGATACCTGGTTAATCCTTCTTGTTGGCATCTTCCACAACCCAGAATATTTGTAAGGGCCACACTTTTCTTGAACTACTAGAACTTATATTGCAATTTTCACGATAATTGATGTATCAGATTTTTCACTTCAAACCACTAACCCACAACCACTATTAAAATAAATTTTGTGGGTAATCATTATAGTAACTTTACATTTTCCCAGTGATGTAAGAAGAGAAAATCCTCTTAACATGAACAACCACTCAAAATAGTAAATGTCTTTTCACACTTGACAGTTACATTGCTATAGATAGGAGGAGAATATTAAGTAGTGTAACTATAGTATATAAGAACTAGATTACATTTTTACCTCTCCCTCCTTGTTGAATATAAAAGCTGTGATTCCCACTTGATAAGCATTATGAGGGATGGTAGGAGGAGTTTGAGGGATCCAATTCACTAACATCACATAAGAAGGCTCTGCATGGTGGTACCAAAATCCCACTTGCAATTCACCAAACACTATTGAAGCATAAAAAAATGGCTTGGAGTGTAAAACATTAATAGTAGTAGCGAAGTTTTGGAAAACTGACCTCAATCTCAACTTGGACTAGTTTCACCTATTCCTTGGGCACTTTAAACCAGATCGCTTTCTTCCCCTATATACGCATCTATCCAACAAGTATGAATTGAAGGTACTATTTATTAATAAGGGATTTGTATTTTAGAGTTAACAAAGCAAGAATCATTGACTTGGTGTGCCCATTGAGAAAGTGATGCCTTGAGTGAAGCTGCAAAATGAGAAGAATCGTTCTACATATTTGCATATTCTCTATATCAACAATGACACCATCATATATGTCTTTGTGGGCTTTGAGAACATCACATATTTCATTCAAAATTAATTCAACATCATTTATAAAATCATCAGTGTAAGCGACTAAGCAGTGACCTGTCAACCTTCTGAATACAACTATGAGCAAGATTGGATTTGGCCTCTTCCTAAGTGTGTACAAAAGAAAAATGAATTGATATGACTACAATAATAATTTGTGGTATCGAGAGGATGTATATATATATAGTGGCAACTGAAGTTTCTTGGATTTGAGAGGAATTCTTTAGGGATGGTAACAACCAACTACCATTACCTTTCGTCACAAAAATGAAATAGGAAAACTTGAAACTTGTGGGCAAAGCAATGGCTAAAAAGGAAAAACTTACCAACAATTGTGATACAGGGAAGCGCATGAACATCATGAAGGTAAAGCAAGCTCAAATAAGGAAATACATTGATTAACGTACTAGTAAGCATTTAACATTATTGTGCAGGTTCGTTCTCCTTGTGTCCTCTTGCCACATTTTATTGACTTTCATATACGACGATTATTTGTTGAAATTGACCTTTTTTAAAAGAATAAATATTTCGAAAGAGGTTTGAGGTTTTCTTATCATGATTTTCTTACATCTTGTTACATCATCTATTGTTCAAGCCATTCATTCGACTTGAAATTTCAATACTAGTCATTCTCATCTTCCTATATAATTCACTTGACTATGTCTACCTTCTATGCTTAGACTTCAAGCTTAACAATGAGAATGATGAAAAAAAGGTATGTAAAATATTAAGCAATCAATCTTAATTAACAGTTTCAAATTAGTTAGAACCTGACTAGCTGAAATCGAGAAAGTCCCCCATCACTTACATAATAGCCAACAAGCGGAAGAGAGGGATCTCACAAGTAGTGAAGCAAAAAAAAGACCCAAAAAAGATCAGAAGCATTTTTGGATAACAAGAAGCTTTTGACTGGAGCAATGAATCAACAAGAGACAACTAAATCATCTCATACAAAATGTGTGCATTTTCAAGAGGACCTTGAAACCTAAACGCAAAGATTTGTTGAGTAAGAAAGAAGCCTAGCAAGTAGTAGGAAGAGACCCTGAAAATAAGAACCAAAAACACCTTTGACAAAAAGGAAGACTTCCAAGGAATAGGTAAACAAAATAAAGGGTTTTGAAAGGGACCCCTGAACCTTATACAACTATAAGTTGAGACAAGTGGAGAGAAGAAATAATGCCACCACTTCAAGGGGAGAACGAAAAAAGTCAGAGATGAAGAAATTGCAAGCTCATGAACTGAAGCCACCTCAATAGATTCAGGAGGAACAAAACTCCCAAAATAGTCCACATCATGAAGACTAGGACAAGGCTAACCACACAAACCACCTCAATAGGATCAAGATAACCATAACTAGCAAAAGCCACCACCATAGGATCTACGAAACTAACCTCTATAGTAGAAACCACAAGACCTATAGGAGAAAATATAGGGAAGAGTCCCCCTCCTGTATTCTTGATCTATGAAGAGCACCCACTTCCAACCAACTCTAAAAGGGAGACCCAGTGAGGTCCCCCTGAAGAGGATTCATATGGGGAAGAGGGGAGAAATGGGAATACACAAAGACCTAAGAAGAAAACAATACCATAAAAAGGAGCCAGAGACCACCACAAAATTAGGTACAAAGGAAGCAAAGCCCACTCCAATAACTCCCATGTAAGGTAGCCAGACCCCAACACACAACAAATGCCAACGAACTATTTCTAGAATAGAACCCATTCCAAAAAGGAGGTCCTCATCCTCAGAATATCATGCCACCTTAGAAACTCATGAACTCCCTCCTCTGAACTAGAGAAGCACAAAAAAATCCAAAGTTGTCAAGAATTGCTACATGGGGAAGTCATGGAGGAGAATCCACCAGACTAAACCCATAGAGAGTCCAAACCCAAACCAATACATTGATCCATCAAATAAAAGCAACATAATAGGTACAGTTGGCTCTAGAGACAGTTGTACATGGATCCCTCGCAACAATAAAATGGGTCACTGTGGTAGCAAGAGACTAAGATCTAGAGAAGAGGAAGAGAAAAACTCTTGATGGAAAAGAGAGAAAGACATGAAAACCTGAAAGTTGCAAATATCTCTAGAAAATTGTAGGTGTTGGAACCACAAGTCACCACCACACAAATAGGGGAAATTATCCAACAGTGAGAAATATAAAGGAGGCAGGGGAAACCCAAACAACCCAACCTCCAGGTCAAAGAAATTGGTCACCCAAATAAAATTGCAAGACCCATAACGCAAACAAAATAATGGCTTCCCACAAACTCATCACCTCTAAGATAGAAAGGGAGTAGACCATAGAACCCATCTAGAGGAAAGTAAAAATAGAGAGAAAATGAGGCAAAGTAGCTACTAAGACCTCCAAAAACTCCAATGTAGAACAAGAATAAGGATTATAGCCACCCATTTTGGTATTCTCCACAATAGATGCATTCAGACCAATACCTTCATCTCGATCATCTCCATCTCCTTTATCTCAAAAGTTTCCATCACTTTCATTTGTCATATAATATTTTTTTGATATGAAATACGCAAGAAGAGGTTGCAAGATTTTTATTAATTCAAAAAATTAGTACAAAGAGTGGAGCTATAACTCTAGTGTCGATATATGAGCATTCCTACCTACTACATATTGGTTTTTAATGCCACTATTAGAAACAAACCTACTCTAATACAATAAAATGACTTTGCAGCCCCATCATCAAATAGGACTCACAAACAAGATCCATAATAACCACCTTAACCTAAATTAATCGATACATTAGTGGTACATAGACTAGCCACAATTGTTTGTTATTAGAGCAGGGATTATTGCTAAAGATAGAAAAAAATCCATCAACAAGTGGGGTAAAAAGGTTTCACCCTCAAGGATTGGTTGTAGCACCAAATTTGGTGTGAGACCAAAGCTGCATCCTATTGCAAACAATCATAACTATTTTTATTTTCTTCTCTTTTTGCAGTGTATGCCAATCATTGGCATCACCACCCTCATTGATAAACTTTAGAGATTAGGATGTAATATGAGAACGAGTGTTCTCAACTTTTGAAGAGTGGAGGCCATCCTCCAATACATAAGACTCTATAGGAATATTTGCCACCCAATCTGTTGTGGTAGAATCACAAATTTTAACTCGATTTGAGAAAAATAAATTAGCTTGCTAAGATAGATTTAGAATTGCCTTTGTATTTGGAGAAGGATCTTCCACTTATCCTCCCTTTTTCTTTTTTTTGTCCTTTTTTGGAGAGATGTCCTTCATAATGGGGATGTTTTGCATAGTGTAATGGTTCTAGGGGAGGTATCTATCTACCAACGAGCCTCTCTCTTTGGCTATATTTTGACATTTGGATATTTAGTGACAATCTCTCTAGTTTTGTAGCATATTTTACATATGAAGGATATACTTTCATAGTCTAAAGGTTTTATCCAACTATGACCATTTGCATTGAGACTAATTTCTAAAGGTTTTATCCAACTATGACCAACTATGATTATTTGTTGAATTTGACCTTTTTAAAAAGTAAATAAATATTCTGAAAGAGGTTTGAGGTTTTCTTATCATCATTTTCTTACATCTTGTTACATCATCTACTGTTCAGACCATTCATTCGACTTGAAATTTTAGTACTCGTCATTCTCATCTTCCTATATAATTCACTTGACTATGTCTACCTTCTATGCTTAGACTTCAAGCTTAACAATGAGAATGATGAAAAAAAAGGTATGTAAAATATTAAGCAATCAATCTTAATTAACAGTTTCAAATTAGTTAGAACCTGACTAGCTAAAATCGAGAAAGGCCCTGATCACTTACATAATAGCCAACAAGCATAAGATAGAGATCTCACAAGCAATGAGGAAAACAAAAGACCCAAAAATGATCAAAAGCATTTTTGGAGAACAAGAAGCTTTTGATTGGAGCAACAAATCGACAAGAGACAACTAAATCATCTCATACAAAAAATGTGCATTTTCAAGAGGGCCCTGAAACCTAAACCCAAAGTTTCCTTGAGTAAGAAAGAAGCCTAGCAAGTAGTAGGAAGCGATCCTGGAAATAAGAACCAAAACACCTTCGACAAAAAGGAACACTTCCAAGAAATAGGTAAACAAATAAAGGGTTTTGAAAGGGACCCCTGAACCTTATACAACTATAAGTTGAGACAACTGGAGAGAAGAAATAATGCCACCACTTTGAGGGGAGAAGGAACCAAGTTAGAGATGAAGAAATTGCAAGCTCATGAACTGAAGCCACCTCAATAGATTCAGGAGGAACAAAAATCCCAAAATAGTCCACATCATGAAGACTAGGACAAGGCTAACCACACAACCTACCTCAATAGGACCAGGATAACCATAACTAGCAGAAGCCACCACCATAGGATCTGCAAAACTAACCTCTATAGTATAAACCATAAGACCTATAGGAGAAAACATGGGGAGGAGTCCCCCTCCTATATTCCTGATCTATGAAGAGCACCCACTTCCAACCAACTCTAAAAGGGAGACCGAGTGAGCTCCCCCTGAAGAGGATTCACATGGAGAAGAGGGGAGAAAGGAGCATACACATAGACCCAAGAAGAAAATAATACCATTGAAAAGGAGCTAGAGACCACCACAAAATTAGGTACAAAGGAAGAAAAGCCCACTCCAATAACTCCCACGCAAGGTAGCCAGACCCCAACACACAACCAATGCCAACCAGCTATTTCTAGAATAGAACCAGTTTCAAAAAGGAGGTCCTCATCCTTAGAATATCATGCAGCCTTAGAAACTCGTGAACTCCCTCCTCTCAACTAGATAAGCACAAAAAAATCCAAATTTGTCAAGCATTGCTACAAGGGGAAGTCATGGAGGAGAATCCACTAGGCTAAACCCATAGAGAGTCCAAACCCAAACCAATACATTGATCCATCAAATAAAAGAAACACAATAGGTACGATTGGCTCTATAGACAGTTGTAGATGGATTCGTCACAACAACAAAATGAGTCACTGTGGGAACAAGGGACTAAGATCTAGAGAAGAGGAAGAGAAAAACTCTTGATGCAAAAGAGAGAAAGACATGAAAACTTGAAAGTTGCACATAGCTCTAGAAACTTGTAGGTGTTGGAACCACAAGTCACCACCCCATAAATAGGGGAGATCATCCAACAAGGAGAACCCATCTCACACCTCACATGCATATAGGAGGGCAATATAAAAGAGGCAGGGGAAACCCAAACAACCCAAACTCCAGGACAGAGAATTTCGTCACCCAAATAAAACTCCAAGACCCATAATGCAATCAAAATAATGGCTGCCCACAAACTCATCACGTCTCAGATAGAAAGGGAGTAGAGCATAGAACCCATCCAGAGGAAAGTAAAAATAGAGACAAAATGAGGCAAATTAGCTACTGAGACCTCTAAAAACTCCAATGTAGAACAAGAATAAGGATCATAGCTACCCATTTTGGTATTCTCCACAATAGATGCATTCAGACCAATACCTTCATCTTGATCATCTGCATCTCCTTTATCTCAAAAGTTGCCATCACTTTGATTTCTCATATAATATTTTTTTGATATGAAATACGCAAGAAGAGGTTGCAAGATTTGTATTAATTCAAAAAATTAGTACAAAAAGTGGAGCTATAACTCTAGTGTCCATATATGAGCATTCCTAACTACTACATATTGGTTTTTAATACCACTATTAGAAACAAACCTACTCCAATACAATAAAATGACTTCGTAGCCCCATCATCAAATAGGACTCACAAACAAGATCCATAATAACCGCCTTAAACTAAATTAATCGATACATTAGTGGTACATATACTAGCCATAATTATTTGTTATCAGAGCAGGGATTATTGCTAAAGATAGCAAAAAATCCATCAACAAGTGGGGCAAAAAGGCTGCACCCTCAAGGATTGGTTGTAGCACCAAATTTGGTGTGAGACCAAAGCTGCATCCTATTGCAAACAATCATAACTATTTTTTATTTTCTTCTCTTTTTGCAGTGTATGCCAATCGTTGGCATCACCACCCTCATTCATAAACTTTAGAGATCAGGATGCAATATGAGAATGAGTGTTCTCAACTCTTGAAGAGTGGAGGCCCTCCTCCAATACATAAGACTTTATAGGAATATTTGCCACCCAATCCTTTTTGGTAGAATCACAAATTTTAACTTGGTTTGAGAAAAATGAATTAGCTTGCTAAGATAGATTTAGAATTGCCTTTGTATTTGGAGAAGGATCTTCCACTTATCTTCCCTTTTTCTTCTTTGGCTCCTTTTTTGGAGAGATTTCCTTCATAATGGGGATGTTTTCCATAGTGTAATGGTTCTATGGGAGGTATCTATCTACCAACGAGCCTCTCTCTTTGGCTATATTTTAACATTTGGATATTTAGTGACAATCTGTCTAGTTTTGTAGCATCTTTTGCATATGAACGATAGACTGTCTTAGTCTAAAGGTTTTATCCAACTATGACCATTTGTATTGAGAATAATTTCTATCAGTATATTTTTAGAGGTGTCCAATTCCACTAAAATTTGAGAAAAGATCATGTGGTTGAAATTTTAAGAATCTGTGTTTGTCATCTGGAAGTTTCCAAGGGAGTTCCCTATAGTTTTAAAGGAGTATTTGAAACAGTAATGAAGGGTAAAATTTGGAGGACAAACCCAAATTGGCATGGCTAAGAAGGGTTTCGTGGATAAATTAAAGTGTGGATGCCAAGATTTTAGTAACAATAAACAACGAAGCAATAACCAAACATGCAAGTGAAAATAAAATTACAAAATTCCTGATAAAATCTAGAGGATTCAAGAAATTTTATCACAAATCTCCAATTGACCCAGTCATATGCTTCCTTATTGTCGAGCTTAACTAAAATACTTAGAGCTCTAGTTTGATGAATTCAGTGAATACACTTGTAAGCTTTGATCACTCCATCAACAATTAAATTTTTAGTGCAAATCTAATTTGTTACTCAAAAATGATGGAAGGTAGAATGGTTTTAATATATTTTTCTATTAATTTTTACACAATCTATACAAAGTATTACAAAAAAAAAATAGTACTAAATTCATCCAGTGATGTGTGAATTAGAGAAATGAATTCATTGTTAACGTCCTATAGGATTGTTGATTTATTCATCTATTCTTTAATAGTTTAGACCAAATCCTTGCCAATGATATTGCAACATCTATGGAATAAACCTACTGCAATGCCATAGGGACCACATGAACATTGTCTAAATGAAGTTGTCTTACTGCCAATTTGATTAAACTGACCATTGAATAATCTTCCCACAACCTTAATTAATTATAGAGAAATCAATTTGAGAATTTTATGTAAAACTAAATTATGTGGGATCTATTGGGAACCTTCCCAATTATTGACAAGATTCTAAAAGAAACATACTGTACACTCTTTGATGACCCCAAGATCCTCTTGTCTTATTTGGTACTTAAATCATAGAGATTATGTTCTAATCACATCATACCTTTGTATCATTGTTGAAGTATTTATAATTCTTATCTCCATCTTTGAGCCAAGACTCTCTAGACTTTTTCTTCCAAAAGACCTCTTCCTTAACAAAGATATCCATGTATTCCTTCATGATTTCTTACATCTAAAAATGTGCTTAATCCATATCAAGAAGAAGGATTGTGTTTCTTCATTGAGTAGGATCAATGTCAATTCAACATTGACCTTGGTCTTGGAAATGTTTTATTTTTTAGATAAGTTGTGGATAAGTGGTCCACTCCTAAATATAATGAATTTCAAAAGAAAACATTAAAACATGCATGCCCTATAATAGAGGTGCCTCAAAGAACACATTAAATTCTTAAATCCTAGCTCATCTATTACCCATTTGCCACTTATCTCAAGGAACAACTACCTCACCATTTTCTAAGTGAAGAATCGTCACAAACAAACCAAAGGGACCTCGAACATAGTGCTAATGAATCTTATCATATATCTAGTGGAAAAAGACCTAGCACCCTAACAAAATATTATTAGAAAATTAAGGCTCCAATACTATAGGGTGTGTGGAATGAACCTCCAAGTGCATCTAGTAGAAAAGCGAGGCAATCCAGTGCAACAAATCATGCACACGAACAACCATCCCACAACATAGGATAAAAGAGAGTGAAGCATCATCAAGCCAAAAAATATTAAAAATGAAGAAACCTAGCCCAAAAAATATAAGGAATTCTTATCATTCTCAATGATGTCTATGAGCTTCACATGTTCTACCATCATAATCAACTTACCTTCCTTGGTATTTTTGTTTGTTCCTTGATTTTCCAACTAGTTTGCCGCATTATTGGCCTTACAATATATATTGTAATTTGAAAATTTCATATTTTTGAGACTATCCCACACTCTGTTAATTAACTTATCCAATCTCCAATTAAGAAAACATTTTTTTGTTATCCCATTAACACATAATACCGAATCACCTTCTATGTCAACTTCCATCTAGCCTCTTTTTTGGCACTCTTCTAGAACCCTATTATGGCCAATGTTTTCTACTTCATTATTGATTAATATATCATTTGGTCCAGCCATCACCCACAACACTTCACCTTTCAATTGGATGAAGATTAGGTGGGTTCTTTCTATTTTTTTTTGACATTGGCATGAGAATAATACTTTTTTAAAACTCCTCATTTATCATGACTATGATGATGCAAAATATTGGCTTTTCCTTTTGAGGCTTCATCAACTTGGATCATCACTATTTATAGCCTTTTATTTGTTGAGAGAGGAGCTCCATGTCTAAATAGGAGAATTTATTATTTTGAATCAAGAATGTGTTAGTATTAGAAATAGTCATACGACCCCTTAGGACACCATACGACCCCTTAGGACACCATACGACCCATAACGACACCATACAATCTATAATGACACTATACGGTCCGTAACCATACGACCCGTAGGAATGCCTTCTTTTTGCTCTCCAACTCGCCTGATCGTTGCGGGCCACAACCTAGCAGCGAAATCGCCCAATTACTCAAATTACTCAAAGTTATCAATATTCAACATCGCGTTGCTCGACGCGCGTTAATCATAACAATAATCTGTCTGATCCTACGAGGTTGTGTTATGGCACTCTAAAAAAGCCTCTCTCAATTTTGGTAGAGTCGGATCCACTTGCTCGTGGCGACTCTTTCTTGGTTGCGACAAAAAGTGTCAGATGAGTTCAATGAAAAGTTGCACAATGCTCCATCTTTCAATTCGTTCATCGCGACATCGAACTGTCAGCTCGTACGCATTAGGGTGGCCGGGTTTACGCAAGGAATGCCTTCTTTTTGCTCTCCAACTCGCCCGATCATTGCGGGACACACCCTTGCAGCAAAATCGCCCAAGTGCTCAAATAGCTCAAAATTGTCAATATTTGGCATCGCATTTGTCGGTGCCCGTTAATCATAAGAACGATTCGTAACAACACCTAAGGGGTCATATGGTGTCCTATGGCCCCATAGGACACCATATAATCCCTTAGGTGTCCATACGACCCATAATGACACCATATTGTGTCCTAAGGGGTCATATTGTGTCCTAAGGGGTCATAGGACACCATATGACCCCTTAGGACAACATACGACCCATAAAGACACCATATTGTGTCCTAAGGGGTCATATTGTGTCCTAATGGGTCATAAGAGACTATATGACCCCTTAGGACACCATACGATCCATAACGACATTGTATTGTGTCCTAGGGGGTCATATGGTGTCCTAAGGGGTCATAGGACACCATATGACCCGTTACGACACCATACGACCCATAACGACACCTAAAGGGTCATATGGTGTCCTATGGCCCCATAGGACACCATATGACCCCTTAGGTGTCCATTCGACCCATAATGATGCCATATTTTATCCTAAGGGGTCATAGGACACCATATGACCCCTTAGGACACCATACGAGCCATAATGACACCATATTGTGTGCTAAGCGGTCATATGGTGTCCTAAGGGCTCATAAGACACCATATGACCCCTTAGGACACCTTACGACCCATAATGACACCATAGGACACCATACGACCCATAACAACACCATACGACCCATAATGACACCATACGATCCATAACAACACGAAAGGGGTCATATGGTGTCCTATGGCCCCATATGACACCATATGACCCCTTAGGTGTCCATACGACCCGTAACGACACCATATTGTGTCCTAAGAGGTCATATTGTCTCCTAAGGGGTCATAGGACACCACATGACCCCTTAGGACACCATACGACCCATAACAAGACCATATTGCATCCTAAGAGGTCATATGGTGTCCTAAAGGGTCATAAGACACTATATGACCCCTTAGGACACCATATGACCCATAACGACATCGTATTGTGTCCTAGGGGTTCATATGGTGTCCTAAGGGGTCATAGGACACCATATGACCCCTTACAACACCATACGACCCATAACGACACCATATTGTGTCCTAAGGAGTCATATGGTGTCCTAAGGGGTCATGGGACACCATATGACCCCTTAGGACACCATACAAGCCATAACGACACCATATTATGTGCGAAGGGGTCATATGGTGTCCTAAGGGGTCATAAGACACCATATGACCCCTTAGGACACCTTACGACCCATAACGACACCATAGGACACCATATGACCCCTTAATGACACTATACGATCCATAAGAACACCTAAGGGGTCATATGGTGTCCTATGGCCCCATAGGACACCATATGACCTCTTAGGTGTCCATACGACCCATAAGGAGACCATATTGTGTCCTAAGAGGTCATATTGTGTCCTAAGGGGTCATAGGACACCATATGACCCCTTAGGACACCATACGACCCATAACGAGACCATATTGTGTCCTAAGAGGTCATATGGTGTCATAATGGGTCATAAGACACTATATGACCCCTTAGGACACCATATGACCCATAACGACATCGTATTGTGTCCTAGGGGGTCATATGGTGTCCTAAGGGGTCATAGGACACCATATGACCCCTTACGACACCATACGACCCATAATGACACCTAAGGGGTCATATGGTGTCCTATGGCCCCATAGGACACCATGTGACCCCTTAGGTGTCCATCCGACCCATAACAACACCATATTGTGTCCTAAGGGGTCATATGGTGTCCTAAGAGGTCATATGGTGTCCTGAAGGGTCATAGGACATCATATGACTCCTTAGGACACCATATGACCCATAACGATACCATATTGTGTGGTAAGGGGTCATATGGTGTGCTAAGGGGTCATTTGGTGTGCTAAGGGGTCATATGGTGTCCTAAGGGGTCATAAGACACCATATGACCCATTAGGACACCATAGGACCCATAACAACACCCTATTGTGTGCTAAGGGGTCATATGGTGTCTTAAGGGGTCATAAGACACTATATGACCCCTTACGACACCATATGATCCCTAGCGACACCATACAACCCATAATGACACCTAAGCGGTCATATGGTGTCCTAAGGGGTCATAGGACACCATATGACCCCTTAGGACACCATTCGACCCATAACAACACCGTATTGTGTCCCAGGGGGTCATATGGTGTCCTAAGGGATCATAGGACACCATATGACCCCTTACAAGACCATACCACCCATAACGACACCTAAGGAGTCATATGGTGTCCTATGGCCCCATAGGAAACCATATGACCCCTTAGGTGTCCATACGACCCATAACGACACCATATTGTGTCCTAAGGGGTCATAAGACACCATATGACCCCTTAGGACAACATACGACCCATAACGACACCATATTGTGTCCTGGGGGGTCAGATGGTGTCCTAAGGGGTCATAAGACACCATATGACCACTTTGGACACCATATGACCCATAACGACACTGTATTGTGTCCTAGGGGGTCATATGGTGTCCTAAGGGGTCATAGGACACCATATGACCCCTTACGACACCATACGACCCATAACGACACCATATTGTGTCCTAAGGGGTCATATGGTGTCCTAAAGGGTCATAAGACACCATATGACCCCTTAGGACACAGTTTCGGTAGCCCCGGATCCATTTGCTCGTGGTGACTCTTTCTCGGTTGCAACAAAATGTGTTAGATGAGTTCAATGAAAAGTTGTACAATTCCCCATCTTTCAATCCGCTGATCATGACACCGAACCGTCAGCTCGTACGCGTCGGGGTGGCCGGGTTTATGCTAGGAATGCCTTCTTTTTGCTCTCCAACTCGCCCGATTGTTGTGTGCCACACCCTAGCAGCAAAATCGCACGTTCATGATCTCGAGTGACAAGCCCCTCCTGTAAGCATCACAATATAAATTAAACTAAATACAAGTGTCGTTAAAATTTTCAATAACATATTATTAAGATAACAAATCTAATGCTAAATTTACTAAATTTACAAACTTGTCTCATACTTCTGTTAAAGCAGTTGAACTTGCTACTGCTACAGCGACACCGTGCTCCATTGACGCACGGACAACAGGAGTAGTCTCTGATGTCAACATCTAATAATTAAACAAAGTATATTGATTAATCGCTAAAACTATCTATATTATTTAATAACAACATTAAAGATAAATTGTTTACCTTGGTGAAAGATTGTCGATGAAATACACTACGAGGTGTTGATGTTGAATCTCTAGCATCAAACTATTTTACATCCAAAATTAGTAATTAGAAAATCATTCACATAAGGTTCAACTATCTACATATAATAATTATATTTCTTCACTCGTTGTATACCTGTGGAGTCGACGAAGTAGTGAAAAAGGGTGCTGCAGGAATGTTGCTAGTATTGTGAACACTTGACCTTGATTTTTTATCATAATAATTTACTAATTTAGATATATTCTCAAATTTACATATAAGATCTAATAAAAAGATTGAAATGAACTTGTAATGAAATTCACCTGGGTATGAATGCCAAATGGTTCGTCCAACAAGGATTTTGTCATGTCAATGTTCTTTGTAGCAAACTCTGCTCGTGCACGTGCATTCTCAGAACTATTAGGATCATAAGTGCAAAGAGAACCACAAGATCGACAAAAATGAGTTGGAACTCAATGCCTAGAAGAATCAACATCATCACTCGCATCACCCTCTACTAGAGGCCTAGCATACTGTATAAGGGTCTGAGTGAGTGAGCTAATCGATTCTAGAGTTTTGACCTCAATACTCTCCTTCACAATGGAAGGAATAATAACATGCTCCACCATAGGTCTGGCCAAGGATCTTGGTGGGAGATTTGGATCACGCTGTGCACCCTCTCTATCATGCGAGGAACCCCCACCTCTACCTTGGAAATCTAGAAAATCAAAATGGTTTGGGATCTCATTAAGGACAAACTCACAGTACAATTTTCTCAAAAAGTATTGGGGTACCTCATGATTATTGCATGGGGGCTGATCAAATACCATCCACCACCTATCCCAAAAATTGTTCTTAATCCCTTCATGATGACACCAATGAATAGGGAATCTCCTACATCCAGGGTGTAAAGGTTGATTCGTTCGGGGGTCCGTAAAAATAGCACACAAGTCAAATTTATTAGTTTTCTTTTTCTTCACTGCCGCATATGATAATTTGTCAGCATAAAATTTCTTTTGTTCTTCCTTCTTACAGGACCAAAAATTTATTTGCCCACTAATATATTGTATGTGAGATACAGTAGATTACAAAGAACTAGCAAGGTTTTTCCTATGGGAGTTTGTTCTAATGGGATCTTTTAGCCTTGTGATTAAACCTTCAAGCTCTTTCTGGCTATTTTCTATTTGACCTAATAGGTTTTCTTGTGTACCTATGGGATGTCTAGGGATTGTAGGAGGTTCTTGATGTGCTTCTTCTTCAATATGGTCTTCATGAGGAGGTGATTGATGTGCTTCTTCTTCAATATGGTCTTCATGAGGAGGCGATTGAGTGTTTTTAACATTTTCTTCTCTAATCTCATTTCCTGATAATGAAAATAAATTTAAATCAATAAACCTAGTTTAATCTTCAAATTAATAAAAAAAATGACAATAAGAAAATAAAAATACATACCTCTTTGAGCTCTTCGATGGCATGGCGGCATTTTGATAAGAGATGGACAACTTAGTGCCCAATTTCAAGCTTTTACAAAGGGTGAGCGCAAGAAAATGGCACCCAAAAATGCCAAAACATGGGTTTGAAATGCAAAATGCATCCAAAATACGGAGTAGAGTTTTTTTGAAGTTTACAATGCACATAAGGTGCACGCCTTATAAGGCGTGCGCACTATAGGGTGCGCGCCCTATAGTGCGTGCAGCTTATAAGCCGTGCGCCTTATGCACTTTTTAAATTTTTTTTGAAGTGTGGCACCTTTTTGGTACCACAACTTCATGCATATACCCTACACAAAGACCCAAGAAGAAAACAATACCATCAAAAAGGAGCTAGACACCACCAAAGAATTAGGTACAACGGAAGCAAATCCCACTCCAATAACTCCCACGCAGGGTAGCCAGACCGCAACACACAACCAATGCCAACCTACTATTGCTAGAATAGAACTAGTTCCAAAAAGGAGGTACTCAACATTCAAATATCATGCAGCCTTAGAAACTCATGAAATCCCTCCTCTGAACTAGAGAAGCACAAAAAAATCCAAAGCTATCAAGCATTGCTACAAGGGGAAGTCATGGAGGAGAATCCACAAGGCTAAACCCATAGAGAGTCTAAACCCAAACCAGTACATTGATCCATCAAATAAAAGAAACACGGTAGGTATAGTTGGCTCTGAAGACAATTGTAGACGGATCCCTCACAACAACAAAATGAGCCACTTTGGGAATAAGAGACTAAGATCTAGAGAAGAGGGAGAGAAAACCTCTTGATGGAAAAGAGAGAAAGACATGAAAACCTGAAAGTTGCACATAGCTCTAGAAAATTGTAGTTGTTGGAACCACAAGTCACCACCCCACAAATAGGGGAGATTCTCCAATAGTGAGCACCCATCTCACACCTCACATGCATATGCGAGAGCGATATAAGGGAGGTAGGGGAAACCCAAACAACCCAACCTCCAGGATAGAGAAATTGGGCACCCAAATAAAATTGCAAGACCCATTAACCCAAACAAAATAATGGCTGCCCACAAACTCATCACCTCTAAGACAGGAAGGGAGTAGAGCATAGAACCCAGCCAGAGGAAAGTAAAAATAGAGAGAAAATGAGGCAAAGTACCTATTAAGACCTCCAAAAACTCCACTATAGAATGAGAATAAGGTTCATAGCCACCTGTTTTGGCATTCTCCACAATAGATGCATTCAGACCAATGCCTTCATCTTGATCATCTCCATCTCCTTTATCTCAAAATTTATCATCACTTTCATTTCTCATATAATATTTTTTTGATATGAAATATGCAAGAAGAGGTTGCAAGATTTGTATTAATTCAAAAAATTAGTACAAAGAGTGAAGCTATAACTCTAGTTTCCATACATGAGCAATCCTAACTACTACATATTGGTTTTTAATGCTACTATTAGAAACAAACCTACTCCAATACAATAAAATCACTTTGCAGCCCCATCATCAAATATGACTGAAAAATAAGATCCATAATAACTGCCTTAACCTAAATTAATAGATACATTAGTGGTACATAGACTAGCCAAAATTGTTTGTTATTAGAGCAAGGATTATTGCTAAAGATAGCAAAAAATCCATCAACAAGTGGGGAAACCCTCAATGATTGGTTGTAACACCAAATTTGGTGTGAGACCAAAGGTGTATCCTATTGCAAACAATCATAACTATTTTATTTTTCTTCTCTTTTTACAGTGTATGCCAATCGTTGGCAACACCACCCTCATTGATAAACTTTAGAGATCAAGATGTTATATGAGAATGAGTGTTCTCAAATATTGAAGAGTGGATGTCCTCTTCCAATACATACGACTCTATAGGTATATTTGCCACCCGATCCGTTGTGGTATCTAATCATAAATTTTAACTCAATTTGAGAAAAAATGAATTAGTTTGCTAAGATAGATTTAGAATTGCCTTTGTATTTGGAGAAGGATCTTCCACTTATCCTCCCTTTTTCTTCTTTGGCTCCTTTTTTGGAGAGATGTCCTTCATAATGGGGATGTTTTCCATAGTGTAATGGTTCTAGGGGAGGTATCTATTTACCAACGAGCCTCTCTGTTTGACTATATTTTGACATTTGGATATTTAGTGGCAATCTGTCTAGTTTTGTAGCATCTTTTGCATATGAAGGATAGACTTTCATAGTCTAAAGGTTTTAAATTGTTGTAGAATGGAGTCTAGTTTCTAAAAATATGATTTTTTTCAAAATATGATGAACGTGTAAAAATCTATACCCAAAATAGTGCATGTTGGTTTTTGACAAAAAACAGACACACTAACAAAAGAAATTATATATGAAAGACTTAACGAAATAAAAATTTGAAATAAATTACATTTTTGGATAGCTAAGAGAGAGCTCAAGTTTACCACAGTATTTTTTTTAACTTCATTGAAACACATGCAAACCTAACGGAGAGCATGACCAAAAATATGTCAAAATTTTCAATGTTCTGACAAAAACACGTCTCTAGCTTGAAATGATCATCCAAACCTTTGGGTTGGATGCCCAAGGAAAATCCAAACCATAGGTTTGGTGTTTCCCAAAGCGGGCCATTTGGCGCTCGCCAAATATGGCGAGCACCCTATTTGGTGTGCGCCAAAAATGGCGCTCGCCCTATTTGGCGTGCGCCAAATGTGATGAATGGATATTCCATTTGGCGCGCGCTGAATAAGGATGAAAAGGGTGATAGCTCGAGGCATAGGAGAATAAGGGACTTGTGAGAGCTAGAAAGGGGAGGGACAAAGAAGAGTATGTATCTATAAGAATGAAGAGCCCGAGAAGAGGTAAGGGGAGAGAGAGAATATGAGATCTAGTTCATAGAGAGAGATGGAACTATGAGGGAAGGGAGATAAAGAAGGGAGAGGTGAGATGGGGGTTTCTATGTACACAATTGGCACTCTCCCTATTTGGCATGCGCCAAATGTAGAATAGATACATACTCTTTTTTGTCCCTCCCCTCTGTAGCTCTCACAATTCCCTTATTCTCCTATTCCTCGAGCTATCTACCTCTTCATCCTTACACCCATCTAATTCCCTCTCTCACCTCTTTCCCTCAATTTTTTCCTCACTCCCTCCTCTCTCTAGGTTCTAAGGGGTCATAAGACACCATCTGACCCCTTAGGACACAAAATGACCCCTAATGACACCTAAGGGGTCATAGGACACCATATGACCTCTTAGGTTACCATAGGACCCATAATTACACCATATTGTGTCCTAAGTGGTCATAGGACACCATACAACCCATAACGACACCATATTGTGTCTTAATGGGTCATAGGGCACCATATGACCCCTTAGGTGTCGTTACCTCTTGGGAAACCATATGATCCCTTAGGTGTCCATACGACCCACAACGAAACCATATTGTGTCCTAAGGCATCATATGGTGTCCTAAGGGGTCATAAGACACCATATAACCCCTTAGGACACCATACAACCCATAACAACACCATATTGTGTCTTAGGGGGTCATATGGTGTCCTAAGGGGTCGTAGGACACCATATGAGCCCTTATGACACCATATGACCCATAACGACAACTAAGGGGTCATATGGTGTCCTATGGCCCCATAGGACACCATATGACCCCTTAGGTGTCCATACGACCCATAACGACACCATATTGTGTCCTAAGGGGTCACATGGTGTCCTAAGGGGTCATAAGACACCATATGACCCCTTAGGACACCATACGACTCATAACGACACCGTATTGTGTCCTAAGGGGTCATATGGTGTTCTAAGGGGTCAAAGGACACCATATGACCCCTTACGACACCATACGACCTATAATGACACCTAAGGGGTCATATGGTGTCCTATGGCCCCATAGGACACCATATGACCCCTTAGGTTTCCATACGACTCATAACAACACCATATTGTGTCCTAAGGGGTCATATGGTGTCTTAAGGGGTCATAGGACACCATATGACTCCTTAGGACACTATATGACCCATTAGGACACCATAAGATCCATAACGACACCGTATTGTGTCCTAGGGGGTCATATGGTGTCCTAAGGGGTCATAGGACAAGATATGACCCCTTACGATACCATACGACCCACAACGACATCGTATTGTGTCCTAAGGGGTTATATGGTGTCCTAAGGGGTCATAAGACACCATATGACCCCTTACAACACCATACGACTCATAACAACACCTAAGGGGTCATATGGTGTCCTATGGCCCCATAGGACACCATATGACCACTCAGGTGTCCATATGACCCATAACAACACCATATTGTGTCCTAAGGGGTCATAGGACACCATATGACCCCTTAGGACACCATATGACCCATAACGACACCGTATTGTGTCCTAGGGGTTCATATGGTGTCCTAAGGGGTCATAGGACACCATATGACCCATTACGACACCATACGACCCATAACGACACCTAAGGGGTCATATGGTATCCTAAGGGGTCATAAGACACCATATGACCCCTTAGGTGTCCATACGACCCATAATGACACCATATTGTGTCTTAAGGTGTCATATGGTGTCCTCAAGGGCATAGGACACCATATGGCCCCTTAGGAGGACATATGACCCATAATGACACCATATTGTTTCCTAAGGGGTCAGATGGTGTCCTAAGGGGTCATAAGACACCATATGACCCCTTAGGACACCATACGACCCATAACGACACTGTATTGTGTCCTAGGGCGTCATATGGTGTCCTAAGGGGTCATAGGACACCATATGACCCCTTACGACACCATACAACCCATAACGACACCATATTGTGTCCTAAGGAGTCATAAGACACCATATGGCCGCTTAGGACACAGTTTCTGTAGAATCGGATTGAGTTGCTCGTGGCGACTCTTTCTCGGTTGCGACAAAAAACGTAAGATGAGTTTAGTGAAAATTTGCACAATGCCCCATCTTTCAATCCGCTCGTCGCGGCACTGAACTGTCAACTCGTACGCATCGGGGTGGCTGGGTTTATGCTAGGAATGCCTTCTTTTTGCTCTCCAACTCGCCTGATCATTGTGGGACACACCCTAGCAGCGAAATCGCCTAAGTGCTCAAATTGCTCAAAGTTGTCAATATTTGGCATTGCGTTTCTCAGCGCCCTTTAATCATAAGAATGATCTGTCTGATCCTATGGAGTCATGTTATGGCACTCTAAAAAAGGCTCTCTTGGTTTCGGTAGACTCGGATCCAGTTGCTCGTGGCAACTTTTTCTTGGTTATGACAAAAATCATCAGATTAGTTCAATGAAAAGTTGCACAATGCCCCATCTTTCAATCCACTCGTCGCGGAACCGAACTGTCAGCTTGTTGGTATTGAGGTGGTCATGTTTATGCTAGGAATGCCTTCTTTTTTCTCTCCAACTCGCCCGGTCATTGTGGGACACACCCTAGCAGCAAAATCGCCCAAGTGCTCAAATTGCTCAAAGTTGTCAATATTCGGCATTGCATTTCTCGATGCCCGTTAATCATAAGAATGATCCGTTTGATCCTACAGAGTTGTGTTATGGCACTCTAAAAAAGCCTCTCTCAGTTTTGGTAGACTCAAATCCAGTTGCTCGTGGCGACTCTTTCTCGGCTGCGACAAAAAGCGTCAGATGAGTTCAATGAAAAGTTGCACAATGCCCCATCTTTCAATCCGCTCGTCACGGCACCAAATCATCAGCTTGTACGCATCGGGGTGGACAGGTTTATGCTAGGAATGCCTTCTTTCTGCTCTCCAACTCGCCCGATCGTTGCGGGCCACACCCTAGCAGTGAAATCGCCCAAGTGCTCAAATTGCTCAAAGTTGTCAATATTCTGCATCACGTTTCTCGACGCCTGTTAATCATAAGAATGATCCGTCTGATCATGTGGGGTCATGTTGTGACACCAAACCGTCATCTCATACGCGCCTGGGGTGGCTTGTGTCTTGGATTACAAACACATATTAAGGTTCAAAGCTTAAGTAACAATAAACTTTGTGCAATTATTCATCTAATCATTTGTACTGTAATTATGGATAACCATGATAAATGATTTGCATTAACCAAAAAGCTATAAATCCATGCAACATTGTATACCGTTAAAACTATCAAATATATCTAATACAAACAAATAGGCTTGCCAAAAGCCATATGGACTTAGAATTTCACATATTCATAAAACAAAACATATGTTCAAAATTGCTATAAAGGCATACAACATGATATCCAATAAAGTCAAATAGGGGCTTGCGAAAAGCCATATGGACATAGAATGTCACATATTCGTAATACAAAACATATGTTCAAATTTTCCATATAGGCATACAACATGGTATCCAATAAAGTCAAATAGGAGCTTGCCAAAAGCCATATGGCGATAGAATGTCACATATTCGTAATACAAAACATATGTTCAAAATTGCCATATAGGCATACAACATAGGACCCTATTCTATTCATTTCCCTCCAGGGGAAGGAAATAGATCATGAGATATCTTTTCCTATCGAGGGGATGGAGATGTATATGATGCAGGTGTCTTTCAAGTACGTCCACTTGACCTCCTCTCCAGACTTTTTTGTAACTCCACCTGATACAATGAAAAGAATGATGTTAGCATATACAAAAATTGAATTTTAGAATGACATATAATAGAATAGTCACTTACCGCATACAAATAATCATGATGTTCATCCACAACAGGTGCACGTTCATGATCTGGAGTGACAAGCCCCTCCTGTAAGCATCACAATATAAATTAAACTAAATACAAGTGTCGTTAAAATTTTCAATAACATATTATTAAGATAACAAATGTAATGCTAAATTTACTTAATTTACAAATATGTCTCATACGTTTGTTAAAGCAGTTGAACTTGCTACTGCTGCAACAACACTGCGCTCCATTGACGCATGGACAACAGGAGGAGTCTCTGATGTCAACATCTGAAAATTAAACAAAGTATATTGATTAATCACCAAAACTATCTATATTATTTAATAACAACATTAAAGATAAATTGTTTACCTGAGTGAAAGATTGTGTACCCTCTGTCTTTCTGCAAAGTTTGTACCGTTGTTGACAACAACAACTTTACCGATGCTACCCCCCTAAAGTCCATGCTCCGCCGCTGTCGTGTGTTTTCTGTCGGTGCCCATACATTTTGGTCTCTGGCTACTTTCATTTCCACCAACCACTGCCACCTCCAGAACCTCCTGCTGGGATGCTTCATCCTCGTCGGGGTGTCATGTTCCCACCACCTCCCGACTTGATTTCTATGCCGACCGATGCAACCTTTACACCAACGCCACTGCTTCATCTGAACAGGAACCTGCGATCCTGTCTTGACGGGCCCATGTCGCCACGTGACAACTTTTCATTGGTTCATTGAACCTCGTCAGCCCAAATTATAGCTACCCAACCACCACGTGGCATTTTTTTATTGGCCTGTCAAGCCATCATCAACCACGCGAGACAACTGCATCAGCGCCACGTAGCGGACAATTATTCGTCAGAACTGCCTAGTTGACAATACACATGACCTCCATATCGTATCCGTATTGACATGACATCGGACACGTCAACATCATCGACCAGTCATAGGCTGCCACATCATCAGGGCCGTACAGTATGGTCACCCAGTCAATAGGGTGGTGAAGTTTTCCCGATGGCTAGACAACCGCCAATTTTAAGCCCACGAAATGCCGATGTAAGCACACATCAACATTTTTTTGAAAATTTGAAGGCCCCATTCTTGAGCCTTGCATTTCATCTCCTCATATTGATAGCACATCACCTCTTGGACCAGATGATGCAATTAGTGCGCCAATTTTGCCTTCTTGTGATTTAGTGCAGTAAGATATTTTATGTCTTCTAGCTTCAGTTCATTGGGATGACTACTTGACAGACATTGCAGGTTTGTTTATGGAGTCATACATTGCAGATTTGGGAGAAATCATTGATTACATTCATCTTCTCTTTGATGAAGATGATCCTTCTTCGATTTTTGTGAGGGAACACTCTAACCCTCTTGTGCATTCTCTATATGATCATTCTTTAGAGGTTGACATGATTATGGATACTTTTGTACAATAGTCGGAGGAGGTCTCTTTATTCTTTGAGGAGACATGTGAGTCTTTGGATATTGTTCTACTAGTCTTTGGACACTTGAGTAGTTTTCAGAGATTCTATTCATCATGAGTTTTTTTCCTACCTCTTCCCTTCATGATTGGGGAGACTTCATGGATACACCTTTGGTTTTGTTTCTTTCTAAGGGGAGGAACAATGTTTGACGTTCGTGGAGCAATTTCTTCATTCAGCATCGAGCTTCTATCATTGGTGCAGATTCTACATTGAGGTGGGGCTATCTAGTTTCTCTTCTTCTCTCATATGGGGTGGAATTTTTCCTCACATGGGGTTTTGTTTCTCACATGCTTCTTTGAGAGTTTCTTTGTATCTAGTTTTCATCTCTCTTTTGGGGGGAGGGTTTTTTCCCATTGGGTTTTTCTCACTTTCCTTTCTTTATGAGAGATTGCATTGGTTTGCGTGCATTTACATTTGTACATGGGTACCTAACATGGCCTTGTATCTGAGACCTATCTTGCATTGCTTAGTTGCATTGTATACTTAAGTGCATTCCCCTAAGTTGCACTTAAGGGGGGGGTGTTGGTGTAATTAATTATTCATCTTGGATATTATTACACCTTACTTAAGTTTACTTAGGTACATGCATTTCATAGTAGTTTGGGTATGAGACACTTAGGTATTTGTGCCACATTGGGATAGTGTTTTGTAGGAGAATTTCCACCTTTTGTGGTCTTATCTTTCTGTTACATTCCACATTCGGTGGGTGATCCACCTTATGTGGAATATTATATTGTTTCTCCCACCTACCACACTTATTTCCTACCTACCTTTGTTTTTCTTTGAGCTCTTGATCTTGGCAAAATCTCATAGTTATAAACCAAGATGTGCAGTATTCTCTAAAAGATAATCAAATAAAATTTAAGTATTTTTATTGTGTAACACCTTATTCTTGGAAGAGCACTCAATAAGGTCATGAGAAGCCTCATGGGAGGAATCTTAGGTGGAATTATTGATTGAATTTATAGGATTTGGAAGTGAATGGAAAAAGATGAATGTCTAGTACTAGAGTCTCATTGGCTTTTTAGGTGGAGGAAATCAAATGAGGATTACCATATATAGGGGAATAAGTAACTAGAGATTTCAACCAGCCAGTGAGATTTGTTGCTTCAAAATATTTTTCCAAAGGTAAATAAGGTTGAATGATATTTCCTTTAGTCTTTATGTTGAAAATATCCTCAACAATTAAGAGGGTTGTAGAGCTATTCGAAATGTATTTAATACAATTCATTGAAGAATTACCTCTATTCAAATAATCAAAAAGAGAATTGGAAGATAATAAATCTCCACCTTCTGTTTCCATTTAATAAATTCAGAAATTAGTTCAAGCTCTTTTGAGTGAGGTTAATTAAAGTCCAATTCAATACAAATACAAAGATATAGATGCCAAATGCCTCATCAGTAAAATTCTCATTTAGGCTAATAAAGAAGCCTAAAGCATCTTAAAATTCTCAAAGGAATCCCTCATATCAATACTTAGACCCGGAAGATTATAAAGTTGGGTCCAAATCAACATTTTCCCTAGAACTTGAGTAAGAGGGTTAAAATTAGGTTCATAATCCTTGATGAAGAATCCCAACCCATCCATCACCAACAATCAATGAAATATTATATTCTTTTTTTAATTGAGCAAAAGCATACTCCACCAAGAAGAATCCATTGGATAGATATTTAAATTTAACCTTAGTGTCCCACTTATGCATTAACCAATTTATAATTCTTGAATGAGCAAGCCATTTCCTAGTCCATTTGACAAAGAAGGCACATTCCTTTAAATGACACACAATATGCTAATATTTTATGAGGTAATAATAATCACTTCGCTTTTAACAATACAATATTTCTCTGGTTCAATTGGATTGTGATGATTAGGTGTGGCTTTAGGGGTCTCCTATTATTCTCCAAGTATGTAGAGGCCCATGGGAAAAAGTAATGTGAAGGAAAATGTTGTAAATATTACTAAGATTTATGTGTATAACCAAGAGGGATACAATTTGCACTAGTGGTCATGACTAAGGTCCATTTTCCTTGATTACCAAAACATAATTTGATACAATTCAGTGATTGGTAGATAATCTTGATCACCCTAGGGCTCTCTTATTTCTCAATATTTTTTATTTTCATCAATGAATTTTTTCAAATCACTAGAAATTCATAAAAAATCCTAGAAAATTTTGATGAAAAGTAGCAAATATAACTATTATAATTATTGTTAATTATAAAATATATCAAGTCTAATGTTTAATTTAATATATTATAAAATTAAAAAATAAAATTCAAATATATGTGTTAAGAAAATTGAGAGTAGATTAAACAACAAACATAGTTTAATAAAGACAATGAATTACATGGTTCATCAAAGGGGGCTATGTCCGTAGAAAAGTGAATTATTTTTTTTCCTTGAATGATCGTAGCAATTACATCAAGTTTCATCAACTTCAAATATTATCTTCATCAATTTTTCGTAAAACTTCTCATTTACAACAAAGAGTCAAAAGATATGGGAATGTTAAAGGTTGGGGAAATTGAAAGGGTGTGCTTGTTGGATTTCACAACTAAACAATATATTCTCAAGTGAAACTACCAAAAGAACAACTCACAATGAGAATTTAGAAATATTTTCCAGAAATATAAGTGATC
The DNA here is from genome assembly GCF_030272615.1 of Cryptomeria japonica. Classification (NCBI taxonomy): domain Eukaryota; kingdom Viridiplantae; phylum Streptophyta; class Pinopsida; order Cupressales; family Cupressaceae; genus Cryptomeria; species Cryptomeria japonica. The sequence goes on from NC_081411.1 coordinate 238,905,502, forward strand.
GTATATGCACTCCTATATATGTAGTTACATAGCTAACAAATAGATGTATGGTATTGACATGTGGACTATTACGTCAATCGTACTTTTTATTTTTGGGGTTTTGACATACTTTAGTATAATTCAAAATAGTTTTTCTACATTAATTATTTTAACTAAATATGCATGACTTGTCTAATACACTGGTATAGAATAAAAGGTTTGTAAATAGTTATGTTAATGTTGTCCAACAAATTAGAAATGGGATTTTTTTAATATAAAGTAATGGAAGGTAATTATAAATAAATAAATACCACTATTCGTTACATGGGCGATTACTATACATGGATCTCAAGAATCAACACTCAACAATCCAAGACTAAAATTTTACAACTTTGTCTAGAGTTAATTAATAAAGGGTCTTCGAAGAGAACCACCATTTAATTCCTTTGATCCATATATACAATATATACATTTTACATAAGATCAACCACTCATAATTTGTGATATAAATCCATCAAGTATTAGTTTCAATGTGTAGGAATGAAATAAATAAACAAGCAAAAATCTCTTTCCAAGCTCATTTCATACAACCAAAAGAAATCATGGTGTACAAATTCCTCAAAATTAAAATTGTTACAAATCTTTCATTGGATTAAATATAAACAAATATATAATACAATTTTTTCTCAAACTTTGGATAAAAATATTGTATGTACAAAACATGTAGACAATACAAAAAAATAAACAAAAAAATCTCTCTCTTAACATGTTAAACATAATATTCTCTGAGGTAATCATTGCACCTCCTTATGCAACGTGCGAGCAATTTCTAGACCTAACTAGGATGGATGTATTAAAGTGAGTGCCTGGCATCCATTCTAGCTTTGTTCTTCGGTTTGGCGATAAATTATTGAGAATAGAGGGCATTGCAGTAGAATGCAGAGGGTTTGCGCGAGTTAGACGATATCCCAATGCCTGAAAATCCTTTACATTGTCCGTTGACATTAGCAACACACACGCCAATCATATCTTTTAAAAGTTTGCTTTGCTGATTTTTAGGTTGAGATGCAAATTCTTCTATCGCCATCCACTAAAAAAAACAAAAACAAGTTATTTAATTTGAACCCCAGTTTAAACGAATATTGAAACTATCCAGCTTAACAATATCGAATCACCGCCGCATGTTTAAACGCGTACCTTGACTACAGAAATTTCGGTATCTTGCACCACAATATTAGAAGAAGCGGATCTCAACATACACACGAAGAGCATATCCGATTTTCCGAAAGGGGCATTGTGACCATCCCTGCAGTTCATGAAGTTATAACTTATCATTCTTTGTACCAACTATGAAACGAGTTATAACTTTGTGTAATGAAAGTTTTGCTTACCTGAAGCCAACCACTTCTACGAATTCTGCATCAATCTGTAAAAGCACAAGAATATAGTTTGGATTATAAAAAATTATATTGCAAAGAAGTTAAAAATGAGGTAAGTGACATTAGGTAAGTGACGTTTACCCCTGTTTCTTCGTGAACTTCTCTTATGGCCCCTTCCTTAATGCCTTCCCCCTACCAGAAACAAATTGCCCATAATATATTAGCGGGCTTCATGTAATTTCATGTAAAAATTGAAGTGTCATAAATTTAGTTTGATAACTGAATTTCACCCTGATACCTGGTTAATCCTTCCTGTTGGCATCTTCCACAACCCAGAATCTTTGTAAGGTCCACACTTTTCCTGAACTACTAGAACCTACATTGCCATTGTCATAATAATTTATGTATTTATCACTTCAAGCCATTGACCCACAACCGCTATTAAAATAACATTAACGGGTAGTCATTATATTAATTATACATTTTCCCAGTGATTAAGAAAATCAAATCCTTTTAACACAAACAAACACTTAAAATACTCGACATCTTTTCACAGTTACATTGCTATGGAGCGGAGGAGAATATTAAGCAGAACTGCGCTACATTCGGATATACCTAATACTACAATTACCTGTCCCTCCTCGTTGAATACAAAAGCTGCAATTCCCACTTGATGTGAGGCATTATCAGGGATGGTAGGAGGAGATTGAGGGATCCAATACACTAACATCACATATGAAGGCTCAGCATGGTGATACCAAAATCCCACCTGCAATTCACCAAACACTTTTGAAGCATAAACGAATGGCTTGGAGTGAGAAAAACATCAATAGAGTTAGCGAATTTATGAAAAACCGACCTCAATCGCAACGGGGACTAGCTTCGCCTGGCCCTTGGGCACTTTAATCCACACCCCCTTGTTTCCCTGTATACCCATTGATCCAACAAGTTATGAATTGAAGGAATTACTTACTAATGTCTTGAGAGATTTGTATTTAGAGTTAACAAAGCAGTAAACACTGACCTGGCGTGCCCAATGAGAAAGTGATGCCCTGAGCGAAGCTGCAAAACGAGTAGCATCGTTTTGCATATTCCCAATGTCAACAACCACACCATTATATCTGTCTTCCTGGGCTTTGAGCACTTCACATATTTCGTACAAAACAGTGTCAACATCATTAGTGGTAGCCGAAACCTCGTTTGTTGGGAATGCCATTGTGCAGTGTAAACACCACCCGCCAAAAAAATGTTCAATAACTAGCGATGCAAATTGAATTTGGCTTCTGAGTACCCCTGCGAGCAGGATTGGATTTGGCTTCTTCCTATTTCCAAATCGTGTGCAAAACAGATTGAATTAAATTAGCGCCAGTGCAATAATAGTATGTGGTAGAGTTTATATATATATATAAAATCGTGGCAACAACTAGAGAAAGTTTCTGGGATTTCAGACGAATGCTTCGGCGCGGGTAACAACTAACTACCGCTACCCTTCCTTACAGCGTAAGCGTAGCAATAATGAAATTGGATACCTGAAAAACTTATCAGAAATTCGCAGAAAGGCTATTGAAACTTCTTGTTAGTGAACAAGTAAGCGCGCTAGGTACTACGTTTCAATAATAACAATAAGAATACAGAAAAGCGCGTGACTAAATATTCGAAGGCTGAAACAGTGATAACGAAGCAGTAAGCGTTTAACCTTGCCACGCAGGTTTCGATTGCGACTCTCCGTATTTTATTGACATTCCATATATGCTACGACTATTTGTTCGCGTTGACCCTTTCTGAAAACAAATAAATACTCTAGAACAAGTATTGCATGGAAACAATCGGATGTTAAACTTTGTTGGACACTCTATCCTAAGCTTCACCTAAAGTATAGTCACTTGGAGAGGAGACACACACTAAAGCAGTAAATTTCAAACAAAGAATTCACATATTATGCTAGACCACCCATAGATGGTGAGAGAGCATCATTTGATGCTTTAAGATAAAATATTTTGTTGAATTACATAAGAAATAAGTGCAGTATATTATTATTTGTATGATTGCAACTTTTTTCTTATATATTAGCGAGTGTTCAACTAGCTAACACCACTTGTGGAACAAAGAGTATGTTTCATTCACCATGGGAAAGTATGCTTAAAGTTGGGATTTCATGTTTTATGTCTAGTGAATCCAAGTATAAATTGTATTGATTTAATATTATAATGTGTTGTATTTATGGGGCCAAATGGAAATGGGCACCCTAACTGGAAGGAATCTCGAGATTCTTTGGGCATGACAAAAATAAATCATGTCACTTGAAAATTGTAGTATGGTATGTAAGATCATCTTTTCTTTGTGAGATGTTTAAGAGTTTTTATGAGATTGTAAGATGTATAGGAAAAATTATGATTGTAATTCCAATGGCGAAGAAACCAAAACAAAAGGACATGATCGATGTCGTTTAAAGGAAACACAAAGTCCTACCAAAACTCTTGAGCATGCTACAACACATCCGTTGATTATAAATATTACAAATACTCTAAACTCTACAACATTCACATCCTCTTGATCACTTCATCATCTTCATCAACTAATACCTAATGCCTGAAATCATTACAAAAGCCTGAATATATAGAAGTCTTTTGAAATTAGAGATTATATAGATGATTCTACAATCAAGACTGACTTGATCATATATTTAATATTTTTTTATTTTAACTTTATTTTGTTCCTTCTAGAATATTTTTCTATTAACAAGATTTTGTGTATATATTTTGTCTTTCTCATTTAATGGCTACATTTCATTAGTGAGAGAAATTAAATCTTTCAACAAAAAATATAAGTGAGGACAACTAGGATTGAAATTTCGAGTGAAAAAATGAAAGATAGATGATATGATGTAATGGGAAAATCTGGGGATAAAGGAAGCAACAATGAATGGTGTAGTGGAAAAAAATGGGGACACGGAAACCTCAAATCTCTTTTAGAATATTTATTTTTATTTTTGTTAAAAAAGGTCAACGTGAACAAATAGTCGTCGTATATTGAAAGTTAATAAAATACGAAGGTCGCGAGCGGAACGAACTGGGAGAGTCCCAAGAAGCTGCGCGGCAGGGTTAAACGCTTACTGCTTCATTAATCAGTGTATCAGAATCTGAATTTGCTTTGCTTTCAGCCTTTGAATTTTTTATTGTGAGATGGTCACGCGCTTCTCTGTATTATTATTACTAAGACGTAGCAGCATAGTTGTTCATTACCAAGAAGTTTCGATAGCATACTTGTCCCTAGCGCAGCATACTACTTCATCAACAAGAAGTTTCGATAGCCCCTCTGCGAATTTACGAAGAAAGCTAATAAATCATTTGCGTGTCCGTAGAATTTTTTAAGATAAGTTTTTCCCTATTTGTCGTTGCTTTGCATACAAGTTTTCAGTTTTCCTTTTTGGTTTGTGTAACGCTTACGTTGTAAGGAAGGGTAGCGGTAGTTGGTTGTTAACAGCGCAGAAGAATTCTTCTGAAATCCCAGAAACCTCCTCTCATTGTTGCCAATAATATATATATATATATATACACTTCCCCCCTCTACAACATATTACTATTGCACTACTAATTTAATTTAGTCTGTTAGGAAGTAGCCAAATTCAATCTTGCTCACAGAGCTACTCAGAAGGTTAGCATCTCTTCCTGCACCACTATGGTTCCTTTTCATTTCATTGTGCTAGGTATTGAACTATTTTTTGGCAGGTCGCTGCTTACACTGCACAATGGCATTCCCAACGAACGAGGTTTCGGCTACCACTAATGATGTTGAAACAGTTTTGAACGAAATATGTGAAGTGCTCAAAGCCCATGAAGACAGATATGATGGTGTAATTGTTGACATAGAGAATATGCAGAACGATGCTTGTCGTTTTGCAGCTTCACTGAAGGCATCACTTTCTCAATGGGCACGCCAGGTCAGTGCTTACTGCTTTGTTAACTCTAAATACGTATCCCTCAAGACAATAATAAATAGTACCCTCAATTCATCATACTTGTTGGGTATATAGGGAAAGAAGGCGGTGTGGATTAAAGTTCCCAAGGAACAGGCGAAACTAGTACCCGTTGCGATTGAGGTCAGTTTTTTAAAACATCGCTGCTACCATCGACGTTTTTTTCCCTCCAACCCATTTGGCTAGGCTTCAATACTGATTGGTGGATTACAGGTGGGATTTGGGTACCACCACGCAGAGCCTTCATATGTGATGTTAGTGCATTGGATCCCTCAAACTCCCCCCACCATCCCTGATAATGCTTCACATCAAGCGGGAGTTGCAGCTTTTGTATTCAACGAGGACGGAGAGGTAAAGATGTAATCCAGTTCTTATATATTGTAGTTACTCTGCTTAATATTCTCCTCCTGTCCGTAGCAATGTAACTGTGAAGTGTGAAAAGACATTCACTATTTTGAGTGGTTGTTCGATTTAAGAGGTTTTTTTTTCCTTACATAAATTATCGTGACAATGGCAATATAGGTTCTAGTAGTTCAAGAAAAGTGTGGCCCTTACAAAGATTCAGGGTTGTGGAAGATGCCAACAGGAAGAATTAACCAGGTATCAGGTTTAAATTTCCACGTCAAACTAAATTCAAGACCCTGCAGTTTTTACATGAAATTAAAAGACGATATCTAATGTACTTATCGGCAATTTGTTTCTGATAGGGGGAAGGCATTAAGGAAGGGGCCGTAAGAGAAGTTCAGGAAGAAACAGGGGTAAATGTCACTTACCTCACCTTTTTCCTCTGAATCAGGATTTTTACCTTATGTTCAATATAATTTCCGACATTTTTTTTTGATAATTTATGTATTTTCTTGTAGTCTTACAGATTAATACAGAATTTGTACAAGTGGTTGGGTTCAGGTAAGCAAAACTTTAATCATTAGAAAAAATTGTAACTTGTTTCATAGTTTGTACGAAGAAGGATAAGTTTGATCTAGCTCTATAATAGTTGTGATTGAACTGCAGGGATGGTCACAATGCCCCTTTCGGAAAATCCGATCTGCTCTTCGTGTGTATGTTGAGATCTCTTTCTTCTAATATTGTTGTGCAAGATACCGAAATTTCAGTAGCCAAGGTACGTGTTTAAACATTATTTCAACATCGTTCAGTTGGATAACTTCAATATCGTTTAAGTGGGGCTTAAATTTGTTTTATTTTCAGTGGATGGCGATAGAAGAATTTGCATCTCAACCTAAAAATCAGCAAAGCAAACTCCTAAAAGATATGATCGGCGTGTGTGTTGCCAACGTCAACGGACAATGTGAAGGATTTTCAGGCATTGGGATATCGTCCAACTCGCACAAACCCTCTGCTTTCTTCTGCACTGCCCTTAATTCTGAGTAAATTATCGGCATTTGCAAACTGAAGAACAAAGATAGAATGGATTTCAGCAACTTCATTCAATACATTCGTCCTAGTCATGTCTAGATATTCCTAGCACGCTCCATGTAACAATGATTTCCTCGATAGAATATTATATTTAAGTTAACATGTTGAACGAGTATATTTTTTTTAATCAAGTTTTGAAATAAATACAAATTTTTCAATTATATTTGAAAAATATTTGTATTGTATATTTGACACTATGATCATTTGAAACAAAGATTTGTAACAATTTCATGTTTGAAGAATTTATATTTATGATTTCTTTTGTTTTTATGAAATGAGCTTAAGAACTATTTATTTGTTGATTTATTTTGTTTCTACACATTAAAATTAGACTTTAGTGGACTTATACATAAATAAATGGTTGATTTTATGTAAAATAAATATATTATAAATGAACTCATACATCATCTTTCTAAAATTATTTCTCATACTCTTAAATTGTATTCTTAAGATGTAAATAAAAGAGTCACCAAATATATCATTAGACAATAGTGTGTACACACACAAACTTTACTTTAAAAAAATGACATTGTACAGTTGAAATAACATGGCACTACGCACTTATGATAACTTCCACTTCATCTTTAACGACTTTCTTTCATTGCACGTGAAGCATGAAGATGCTTTTTAAAAAATAGTAGCTTTACAAAATGTTCATGTGGAGTACAACTATTCATAACCATTTAGCTAACTAGTTATCTAATGGTCATAGCCAACTATACATCTATGCAAATTTCTACTACATCTTTGTTATACCAAATTTAGACCATAGTCTTTTCTATACATATAAATGTGGCCATGCACTGTATCAAAGGCGATATTTTCTTGAAATATGTTGTCTTTATGAATGATTTTTTTATTGTTAAAATTTACCCTCGTATGTTTTACTTGAAAATGTATGATGTGCATTCTTATCTATGTTGTAAAATATGACACTTGAAATTTGTGAAATATTTTTTATCTTCACATCTACATTTTTTTTCTTGTTATTTCTACATTTATTTAGAATTCCCTTATATTTGGTATCAAAACCTATTGCTTTCATAGATATCTTTTTGCTATAGTGTATATATTGCCCTTTCTTGCATAGTCTATTTGCATCCAACTCCTAAACTCCTCCAACTGTACTATTTTCAAACTTTTTATTTTACATACTTGCTTTGATTTAGGTATCAGAAATAAATTTCTTTTACTTCCCCTAATTCCTAACAAGGCTCTAGTGACTAATTAATTTTTGTTATACATAAAACTTTGATATTAGCTAGTTACAGTGTGGTGAGACTGGTTGTATTATAATACTACTTTGAAATAGAAATATGGAATCAATTTTGTTTCAATAATCTACTTATCCATTGCTAACTGCACCTTAAGGGATCAATCCTTAGTAGGATTTTTGTGTTTAAAGAATTCATACCAAATACAATCCATTCTTGTGAGAAGGTAGATTTTAAAAATTCAATAATAGATGCAACAAGACTCCAATTATCCAAAATCCATAATCTAAAGTCTATACTATCCAGAGATAGAAAATTGTACTTTGGAATAAAAGGCTTTCATTTCCTATCATATTAATTAACTCTATTTGTGAGTTAAAAGTTTATTTTTAGGCACGCAGTGAGGTATGTTTTAGGCACGTAGAAGTTTTTTTATTCAAGAGAACCAATGGCTTCAATAAATAGATAACAATCACAAAATTATAGAATAAAATTATACACAACAAAGAATAAGCTCGCTACATAATAACTCCAAATCAAAAATCGTTCCAAACCACCAAGCACTTTCCAAACCAAATTGATTGATAGCCTTTGTGTGTGGATGTTTATACTATCAAACTCGTAGGTAAATTCAAAGAATATATAATGCAAGTAAAAGAAAGATACAATCATCTTGATATATATATAATTTTGTTTTAGAAAATAAAATAAAATATATTTAAAAATAAATAAAATAATGGGGTCCACAACCCTGGGACTACGACACCTGCATGGGGATGTCGTAGCCACAAGGACTATAGTACCCTTTCAACTATCTCAAATAGATGAAAAATGAACAAATTATTTCTCAATTGTCTTAAAGGTTACATTTTATTGCAGAACAAAATAAAATGTAACCTTTAAGATAATTAAGAAATAATTTATTCCTTTTTCATCTATTTGAGATAGTTGAAAATATATTTTTTGAAAAACAAGAGTTATCAAGGGAAGAGGAAAAAATAAAATATAACCTTATTATTTTTGTTACATACACATGCACGCACACTCACACACACACACACACACATGTATGTACATACATACATACATACATACATACATACATACATGCATGCATGCATGCATATACGTTGGGCTGTTGTCATTGATGTGGTTTGGTCTGTCATTTATGTTTTGGTTTGGTCTAGTAGTTTGCTTCAGTATATGTTATAGAACCATTTCTTTAGCTTCTTTATTATGCAATGTACATGCATGTTTACTTCATGCATATTTGAGGTCTAGTATCTACCTTACCGGAAGATATTCTGGGTCCGGTCCCATCCGGATGTGATGAAGGCATAATCTACAAGGCATTTTTGGATGTGGTCCTATCCGAACATATTAGAGGCATGTTCTACAGAGTATTTTTGGAACAATGTCGAACCCAACATCTTATGAAGACATTTTTTAATTGCATGTGGATATTTTGGTCTCACCCCTTTTTGGTTGAGCCAACTAATCATAATATATAGTGTAGACATATATAACCATCAATTTTGCAAGTTAGAGATATGGTTTTTGAAAAATAACTATTGTGTACGTATTACATATGCGAAAAGGTTTTTGGATGTGAATATTGTTATGTGGTGTATGTACAATGAATGTAAAGAGCAGTTTATGCACTTCAATGAAATTGTAATTCATGCATATGTCTGATGCAACTCTAACAGTTCATGTAATTCCCGCCATGAAAACCATAGAGAGACTATCAGATAATTTTAAAACGTAGAGATAATTTTGTAAAAATTAACAACTACTCATTAAACAACATTATTACATTTCTCATTACAAATTACAAATGCAATTTTAACATGAACAAATTAAACTAAAGTAAACAAGCAGAATTATCATATAAACATATTAAACAATTTTAACATTCTTTCCTAGGGTATCATAATGTTTTATTGAATTACTTCAAATATGGTAATAGGCAACATCCATAGATGATCAATGTCCACATACAATGTATATTCATTTCACTCTATTATATAAGTCAATCATTAAGTTTTTATTACATCATGTACATGTATCCTACTCCAAGTATACATCATCTGTTGCCAATAGGGAATCCCAATATACAATTGCAAAAAATAAGGATCTTCTATCTTGATCACAAACATCCAACACAAGGAAAACATCCCAATGGAAGGAAAATATCAACCACCCAAGTCTCCGACCATGTGGAAGCAAAAGGAACCACCCCCTGTGCTCTAGAGAATGATATAAGGTCCCACACACACCAAGCTTAGACTAACACCTATCTCTCATAACACAACAAATTACATAAACAAATACTATCAACACAAGATGTCTAGGATCAAATGTAAATAAAGATAGTTGCTAGAGACTTCCATGAAATAAAGGCTGAGACCAAGGGCACACTTAGGGGAAAGTGTCATCACATTCTGTCATCAAGGTTATCCTAGCAGTCTCTTTAGATCTCGGTGCCAACTGACACCCATGTGGAACCAACTCAACTTCTCATGAAGACAAAGGAGTACAGTCATGCCAATAAGGCCTTCCCAATCTCATCCTAAGACTGTACTAGCACTTTAGGCCATGAGTGGGGCACCAAAATAATTTACTATCTTATTAATGTGAAAACTACCCAATCCCCTAAATAAATTAATTAAGGATATCACTTATTTAAAAACTTCCAACGAGATCTCCTAGTAGCCACACAAAGGCCCTGGCACTCACTTGGAAGCCACTTCCCCTAATATGCTCCTATAATCTAGGGTCAAATATAAATAATAAATATGTAGCATCCTAAAATTTCACCCCTTGCAATTTTGATCATATTTTGGGCCCTCACCTTATTGGTCTCATCCCCACGCTTGACCATGACCTATTTTTGTCTTCCCTATGCAACCAGACTTCATTATTAACCTTGCACCTTGCATGGCCATCTTGATCCTACCCCAAAATAGGGCAAGACTAGGGCGTGGCGTCCTGATCCACACTAGGACGAGGGCATTCTTCCTTGGTATCCCTTAAGGGGACCTACCTTGGCCCTTCTCCCTTGGACTTATCTCAAATGTGAGCAAAAAATAAACCCCTATGTCGGCCTCTATCGGAAAATTAAATATTTGATAATAGGCAAGTATATCAGGAGGTCTTCCCCTCTCATTTGGATATACATTCATGAAAGCGGAATTGGATCTCAAGCGTTCAAGCATTCATCATCAAACAATCTTCAAGGCTGCATATTCTTCATCTATCCATTGGGGAAATATTACTTCATTCATTTGTAAGAATGTGTGTGTTAAGGTTTTGTAATATTCATGCCATTTCATACAAAATATGTGATTACATTCAAGAAGAAAAGTATCATTATCATCTATTGTAGATCTCAAGGTATACCTTTCCATCATTTATTTTAAGTATTTATAGTATTTCATTCAAGGTTGATTCCAAACTGAAGTTTGACTTAGGCAAACCCCTATTCCCATCCCCTTTCTTCTTCTTTCTATGTGCAGGAAACATGTGTGCAGTTGTACTTCTACCATTAATCTTTATTTGTAGAGAAAAAACCCCTTTTTGACGCATGGAAAGTTCAGAGGGCCAAGTAGAGGGCGCCCCTGTCTAGACACACGATCCCTAAAAATTTTGCCTGATTTTGTAGAGAAGCTCTTTGAATCATCTCAAACTTCTCAGATCGAGGTGCACGACTGAATCACGAATCTGTAGCTCGTTGTTTTCACATACTTTGTCTTGAATTTCAGAACTTTACTTATTCAACTTACAAAAGAGGGTCAAACACATTCCAATCTAAATTAATATACTTATTATTCAACCCTTGCATCATTTAGGATTGGATCTAGTAGATTCATCCCCTCTTTTTAATGTAAAGTTTCCTCAATTGAAAATCGGCTTAGTGACTTCCCCCTTTCATGTGGTGAATTTGCTAAGCTCTAATTTTTCACTTTACATTTTGGTGAACCCGACTCCTTAGACCATTAATTTTGATTTTTGTTTTCAGATTTGACTGTATGCAATTTAAAATTAAAATTTCCATTTACAAGTTTGATTTCTTTGCAAATTTTAAAAATTTAAAGGTTGATTTTATTAAAACCCTAATTTTTATTTTCAAAATTGAGCTTGCGATTTGTATAATTTGGATTAATTATTTCAGATCTGAGAATTCATTCAATTTGTAAATTCAAAATTTCATCTACAAGTCAAATTTAAGAACTAAATTTTATAATTAAGTGGTTAAATTCAAAAACCCTTATTTTTAAATTTTTTAAATTGAGCTTGTGGGTTGTTTAAATTTTGAATTTCCCTCTTCAATTTTGGTTGCTAAATTAAAATTAAAATTCAAAATTGCAACCTTGGATCAAATTTCAAATTTAAATTTTAAAATTAAGTGGTTAATTAAACAAACCCTAATTTCTAAGTTTAAATTAATCTTGTGCGTTTTCCAATTTTTCAATTTCCAAATTCCCACTTTAGATCTATTTTCAAATTTTAAATTAAGTGGTTCTTTTTACAAGACCCTAATTTTTCATTTAATTCTCTTGTGGACAATTTCAAATTTAAATTTTTAAAAAAATTTATGAGGTTAATTAAAAGAGCCCTAATTTTTAAAATTAAATTATTTCTTTCAATTCTTAAATTTCAACATTTAAATTGAAATTTTAAAATTAAATTATTTCTTTCAATTCTCAAATTTCAACATTTAAATTTAAATTTTAAAATTAAGAGGTTATTTAATGAAGCCCTAATTTGAAATTAAATTTTTATTGGATAAATTCAAATCTTCTAGTGGATAATTAAGATGTTATTTTCAAAGGCCTAATTATAAATTTAAATTTCCTAGGAGGTTGCATAAATTGATTAATAATTTTTCTAAAATTTTGAATTATTCAAATCTCAAATTCTTATTTTCAAATTTTCATTTCACATTTTTCAATTTAAAAAAAAAAAAAAAAATCAATTTTGAGTCTCATTAATTTAAATAAATTAAGAGGTTTTATTTATAAAATCCTAATTTTATTTTCAAATAATTTGCTTGGACTTAAATTTCAATATTCATCATGGTAATTAATGGGTTTGACCTATTTTTTATTTCACACATGAGTATCGCTTTTTACATATATTTATTATAATCATGTGTTGGATAATGGCTACTTTCACTTCATGTTACTTCTTTTCATTCATAACACTTGGACATATTGCAATTTTTGAATTTCCAAGTTGATTCCTTTTCATAGATTAGATCTCATATCTTTCATTTTTAATATATGTTGTGTTATGGTGATGTTTTTGGGCAAATGTATTTCATACATAGATCACCTAAAAGCTTTTGTAGATCCTAATCCTAGAGATGACAATGAGAAACCTAATACTTGTACCTCTCCTAGGGTATCTAATGTGAATGAAGAAATAACTAATACTCCTATCAATTATCTCTCTAATGGAGAGAAAGCATCAAAGAGAAACATGGCCCCATCTTCTTCTCATACACATGCCCTTACGCAAAGGGGGCAAGGTCAAAACATTGGTGTTTCTATCTCTCTAGATCTTCCTTATTTTCCTAGAGCCTATCTTAAACATCAAAGCATTTGTAGAGAAGATGATGTCATGCATTTCATTGACGATCTCTCTCCTCATATAACATTAAAATTTTTTGAGGCCTTAGATGATAAGGATATTCCTTCCCCATCTACCAAAGAGGATATACATGATGAAAGAAAGGAAATTTTTTCTTCATAAGATATTCCTTCTTCATCTACTAATCCTTTCATTCCTTCTAAACATCCTTACACTAAAAACTATGTTTCACTATGTTCTTTGAGATTGCATTATTCATAACTTGATACCTTTTCTTGCATGGAATTATCCTTCATGCGAGCACATGTTTGTTCCTTTATTGGAACCTATTTCGTTCTTGACATGGTGCACCTTCTATGAATAATCTCTCCCTAGAGAGCTTTTGTAAACCTTCCCTCTTCCTCTTTCATTCTCTTTAAAAAGTACGTCTTCTTTTCCATAGTGCTATTCATCACTTGATGCCCTTTCTTGTATAGAGTTATCCTTCATTCAAGCACATATTTATTCCCTGGTTAGGACATATTATTTGTTTGAAATGGTCTGTCTCTTATGAATAGCCTCTCTCTAGAAGATGTGTAATTTTCGTCTTTATCATCTTACTTGGGGGGCAAGGATGGATTTTTCACCTTCCCTCTTTCTATCTAATGTATCACTATTCCCTTTTAGGGGTTGCATTTTTCATGTGTTGATATCCTTTCTTTCAATGACATGTCTCTTGTGAATAATCCCTCCTTAGGGGAATATGTGATCTTTCTTTCTTTCTCTCTCTCTCTCTCTTTGAAGATTACCACTTCTTTTGAGATGCATTTTACATAAATTAATGTCTTTTCTTGCATTGGATTTTCATTCATGGTATATTTGTACATTTCCTTACGCTTAATCTCTCCTTAGAAGATTGTGCAATTATTCCCATTGTCCCTACACTTGAGGGGCAATGATTGATTTCTCCTCTCTATCTCCTCTATAAGGATCTACTTTTCCTTTGCAGAGTGGTGTTTGGTCATGATTTGGTTTCATTCCTTGTGTCAAGTTATTGTTTGCTCAAGGATTCTCTCTTATACAAGACGTGTAATTCCTTGGATATAACCTCTTCTTCACTTGGCAATGTATATCTATCTTAAACTTACCCCTCACATTGGGTAAAAAGTGTTTCATCCTTCATCAAGAATCTCTTTCACCTATAAACAGGAGGGAGGTATGGATTCTTGTTCTCCTTTCCTTCTTTTTGGTAGAAGATGTTAAGTTTGTTCAAGATATCTCCTCCTAAAGGTAGATGTCTTTTAAGAAAATATCTCTTCTTCTCCAAGGATCTCCTTTAACATTTGTTGCAAGATATCTCTTTTTAAACTGTTTTATCCTTGCTTGAAGAGTATACCCTCTCTAGCTTGGATTTATGATATTTTTGCTTAAAGGATATCTCCTTGGTGTTGAAGGTAAGGTATCCTTGTCTCTAGCTTATTTAAGACATCAACATAAAACTATATTGATATCTTAAGTGGGGGCACCCATATCGCTCCCTTTGTACCATATTGTACTATTCTCTTGCATATCATTTTTGCATGTCTTAAATGGGGTGTTCATTCTCGAAGCTAGAGTAAAAACATTTAGAGAGAGATGCTTCACACTCGAAACTAGACGTAATATTTGATATATGTCTTAGATGGTGTTAACACATCACCGAAAATAGAAAAGTCTTAAATGGGATGGCCTCGAAACCAGGCATGTATCTTGGCCACTTGGCATTTACACATTTGTACATGCAATCATCCCTTAGCATTTGCATTTACATTACATGTGCTAAACAAGTTTAAGCACACTAAAAAATAGACCAAAGACTCTTACACAAGGTTATATACACTTGAAACTGAACATCACTTGCACACACGCACGAGGATGGGTGGAACTAGCTAAAACAACTAGACTATTCTTACTCTCCTCCCAACATGGATCACCTAGATAAAAACATCTAGGGGTGAGTTGTCCATGTCCTTTCTCACCATGTATCACCTAGATAAAAACATCTAGGGGGAAGTAGTCCATGCCCTCTCTCTCATCATTCTTCTCATGGATCACTTGGATAAACACATCTAGTGTGTATTCGTGCTCTCTCTTATTTCTCTCATGAACTCATAGCTTGGCTATTGATAGTTTATGGATGATGCTCACTTTCCTCTTGTATGTGATCATTTGTGTTCATGAAATGTCATTTTCAAGAATGATATTAGTTGAGAGATTTTGATATCGAGGTCTCTTTAGGTAATTGACTTGAGGTTTTATTTTTCGTCTTTAGCTTTGAGGTCTTGTGTGCCTTTGCGTCTTTTCCTTTGTTTGTATTTTTGTCTTTTTTTTTTTTCTTATTGTTTTTGTCTTGTTTATGTTCCCTTGCATATTTTTGAGTGAGTTAAGATCCTAAGATTGGCAGCTTAGTTCCTCAAAATTAGCAATATCTTATCCTCTTTGTGATTTTTCTCCAAATTCCTCATGTTCTTCTCTCTTCTTCTACTTTACCATGAGTATTTACGTAAGATCATACTCCTGCTAAAGAGGGTACTAAATGTAGCATCCTAAAATTGCAACCCTTGCAATTTTCACCGTATTTTGGGCCCTCACCTTATCGATCTCACCCCATGCTTGATCAGGACTTGTTTTTTGTCTTCCCTATGCAACCAGACTTCATTTTTCACCTTGCACCTTGCATGGCCACCTTGATCCTACCCCAAAATAAGTTAGGACCAAGGCATGGTGCCCTAGTCCCCATTAGGACCAGAGTGTGGCACCTTGGGATCCCCTAAAGGGGACCTATCTTGGCCCTTCTCCCTTTGGACTTATCTCAAATATGAGCGAGAAATAAACCCCTATGTCAGCCTCTATAAAAAAATTCAATATTTGACAATAGGCAAGTATATAAGAAGGTCTTCCCCTCTCAATTGGATATACATTCACGAAAGTGGTATTGGATCTCAAACATTCAAGCATTCATCATCAAACATTCTTCAAGGCTGCATATTCTTCATCTATCCATTGGGGCAACATTACTTCATTCATTTGCAAGAATGTGTGTGTGTTAAGGTTTTGTCATGTTCATGACATTTCATACAACATATGTGATTACATTCAAGAAGCAAAGCATCATTATCATTTATTGCAGATCTGAAGGTATACCTTTCCATTATTTATTTTAGGTATTTGTAGTATTTTATTCAAGGTTGATTCCTAACCAGGGTTTGACTTAGGAAAACCCCTATTCCCAACCCCTTTCTTCTTCTTTCTGTGTGCACGAAACAGGTGCGCAACTGTACTTCTAGAATTAAGCTTTATTTGCGGAGACAGAAAAACCCTTTTCGATGCATAGAAAGCTTGGAGGACCAAGTGGAGGGTGTCCCTGTCTGGGCACATGGTCCTTGCAACTTTTGCCCGATTTCATAGCGCAACTTTGAATTATCTCAAACTTCTCAGATTTAGTTGCACAACTGAATCTCGAATCTGTAGCTTGTTGTTTTGCATACTTTATCTTTAATTTCAACACTTTACTTATTCAACTTACAAAAGAGGGTCAAACACATTCCAATCTAAATTAATCTACTTAGCATTCAGTCCAAGTGCATCATTTAGGATTGGATCTAGTAGATTCATCCCCTCTTTTGCATGTAAAGTTTCCTCAAGTAAAAATTGGCTTGGTGATTTCCCCCTTCCATGTGGTGAATTTGCTAAGCTCCAATTTTCCACTTGACAAAAATAACTCATAACCATCTATAATGCAAAATACAGTGGTTCCCATATTACAAACTAAACCATTACAAAAGGCTGATTTTCCATTCATAATATAATTCCAAGAGAGCATATCTTATGCAATTTCAAGAATATCACAAAAATCCTTCAAAAATCCAATTAATCAATTTTAAATAATCATCACAGGGAAACACAAATGGAAAAATAAGTCTGTGGTATGACTCAGACTGATGAAAATTTCAAAAACAAGAAGAAAAGTAAAAATAACTAGAATCACGCATTTGTAAACTCTTTTATAGTGCATTTGCACATTCCTATTGCACATTTACACATTCTTGTCATGCATTCATTAATTCTTCCAGCACATTTGTGACCCAATTTCGTGCATTTGTTACACAGTCTAGCACATATAACAAATATTTTAGTGCATATGTCAAACTAGTAAAATAAAAAATAAAACATGAATACAATTCATAAAAAAACTCTAAAAAGCTCAAACAAGATTTGACATAATCAAAAACAATTCAGAAAGAGATGCCTTTACTCATAGACAAGGTAAATAACTCCAAAATAATAATTATATTCTCAAATCCAAGTCCACAACTAAAATCAAAGCCAAATAAAAATTTCAGAGAAGGAAAATACAGTCGTAGAGAAGACTCACTACCAAACTCTTATTACTTCAATAATTAAATTGCAACAATAAAAAAAAAAAAATTTAAAATACAAACAATCGAAACTTAATACAATCTCCTTATACAAGCATGAAAATTTAACACAAAGAATTAAAATACAACAAGAACCCCAAAATTCCCATATATGCAATAACTGAAAATTCTGATTATAATAATATTAATAACTATAAAATACCAATTTTCTCCCCAATTAACCCAAAATATAATTTTCAGACACAAAGTAGACAATCTATTCTCTTTTTAAAAACTTTAGATGCATAAAATAAATTTAGATATAGAGATAATAAATTCTCTAACCTGGAAATTAGAAGAAAGGTCTAAGTCTGGAGAAAAGTTGAAGCACAACCAAAATTATAGAAAATTCCAATGCAATCCATAGCCAGAAACAAATCTCCTAATATGCAAGCTATAATAAACAACTGCATAGAAAATCTCTTCAAAATCCAAAAGTAATCTTTCACTTGAAAATCCCAAATCACCGTAAATTCGCTAGAGCAATAGTGCAAAACTTCTCCAAAAATTTCACATACACAATAATAATGCAACAATCCCTTAAAAATTCTCAAAAAGCCCAAAATAAAACATAAATAAAAAATCCTAATAATAATAATCTTGCATGCATAAAACCCAGTTAGAAATTTCAATGCAAAGCATAAAGATCACTCCACTTCCACCTTCGAAAACAAATTAAAAATAATAAATACTAAATAAATTTCTCAATTAATCAATAAAGCCAAATAAAAATAATAAAAAAATAATTAATTAATTAGCAATTTAATATAGAAGATCTAAATAAAATAATCAATCAAAATCCCAATTAAATATAAAAGCTCTAAATAAAATAATTCCAGTCCAACAATTTATTTAACAACATTAAACTCACAGTAAATATTATTTATTAATTACACAATTAAACTTATAACATTATTAATTAATTAATTACCACAATAAAATCAACCCACATAATTATTAAATAAAATACCACATAACCAATATACTAGAATTGGCCAGGTATCGACCAGGCCTAGAATGTGATAGGACATTATATCATTCTTTGTTTCAACTTGCCTTTGGGATAAGAGACACACTTAGACTTGTGAAGCTAGGTGGAGTTAATGTCTAGTACCTGCAATCCTGCATAACAACAAACATGTGTGCACTCTGTATGTGTGTGTGTGTGTGTGTGTGTGTGTGTGTGTGTGTGTGTGTGTCTGTATACATATTTTTCATTTTTAACCTAATATGATCTCCATTATTTGTGTGATCCTATCTCGTTTTGTCTTTTCCATTTTTGCTCCAAATCTTTCCATTTTATTCCCATTACAAGTTCAGGGTTACATTTTACCCTTCATCCCCCTTGCGTTAAATCTTTCCGTTGTGACTTTTATAGTGACGGTTTTCCCAATTGCATCTCCTCCTAATTCGGTCCTCCCACTTTGCCTTTTCCATTTTCTATCTAGATATTTCCCATGTGTTGCTACTTTAGGTGTTTAGGTTTCATTTTGACCTCTCCTTCACCCCCCTTGCATTGGATTGTTCCCCTCTAATTCGAGTGATGTATGTTTTTAACCAAAATCCCTATCATGATTTCAGGGTTTTTGGCCTTCTTTTTAGGGTTTTGTCGCTTCCCTCTTTCCATTTTTAGTTCAATTAAATTGTCTTTCCTATCTATCCCTATGTTCAAGTTACATTTTGATCTCTTCTTCGATCCTATGACATCACATTTATCCCTTCTCTGCTTGTTGACCTGCTTTCACCCAGTTTACTTATTGCTCAGTTTTGATTGAGTTGCCCTAGTTTTTTGATCTTCATTCAAATCTTCTCATTATATATCCAAACTTTCCTCTTCTTTCCAATTTCACCAATTTTGACCCAAATTGACTTAATTTGACCCCTTTAAGGTCGTTGGATGTCAGTTTTACTAACTTGCTCTTTTTAGTTTTAATTAATCATTTTATTAATTAAGCCCCTAATTCTTCTTCTTTAATCATTCATTGATCCTCTTCCCTTTTAATACAAATTAAATAATATTGCATTACTTAATTAATTCTGATTTATCCCCTCTAATTAAATAATGTTAATTAATTAATTAAAGGTTCATTTCATAACCTATAGTTGAATAATTTATTTAATTTCCTAATTATCTTCTTGTATGAGAATAATATTTGTTTGTTTTAATTTTTCATTGAAAATATCCTCCCGGTTTTCAAAAATAGAAACATTATGTCAAGATTCCTCTTTGATTTTCGAAAGTCCTAATTTTTGGAAACATCTCATTATTTTTTCAATTTTAAATTTGAAAATAAGGTATGCATCCCCTAAAATCTACTTTTTTTTTCTCCTCTTTTTCCTCCATCTCCTTCATCCTTCCTTGAATGAGAGCTTTGCCATGTGTTTAATTTCCTCTATCGTGTGTTTAATTTGGTCCGTCCACGCGATCAAAAATATTTTCGATCCTACCCATCAGTCGAGTCTTCAGTTTTCTATAAATTGAAGCTCAAACTTTCTCAATCATTTCATCTAACTTTAGCATTGTTATTTTGCCAGTTTGTCAAGCAATCATCTAGTTTTCAAGTAGCTTTATTTTGACAATTTATCTAGCAATCATCTAGCTTAATTACTGTTGTTTTATCATTTAAACAATCTTTCAGTTTAAAAAATTAATATTGCATAATCACACATTCCTAGTATATATCACATATCGCCCCTTCACTTTCATCTATTTGATGCACTTGACATCATGAGAGCGACATAGAATTATTAGAGATGAAAGGAAGAAAAACATGGCTTCATTGAAAATTTGAGGTCTGTATTTGTGTTTTCATTTCGTTTTGATTTTAACAGTCCTAGTAGTCAAATTAGGAAGGTTTTAGCATGAAATTATAGTTTTGTGATTAACTTAGCTAAGTTGTATGTATGTTTGGTTTTCATATTGATTAACCACACCTATTTTCCTATGTATATATCTTCTAAACCTTACATGAACACGCAGCCAATTTGATTCTTATCTGATATTTTTTTATTAATTGTAGATTCCAGAAGGTCAAAAAATCTTGATTTATGTGCCTGACATTGGTCTTGCGCAGGTGAAACCAAGTCCTACATTGTTGGCTAGGATTTGTGTGGTCTTGGTGAAGGTTTCTATACCCTTGGTGAAGCTTACTGCATAGTTGGTGGTCTGCTCTACATAGTTGACTCTTTGCGTTATGCAGTTAGAAAGAAAGGTTGGCTAATCAGCTCATCTTGTATCTCATGCTGGGTTTTCAATAAGTTTTTCATTTGCAGGGTATTTATTGGTCTAAAAAGTTGATTTGAAGGTTTAATGTGCATGATTGTAGGGTTTGATCAATCAAACCCTTAAAATTGAACAACAGATTTTACTTAGATCCTAATTAGGCTTGGATCAATCTTTCATTTATTCAAACAACTTTCACTTAGATCCTAATAGGCTTGGATTAATATTTTATTTCCTCAACAAATTTCATCTAGATCCTAATTAGGCTTGGATTAACCTTTCATTTTCCCTAGAAATTGCACCTAGATCCTAATTAGACTTTGATTAATCTTTCATTTAATGCTACAACTCACATTTAGATCTTAATTAGGTTTTGGATTAATCTTTGGTTTCATGTAGCAAGTCACACTTAGATCCTAATCAAGAGGTAAATGAATCTTTCAATTCATGTAACAATCTCAATTAGACTTAACTAGGAAGTTAAATGATTCCCTTCAGTTTTCATTATAATCATCTTTAGCTTAGAGGGTTTAATCAGATGTCATGATTCAAGATGGTTCTTCCCAAATCTAATGTTACCCTTTTGCTTCAACCTGACCTAGCATATGATAGTCACCAAGAGGACATTCTTACAGGATTAGGTGAACTAGCTTGGGAAACCAAAACTAGTTACACTTAGTACATGAGAATAAATTTTTTCATAGAAGAGGTGGAAGCCAAAGCTGATCATATTGAGAAATCCTTAAAGAAAAAAATTGAACAGGAGAGAGAAAAACAAAAATTAAGGGAAGAAGAGACAACCCAAGCTCCACCTCCTCCTAAACCCTGATAGGGATCCTGTCTTAGTATTCTTAAGCATCTTGCATCTTTAACTTAGAGAGTGTCTCACATCTTTAGTATAGGAATTTGTCTTGTATCCTTGGAAAATGAACCAAAAAACATAATGTCTCATATAGTGAAGTTTAGGATTTTAGAGAACCATAAGATAGTAGAACATAAGAGATTGACCAAGAACTTTCAAATAACACAACTAGCTTAGGCACTATTCACTAGCCCCGACATATCCATCACTCTTATGACCCCTAACGACACCATATGGATCGTAGAACACCATATGACCCCTAACAACACCATATGGCCCCTTAGGATACCATATGACCCCTAACGACACTATATGGTATCCTAAGGGGTCATATGGTGTCACAAGGAGTCATGTCATGTACTAGGATGTAAAAAGGGGTCATATGTTGTCATATAACCCCTAATGACACCATATGAGCCTAAGGGGTCATATGGTGTCATAAGGGGTTATGTGGTGTCCTAAGGGGTCATATGATACCATATGACCCATTAGGACACCATATGACTCCCAACAACACCATATGACCCCTAACGACACCATTTTATTGATTATTCATTGTGGTCTCTTCTTTAATTGATTGACTACTCATTGTGGTCTCTTCTTCAATTTCATTAGGTTCATTTAGTAAATCAAATTTTGTTGGTGCATCTTTATCATTTGTTTGATTATTGATTGTGATTTCTTCTTCAATCGCATTAGATTCATTTGGTTGTACATATAATTGAGATATTGTGGATGACATATTTTCTTGTCCCATTGTTCTTAGTTCACATAATTTCTTCATACACTGTCTTTGTCTTTCATTTTCAACCTCTCATTGTTTGATTGTTCCTCGCTTGTTATTTCCAATCGTTAATAACGATTGTCCTAAATAAAATCATTTTGCACTAATTAGAACAACAATTCAATCATTTGAAAACATGCAAAACAAAATTTCCCTTACTTTGACATATAAAACTGTCACAAAATCACAGTATAAGTTGTAGTGGGGCCTTCAACGACTTCAAAAACTCCTTTTGTGGTCATTGAGGCCATTGGCTAAATAAAAATATGCGCAAGAAACACGTACAAGTTATATTTAGTTAATCCGTATGTGTAATTATTCCCTAAAAATACCCCAATAGGGCAATGTTCATAATTCCCATAACTCGTACGTGCTTTTTATGTTAAAAAACCACAGCCCTGCAAGGCTATGGGCTCTCAACCACTGCACTCACACAAGGGATTTTTGGAGGAGGGCCCATAGCACTGCGGGGCTGCAGGGTCCATGTCCCCTTCTTTTTTAAATAAAGTTAAAATAATATAAATTATTAAAATATAAATTAAAATAATATAGAATAATGAAAATATAAAAATAATAATATAAAATAATTAAAATTAAAATAATATAAAATAATTAAAATTAAGATAATATAAAAAAATTAAAATATAAATTAAAATAAATAAAATATAATCATACAAAAAAAAAAAAATTGAAGGAGAAAAATAATGAAAATAGTATCATAATTAATGTATTCTATTGATTATTTTTTATGGATGGGAAGGGGAGTGAGGGAGAGGGAGATAGAGAGAAAGAGTGGGAAGAGGGAGGGGGGGAGAGAGAGTGAAGGAGAGATGGTATGTGTGTGTGTGTGTGTGTGTGTGTGTGTGTGTGTGTGTGTGTGTGTGTGTGTGTGTGAGAGAGAGAGAGAGAGAGAGAGAGAGAGAGAGAGAGAGAGAGAGAGAGAGAGAGAGAGAGAGAGAGAGAGAGAGAGAGAGAGAGAGAGAGTTGGGGAGGGAGGGGGAGAGAGGGAGAGGGAGAGTGAGAGGATGGGAAAGAAAGGGAGATAGAAGGGGGGAGGGAGAGAGAAAGAGTGGGGAGGGAGGGAGAGAAAAAGAGAGAGGGTGAGAGAGAGAGAGGGATGGTAAGGGGAGTGAGGGAGAGGGAGATAGAGAGAAAGAGTGGGGATAGGGAGGGAGAGAGAGAGGGGGGAGAGTGAGAGGATGGTAAAGGAAGGGAGATAGAAGGTGGGAGGGAGAGAGAAAGAGTATGGAGGGAGGGAGAGAAAAAGAGAGAGGGTGAGAGGGATATCATACATGGTCCTAAGGGGTTCGAATGGGTCCAAAAAAAGAGAGAGGGTGAGAGGGATATCATACATGGTCCTAAGGGGTCCTAATGGGTCCACACATGTGTTAGCACACCATGTGACCCCTTAGGACATCATACGACCCCTTAAGATATCATATGGTCCTAAGGGGTCATGTCGTGTGCTAAGAGGTCATATGGTGTTGTTATGGGTCTTCGGGGTCCTAATAGGGCTACACATGTGTTAGAACACTGTTGGTTAACAAATTTGTCCTTCTTAAATACCTTTTAAAAATGACTCCCAAATGCGCAAATTGAAAGACAAAAACAAGAACCAATAGTTGAGTCACTTGCAAAGGGGAGTGCAAGTTCTCTCTGAATTTTGATATGAAGGTACAACTCCCTTCATTGGATAAAAATATATATTTTTTGAATATGCTTTTAACCGGAAAGTAATAAAGGCAACTAACATCTGCTCATAGCCATGACATATATGTGAATAGTAGATTTATAATGAAGTGAATGAAGATAAGTAAAACACAGTTCAATTACCCACACCCACAAAAATAACCTTTCTAATAGAATCAAAATTCTCTAGACTCTAATCGAGTCTCTCTCATGCCTCAAAGGATAAGGGGGATCAAAAAACCCAGGCAAAGAGCTAACAATAGATTTCTTTCCAACGTACAAATTATTTCTGAAATCTTAGTTTTAGAATCAAATGCATATACACAATTTGATGTAACAGAAAAGGCAATGAAAGGTAATTACAAGAGAAACAAAGCTCATAGTAATTAAAAGAAAATATTGACAGATACGCAGATCAACAAATCTTCTTTATTTCATCAATGCCAAAATATGTGCTCACAGACTCAACACTTCTGAAAAATAAAACTGTGTAGTCTAGAAAACTATGCTGCCCTCTCTTTTTAACAACATAAAAGAAAACAATCCTCACTCTTTCCTTTCATTACATATATATAGCCTCTTTTTTTAAGAGACTTTCAGTTATCAATAACTGATTCTTGAAAAGATTATTTATTTCCTTCTCACTTAACATTCCTGTGAATACAATTATTACCTTTAGGGAAATAAAGCTCAAATATTCTAATGTATAATTTCCCTTGCTAGCCTTGGTGAATAATTTTTCACTTATAGGTGAAAATACTTGCCCACTTTCCTTAGTGTTTGAGTTTATATGAGTAAAAACCCAAGTATCTCCCAATTAATGTGATTGTCATTGATAGTTTTGATAGTGTTGTGCTCTGTTATCCATATCTTATGAACCAGACATAATGTTAGAAATATCTCCAGTGAGAATTTAGAAAACTAGGTTTTCTAAAACATATCAAAAATTCATCAAGATTCAACAATTGAATTGAGAGTTATGCCCCTTGCACAAAGACTGATTTTTCTGTCTCAGAAATTTCATGGCTACAAGTTGCATTGAAAACTACAAACAGTATACATTCCAAAACTTACACATGGATCACCACTTTGAGCTTCCATTTGAAGGAATGAGCTCTATTTTAAGAGAAAGCTATCTTTAGAATATAGGAGGATTGTAACTCTTTGGATTGTTTGTAATACAGTGCTGCTGAAACAATTGTTTGAAAATGTTATCAACTTCTATCCTTTGTTATCAACATATGGATTAATAAATAAATTCCACTTTCAAGAAGCCGGATCTTCCTTTGTAACATGAAGGTTGGAATTTGTATGTGTTAGTTTGTCTATCTTGAAATTCATCCAAACACTTTTGCTCTCAGCTTGGTGATCATTTTTAAAAACATCACTGTCATTAAAACTAACATTAATCAGCTCCAGGAGCACCTCTGAAATACATTGAGCCTTAGACAAATTACCATTATCAGCTTGTTTGGTAGATCAACATGTTATACTATAACTCATGCCAATGTTATTGGATTATTAAACTCGCTGAATTTTGAACTCACACACTTTGAACCTGCATCTGTTTAATCTAATGAATCTTTGAACTCTAAATTTGAACCTGCGAACCTTGAACTTTGAACTTTGAACCTTGAACCTTGAACCTTGAACCTTGAACCTTGAACCTTGAACATATGGGGTTCAATTAGAAGGTTCAAAATTACAGACTTTGCCCAAATATGATTCATTAATTACTTTGTCTGAACATTTAGCTGTGCGTTGAACCTTTGAACCTTGAACCTTGAACCAAAGAAGGTTCAAAGTTCAAGTTCAATGACCAAAAATTACAAAGACCTTACACTCATAAAACTAAAGCTATGATACAACCCACTCTAGTTGAACTCAAACTTTGAACTTTGTAGAGGTTCAACCGACAAGTTCAAGTTCAAGAAAAACTTCAACAAGACAAAAAACGAGAATTATACAAGGTAAGACTAAATAAACACTCCTTATTTGAGGACGCGAGAGACATAGTGCAAGCAAAAATATGGAGGGTAACGAGCACCATATGACCCCTTAGAACACCATATGACCCCTTAGAACATCATATGCTCCGAAGGGGTCATGTGTTAGAACATCATATGACCCCTTAGGACATCATACGACACCTTAAGATATCATATGGTCCTAAGAGCTCATGTCGTGTTCTAAGGGGTCGTATGGTGTCATTACAAGTCTTTGGGGTTCTAATGGGGCCACACATGTGTTAGAACACCATATGACCCCTTAGGACATGATGCGACCCCTTAGGACATCATATGGTCCTAAGGGGTCACGTGGTATCCTAAGGGGTCATATGGTATCATTAGGGGTCTTGTGGGCTTCTAATGGGTCTGCACATGTGTTAAAATACCATACGACCCCTCAGGACATCATATGACCCCTTAAGATATCATATGGTCCTAAGGGGTCATGTCATGTGCAAAGGGGTCATATGGTGTTGTTATGTGTCTTCGGGGTCCTAATCGGGTCACACATGTGTTAGAACACCATATGATCCCTTAGGAAACCATATGACCCCTTAGGACATCATATGGTCCTAAGGGGTCATGTGGTATGCTAAGGGGTCATATGGTGTCGTTAGGGGTCTTGTGGGGTCCTAATGGGTCTACACATGTGTTAGAGTACCATATGACCCCTTCGGACACCATACCACCCCTTAGGACACCATACGACCCCTTAGGACATCATATGGTGTACTAAGGGGTCATATGGTGTCGTTAGGGGTCATGTGGAGTTCTAATGGTGCCACACATGTGTTATAGCACTATATTACCCATTAGGACACCATATGACCCCTTAGGACATCATATGCTCCTAAGGGTTCATATGGTGTGCTAAGGGATCACACGATATCGTTAGGGATCGCGTGGGGTCCTAATTGGGCCACACATATGTTACAACACTATATGACCCCTTACAACACCATATGACCTCTTATGACACCATATGACCCCTTAGAATATCATACATGGTCCTAAGGGGTCATATGGTGTCATTGGGGATCATTTGGGGTCCTAATGAGGTTGCACCTGTTAGAACATCATATGACCCCTTAGGACATCATATGGTCTTAAGGGGTCATATGGTGTGCTAAGGGACCTTATATGATGTCATTAAGGGTTATTTGAGGAGAGAGAGGGAGAGAGAGGGAGAGAGAGGGAGAGAGAGAGATTTAAAGAGGGTAGGAATACAATGTACTAAGATATTGAGAGACTATATATGCATATATTTTACATACATATATGTACACACAAACACATATTTTTATATATTAGGATGTCTTTATATTGACATAACCTATACAGAGGTTTTGTTCTCTCCAAAATGCATACTGGTTTTGTTCTCTCTAAACCCCGTATGTGCTATTGTTTCTAAAAATACCATACGTGCTATTAATAAAATAAAACCCGTACACGTTTAGTGCGTTTAGGCTTGTGATTAGGCTTGGATGATAAGGCTCAGGGTTGGAAGTTTGATTTTGTGAGATTTTGCCAAGATCTAGAGGCAATGGAAAGCACAAATAAGAGAGAACAAAATAGATGATATGAATAAATTGTATTCTATCAAGATGAAAATACTGATCAACTAGATCATCAATCAATAATTACATACAATATAGATGAGCCCGCTTATATAGGCAAGGCTATATGGATATGTGAGCACACAAACATGACATGAGGCTCAATAAGAAATAAGGGTAGGTAGGAAATAGGTGTGGGTAGGTAGGAGAAACAATAAAATATTCCACATGAGGTGGATTGAAACAACAAGATAAGATCAGCACCATAAAAGGTGGAAATTCTCCTACACACACTATCCCAATGTGGCACAAACACCCAACTGTCTCATACCCAAACTAATATTAAATGCATGTACCTAAGTAAACTTAAGTATGGTGTAATAATATCCATGATAAATAATTATTGACACCAATATATTTCCTTCCATTTCCCTCATTTTTGAAGTGTTTTCTTTTATCAAATTGGTTTGTCAACTTTGTCATCATCAGGTTTACACCTCATCATCTGGGCATTTCTAAAATTGCCACCATATTTTCACCTATCTTTTGAGCTTTCTAACCATATAATTTTTTAAATTTTTTAACAACATTAATATATTAATCTTGAATTTCTTTTACCAGTATCTACATAGTTCTTAGAGACATATGTGTACCATTTTTTTTAATAACTCTTGATCTACTTATCCAAAAAAATTTAAAAATTATATATTATTGTAGTTCACTTGATTCTTTACACTTATAATTTTTTGTTTTGCATTTTCAATTATTTTGGTGCAAGTTATGCTTTGCGCACGAATAGGTACCTGATTTCAGGTAGTGCCCATTTCAAAAAATCATTAAAAAAAAAAATACTCAACAAAAAATTATAAAAATATACACAACTTATAGTGCTCACTCTTAGTTATCTTTCTACAAAAGGATTTATAAAAATACTAAATATAACTATGAATTTTTTGATACACATGTCTAACACTATGTTATGTTTTTTAGGAAAAAATCAGGGATTGTTTTTCGTAAGTGAAGGATTCAACCCCCTTAATCTTATCCAATTTTGAAAAAAAATAGTAGTTTGGAAACTAGATTCAAAGTACTACAATCTTTGTTCTTCGAGTATCTTCATATTTTGAGTGTATGACTCTCAATTTTTTCCTTCAAGTTTAGGTTTAGATGATTTTAGGAAAAAAATGTCCACTTATACCCCCATTTTTTGCACACCATCTTGGTGCATTTACCCCAAGATTTCTTTGAGGGGATTATGTTGATAAAAAATGGTATCCAGATGCTAGTCCAAAGATCTAATGGTGTGACCCATTATCATGATTTTGGAAAGCATATCTTGGAAGATAGAATAGTCTTTAGGGATAATATCTAAGGGCTGAGTCCCTAAATGGAGATATAATTATAGATAATAGATCTATTCACAAAAATAGAGGAGAGGTAGAAGAGTTTTATATGATATAAGATGTAAGGAGATATAAGGAATGTACTCAATATGTTGACATATGAATATAAACATATCTAATTATTGAAGTTGATTATGACTATGATGTTATCTTTATATTTAAGTACTTAAAAGAGATCTATAATAACTCTGTGTACCACCTATAGGTATGTTTTCTGTTGTGCCAAAAGCTCGATCTATCAACATCCACTACAAATGCCAAACTTACTCATATCCATGGGAGGTAGTTAAGACATGTCTCGAACCCCGCAAAAGGTGCTAACCACCAAGTCAACAATCTCACCCTCAGCACTGACTGAGGGTTCCACATCGACGGATGAATAAGATCTCTTGGGATTCAAACCCGTGACCCAAGGCCCTGATACCAATTGTAGGTATATTTGCTGTTGCACCAAAATATCAAGCTATCAACACCTGCTACAAATACCAAACTTTCCCAGCTCCATGGGAGGTGGTTAAGACATGTCATGAATCCCAAAGGAGGTACTGACCACCAAGTCAACACCACCTCACTAGGACTGAGTTTGGGGTAATTAGACTGAAATTGCATAAATCCTCTGAGAACAAAACTCTGGTCTATCTCCCCTAGATTTCTTGCTAATAGATCCAAACGAGAAGAAAAGTAGATTGAGGAGATCCTTCTCCTACTAAAATGACAAAGGAATAATTTCTCTCAGATAAATGAGAAAAAGATAAGGATACAAACACTTGAGTGGTGGTCAATATATCCAAAGAAGCATCAAATGTATAGATAGTGATAGAAGGAAATGGTACCATCACAAAGGAACCTAATAACTAGGTAATGATCAATTCAAAAGATACAAAACACAGGGAAATAAAGAGAAATCCATATCAACATGTGATAACTTTGGAAACACATAAACTGCAGATTGGGAAACCCCATTAAAAACAATTATTGATGATATAATACATCAATCCTTAGATGAAGTTTTGGATAGAGAAGAATAAATATCATATTTGAAAGACCATTTGGATTCTATTGATATCTTAGAATAGAGATGCATAACTCTAACCATAGGAAACTTCATATTAACAATGGACTAGTTAAGAGAAAGAATGGAAGAAAATTAGATAAACAAGAAATGGATGAAGATGCACTAAAACAAGAACAAACATCAATTAAAGCCTATATGTTAAGATCTTTATCCATGGGGAGAAATAATTCCCTTGGAGAAAAATATAGATGCTCACATGGAATGTTATGGACACAAATGCCCTTGACAAAAGGTTCTTGGTCTAGTGTTAGGTAGACACAAGCAAGGAAAATTTTGTACTTCTCCAAGAACAAAATTAACACATAGAGAAGTAGATCCTTATTTAAAGATTGCAAGGGATGGAGTGATAGTTTCATATAATTCATGGGTTCCTCAGGAGGATTAGGGATTTATGGTGCACACATATGGTATCCGTCACTATTACCGATTTCTCCACAAATTGGGAAGCAACAAAGGTCAGAACTTTAAACTCAAATCTATAGTTTTCATCCTTCAACACATATGACTAATTAAAATAGAAGTTTATAAGAGTAGTGTTTGGTCTATTATTAGCAACCAAATTCAGACTATTTAAGACAACTATGTAGTTGGAGGAGATTTAAATGTGATATTGGATCAAAGGGAGAAGATGGGTAGTTAGGAAAAATCGCTCAATCATAAAAAGATTTTATTATCATTCATAGAGAACAATGGACTAATTGATTGTGTACCATCAAATGAAACATACACATGGAATAATTGTAGAAGCAACTTTACCAACATAGTAGAAAGGATGAAATGATTCCTAATTACTAAATAATGGATGAATTGGCTAATAGTACCCACATCTCTCATATTCATGAACCCCATCTTTAACCATTTACCTATGGAGTTAGGGATCGTAGAAGAGGCAATTGGTCCAAAGCCATCGTTTCAATTTGAAAAAATATAGCGGCGACGCCTAGATTTAATCCCCAATTTAAAACAGTGGTGGGAGGAACCTATCAAAGAGAATGAGGCAAAAAAATGTTTATTTTCTACAAAAAGCTCGAAAGACAAGGAAAAATTAAAAAATGGAATAAGTCTGTCCTTGGTAACAACTAGAGAGAATGAGGATAGTTAAGTGATGGTTTTGCGATTCTTGCGATTTTAAAGGAATCTAAGATATGAATACTACGTCTTACAATAACTTAAGAGGAGACAAGGATACAAAAACCTAGTCTAAAATCGTTTATACGATAGAGATAAAAACTAATTAGTATGATACAATTATGAATCTTGTATGAAATATTTGAGGAAAACCTAGTATTTAATATTTTACTCAATGTACTAATCAACAACAATATTAATTAAAATATTATCCAAGTAAGGAGCCTTCACATGAGACAATACTAACACTTAGATATGAAGTAATACTAATAGCATAACAATACCTATGAAATACATGGCAAGCCAGAGTGGAGGAGGTGACTATGGTAGGGCTTCTGAGAGTGTTGCCATGGCAAATGATGATGGTGAAGATGACCTAGATGGTTTTAGGTTTGCAGGAAGAGTGGGATTGGATCTGCGGTTTTCATAGGTCCTTCTTTTGAGGATTGTGTTGTTCAAGATGGAAAAAGTTTACTTGTTTGGGTGGATTCTTCCTCTTCTTGCTAGTTTCTGGGTGTTGAGTTTCCTCTTCCTATTGATAATGTAGTTCCTGTGTCAACTTGTGTTTCTTTTTGGGTATTAAGTTGTTTTTTCTTGTCCTCGCTCCTTGGCCTTTCCTTGGGTTAGGCCCCCTTGCTTTTCAACTTTCACCTCTTCTTTCGAGTTTGGGGTGCAGGGCCTTTTTCTTATTTTTTGCCTTCTACCCTTTATTGAGTAGTTTTTTTGGGTTCTTTCTCTTTGTTCTGTGGGTACCTCTTTTATATCGGATTTAGTCCTTGTTTTGGGATTTTTTCTTTGATTTTGGTTGGAGCTTATCAAGTTCTTTCTCGGAGTTGGGGTTTCATTTTTTAGAGTCCATTACCCATGGAGACAGTGGTTCTTGGGATGCGGCGACGTTTCTTCTCACTTGGAGTTCACACGGTGGATCCTCCTTGGTCTAACTATTGTTTATTCCTTCTTTGGTGTTTCCCTACATAGTTGGTGCCTTCAGGTGGGGATTGAATCCTTTTTCTTTATAGGATGGCATTTTGTGCATCAGTATCTTGCACATTGAGTTTGTGGCTTGGGTTGGTATGACATTTGGATGATCGTCTATTTCTCTACTTTTGCTAACCTAACTATGGTTGTTTTTACCTTGGCGAGGATTTGGAAGGCTAACTTGATCGAGGATTCTTTCAAGGTGGAGCTTCTTAGGGGACTTGTTGTACTCATTGATGTTGAAGAACCTATTGAGGTTTCTCTTACTGTGGCATTCGTCTGTATGATGTAGTTTACTTTGAGTTATAATAAGTTGGATCATTTGGTGGTTAGCAAGGTTCCTATTGCTCGGTGGACCCTGTTGATGCTCCTACCAGATTGTCTACTCTGTGTTGTTGCAAATTCACTATGGTGGTATTTTGTGCTTCTATTGCTTCTAGTTATTTGAGTACTTGCCATATTCAGTTACTTGTGGGCATGTTGTGTTCCCTTGGTTTTGATGACATTGGACCTATCAAGGTGGTCCATGATGTTGTGTCTATAGTGATTTCTACTATAAAAGGTTGAGGGATGCCTTTGAAAACCCTATGAGTGTTTTTGTGCTAGTCAATTCCTTGGGTATAATGTTTCATGCTTTTTTGGAATGGCTAGATACTTTATCTACCATAAAGCTTCTGTGTTCCTTCAGATCTCTATGGCATGTGTTGACATAGTTTTTTGGCACCTCTAGTACTTTGTGATTTCTGTTCTTGCTAGAAATAATTTTTGGTCAAGGTGGTCCTATAGGTAAATGGTTGTGGGGTGCCTTTAGAAATACACTATTTGTTGTTTGTTCCCTTGACTACTAATAAATATCATTAGTTGGTGTTTTAAATACTTTGAAATATCTAAATCTACATCTTAATTTTATAAAATATCTTTTTTTACAAAAAAATATTTTAATAATTTTTTGACAAACATAAACTAAGAATAAATAATATAAAATATCATAAATTGCATGCATTAATATTATCTAGAAGTAACTTCAATAAATATATTAAGGAATTAATTGACATCCATTATATCTTTGTTTTTCAATTTGCACATGATTAAATTTTATAATCAATAATCTATTATAAATACTAAATAAATATATTATCGTACTTAATAATATACAAATAATTTAAATAAAATGTTATGAAGTTTCATTTTGTTTGGTAAAGAATAATGCTTTTATATTTGTTATTGTGGATTCTATTTGAATATCTAATCATATATTAATAGAATATTTACTAACTCAATGTTGATATAAAAAATTTAAATACATATAAATAACAATGTTGACTTTATTTGTATTATTGTTGCTATTTAAAAACCATCAAGTCTAAACTTAGAACGATGAAATGCTGTTTTAAAATGTTTTGTATGCTTCCATGCATTAAACATTAGTGTCATTTTTTATAAAATGGAAGGAGCAAAGACATGTATATTGTCTTGCACAAAATCTTATTAATTATCTTGAGTTATGTGAAAGTTCTAATAGTAAATAAAATTCAGTCAATAAAAATATCAATAAATACTATTAAATGATTTCTTAAATATTGTTTATGAAAAATTTACATCCTCAATTTATCAAAGATGAATACTCATTTTCAAAAACAATTATTGTTTTTTAAAAAAAAATTTTAATCAACACAAGTAAAGTAAAAGTTAATCACTAAATATTCTAAATACAAAACCAATTGACTTAAACGACTAGGACTAATAATATCTAGACTTGATTACAGTGGATGTAATAAGTTGCTGACATCCATTTTGTCTATGTTTTCAAATTTGCAAAGGCCGATTATTGAGAATCAATGACACCACAGTAAAAAGCAGAGGGTTTGCATGAGTTAGACTATATCCCAATGCCCAAAAATCATTTAAATCGTCCCTCCATGTTGGCAACACACACGCCGATTATATCTTTTAGAAGTCTGCTTTGTTGGTTTTTAGGTTGAGATGCAAATTCTTCCATTGCCATCCATTGAAAAACAAAAACAAAAAATTGCTTGAACCCAAATTAAATTCCAATTTAGCGACATAGAATTACCACCATATGCTTAAATATGAACCTTGGCTGCTGAAATTTATGTATCTTGCGCAACAATGTTAGAAGAAATAGATCTCAACATGCACACGAAGAGCAGATCAGATTTTTTGAAAGGGGCATTATGACCATCCCTGCAATTTATGCACCCACAACTATCAGAGAGCTAAAAATTACTATTTCAACCTTATCCTTCTTCATACCAACCTGGAAACAAGTTACAACTTTCTGTAATGAAAGTTTTTCTTATTTGAACCCAACCACTTGGACAAATTCTGTATCAATCTATATAAGCGCATGAATATTTTTCAAATTATCAAAAAAAGTTAAAAATTATATTGAACAGAAGGTAAAAATCCCGATTCAGAGGAAAATGGTTAGCTAAGTGACATTTACCCGTTTCTTCCTGAAATTCTCTTGCGACCCCTTCCTTAATGCCTTCTCCTTATCAGAAACAAATCACCGATAATTACATTAGTGGGCGTTCATGAAAAAAGGCATTGTCATAAATTTAGTTTGATGAGGATATTTAAACTTGATACCTGGTTAATCCTTCTTGTTGGCATCTTCCACAACCCAGAATATTTGTAAGGGCCACACTTTTCTTGAACTACTAGAACTTATATTGCAATTTTCACGATAATTGATGTATCAGATTTTTCACTTCAAACCACTAACCCACAACCACTATTAAAATAAATTTTGTGGGTAATCATTATAGTAACTTTACATTTTCCCAGTGATGTAAGAGGAGAAAATCCTCTTAACATGAACAACCACTCAAAATAGTAAATGTCTTTTCACACTTGATAGTTACATTGCTATAGATAGGAGGAGAATATTAAGTAGTGTAACTATAGTATATAAGAACTAGATACATTTTTACCTCTCCCTCCTTGTTGAATATAAAAGCTGTGATTCCCACTTGATAAGCATTATTAGGGATGGTAGGAGGAGTTTGAGGGATCCAATTCACTAACATCACATATGAAGGCTCTGCATGGTGGTACCAAAATCCCACTTGCAATTCACCAAACACTATTGAAGCATAAAAAAATGGCTTGGAGTGTAAAACATTAATAGTAGTAGCGAAGTTTTGGAAAACTGACCTCAATCTCAACTTGGACTAGTTTCACCTGTTCCTTGGGCACTTTAATCCAGATCGCTTTCTTCCCCTATATACGCATCTATCCAACAAGTATGAATTGAAGGTACTATTTATTAATAAGGGATTTGTATTTTAGAGTTAACAAAGCAAGAATCATTGACTTGGTGTGCCCATTGAGAAAGTGATGCCTTGAGTGAAGCTGCAAAATGAGAAGAATCGTTCTACATATTCTCTATATCAACAATGACACCATCATATATGTCTTTGTGGGCTTTGAGAACATCACATATTTCATTCAAAATTAATTCAACATCATTGATAACATCATCAGTGTAAGAGACTAAGCAGTGACCTGTCAACCTTCTGAATACAACTATGAGCAAGATTGGATTTGGCTTCTTCCTAAGTGTGTACAAAAGAAAAATGAATTGATATGACTACAATAATAATTTTTGGTATCGAGAGGATGTATATATATATATAGTGGCTGCTGAAGTTTCTTGGATTTGAGAGGAATTCTTTAGGGATGGTAACAACCAACTACCATTACCTTTCGTCACAAAAATGAAATAGGAAAACTTGAGACTTGTGGGCAAAGTAATGGCTAAAAAGGAAAAACTTACCAACAATTGTGATACAGGGAAGCGCGTGAACATCATGAAGGTAAAGCAAGCTCAAATAAGGAAATACATTGATTAACGTACTAGTAAGCATTTAACATTATTGTTCAGGTTCGTTCTCCTTGTGTCCTCTCGCCACATTTTATTGACTTTCATATACGACGATTATTTGTTGAAATTGACCTTTTTTAAAAGAATAAATATTTCGAAAGAGGTTTGAGGTTTTCTTATCGTCATTTTCTTACATCTTGTTACATCATCTATTGTTCAGGCCATTCATTCGACTTGAAATTTCAATACTAGTCATTCTCATCTTCCTATATAATTCACTTGACTATGTCTACCTTCTATGCTTAGACTTCAAGCTTAACAATGAGAATGATGAAAAAAAGGTATGTAAAATATTAAGCAATCAATCTTAATTAACGGTTTCAAATTAGTTAGAACCTGACTAGCTGAAATTGAGAAAGTCCCCCATCACTTACATAATAGCCAACAAGCGGAAGAGACGGATCTCACAAGTAGTGAAGCAAAAAAAAGACCCAAAAAAGATCAGAAGCATTTTTGGATAACAAGAAGCTTTTGACTGGAGCAATGAATCAACAAGAGACAACTAAATCATCTCATACAAAATGTGTGCATTTTCAAGAGGACCTTGAAACCTAAACGCAAAGATTTGTTGAGTAAGAAAGAAGCCTAGCAAGTAGTAGGAAGAGACCCTGAAAATAAGAACCAAAAACACCTTTGACAAAAAGGAAGACTTCCAAGGAATAGGTAAACAAAATAAAGGGTTTTGAAAGGGACCCTTGAACCTTATACAACTATAAGTTGAGACAAGTGGAGAGAAGAAATAATGCCACCACTTCAAGGGGAGAACGAACCAAGTCAGAGATGAAGAAATTGCAAGCTCATGAACTGAAGCCACCTCAATAGATTCAGGAGGAACAAAAATCCCAAAATAGTCCACATCATGAAGACTAGGACAAGGCTAACCACACAAACCACCTCAATAGGATCAAGATAACCATAACTAGCAGAAGCCACCACCATAGGATCTGCGAAACTAACCTCTATAGTAGAAACCACAAGACCTATAGGAGAAAATATAGGGAAGAGTCCCCCTCCTGTATTCTTGATCTATGGAGAGCACCCACTTCCAACCAACTCTAAAAGGGAGACCCAATGAGGTCCCCCTGAAGAGGATTCACATGGGGAAGAGGGGAGAAATGGGAATACACAAAGACCTAAGAAGAAAACAATACCATAAAAAGGAGCCAGAGACCACCACAAAATTAGGTACAAAGGAAGCAAAGCCCACTCCAATAACTCCCATGTAAGGTAGCCAGACCCCAACACACAACAAATGCCAACGAACTATTTCTAGAATATAACCCATTCCAAAAAGGAGGTCCTCATCCTCAGAATATCATGCCACCTTAGAAACTCATGAACTCCCTCCTCTGAACTAGAGAAGCACAAAAAAATCCAAAGTTGTCAAGAATTGCTACATGGGGAAGTCATGGAGGAGAATCCACCAGACTAAACCCATAGAGAGTCCAAACCCAAACCAATACATTGTTCCATCAAATAAAAGCAACACAATAGGTACAGTTGGCTCTAGAGATAGTTGTAGATGGATCCCTCACAACAATAAAATGGGTCATTGTGGTAGCAAGAGACTAAGATCTAGAGAAGAGGAAGAGAAAAACTCTTGATGGAAAAGAGAGAAAGACATGAAAACCTGAAAGTTGTAAATATCTCTAGAAAATTGTAGGTGTTGGAACCACAAGTCACCACCACACAAATAGGGGAAATTATCCAATAGTGAGAACCCATCTCACACCTCACATGCATATAGGAGAGAAATATAAAGGAGGCAGGGGAAACCCAAACAACCCAACCTCCAAGTCAAAGAAATTGGTCACCCAAGTAAAATTGCAAGACCCATAACGCAAACAAAATAATGGCTTCCCACAAACTCATCACCTCTAAGACAGAAAGGGAGTAGACCATAGAACCCATCTAGAGGAAAGTACAAATAGAGAGAAAATGAGGCAAAGTAGCTACTAAGACCTCCAAAAACTCCAATGTAGAACAAGAATAAGGATTATAGCCACCCATTTTGGTATGCTCCACAATAGATGCATTCAGACCAATACCTTCATCTCGATCATCTCCATCTCCTTTATCTCAAAAGTTTCCATCACTTTCATTTGTCATATAATATTTTTTTGATATGAAATACGCAAGAAGAGGTTGCAAGATTTTTATTAATTCAAAAAATTAGTACAAAGAGTGGAGCTATAACTCTAGTGTCGATATATGAGCATTCCTACCTACTACATATTGGTTTTTAATGCCACTATTAGAAACAAACCTACTCTAATACAATAAAATGACTTTGCAGCCCCATCATCAAATAGGACTCACAAACAAGATCCATAATAACCGCCTTAACCTAAATTAATCGATACATTAGTGGTACATATACTAGCCACAATTGTTTGTTATTAGAGCAGGGATTATTGCTAAAGATAGGAAAAAATCCATCAACAAGTGGGGTAAAAAGGTTTCACCCTCAAGGATTGGTTGTAGCACCAAATTTGGTGTGAGACCAAAGCTGCATCCTATTGCAAACAATCATAACTATTTTTATTTTCTTCTCTTTTTGCAGTGTATGCCAATCATTGGCATCACCACCCTCATTAATAAACTTTAGAGATCAGGATGTAATATGAGAACGAGTGTTCTCAACTTTTGAAGAGTGGAGGCCATCCTCCAATACATAAGACTCTATAGGAATATTTGCCACCCAATCCGTTGTGGTAGAATCACAAATTTTAACTCGATTTGAGAAAAATAAATTAGCTTGCTAAGATAGATTTAGAATTGCCTTTGTATTTGGAGAAGGATCTTCCACTTATCCTCCCTTTTTCTTCTTTGTCTCCTTTTTTGGAGAGATGTCCTTCATAATGGGGATGTTTTCCATAGTGTAATGGTTCTAGGGGAGGTATCTATCTACCAACGAGCCTCTCTCTTTGGCTATATTTTGACATTTGGATATTTAGTGACAATCTCTCTAGTTTTGTAGCATATTTTACATATGAAGGATATCCTTTCATAGTCTAAAGGTTTTATCCAACTATGACCATTTGCATTGAGACTAATTTCTAAAGGTTTTATCCAACTATGACCAACTATGATTATTTGTTGAATTTGACCTTTTTAAAAAGTAAATAAATATTCTGAAAGAGGTTTGAGGTTTTCTTATCGTCATTTTCTTACATCTTGTTACATCATCTACTGTTCAGACCATTCATTCGACTTGAAATTTTAGTACTCATCATTCTCATCTTCCTATATAATTCACTTGACTATGTCTACCTTCTATGCTTAGACTTCAAGCTTAACAATGAGAATGATGAAAAAAAAGGTATGTAAAATATTAAGCAATCAATCTTAATTAACAGTTTCAAATTAGTTAGAACCTGACTAGCTAAAATCGAGAAAGGCCCTGATCACTTACATAATAGCCAACAAGCCTAAGATAGAGATCTCACAAGCAATGAGGAAAACAAAAGACCCAAAAATGATTAGAGGCATTTTTGGAGAACAAGAAGCTTTTGATTGGAGCAACAAATCGACAAGAGACAACTAGATCATCTCATACAAAAAATGTGCATTTTCAAGAGGGCCCTGAAACCTAAACCCAAAGTTTCCTTGAGTAAGAAAGAAGCCTAGCAAGTAGTAGGAAGAGATCCTAGAAATAAGAACCAAAAACACCTTTGACAAAAAGGAAGACTTCCAAGGAATAGGTAAACAAAATAAAGGGTTTTGAAAGGGACCCCTGAACCTTGTACAACTATAAGTTGAGACAACTGGAGAGAAGAAATAATGCCACCACTTTGAGGGGAGAAGGAACCAAGTTAGAGATGAAGAAATGGCAAGCTCATGAACTGAAGCCACCTCAATAGATTCAGGACGAACAAAAATCCCAAAATAGTCCACATCATGAAGACTAGGACAAGGCTAACCACACAACCTACCTCAATAGGACCAGGATAACCATAACTAGCAGAAGCCACCACCATAGGATCTGCAAAACTAACCTCTATAGTATAAACCATAAGACCTATAGGAGAAAACATGGGGAGGAGTCCCCCTCCTATATTCCTGATCTATGAAGAGCACCCACTTCCAACCAACTCTAAAAGGGAGACCCAGTGAGCTCCCCCTGAAGAGGATTCACATGGGGAAGAGGGGAGAAAGGAGCATACACATAGACCCAAGAAGAAAATAATACCATTGAAAAGGAGCTAGAGACCACCACAAAATTAGGTACAAAGGAAGCAAAGCCCACTCCAATAACTCCCACGCAAGGTAGCCAGACCCCAACACACAACCAATGCCAACCAGCTATTTCTAGAATAGAACCAGTTTCAAAAAGGAGGTCCTCATCCTTAGAATATCATGCAGCCTTAGAAACTCGTGAACTCCCTCCTCTCAACTAGATAAGCACAAAAAAATCCAAATTTGTCAAGCATTGCTACAAGGGGAAGTCATGGAGGAGAATCCACTAGGCTAAACCCATAGAGAGTCCAAACCCAAACCAATACATTGATCCATCAAATAAAAGAAACACAATAGGTACGATTGGCTCTATAGACAGTTGTAGATGGATTCCTCACAACAACAAAATGAGTCACTGTGGGAACAAGGGACTAAGATCTAGAGAAGAGGAAGAGAAAAACTCTTGATGCAAAAGAGAGAAAGACATGAAAACTTGAAAGTTGCACATAGCTCTAGAAACTTGTAGGTGTTGGAACCACAAGTCACCACCCCATAAATAGGGGAGATCATCCAACAAGGAGAACCCATCTCACACCTCACATGCATATAGGAGGGAAATATAAAGGAGGCAAGGGAAACCCAAACAACCCAAACTCCAAGACAGAGAATTTGGTCACCCAAATAAAACTCCAAGACCCATAATGCAATCAAAATAATGGCTTCCCACAAACTCATCACGTCTCAGACAGAAAAGGAGTAGAGAATAGAACCCATCCAGAGGAAAGTAAAAATAGAGACAAAATGAGGCAAATTAGCTACTGAGACCTCTAAAAACTCCAATGTAGAACAAGAATAAGGATCATAGCTACCCATTTTGGTATTCTCCACAATAGATGCATTCAGACCAATACCTTCATCTTGATCATCTGCATCTCCTTTATCTCAAAAGTTGCCATCACTTTCATTTCTCATATAGTATTTTTTTGATATGAAATACGCAAGAAGAGGTTGCAAGATTTGTATTAATTCAAAAAATTAGTACAAAAAGTGGAGCTATAACTCTAGTGTCCATATATGAGCATTCCTAACTACTACATATTGGTTTTGAATACCACTATTAGAAACAAACCTACTCCAATACAATAAAATGACTTCGCAGCCCCATCATCAAATAGGACTCACAAACAAGATCCATAATAACCGCCTTAAACTAAATTAATCGATACGTTAGTGGTACATATACTAGCCACAATTATTTGTTATCAGAGCAGGGATTATTGCTAAAGATAGCAAAAAATCCATCAACAAGTGGGGCAAAAAGGCTGCACCCTCAAGGATTGGTTGTAGCAGCAAATTTGGTGTGAGACCAAAGCTGCATCCTATTGCAAACAATCATAACTATTTTTTATTTTCTTCTCTTTTTGCAGTGTATGCCAATCGTTGGCATCACCACCCTCATTCATAAACTTTAGAGATCAGGATGCAATATGAGAACGAGTGTTCTCAACTCTTGAAGAGTGGAGGCCCTCCTCCAATACATATGACTTTATAGGAATATTTGCCACCCAATCCTTTTTGGTAGAATCACAAATTTTAACTCGGTTTGAGAAAAATGAATTAGCTTGCTAAGATAGA
Organism: Cryptomeria japonica; assembly: GCF_030272615.1. Taxonomy (NCBI): domain Eukaryota; kingdom Viridiplantae; phylum Streptophyta; class Pinopsida; order Cupressales; family Cupressaceae; genus Cryptomeria; species Cryptomeria japonica. Next base: position 238,947,946 of record NC_081411.1, read on the forward strand.
TTTAGAATTGCCTTTGTATTTGGAGAAGGATCTTCCACTTATCTTCCCTTTTTCTTCTTTGGCTCCTTTTTTGGAGAGATTTCCTTCATAATGGGGATGTTTTCCATAGTGTAATGGTTCTATGGGAGGTATCTATCTACCAACGAGCCTCTCTCTTTGGCTATATTTTAACATTTGGATATTTAGTGACAATCTGTCTAGTTTTGTAGCATCTTTTGCATATGAAGGATAGACTTTCTTAGTCTAAAGGTTTTATCCAACTATGACCATTTGTATTGAGAATAATTTCTATCAGTATATTTTTAGAGGTGTCCAATTCCACTAAAATTTGAGAAAAGGTCATGTGGTTGAAATTTTAAGAATCTGTGTTTGTCATCTGGAAGTTTCCAAGGGAGTTCCCTATAGTTTTAAAGGAGTATTTGAAACAGTAATGAAGGGTAAAATTTGGAGGACAAACCCAAATTGGCATGGCTAAGAAGGGTTTCATGGATAAATTGAAGTGTGGATACCAAGATTTTAGTAACAATAAACAACGAAGCAATAACCAAACATGCAAGTGAAAATAAAATTACAAAATTCCTGATAAAATCTAGAGGATTCAAGAAATTTTATCATAAATCTCCAATTGACCCAGTCATATGCTTCCTTATTGTCGAGCTTAACTAAAATACTTAGAGCTCTAGTTTGATGAATTCAGTGAATACACTTGTAAGCTTTGATCACTCCATCAACCATTAAATTTTTAGTGCAAATCTAATTTGTTACTCAAAAATGATGGAAGGTAGAATGGTTTTAATATATTTTTCTATTAATTTTTACACAATCTATACAAAGTATTACAAAAAAAAAATAGTACTAAATTCATCCAGTGATGTGTGAATTAGAGAAATGAATTCATTGTTAACCTCCTATAGGATTGTTGATTTATTCATCTATTCTTTAATAGTTTAGACCAAATCCTTGCCAATGATATTGCAACATCTATGGAATAAACCTACTGCAATGCCATAGGGACCACATGAACATTGTCTAAATGAAGTTGTCTTACTGCCAATTTGATTAAACTGACCATTGAATAATCTTCCAACAACCTTAATTAATTATAGAGAAATCAATTTGAGAATTTTATGTAAAACTAAATTATGTGGGATCTATTGGGAACCTTCCCAATTATTGACAAGATTCTAAAAGAAACAAACTGTACACTCTTTGATGACCCTAAGATCCTCTTGTCTTATTTGGTACTTAAATCATAGAGATTATGTTCTAATCACATCATACCTTTGTAGCATTGTTGAAGTATTTATAATTCTTATCTCCATCTTTGAGCCAAGACTCTCTAGACTTTTTCTTCCAAAAGACCTCTTCCTTAACAAAGATATCCATGTATTCCTTCATGATTTCTTACATCTAAAAATGTGCTTAATCCATATCAAGAAGAAGGATTGTGTTTCTTCATTGAGTAGGATCAATGTCAATTCAACATTGACCTTGGTCTTGGAAATGTTTTATTTTTTAGATAAGTTGTGGATAAGTGGTCCACTCCTAAATATAATTAATTTCAAAAGAAAACATTAAAACATGCATGCCCTATAATAGAGGTGCCTCAAAGAACACATTAAATTCTTAAATCCTAGCTCATCTATTACCCATTTGCCACTTATCTCAAGGAACAACTACCTCGCCATTTTCTAAGTGAAGAATCGTCACAAACAAACCAAAGGGACCTCAAACATAGTGCTAATGAATCTTATCATATATCTAGTGGAAAAAGACCTAGCACCCTAACAAAATATTATTAGCAAATTAAGGCTCCAATACTATAGGGTGTGTGGAATGAACCTCCAAGTGCATCTAGTAGAAAAGTGAGGCAATCCAGTGCAAAAAATCATGCACACGAACAACCATCCCACAACATAGGATAAAAGAGAGTGAAGCATCATCAAGCCAAAAAATATTAAAAATGAAGAAACCTAGCCCAAAAAATATAAGGAATTCTTATCATTCTCAATGATGTCTATGAGCTTCACATGTTCTACCATCATAATCAACTTACCTTCCTTGGTATTTTTGTTTGTTCCTTGATTTTCCAACTAGTTTGCCGCATTATTGGCCTTACAATATATATTGTAATTTGAAAATTTCATATTTTTGAGACTATCCCACACTCTGTTAATTAACTTATCCAATCTCCAATTAAGAAAACATTTTTTTGTTATCCCATTAACACATAATACCGAATCACCTTCTATGTCAACTTCCATCTAGCCTCTTTTTTGGCACTCTTCTAGAACCCTATTATGGCCAATGTCTTCTACTTCGTTATTGATTAATATATCATTTGGTCCAGCCATCACCCACAACACTTCACCTTTCAATTGGATGAAGATTAGGTGGGTTCTTTCTATTTTTTTTTGACATTGGCATGAGACTAATACTTTTTAAAAACTCCTCATTTATCATGACTATGATGATGCAAAATATTGGATTTTCCTTTTGAGGCTTCATCAACTTGGATCATCACTATTTATAGCCTTTTATTTTTTGAGAGAGGAGCTCCATGTCTAAATAGGAGAATTTATTATTTCGAATCAAGAATGTGTTAGTATTAGAAATAGTCATACGACCCCTTAGGACACCATACGACCCATAACGACACCATACGATCTATAATGATACTATACGGTCCGTAACCATACGACCCTTAGGAATGCCTCTTTTTGCTCTCCAACTCGCCTGATCGTTGCGAGCCACAACCTAGCAGCAAAATCGCCCAATTACTGAAATTACTCAAAGTTATCAATATTCAACATCGCGTTGCTCGAAGCGCGTTAATCATAACAATAATCTGTCTGATCCTACGAGGTCGTGTTATGGCACTCTAAAAAAGCCTCTCTCAGTTTCGGTAGAGTCGGATCCACTTGCTCGTGGTGACTCTTTCTTGGTTGCGACAAAAAGTGTCAGATGAGTTCAATGAAAAGTTGCACAATGCTCCATCTTTCAATTCGTTCATCGCGACATCGAACTGTCAGCTCGTACGCGTCAGGGTGGCCGGGTTTACGCTAGGAATGCCTTCTTTTTGCTCTCCAACTCGCCCGATCGTTGCGGGACACACCCTTGCAGTAAAATCGCCCAAGTGCTCAAATAGCTCAAAATTGTCAATATTTGGCATCGCATTTGTCGGTGCCCGTTAATCATAAGAGTGATTCGTAACAACACCTAAGGGGTCATATGGTGTCCTATGGCCCCATAGGACACCATATAATCCCTTAGGTGTCCATACGACCCATAATGACACCATATTGTGTCCTAAGGGGTCATATTGTGTCCTAAGGAGTCATAGGACACCATATGACCCCTTAGGACAACATACGACCCATAACGACACCATATTGTTTCCTAAGGGGTCATATTGTGTCCTAATGGGTCATAAGAGACTATATGACCCCTTAGGACACCATACGATCCATAACGACATTGTATTGTGTCCTAGGGGGTCATATGGTGTCCTAAGGGGTCATAGGACACCATATGACCCGTTACGACACCATACGACCCATAACGACACCTAAAGGGTCATATGGTGTCCTATGGCCCCATAGGACACCATATGACCCCTTAGGTGTCCATTCGACCCATAACGATGCCATATTTTATCCTAAGGGGTCATAGGACACCATATGACCCCTTAGGACACCATACAAGCCATAATGACACCATATTGTGTGCTAAACGGTCATATGGTGTCCTAAGGGCTCATAAGACACCATATGACCCCTTAGGACACCTTACGACCATAATGACACCATAGGACACCATACGACCCATAACAACACCATACGACCCATAATGACACCATACGATCCATAACAACACGAAAGGGGTCATATGGTGTCCTATGGCCCCATAGAACACCATATGACCCCTTAGGTGTCCATACGACCCATAACGACACCATATTGTGTCCTAAGAGGTCATATTATGTCCTAAGGGGTCATAGGACACCACATGACCTCTTAGGACACCATACGACCCATAACGAGACCATATTGCGTCCTAAGGGGTCATATGGTGTCCTAAGGGGTCATAAGACACTATATGACCCCTTAGGACACCATATGACCCATAACGACATCGTATTGTGTCCTAGGGGGTCATATGGTGTCCTAAGGGGTCATAGGACACCATATGATCCCTTACAACACCATACGACCCATAACGACACCATATTGTGTTTCTAGTGTATTTTTTCTGGATTCGATTGTGTGTATATTTTTTCATCAACGTTTCGAATCACACTCCGTGATTCATCATCAGGATGAAGAGAATTCCCAAGACACGGAGTGTGATTCGAAACGTTGATGAAAAAATATACACACAATCGAATCCAGAAAAAATACACTAGAAATGCAAAATGGATTGTGGAAATCTCATAGCTTTAACCATATTGTGTCCTAAGGGGTCATATGGTGTCCTAAGGGGTCATGGGACACCATATGACCCCTTAGGACACCATACAAGCCATAACGACACCATATTGTGTGCGAAGGGGTCATATGGTGTCCTAAGGGGTCATAAGACACCATATGACCCCTTAGGACACCTTACCACCCATAACGACACCATAGGACACCATATGACCCATAATGACACCATACGATCCATAAGAACACCTAAGGGGTCATATTGTGTCCTATGGCCCCATAGGACACCATATGACCTCTTAGGTGTCCATACGACCCATAACGAGACCATATTGTGTCCTAAGAGGTCACATTGTGTCCTAAGGGGTCATAGGACACCATATGATCCCTTAGGACACCATACGACCCATAACGAGACCATATTGTGTCCTAAGGGGTCATATGGTGTCGTAATGGGTCATAAGACACTATATGACCCCTTAGGACACCATATGACCCATAACGACATTGTATTGTGTCCTAGGGGGTCATATGGTGTCCTAAGGGGTCATAGGACACCATATGACCCCTTACGACACCATACGACCCATAATGACACCTAAGGGGTCATATGGTGTCCTATGGCCCCATAGGACACCATGTGACCCCTTAGGTGTCCATCCGACCCATAACAACACCATATTGTGTCCTAAGGGGTCATATGGTGTCCTAAGGGGTCATATGGTATCCTGAAGGGTCATAGGACATCATATGACCGCTTAGGACACCATATGACCCATAACGATACCATATTGTGTGGTAAGGGGTCATATGGTGTGCTAAGGGGTCATTTGGTGTGCTAAGGGGTCATATGGTGTCCTAAGGGGTCATAAGACACCATATGACCCATTAGGACACCATAGGACCCATAAGAACACCCTATTGTGTGCTAAGGGGTCATATGGTGTCTTAAGGGGTCATAAGACACTATATGACCCCTTACGACACCATATGACCAATAATGATATCGTATTGTGTCCTAAGGGGTCATATGGTGTCCTATGGGGTTATAGGACACCATATGATCCCTAGCGACACCATACGACCCATAATGACACCTAAGGGGTCATATGGTGTCCTAAGGGGTCATAGGACACCATATGACCCCTTAGGACACCATTCGACCCATAACAACACCGTATTGTGTCCCAGGGGGTCATATGGTGTCCTAAGGGGTCATAGGACACCATATGACCCCTTACGAGACCATACCACCCATAACGACACCTAAGGAGTCATATGGTGTCCTATGGCCCCATAGGAAACTATATGACCCCTTAGGTGTCCATACGACCCATAAGGACACCATATTGTGTCCTAAGGGGTCATAAGACACCATATGACCCCTTAGGACAACATACGACCCATAACGACACCATATTATGTCCTGGGGGGTCAGATGGTGTCCTAAGGGGTCATAAGACACCATATGACCACTTTGGACACCATACGACCCATAATGACACTGTATTGTGTCCTAGGGGGTCATATGGTGTCCTAAGGGGTCATAGGACACCATATGACCCCTTACAACACCATACGACCCATAACGACACCATATTGTGTCCTAAGGGGTCATATGGTGTCCTAAAGGGTCATAAGACACCATATGACCCCTTAGGACACAGTTTTGGTAGACTCGGATCCATTTGCTCGTGGCGACTCTTTCTCGGTTGCAACAAAAAGTGTTAGATGAGTTCAATGAAAAGTTGTACAATGCCCCATCTTTCAATCCGCTCATTGTGACACCGAACCGTCAGCTCGTACACGTCGGGGTGACCGGGTTTATGCTAGGAATGCCTTCTTTTTGCTCTCCAACTCGCCCGATTGTTGCGTGCCACACCCTAGCAGCGAAATCGCACGTTCATGATCTCGAGTGACAAGCCCCTCCTGTAAGCATCACAATATAAATTAAACTAAATACAAGTGTCGTTAAAATTTCCAATAACATATTATTAAGATAACAAATCTAATGCTAAATTTACTAAATTTACAAACTTGTCTCATACTTCTGTTAAAGCAGTTGAACTTGCTACTGCTACAGCGACACCGTGCTCCATTGACGCATGGACAACAGGAGTAGTCTCTGATGTCAACATCTAAAAATTAAAAAAAGTATATTGATTAATCGCTAAAACTATCTATATTATTTAATAACAACATTAAAGATAAATTGTTTACCTTGGTGAAAGATTGTCGATGAAATACACTACGAGGTGTTGATGTTGAATCTCTAGCATCAAACTATTTGACATCCAAAATTAGTAATTAGAAAATCATTCACATAAGGTTCAACTATCTACATATAATAATTATATTTCTTCACTCGTTGTATACCTGTGGAGTCGACGAAGTAGTGAAAAAGGGTGCTGCAGGAATGTTGCTAGTATTGTGAACACTTGACCCTGATTTTTTATCATAATAATTTACTAATTTAGATATATTCTCAAATTTACATATAAGATCTAATAAAAATATTGAAATGAACTTGTAATGAAATTCACCTGGGTATGAATGCCAAATGGTTCATCCAACAAGGATTTTGTCATGTCAATGTTCTTTGTAGCAAACTCCGCTCATGCACGTGCATTCTCAGAACTATTAGGATCATAAGTGCAAAGAGAACCACAAGATCGACAAAAATGAGCTGGAACTCAATGCCTAGAAGAATCAACATCATCACTCGCATCACCCTCTACTAGAGGCCTAGCATATTGTATAAGGGTCTGAGTGAGTGAGCTAATCGATTCTAGAGTTTTGACCTCAATACTCTCCTTCACAATGGAAGGAATAATAACATGCTCCACCATAGGTCTGGCCAAGGATCTTGGTGGGAGATTTGGATCACGCTGTGCACCCTCTCTATCATGCGAGGAACCCCCACCTCTACCTTGGAAATCTAGAAAATCAAAATGGTTTGGGATCTCATTAAGGACAAACTCACAGTACAATTTTCTCAAAAAGTATTGGGGTACCTCATGATTATTGCATGGGGGCTGATCAAATACCATCCACCACCTATCCCAAAAATTGTTCTTAATCCCTTCATGATGACACCAATGAATAGGGAATCTCCTACATCCAGGGTGTAAAGGTTGATTCGTTCGGGGGTCCGTAAAAATAGCACACAAGTCAAATTTATTAATTTTCTTTTTCTTCACTGCCGCATATGATAATTTGTCAGCATAAAATTGCTTTTGTTCTTCCTTCTTACAGGACCAAAAATTTATTTGCCCACTAATATATTGTATGTGAGATACAGTAGATTACAAAGAACTAGCAAGGTTTGTCCTATGGGAGTTTGTTCTAATGGGATCTTTTAGCCTTGTGATTAAACCTTCAAGCTCTTTCTGGCTATTTTCTATTTGACCTAATAGGTTTTCTTGTGTACCTATGGGATGTCTAGGGATTGTAGGAGGTTCTTGATGTGCTTCTTCTTCAATATGGTCTTCATGAGGAGGTGATTGATGTGCTTCTTCTTCAATATGGTCTTCATGAGGAGGCGATTGAGTGTTTTTAACATTTTCTTCTCTAATCTCATTTCCTGATAATGAAAATAAATTTAAATCAATAAACCTAGTTTAATCTTCAAATTAATAAAAAAAATGACAATAAGAAAATAAAAATACATACCTCTTTGAGCTCTTCGATGGCATGGCGGCATTTTGATAAGAGATGGACAACTTAGTGCCCAATTTCAAGCTTTTACAAAGGGTGAGCGCAAGAAAATGGCACCCGAAAATGCCAAAACGCGGGTTTGAAATGCAGAATGCATCCAAAATACGGAGCAGAGTTTTTTTGAAGTTTACAATGCACATAAGGCGCACGCCTTATAAGGCATGCGCACTATAGGGTGCACGCCCTATAGTGCGTGCAGCTTGTAAGCCGTGCACCTTATGCACTTTTTAAATTTTTTTTGAAGTGTGGCACCTTTTTGGTACCACAACTTCATGCATATACCCTACACAAAGACTCAAGAAGAAAACAATACCATCAAAAAGGAGCTAGACACCACCAAATAATTAGGTACAATGGAAGCAAATCCCACTCCAATAACTCCCACGTAGGGTAGCCAGACCGCAACACACAACCAATGCCAACCAACTATTGCTAGAATAGAACTAGTTCCAAAAAGGAGGTACTCAACATTCAAATATCATGCAGCCCTAGAAACTCATGAAATCCCTCCTCTGAACTAGAGAAGCACAAAAAAATCCAAAGCTATCAAGCATTGCTACAAGGGGAAGTCATGGAGGAGAATCCACAAGGCTAAACCCATAGAGAGTCTAAACCCAAACTAGTACATTGATCCATCAAATAAAAGAAACACGGTAGGTATAGTTGGCTCTAAAGACAATTGTAGACGGATCCCTCACAACAACAAAATGAGCCACTTTGGGAATAAGAGACTAAGATCTAGAGAAGAGGGAGAGAAAACCTCTTGATGTAAAAGAGAGAAAGACATGAAAACCTGAAAGTTGCACATAGCTCTAGAAAATTGTAGTTGTTGGAACCACAAGTCACCACCCCACAAATAGGGGAGATTCTCCAATAGTGAGCACCCATCTCACACCTCACATGCATATGCGAGAGCGATATAAGGGAGGTAGGGGAAACCCAAACAACCCAACCTCCAGGATAGAGAAATTGGGCACCCAAATAAAACTGCAAGACCCATTAACCCAAACAAAATAATGGCTGCCCACAAACTCATCACCTCTAAGACAGGAAGGGAGTAGAGCATAGAACCCAGCCAGAGGAAAGTAAAAATAGAGAGAAAATGAGGCAAAGTACCTACTAAGACCTCCAAAAACTCCACTATAGAATGAGAATAAGGTTCATAGCCACCTGTTTTGGCATTCTCCATAATAGATGCATTCAGACCAATGCCTTCATCTTGATCATCTCCATCTCCTTTATCTCAAAATTTATCATCACTTTCATTTCTCATATAATATTTTTTTGATATGAAATATGCAAGAAGAGGTTGCAAGATTTGTATTAATTCAAAAAATTAGTACAAAGAGTGAAGCTATAACTCTAGTTTCCATACATGAGCAATCCTAACTACTACATATTGGTTTTTAATGCTACTATTAGAAACAAACCTACTCCAATACAATAAAATCACTTTGCAGCCCCATCATCAAATATGACTGAAAAATAAGATCCATAATAACTGCCTTAACCTAAATTAATAGATACATTAGTGGTACATAGACTAGCCAAAATTGTTTGTTATTAGAGCAAGGATTATTGCTAAAGATAGCAAAAAATCCATCAACAAGTGGGGAAACCCTCAATGATTGGTTGTAACACCAAATTTGGTGTGAGACCAAAGGTGTATCCTATTGCAAACAATCATAACTATTTTATTTTTCTTCTCTTTTTACAGTGTATGCCAACCGTTGGCAACACCACCCTCATTGATAAACTTTAGAGATCAAGATGTTATATGAGAATGAGTGTTCTCAAATATTGAAGAGTGGATGCCCTCTTCCAATACATACGACTCTATAGGTATATTTGCCACCCGATCCGTTGTGGTATCTAATCATAAATTTTAACTCAATTTGAGAAAAAATGAATTAGTTTGCTAAGATAGATTTAGAATTGCCTTTGTATTTGGAGAAGGATCTTCCACTTATCCTCCCTTTTTCTTCTTTGGCTCCTTTTTTGGAGAGATGTCCTTCATAATGGGGATGTTTTCCATAGTGTAATGGTTCTAGGGGAGGTATCTATTTACCAACGAGCCTCTCTGTTGGACTATATTTTGACATTTGGATATTTAGTGACAATCTGTCTAGTTTTGTAGCATCTTTTGCATACGAAGGATAGACTTTCATAGTCTAAAGGTTTTAAATTGTTGTAGAATGGAGTCTAGTTTCTAAAAATATAATTTTTTTCAAAATATGATGAACGTGTAAAAATCTATACCCAAAATAGTGCATGTTGGTTTTTGACAAAAAACAGACACACTAACAAAAGAAATTATATATGAAAGACTTAATGAAATCAAAATTTGAAATAAATTACATTTTTGGATAGCTAAGAGAGAGCTCAAGTTTACCACAGTATTTTTTTTAACTTCATTGAAACACATGCAAACCTGACGGAGAGCATGACCAAAAATATGTCAAAATTTTCAATGTTCTGACAAAAACACGTCTCTAGCTTGAAATGATCATCCAAACCTTTGGGTTGGATGCCCAAGGCAAATCCAAACCATAGGTTTGGTGTTTCCCAAAGCGGGCCATTTGGCGCTCGCCAAATATGGCGAGCACCCTATTTGGTGTGCGCCAAAAATGGCGCTCGCCCTATTTGGCGTGCGCCAAATGTGATGAATGGATATTCCATTTGGCGCGCGCTGAATAAGGATGAAAAGGGAGATAGCTCGAGGCATAGGAGAATAAGGGACTTGTGAGAGCTAGAAAGGGGAGGGACAAAGAAGAGTATGTATCTATAAGAATGAAGAGCCCGAGAAGAGGTAAGGGGAGAGAGAGAATATGAGATCTAGTTCATAGAGAGAGATGGAACTATGAGGGAAGGGAGATAAAGAAGGGAGAGGTGAGATGGGGGTTTCTATGTACACAATTGGCACTCTCCCTATTTGGTGCGCGCCAAATGTAGAATAGATACATACTCTTTTTTGTCCCTCCCCTCTGTAGCTCTCACAATTCCCTTATTCTCCTATTCCTCGAGCTATCTACCTCTTCATCCTTACACCCATCTAATTCCCTCTCTCACCTCTTTCCCTCAGTTTTTTCCTCACTCCCTCCTCTCTCTAGGTTCTAAGGGGTCATAAGACACCATCTGACCCCTTAGGACATAAAAATGACCCCTAATGACACCTAAGGGGTCATAGGACACCATATGACCTCTTAGGTTACCATAGGACCCATAATGACACCATATTGTGTCCTAAGTGGTCATAGGACACCACATGACCCCTTAGGACACCATACAACCCATAACGACACCATATTGTGTCTTAATGGGTCATAGGGCACCATATGACCCCTTAGGTGTCGTTACCTCTTAGGACACCATATGATCCCTTAGGTGTCCATACGACCCACAACGACACCATATTGTGTCCTAAGGCGTCATATGGTGTCCTAAGGGGTCATAAGACACCATATAACCCGTTAGGACACCATACAACCCATAACAACACCATATTGTGTCTTAGGGGGTCATATGGTGTCCTAAGGGGTCGTAGGACACCATATGAGCCCTTATGACACCATATGACCCATAACGACAACTAAGGGGTCATATGGTGTCCTATGGCCCCATAGGACACCATATGACCCCTTAGGTGTCCATACAACCCATAACGACACCATATTGTGTCCTAAGGGGTCATATGGTGTCCTAAGGGGTCATAAGACACCATATGACCCCTTAGGACACCATACGACCCATAACGACACCGTATTGTGTCCTAAGGGGTCATATGGTGTCCTAAGGGGTCAAAGGACACCATATGACCCCTTACGACACCATACGACCTATAATGACACCTAAGGGGTCATATGGTGTCCTATGGCCCCATAGGACACCATATGACCCCTTAGGTTTCCATACGACTCATAACAACACCATATTGTGTCCTAAGGGGTCATATGGTGTCTTAAGGGGTCATAGGACACCATATGACTCCTTAGGACACCGTACGACCCATAACGACACCATATTGTTTGCTAAGGGGTCATATGGTGTCCTAATGGGTCATAAGACACTATATGACCCATTAGGACACCATAAGATCCATAACGACACCGTATTGTGTCCTAGGGGGTCATATGGTGTCCTAAGGGGTCATAGGACAAGATATGACCCCTTACGATACCATACGACCCACAACGACATCGTATTGTGTCCTAAGGGGTTATATGGTGTCCTAAGGGGTCATAAGACACCATATGACCCCTTACGACACCATACGACTCATAACAACACCTAAGGGGTCATATGGTGTCCTATGGCCCCATAGGACACCATATGACCACTCAGGTGTCCATATGACCCATAACAACACCATATTGTGTCCTAAGGGGTCATAAGACACCATATGACCCCTTAGGACACCATATGACCCATAACGACACCATATTGTGTCCTAGGGGTTCATATGGTGTCCTAAGGGGTCATAGGACACCATATGACCCATTACGACACCATACGACCCATAATGACACCTAAGGGGTCATATGGTATCCTAAGGGGTCATAAGACACCATATGACCCCTTAGGTGTCCATACGACCCATAATGACACCATATTGTGTCTTAAGGGGTCATATGGTGTCCTCAGGGGTCATAAGACACCATATGGCCCCTTAGGAGGACATATGACCCATAATGACACCATATTGTTTCCTAAGGGGTCAGATGGTGTCCTAAGGGGTCATAAGACACCATATGACCCCTTAGGACACCATACGACCCATAACAACACTGTATTGTGTCCTAGGGCATCATATGGTGTCCTAAGGGGTCATAGGACACCATATGACCCCTTATGACACCATACAACCCATAACGACACCATATTGTGTCCTAAGGAGTCATAAGACACCATATGGCCCCTTAGGACACAGTTTCGGTAGAATCGGATTGAGTTGCTCATGGCGACTCTTTCTCGGTTGCGACAAAAAGCGTAAGATGAGTTTAGTGAAAATTTGCACAATGCCCCATCTTTCAATCCACTCATCGCGGCACTGAACTGTCAGCTCATACGCGTCGGGGTGGCCGGGTTTACGCTAGTAATGCCTTCTTTTTGCTCTCCAACTCGCCCGATCATTGTGGGACACACCCTAGCAGCGAAATCGCCTAAGTGCTCAAATTGCTCAAAGTTGTCAATATTTGGCATTGCATTTCTCGGCGCCCTTTAATCATAAGAATGATCTGTCTGATCCTATGGGGTCATGTTATGGCACTCTAAAAAAGGCTCTCTTGGTTTTGGTAGACTCAGATCCAGTTGCTCGTGGCAACTTTTTCTTGGTTATGACAAAAAGCGTCAGATTAGTTCAATGAAAAGTTGCACAATGCCCCATCTTTCAATCCGCTCGTCGCAGAACCGAACTGTCAGCTTGTTGGTATCGAGGTGGTCATGTTTATGCTAGGAATGCCTTCTTTTTTCTCTCCAACTCGCCCGGTCGTTGTGGGACACACCCTAGCAGCAAAATCGCCCAAGTGCTCAAATTGCTCAAAGTTGTCAATATTCGGCATTGCATTTCTCGATGCCCGTTAATCATAAGAATGATCCGTTTGATCCTACAGAGTTGAGTTATGGCACTCTAAAAAAGCCTCTCTCAGTTTTGGTAGACTCAAATCCAGTTGCTCGTGGCGACTCTTTCTCGGCTGCGACAAAAAGCGTCAGATGAGTTCAATGAAAAGTTGCACAATGCCCCATCTTTCAATCCGCTCGTCACGGCACCAAATCATCAGCTTGTACGCATTGGGGTGGACAAGTTTATGCTAGGAATGCCTTCTTTCTACTCTCCAACTCGCCCGATCGTTGCGGGCCACACCCTAGCAGCGAAATCGCCCAAGTGCTCAAATTGCTCAAAGTTGTCAATATTCGGCATCGCGTTTCTCGACGCCTGTTAATCATAAGAATGATCTGTCTGATCATGCGGGGTCATGTTGTGACACCAAACCGTCATCTCATACGCGTCGGGGTGGCTTGTGTCTTGGATTACAAATACATATTAAGGTTCAAAGCTTAAGTAACAATAAACTTTGTGCAATTATTCATCTAATCATTTGTACTGTAATTATGGATAACCATGATAAATGATTTGCATTAACCAAAAAGCTATAAATCCATGCAACATTGTATACCGTTAAAACTATCAAATATATCTAATACAAACAAATAGGCTTGCCAAAAGCCATATGGACTTAGAATTTCACATATTCATAAAACAAAACATATGTTCAAAATTGCTATAAAGGCATACAACATGATATCCAATAAAGTCAAATAGGGGCTTGCGAAAAGCCATATGGACATAGAATGTCACATATTCGTAATACAAAACATATGTTCAAATTTTCCATATAGGCATACAACATGGTATCCAATAAAGTCAAATAGGAGCTTGCCAAAAGCCATATGGCGATAGAATGTCACATATTCGTAATACAAAACATATGTTCAAAATTGCCATATAGGCATACAACATAGGACCCTATTCTATTCATTTCCCTCCAGGGGAAGGAAGCAGATCATGAGATATCTTTTCCTATCGAGGGGATGGAGATGTATATGATGCAGGTGTCTTTCGAGTACGTCCACTTGACCTCCTCTCCAGACTTTTTTGTAACTCCACCTGATACAATGAAAAGAATGATGTTAGCATATACAAAAATTGAATTTTAGAATGACATATAATAGAATAGTCACTTACCGCATACAAATAATCATGATGTTCATCCACAATAGGTGCACGTTCATGATCTGGAGTGACAAGCCCCTCCTGTAAGCATCACAATATAAATTAAACTAAATACAAGTGTCGTTAAAATTTTCAATAACATATTATTAAGATAACAAATGTAATGCTAAATCTACTTAATTTACAAATATGTCTCATACGTTTGTTAAAGCAGTTGAACTTGCTACTGCTGCAACAACACTGCGCTCCATTGACGCATGGACAACAGGAGGAGTCTCTGATGTCAACATTTGAAAATTAAACAAAGTATATTGATTAATCACCAAAACTATCTATATTATTTAATAACAACATTAAAGATAAACTGTTTACCTGAGTGAAAGATTGTGTACCCTCTGTCTTTCTGCAAAGTTTGTACCGTTGTTGACAACAACAACTTTACCGATGCTACCCCCCTGAAGTCCATGCTCCGCCGCTGTCGTGTGTTTTCTGCCGGTGCCCATACATTTTGGTCTCCAACTACTTTCATTTCCACCAACCACTGCCACCTCCAGAACCTCCCGCTGGGATGCTTCATCCTCGTCGGGGTGTCGTGTTCCCACCACCTCCCGACTTGATTTCTATGCCGACCGATGCAACCTTTACACCAACGCCACTGCTTCATCTGAACAGGAACCTACGATCCTGTCTTGACGGGCCCATGCCGCCACATGACAACTTTTCATTGGTTCATTGAACCTTGTCAGCCCAAATTATAGCTACCCAACCACCACGTGACATTTTTTTATTGGCCTGTCAAGCCATCATCAACCACGTGAGACAACTGCATCAGTGCCACGTAGCGGACAATTATTCGTCAGAACTGCCTAGTTGACAATACACATGACCTCCATATCGTATCCGTATTGACATGACATCAGACACGTCAACATCATCGACCAGTCATAGGCTGCCACATCATCAGGGCCGTACAGTATGGTCACCCAGTCAATAGGGTGGTGAAGTTTTCCCGATGGCTAGACAACCGCCAATTTTAAGCCCACGAAATGCCGATGTAAGCACACATCAACATTTTTTTGAAAATTTGAAGGCCCCATTCTTGAGCCTTGCATTTCATCTCCTCATATTGATAGCACATCACCTCTTGGACTCGATGATGCAATTAGTGCGCCAATTTTGCCTTCTTGTGATTTAGTGCAGTAAGATATTTTATGTCTTCTAGCTTCAGTTCATTGGGATGACTAATTGACAGACATTGCAGGTTTGTTTATGGAGTCATACATTGCAGATTTGGGAGAAATCATTGATTACATTCATCTTCTCTTTGATGAAGATGATCCTTCTTTGATTTTTGTGAGGGAACACTCTAACCCTCTTGTGCATTCTCTATATGATCATTCTTTAGAGGTTGACATGATTATGGATACTTTCGTACAATAGTCGGAGGAGGTCTCTTTATTCTTTGAGGAGACATGTGAGTCTTTGGATATTGTTCTACATTCTCCTCCACTAGATCTTGGAGTGCCCTTTTCAGTAGTGTGGACTAGTTCACCATCTTTGGAGGGGGTATCATTCAACATCAACATGGGGACACTTGAGTAGTTTTCAGAGATTCTATTCATCATGAGTTTTTTTCCTACCTCTTCCCTTCATGATTGGGGAGACTTCATGGATACACCTTTGGTTTTGTTTCTTTCTAAGGGGAGGAATAATGTTTGACGTTCGTGGAGCAATTTCTTCATTCAGCATCGAGCTTCTATCATTGGTGCAGATTCTACATTGAGGTGGGGCTATCTAGTTTCTCTTCTTCTCTCATATGGGGTGGAATTTTTCCTCACATGGGGTTTTGTTTCTCACATGCTTCTTTGAGAGTTTCTTTGTATATAGTTTTCATCTCTCTTTTGGGGGGAGGGTTTTTTCCCATTGGGTTTTTCTCACTTTCCTTTCTTTATGAGAGATTGCATTGGTTTGCGTGCATTTGCATTTGTACATGGGTACCTAACATGGCCTTGTATCCGAGACCTATCTTGCATTGCTTAGTTGCATTGTATACTTAAGTGCATTCCCCTAAGTTGCACTTAAGGGGGGGGGGGGGTGTTGGTGTCATTAATTATTCATCTTGGATATTATTACACCTTACTTAAGTTTACTTAGGTACATGCATTTCATAGTAGTTTGGGTATGAGACACTTAGGTATTTGTGCCACATTGGGATAGTGTTTTGTAGGAGAATTTCCACCTTTTGTGGTCTTATCTTTTTGTTACATTCCACATTCGGTGGGTGATCCACCTTATGTGGAATATTATATTGTTTCTCGCACCTACCACACTTATTTCCTACCTACCTTTGTTTTTCTTTGAGCTCTTGATCTTGGCAAAATCTCATAGTTATAAACCAAGATGTGCAGTATTCTCTAAAAGATAATCAAATAAAATTTAAGTATTTTTATTGTGTAACACCTTATTCTTGGAAGAGCACTCAATAAGGTCATGAGAAGCCTCATGGGAGGAATCTTAGGTGGAATTATTGATTGAATTTATAGGATTTGGAAGTGAATTGAAAAATATGAATGTCTAGTACTAGAGTCTCATTGGCTTTTTAGGTGGAGGAAATCAAATGAGGATCACCATATATAGGGGAATAAGTAACTAGAGATTTCAACCAGCCAGTGAGATTTGTTGCTTCAAAATATTTTTCCAAAGGTAAATAAGGTTGAATGATATTTCCTTTAGTCTTTATGTTGAAAATATCCTCAACAATTAAGAGGGTTGTAGAGCTATTCGAAATGTATTTAATACAATTCATTGAAGAATTACCTCTATTCAAATAATCAAAAAGAGAATTGGAAGATAATAAATCTCCACCTTCTGTTTCCATTTAATAAATTCAGAAATTAGTTCAAGCTCTTTTGAGTGAGGTTAATTAAAGTCCAATTCAATACAAATACAAAGATATAGATGCCAAATGCCTCATCAGTAAAATTCTCATTTAGGCTAATAAAGAAGCCTAAAGCATCTTAAAATTCTCAAAGGAATCCCTCATATCAATACTTAGACCCGGAAGATTATAAAGTTGGGTCCAAATCAACATTTTCCCTAGAACTTGAGTAAGAGGGTTAAAATTAGGTTCATAATCCTTGATGAAGAATCCCAACCCATCCATCACCAACAATCAATGAAATATTATATTCTTTTTTTAATTCAGCAAAAGCATACTCCACCAAGAAGAATCCATTGGATAGATATTTAAATTTAACCTTAGTGTCCCACTTATTCATTAACCAATTTATAATTCTTGAATGAGCAAGCCATTTCCTAGTCCATTTGACAAAGAAGGCACATTCCTTTAAATGACACACAATATGCTAATATTTTATGAGGTAATAATAATCACTTCGCTTTTAACAATACAATATTTCTCGGGTTCAATTGGATTGTGATGATTAGGTGTGGCTTTAGGGGTCTCCTATTATTCTCCAAGTATGTAGAGGCCCATGGGAAAAAGTAATGTGAAGGAAAATGTTGTAAATATTACTAAGATTTATGTGTATAACCAAGAGGGATACAATCTGCACTAGTGGTCATGACTAAGGTCCATTTTCCTTGATTACCAAAACATAATTTGATACAATTCAGTGATTGGTAGATAATCTTGATCACCCTAGGGCTCTATTATTTCTCAATATTTTTTATTTTCATCAATGAATTTTTTCAAATCACTAGAAATTCATAAAAAATCCTAGAAAATTTTGATGAAAAGTAGCAAATATAACTATTATAATTATTGTTAATTATAAAATATATCAAGTCTAATGTTTAATTTAATATATTATAAAATTAAAAAATAAAATTCAAATATATGTGTTAAGAAAATTGAGAGTAGATTAAACAACAAACATAGTTTAATAAAGACAATGAATTACATGGTTCATCAAAGGTGGCTATGTCCGTAGAAAAGTGAATTATTTTTTTTCCTTGAATGATCGTAGCAATTACATCAAGTTTCATCAACTTCAAATATTATCTTCATCAATTTTTCGTAAAACTTCTCATTTACAACAAAGAGTCAAAAGATATGGGAATGTTAAAGGTTGGGGAAATTGAAAGGGTGTGCTTGTTGGATTTCACAACTAAACAATATATTCTCAAGTGAAACTACCAAAAGAACAACTCACAATGAGAATTTAGAAATATTTTCCAGAAATATAAGTGATCGTATATGCACTCCTATATATGTAGTTACATAGCTAACAAATAGATGTATGGTATTGACATGTGGACTATTACGTCAATCGTACTTTTTATTTTTGGGGTTTTGACATACTTTAGTATAATTCAAAATAGTTTTTCTACAATAATTATTTTAACTAAATATGCATGACTTGTCTAATACACTGGTATAGAATAAAAGGTTTGTAAATAGTTATGTTAATGTTGTCCAACAAATTAGAAATGGGATTTTTTTAATATAAAGTAATGGAAGGTAATTATAAATAAATAAATACCACTATTCGTTACATGGGCGATTACTATACATGGATCTCAAGAATCAACACTCAACAATCCAAGACTAAAATTTTACAACTTTGTCTAGAGTTAATTAATAAAGGGTCTTCGAAGAGAACCACCATTTAATTCCTTTGATCCATATATACAATATATACATTTTACATAAGATCAACCACTCATAATTTGTGATATAAATCCATCAAGTATTAGTTTCAATGTGTAGGAATGAAATAAATAAACAAGCAAAAATCTCTTTCCAAGCTCATTTTATACAACCAAAAGAAATCATGGTGTACAAATTCCTCAAAATTAAAATTGTTACAAATCTTTCATTGGATTAAATATAAACAAATATATAATACAATTTTTTCTCAAACTTTTGATAAAAATATTGTATGTACAAAACATGTAGACAATACAAAAAAATAAATAAAAAAATCTCTCTCTTAACATGTTAAACATAATATTCTCTGAGGTAATCATTGCACCTCCTTATGCAACGTGCGAGCAATTTCTAGACCTAACTAGGATGGATGTATTAAAGTGAGTGCCTGGCATCCATTCTAGCTTTGTTCTTCGGTTTGGCGATAAATTATTGAGAATAGAGGGCATTGCAGTAGAATGCAGAGGGTTTGCGCGAGTTAGACGATATCCCAATGCCTGAAAATCCTTTACATCGTCCGTTGACGTTGGCAACACACACGCCGATCATATCTTTTAAAAGTTTGCTTTGCTGATTTTTAGGTTGAGATACAAATTCTTCTATCGCCATCCACTAAAAAAAACAAAAACAAGTTATTTAATTTGAACCCCAGTTTAAACGAATATTGAAACTATCCAGCTTAACAATATCGAATCACCGCCGCATGTTTAAACGCGTACCTTGGCTGCAGAAATTTCGGTATCTTGCACCACAATATTAGAAGAAACGGATCTCAACATACACACGAAGAGCATATCCGATTTTCCGAAAGGGGCATTGTGACCATCCCTGCAGTTCATGAAGTTATAACTTATCATTCTTTGTACCAACTATGAAACGAGGTATAACTTTGTGTAATGAAAGTTTTGCTTACCTGAAGCCAACCACTTCTACGAATTCTGCATCAATCTGTAAAAGCACAAGAATATAGTTTGGATTATAAAAAATTATATTGCAAAGAAGTTAAAAATGAGGTAAGTGACATTAGGTAAGTGACGTTTACCCCTGTTTCTTCGTGAACTTCTCTTATGGCCCCTTCCTTAATGCCTTCCCCCTACCAGAAACAAATTGCCCATAATATATTAGCGGGCTTCATGTAATTTCATGTAAAAATTGAAGAGTCATAAATTTAGTTTGATAACTGAATTTCACCCTGATACCTGGTTAATCCTTCCTGTTGGCATCTTCCACAACCCAGAATCTTTGTAAGGTCCACACTTTTCCTGAACTACTAGAACCTACATTGCCATTGTCATAATAATTTATGTATTTATCACTTCAAGCCATTGACCCACAACCGCTATTAAAATAACATTAACGGGTAGTCATTATATTAATTATACATTTTCCCAGTGATTAAGAAAATCAAATCCTTTTAACACAAACAAACACTTAAAATACTCGACATCTTTTCACAGTTACATTGCTATGGAGCGGAGGAGAATATTAAGCAGAACTGCGCTACATTCGGATATACCTAATACTACAATTACCTGTCCCTCCTCGTTGAATACAAAAGCTGCAATTCCCACTTGATGTGAGGCATTATCAGGGATGGTAGGAGGAGATTGAGGGATCCAATACACTAACATCACATATGAAGGCTCAGCATGGTGATACCAAAATCCCACCTGCAATTCACCAAATACTGTTGAAGCATAAACGAATGGCTTGGAGTGAGAAAAACATCAATGGAGTTAGCGAATTTATGAAAAACCGACCTCAATCGCAACGGGGACTAGCTTCGCCTGGCCCTTGGGCACTTTAATCCACACCCCCTTCTTTCCCTGTATACCCATTGATCCAACAAGTGTTATGAATTGAAGGAATTACTTACTAATGTCTTGAGAGATTTGTATTTAGAGTTAACAAAGCAGTAAACACTGACCTGGCGTGCCCAATGAGAAAGTGATGCCCTGAGCGAAGCTGCAAAACGAGTAGCATCGTTTTGCATATTCCCAATGTCAACAACCACACCATTATATCTGTCTTCCTGGGCTTTGAGCACTTCACATATTTCGTACAAAACAGTGTCAACATCATTAGTGGTAGCCGAAACCTCGTTTGTTGGGAATGCCATTGTGCAGTGTAAACACCACCCGCCAAAAAAATGTTCAATAACTAGCGATGCAAATTGAATTTGGCTTCTGAGTACCCCTGCGAGCAGGATTGGATTTGGCTTCTTCCTATTTCCAAATCGTGTGCAAAACAGATTGAATTAAATTAGCGCCAGTGCAATAATAGTATGTGGTAGAGTTTATATATATATATAAAATCGTGGCAACAACTAGAGAAAGTTTCTGGGATTTCAGACGAATGCTTCGGCGCGGGTAACAACTAACTACAGGTTTCGATTACAACTCTCCGTATTTTATTGACATTCCATATATGCTATGACTATTTGTTCGCGTTGACCCTTTCTGAAAACAAATAAATACTCTAGAACAAGTATTGCATGGAAACAATCGGATGTTAAACTTTGTTGGACACTCTATCCTAAGCTTCACCTAAAGTATAGTCACTTGGAGAGGAGACACACACTAAAGCAGTAAATTTCAAACAAAGAATTCACATATTATGCTAGACCACCCATAGATGGTGAGAGAGCATCATTTGATGCTTTAAGATAAAATATTTTGTTGAATTACATAAGAAATAAGTGCAGTATATTATTATTTGTATGATTGCAACTTTTTTCTTATATATTAGCGAGTGTTCAATTAGCTAACACCACTTGTGGAACAAAGAGTATGTTTCATTCACCATGGGAAAGTATGCTTAAAGTTGGGATTTCATGTTTTATGTCTAGTGAATCCAAGTATAAATTGTATTGATTTAATATTATAATGTGTTGTATTTATGGGGCCAAATGGAAATGGGCACCCTAACTGGAAGGAATCTCGAGATTCTTTGGGCATGACAAAAATAAATCATGTCACTTGAAAATTGTAATACGGTATGTAAGATCATCTTTTCTTTGTGAGATGTTTAAGAGTTTTTATGAGATTGTAAGATGTATAAGAAAAATTATGATTGTAATTCCAATGGCGAAGAAACCAAAACAAAAGGACATGATCGATGTCGTTTAAAGGAAACACAAAGTCCTACCAAAACTCTTGAGCATGCTACAACACATCCGTTGATTATAAATATTACAAATACTCTAAACTCTACAACATTCACATCCTCTTGATCACTTCATCATCTTCATCAACTAATACCTAATGCCTGAAATCATTACAAAAGCCTGAATATATAGAAGTCTTTTGAAATTAGAGATTATATAGATGATTCTACAATCAAGACCGACTTGATCATATATTTAATATTTTTTTATTTTAACTTTATTTTGTTCCTTCTAGAATATTTTTCTATTAACAAGATTTTGTGTATATATTTTGTCTTTCTCATTTAATGGCTCCATTTCATTAGTGAGAGAAATTAAATCTTTCAACAAAAAATATAAGTGAGGACAACTAGGATTGAAATTTCGAATGAAAAAATGAAAGATAGATGATATGATGTAATGGGAAAATCTGGGGATAAAAGAAGCAACAATGAATGGTGTAGTGGAAAAAAATGGGGACAAGGAAACCTCAAATCTCTTTTAGAATATTTATTTTTATTTTTGTTAAAAAAGGTCAACGTGAACAAATAGTCGTCGTATATTGAAAGTTAATAAAATACGAAGGTCGCGAGCGGAACGAACTGGGAGAGTCCCAAGAAGCTGCGCGGCAGGGTTAAACGCTTACTGCTTCATTAATCAGTGTATCAGAATCTGAATTTGCTTTGCTTTCAGCCTTTGAATTTTTTATTGTGAGATGGTCACGCGCTTCTCTGTATTATTATTACTAAGACGTAGCAGCATAGTTGTTCATTACCAAGAAGTTTCGATAGCATACTTGTCCCTAGCGCAGCATACTACTTCATCAACAAGAAGTTTCGATAGCCCCTCTGCGAATTTACGAAGAAAGCTAATAAATCATTTGCGTGTCCGTAGAATTTTTTAAGGTAAGTTTTTCCCTCTTTGTCGTTGCTTTGCATACAAGTTTTCAGTTTTCCTTTTTGGTTTGTGTAACGCTTACGTTGTAAGGAAGGGTAGCGGTAGTTGGTTGTTAACAGCGCAGAAGAATTCGTCTGAAATCCCAGAAACCTCCTCTCATTGTTGCCAATAATATATATATATATATACACTTCCCCCCTCTACAACATATTACTATTGCACTACTAATTTAATTTAGTCTGTTAGGAAGTAGCCAAATTCAATCTTGCTCACAGAGCTACTCAGAAGGTTAGCATCTCTTCCTGCACCACTATGGTTCCTTTTCATTTCATTGTGCTAGGTATTGAACTATTTTTTGGCAGGTCGCTGCTTACACTGCACAATGGCATTCCCAACGAACGAGGTTTCGGCTACCACTAATGATGTTGAAACAGTTTTGAACGAAATATGTGAAGTGCTCAAAGCCCATGAAGACAGATATGATGGTGTAATTGTTGACATAGAGAATATGCAGAACGATGCTTGTCGTTTTGCAGCTTCACTGAAGGCATCACTTTCTCAATGGGCACGCCAGGTCAGTGCTTACTGCTTTGTTAACTCTAAATACATATCCCTCAAGACAATAATAAATAGTACCCTCAATTCATCATACTTGTTGGGTATATAGGGAAAGAAGGCGGTGTGGATTAAAGTTCCCAAGGAACAGGCGAAACTAGTACCCGTTGCGATTGAGGTCAGTTTTTCAAAACATCGCTGCTACCATCGACGTTTTTTTCCCTCCAACCCATTTGGCTAGGCTTCAATACTGATTGGTGGATTACAGGTGGGATTTGGGTACCACCACGCAGAGCCTTCATATGTGATGTTAGTGCATTGGATCCCTCAAACTCCCCCCACCGTCCCTGATAATGTTTCACATCAAGCGGGAGTTGCAGCTTTTGTATTCAACGAGGACGGAGAGGTAAAGATGTAATCCAGTTCTTATATATTGTAGTTACTCTGCTTAATATTCTCCTCCTGTCCGTAGCAATGTAACTGTGAAGTGTGAAAAGACATTCACTATTTTGAGTGGTTGTTCGATTTAAGAGGTTTTTTTTTCCTTACATAAATTATCGTGACAATGGCAATATAGGTTCTAGTAGTTCAAGAAAAGTGTGGCCCTTACAAAGATTCCGGGTTGTGGAAGATGCCAACAGGAAGAATTAACCAGGTATCAGGTTTAAATTTCCACATCAAACTAAATTCAAGACCCTGCAGTTTTTACATGAAATTAAAAGACGATATCTAATGTACTTATCGGCAATTTGTTTCTGATAGGGGGAAGGCATTAAGGAAGGGGCCGTAAGAGAAGTTCAGGAAGAAACAGGGGTAAATGTCACTTACCTCACCTTTTTCCTCTGAATCAGGATTTTTACCTTATGTTCAATATAATTTCCGACATTTTTTTTTGATAATTTATGTATTTTCTTGTATTCTTACAGATTAATACAGAATTTGTACAAGTGGTTGGGTTCAGGTAAGCAAAACTTTAATCATTAGAAAAAATTGTAACTTGTTTCATAGTTTGTACGAAGAAGGATAAGTTTGATCTAGCTCTATAATAGTTGTGATTGAACTGCAGGGATGGTCACAATGCCCCTTTCGGAAAATCCGATCTGCTCTTCGTGTGTATGTTGAGATCTCTTTCTTCTAATATTGTTGTCCAAGATACCGAAATTTCAGTAGCCAAGGTACGTGTTTAAACATTATTTCAACATCGTTCAGTTGGATAACTTCAATATCGTTTAAGTGGGGCTTAAATTTGTTTTATTTTCAGTGGATGGCGATAGAAGAATTTGCATCTCAACCTAAAAATCAGCAAAGCAAACTCCTAAAAGATATGATCGGCGTGTGTGTTGCCAACGTCAACGGACAATGTGAAGGATTTTCAGGCATTGGGATATCGTCCAACTCGCGCAAACCCTCTGCTTTCTTCTGCTCTGCCCTTAATTCTGAGTAAATTATCGGCATTTGCAAACTGAAGAACAAAGATAGAATGGATTTCAGCAACTTCATTCAATACATTCGTCCTAGTCATGTCTAGATATTCCTAGCACGCTCCATGTAACAATGATTTCCTCGATAGAATATTATATTTAAGTTAACATGTTGAACGAGTATATTTTTTTTAATCAAGTTTTGAAATAAATACAAATTTTTCAATTATATTTGAAAAATATTTGTATTGTATATTTGACACTATGATCATTTGAAACAAAGATTTGTAACAATTTCATGTTTGAAGAATTTATATTTATGATTTCTTTTGTTTTTATGAAATGAGCTTAAGAACTATTTATTTGTTGATTTATTTTGTTTCTACACATTAAAATTAGACTTTAGTGGACTTATACATAAATAAATGGTTGATTTTATGTAAAATAAATATATTATAAATGAACTCATACATCATCTTTCTAAAATTATTTCTCATATTCTTAAATTGTATTCTTAAGATGTAAATAAAAGAGTCACCAAATATATCATTAGACAATAGTGTGTACACACACAAACTTTACTTTAAAAAAATGACATTGTACAGTTGAAATAACATGACACTACGCACTTATGATAACTTCCACTTCATCTTTAACGACTTTCTTTCATTGCACGTGAAGCATGAAGATGCTTTTTAAAAAATAGTAGCTTTACAAAATGTTCATGTGGAGTACAACTATTCATAACTATTTAGCTAACTAGTTATCTAATGGTCATAGCCAACTATACATCTCTGCAAATTTCTACTATATCTTTGTTATACCAAATTCAGACCATAGTCTTTTCTATACATATAAATGTGGCCATGCACTGTATCAAAGGCGATATTTTCTTGAAATATGTTGTCTTTATGAATGATTTTTTTATTGTTAAAATTTACCCTCGTATATTTTACTTGAAAATGTATGATGTGCATTCTTATCTATGTTGTAAAATATGACACTTGAAATTTGTGAAATATTTTTTATCTTCACATCTACATTTTTTTTCTTGTTATTTCTACATTTATTTAGAATTCCCTTATATTTGGTATCAAAACCTATTGCTTTCATAGATATCTTTTTGCTATAGTGTATATATTGCCCTTTCTTGCATAGTCTATTTGCATCCAACTCCTAAACTCCTCCAACTGTACTATTTTCAAACTTTTTATTTTACATACTTGCTTTGATTTAGGTATCAGAAATAAATTTCTTTTACTTCCCCTAATTCCTAACAAGGCTCTAGTGACTAATTAATTTTTGTTATACATAAAACTTTGATATTAGCTAGTTACAGTGTGGTGAGACTGGTTGTATTATAATACTACTTTGAAATAGAAATATGGAATCAATTTTGTTTCAATAATCTACTTATCCATTGCTAACTGCACCTTAAGGGATCAATCCTTAGTAGGATTTTTGTGTTTAAAGAATTCATACCAAATACAATCCATTCTTGTGAGAAGGTAGATTTTAAAAATTCAATAATAGATGCAACAAGACTCCAATTATCCAAAATCCATAATCTAAAGTCTATACTATCCAGAGATAGAAAATTGTACTTTGGAATAAAAGGCTTTCATTTCCTATCATATTAATTAACTCTACTTGTGAGTTAAAAGTTTATTTTTAGGCATGCAGTGAGGTATGTTTTAGGCACGTAGAAGTTTTTTTATTCAAGAGAACCAATGGCTTCAATAAATAGATAACAATCACAAAATTATAGAATAAAATTATACACAACAAAGAATAAGCTGGCTACATAATAACTCCAAATCAAAAATCGTTCCAAACCACCAAGCACTTTCCAAACCAAATTGATTGATAGCCTTTGTGTGTGGATGTTTATACTATCAAACTCATAGGTAAATTCAAAGAATATATAATGCAAGTAAAAGAAAGATACAACCATCTTGATATATATATAATTTTGTTTTAGAAAATAAAATAAAATATATTTAAAAATAAATAAAATAATGGGGTCCACAACCCTGGGACTACGACACCTGCATGGGGATGTCGTAGCCGCAAGGACTATAGTACCCTTTCAACTATCTCAAATAGATGAAAAATGAACAAATTATTTCTCAATTGTCTTAAAGGTTACATTTTATTGCAGAACAAAATAAAATGTAACCTTTAAGATAATTAAGAAATAATTTATTCCTTTTTCATCTATTTGAGATAGTTGAAAATATATTTTTTGAAAAACAAGAGTTATCAAGGGAAGAGGAAAAAATAAAATATAACCTTATTATTTTTGTTACATACACATGCACGCACACTCACACACACACACACACACACACATATGTATGTACATACATA
This sequence comes from Cryptomeria japonica, assembly GCF_030272615.1. Taxonomy (NCBI): domain Eukaryota; kingdom Viridiplantae; phylum Streptophyta; class Pinopsida; order Cupressales; family Cupressaceae; genus Cryptomeria; species Cryptomeria japonica. The sequence goes on from NC_081411.1 coordinate 238,975,877, forward strand.
CATACATACATACATACATACATACATACATGCATGCATGCATGCACATACATTGGGCTGTTGTCATTGATGTGGTTTGGTCTGCCATGTATGTTTTGGTTTGGTCTAGTAGTTTGCTTCAGTATATGTTATAGAACCATTTCTTTAGCTTCTTTATTATGCAATGTACATGCATGTTTACTTCATGCATATTTGAGGTCTAGTATCTACCTTACTGGAAGATATTCTAGGTCCGGTCCCATCCGGATGTGATGAAGGCATAATCTACAAGGCATTTTTGGATGTGGTCCTATCCAGACATATTAGAGGCATGTTCTACAGAGTATTTTTGGAACAATGTCGAACCCAACATCTTATGAAGACATTTTTTAATTGCATGTGGATATTTCGGTCTCACCCCTTTTTGGTTGAGCCAACTAATCATAATATATAGTGTAGACATATATAACCATCAATTTTGCAAGTTAGAGATATGGTTTTTGAAAAATAACTATTGTGTACGTATTACATATGCGAAAAGGTTTTTGGATGTGAATATTGTTATGTGGTGTATGTACAATGAATGTAAAGAGCAGTTTATGCACTTCAATGAAATTGTAATTCATGCATATGTCTGATGCAACTCTAACAGTTCATGTAATTCCCGCCATGAAAACCATAGAGAGACTATCAGATAATTTTAAAACGTAGAGATAATTTTTTAAAAATGAACAACTACTCATTAAACAACATTATTACATTTCTCATTACAAATTACAAATGCAATTTTAACATGAACAAATTAAACTAAAGTACACAAGCAGAATTATCATATAAACATATTAAACAATTTTAACATTCTTTCCTAGGGTATTATAATGTTTTACTGAATTACTTCAAATATGGTAATAGACAACATCCATAGATGATCAATGTCCACATACAATGTATATTCATTTCACTCTATTATATAAGTCAATCATTAAGTTTTTATTACATCATGTACATGTATCCTACTCCAAGTATACATCATCTGTTGCCAATAGGGAATCCCAATATACAATTGCAAAAAATAAGGATCTTCTATCTTGATCACAAACATCCAACACAAGGAAAACATCCCAATGGAAGAAAAATATCAACCACCCAAGTCTCCGACCATGTGGAAGCAAAAGGAACCACCCCCTGTGCTCTAGAGAATGATATAAGGTCCCACACACACCAAGCTTAGACTAACACCTATCTCTCATAACACAACAAATTACATAAACAAATACTATCAACACAAGATGTCTAGGATCAAATGTAAATAAAGATAGTTTCTAGAGACTTCCATGAAATAAAGGCTGAGACCGAGGGCACACTTAGGGGAAAGTATCATCACATTCTGTCATCAAGGTTATCCTAGCAGTCTCTTTAGATCTCGGTGCCAACTAACACCCATGTGGAACCAACTCAACTTCTCATGAAGACAAAGGAGTACAGTCATGCCAATAAGGCCTTCCCAATCTCATCCTAAGACTGTACTGGCACTTTAGGCCATGAGTGGGGCACCAAAATAATTTACTATCTTATTAATGTGAAAACTACCCAATCCCCTAAATAAATTAATTAAGGATATCACTTATTTAAAAACTTCCAACGAGATCTCCTAGTAGCCACACAAAGGCCCTGGCACTCACTTGGAAGCCACTTCCCCTAATATGCTCCTATAATCTAGGGTCAAATATAAATAATAAATATGTAGCATCCTAAAATTTCACCCCTTGCAATTTTGATCATATTTTGGGCCCTCACCTTATTGGTCTCATCCCCACGCTTGACCATGACCTATTTTTGTCTTCCCTATGCAACCAGACTTCATTATTAACCTTGCACCTTGCATGGCCATCTTGATCCTACCCCAAAATAGGGCAAGACTAGGGCGTGGCGTCCTGATCCCCACTAGGACGAGGGCATTCTTCCTTGGTATCCCTTAAGGGGACCTACCTTGGCCCTTCTCCCTTGGACTTATCTCAAATGTGAGCAAAAAATAAACCCCTATGTCGGCCTCTGTCGGAAAATTAAATATTTGACAATAGGCAAGTATATCAAGAGGTCTTCCCCTCTCATTTGGATATACATTCATGAAAGCGGAATTGGATCTCAAGCGTTCAAGCATTCATCATCAAACAATCTTCAAGGCTGCATATTCTTCATCTATCCATTGGGGAAATATTACTTCATTCATTTGTAAGAATGTGTGTGTGTTAAGGTTTTGTAATATTCATGCCATTTCATACAAAATATGTGATTACATTCAAGAAGAAAAGTATCATTATCATCTATTGTAGATCTCAAGGTATACCTTTCCATCATTTATTTTAAGTATTTATAGTATTTCATTCAAGGTTGATTCCAAACTGGAGTTTGACTTAGGCAAACCCCTATTCCCATCCCCTTTCTTCTTCTTTCTGTGTGCAGGAAACATGTGTGCAGTTGTACTTCTACCATTAATCTTTATTTGTAGAGAAAAAACCCCTTTTTGATGCATGGAAAGTTCAGAGGCCCAAGTAGAGGGCGCCCCTGTCCGGACACACGATCCCTAAAAATTTTGCCTGATTTTGTAGAGAAGCTCTTTGAATCATCTCAAACTTCTCAGATCGAGGTGCACGACTGAATCACGAATCTGTAGCTCGTTATTTTCACATACTTTGTCTTGAATTTCAGAACTTTACTTATTCAACTTACAAAAGAGGGTCAAACACATTCCAATCTAAATTAATATACTTATTATTCAACCCTTGCATCATTTAGGATTGGATCTAGTAGATTCATCCCCTCTTTTTAATGTAAAGTTTCCTCAATTGAAAATCGGCTTAGTGACTTCCCCCTTTCATGTGGTGAATTTGCTAAGCTCTAATTTTTCACTTTACATTTTGGTGAACCCAACTCCTTAGACCATTAATTTTGATTTTTGTTTTCAGATTTGAGTGTATGCAATTTAAAATTAAAATTTCCATTTACAAGTTTGATTTCTTTGCAAATTTTAAAAATTTAAAGGTTGATTTTATTAAAACCCTAATTTTTATTTTCAAAATTGAGCTTGCGATTTGTATAATTTGGATTAATTATTTCAGATCTGAGAATTCATTCAATTTGTAAATTCAAATTTTCATCTACAAGTCAAATTTAAGAACTAAATTTTAAAATTAAGTGGTTAAATTCAAAAACCCTTATTTTTAAATTTTTTAAATTGAGCTTGTGGGTTGTTTAAATTTTGAATTTCCCTCTTCAATTTTGGTTGCTAAATTAAAATTAAAATTCAAAATTGCAACCTTGGATCAAATTTCAAATTTAAATTTTAAAATTAAGTGGTTAATTAAACAAACCCTAATTTCTAAGTTTAAATTAATCTTGTGCGTTTTCTAATTTTTCAATTTCCAAATTCCCACTTTAGATCTATTTTCAAATTTTAAATTAAGTGGTTCTTTTTACAAGACCCTAATTTTTCATTTAATTCTCTTGTGGACAATTTCAAATTTAAATTTTTAAAATTTTTTATGAGGTTAATTAAAAGAGCCCTAATTTTTAAAATTAAATTATTTCTTTCAATTCTTAAATTTCAACATTTAAATTGAAATTTTAAAATTAAATTATTTCTTTCAATTCTCAAATTTCAGCATTTAAATTTAAATTTTAAAATTAAGAGGTTATTTAATGAAGCCCTAATTTGAAATTAAATTTTTATTGGATAAATTCAAATCTTCTAGTGGATAATTAAGATGTTATTTTCAAAGGCCTAATTATAAATTTAAATTTCCTAGGAGGTTGCATAAATTGATTAATAATTTTTCTAAAATTTTGAATTATTCAAATCTCAAATTCTTATTTTCAAATTTTCATTTCACATTTTTCAATTTAAAAAAAAAAAAAAAATCAATTTTGAGTCTCATTAATTTAAATAAATTAAGAGGTTTTATTTATAAAGTCCTAATTTTATTTTCAAATAATTTGCTTGGACTTAAATTTCAATATTCATCATGGTAATTAATGGATTTGACCTATTTTTTATTTCACACATGAGTATCGCTTTTTACATATATTTATTATAATCATGTGTTGGATAATGGCTACTTTCACTTCATGTTACTTCTTTTCATTCATAACACTTGGACATATTGCAATTTTTGAATTTCCAAGTTGATTCCTTTTGATAGATTAGATCTCAAATCTTTCATTTTTAATATATGTTGTGTTATGGTGATGTTTTTGGGCAAATGTATTTCATACATAGATCACCTAAAAGCTTTTGTAGATCCTAATCCTAGAGATGACAATGAGAAACCTAATACTTGTACCTCTCCTAGGGTATCTAATGTGAATGAAGAAATAACTAATACTCCTATCAATTATCTCTCTAATGGAGAGAAAGCATCAAAGAGAAACATGGCCCCATCTTCTTCTCATACACATGCCCTTACGCAAAGGGGGCAAGGTCAAAACATTGGTGTTTCTATCTCTCTAGATCTTCCTTATTTTCCTAGAGACAATCTTAAACATCAAAGCATTTGTAGAGAAGATGATGTCATGCATTTCATTGACGATCTCTCTCCTCATATAACATTAAAAATTTTTGAGGCCTTAGATGATAAGGATATTCCTTCCCCATCTACCAAAGAGGATATACATGATGAAAGAAAGGAAATTTTTTCTTCATAAGATATTCCTTCTTCATCTACTAATCCTTTCATTCCTTCTAAACATCCTTAAACTAAAAACTATGTTTCACTATGTTCTTTGAGATTGCATTATTCATAACTTGATACCTTTTCTTGCATGGAATTATCCTTCATGCGAGCACATGTTTGTTCCTTTATTGGAACCTATTTCATTCTTGACATGGTGCACCTTCTATGAATAATCTCTCCCTAGAGAGCTTTTGTAAACCTTCCCTCTTCCTCTTTCATTCTCTTTAAAAAGTACATCTTCTTTTCCATAGTGCTATTCATCACTTGATGTCCTTTCTTGCATAGAGTTATCCTTCATTCGAGCACATATTTATTCCCTGGTTAGGACCTATTATTTGATTGAAATGGTCCGTCTCTTATGAATAGCCTCTCTCTAGAAGATGTGTAATTTTCGTCTTTATCATCTTACTTGGGGGGCAAGGATGGATTTTTCACCTTCCCTCTTTCTATCTAATGTATCACTATTCCCTTTTAGGGGTTGCATTTTTCATGTGTTGATATCCTTTCTTTCAATGACATGTCTCTTGTGAATAATCCCTCCTTAGGGGAATATGTGATCTTTCTTTCTTTCTCTCTCTCTCTCTCTTTGAAGATTACCACTTCTTTTGAGATGCATTTTACATAAATTAATGTCTTTTCTTGCATTGGATTTTCATTCATGGTATATTGTACATTTCCTTACGCTTAATCTCTCCTTAGAAGATTGTGCAATTATTCCCATTGTCCCTACACTTGAGGGGCAATGATTGATTTCTCCTCTCTATCTCCTCTATAAGGATCTAATTTTCCTTTGCAGAGTGGTGTTTGGTCATGATTTGGTTTCATTCCTTGTGTCAAGTTATTGTTTGCTCAAGGATTCTCTCTTGTACAAGACGTGTAATTCCTTGGATATAACCTCTTCTTCACTTGGCAATGTATATCTATCTTAAACTTACCCCTCACATTGGGTAAAAAGTGTGTCATCCTTCATCAAGAATCTCTTTCACCTATAAACAGGAGGGAGGTATGGATTCTTGTTCTCCTTTCCTTCTTTTTGGTAGAAGATGTTAAGTTTGTTCAAGATATCTCCTCCTAAAGGTAGATGTCTTTTAAGAAAATATCTCTTCTTCTCCAAGGATCTCCTTTAACATTTGTTGCAAGATATCTCTTTTTAAGCTATTTTATCCTTGCTTGAAGAGTATACCCTCTCTAGCCTGGATTTATGACATTTTTGCTTAAAGGATATCTCCTTGGTGTTGAAGGTAAGGTATCCTTGTCTCTAGCTTATTTAAGACATCAACATAAAACTATATTGATATCTTAAGTGGGGGCACCCATATCGCTCCCTTTGTACCATATTGTACTATTCTCTTGCATATCATTTTTGCATGTCTTAAATGGGGTGTTCATTCTCGAAGCCAGAGTAAAAAAATTTAGAGAGAGATGCTTCACACTCGAAACTAGACGTAATATTTGATATATGTCTTAGATGGTGTTAACACATCACCGAAAATAGAAAAGTCTTAAATGGGATGGCCTCGAAACCAGGCATGTATCTTGGCCACTTGGCATTTACACATTTGTACATGCAATCATCCCTTAGCATTTGCATTTACATTACATGTGTTAAACAAGTTTAAGCACACTAAAAAATAGACCAAAGACTCTTACACAAGGTTATATACACTTGAAACCGAACATCACTTGCACACACGCACGGGGATGGGTGAAACTAGCTAAAACAACTAGACTATTCTTACTCTCCTCCCAACATGGATCACCTAGATAAAAACATCTAGGGGTGAGTTGTCCATGTCCTTTCTTACCATGTATCACCTAGATAAAAACATCTAGGGGGAAGTAGTCCATGCCCTCTCTCTAATCATTCTTCTCATGGATCACTTGGATAAACACATCTAGTGTGTATTCGTGCTCTCTCTTATTTCTCTCATGAACTCATAGCTTGGCTATTGATAGTTTATGGATGATGCTCACTTTCCTCTTGTATGTGATCATTTGTGTTCATGAAATGTCATTTTCAAGAATGATATTAGTTGAGAGATTTTGATATCGAGGTCTCTTTAGGTAATTGACTTGAGGTTTTATTTTTCGTCTTTAGCTTTGAGGTCTTGTGTGCCTTTGCGTCTTTTCCTTTGTTTGTATTTTTGTCTTTTTTTTTTTTCTTATTGTTTTTGTCTTCTTTATGTTCCCTTGCATATTTTTGAGTGAGTTAAGATCCTAAGATTGGCAGCTTAGTTCCTCAAAATTAGCAATATCTTATCCTCTTTGTGATTTTTCTCCAAATTCCTCATGTTCTTCTCTCTTCTTCTACTTTACCATGAGTATTTACGTAAGATCATACTCCTGCTAAAGAGGGTACTAAATGTAGCATCCTAAAATTGCAACCCTTGCAATTTTCACCGTATTTTGGGCCCTCACCTTATCGGTCTCACCCCATGCTTGATCAGGACTTGTTTTTTGTCTTCCCTATGCAACTAGACTTCATTTTTCACCTTGCACCTTGCATGGCCACCTTGATCCTGCCCCAAAATAGGTTAGGACCAAGGCATGGTGCCCTAGTCCCCACTAGGACCAGAGTGTGGCACCTTCGGATCCCCTAAAAGGGACCTATCTTGGCCCTTCTCCCTTTGGACTTATCTCAAATATGAGCAAGAAATAAACCCCTATGTCAGCCTCTATAAAAAACTTCAATATTTGACAATAGGCAAGTATATAAGAAGGTCTTCCCCTCTCAATTGGATATACATTCACGAAAGCGGTATTGGATCTCAAACATTCAAGCATTCATCATCAAACATTCTTCAAGGCTGCATATTCTTCATCTATCCATTGGGGCAACATTACTTCATTCATTTGCAAGAATGTGTGTGTGTTAAGGTTTTGTCATGTTCATGACATTTCATACAACATATGTGATTACATTCAAGAAGCAAAGCATCATTATCATTTATTGCAGATCTGAAGGTATACCTTTCCATTATTTATTTTAGGTATTTGTAGTATTTTATTCAGGATTGATTCCTAACCAGGGTTTGACTTAGGAAAACCCCTATTCCCAACCCCTTTCTTCTTCTTTCTGTGTGCAGGAAACAGGTGCGCAACTGTACTTCTAGAATTAAGCTTTATTTGCGGAGACAGAAAAACCCTTTTCGATGCATAGAAAGCTTGGAGGACCAAGTGGAGGGTGTCCCTGTCTGGGCACATGGTCCTTGCAACTTTTGCCCGATTTCATAGCGCAACTCTGAATTATCTCAAACTTCTCAGATTTAGGTGCACAACTGAATCTCGAATCTGTAGCTTGTTGTTTTGCATACTTTATCTTTAATTTCAACACTTTACTTATTCAACTTACAAAAGAGGGTCAAACACATTCCAATCTAAATTAATCTACTTAGCATTCAGTCCAAGTGCATCATTTAGGATTGGATCTAGTAGATTCATCTCCTCTTTTGCATGTAAAGTTTCCTCAAGTAAAAATTGGCTTGGTGATTTCCCCCTTCCATGTGGTGAATTTTCTAAGCTCCATTTTTCCACTTGACAAAAATAACTCATAACCATCTGTAATGCAAAATACAGTGGTTCCCATATTACAAACTAAACCATTACAAAAGGCTGATTTTCCATTCATAATATAATTCCAAGAGAGCATATCTTATGCAATTTCAAGAATATCACAAAAATCCTTCAAAAATCCAATTAATCAATTTTAAATAATCATCACAGGGAAACACAAATGGAAAAATAAGTCTGTGGTATGACTCAGACTGATGAAAATTTCAAAAACAAGAAGAAAAGTAAAAATAACCAGAATCACGCATTTGTAAACTCTTTTATAGTGCATTTGCACATTCCTATTGCAGATTTACACATTCTTGTCACGCATTCATTAATTCTTCCAGCACATTTGTGACCCAGTTTCATGCATTTGTTACACAGTCTAGCACATATAACAAATATTTTAGTGCATATGTCAAACTAGTAAAATAAAAAATAAAACATGAATACAATTCATAAAAAAACTCTAAAAAGCTCAAACAAGATTTGACATAAACAAAAACAATTCAGAAAGAGATGCCTTTACTCATAGACAAGGTAAATAACTCCAAAATAATAATTATATTCTCAAATCCAAGTCCACAACTAAAATCAAAGGCAAATAAAAATTTCAGAGAAGGAAAATACAGTCGTAGAGAAGACTCACTACCAAACTCTTATTACTTCAATAATTAAATTGCAACAATAAAAAATACAAAATTTAAAATACAAACAATCGAAACTTAATACAATCTCCTTATACAAGCATGAAAATTTAACACAAAGAATTAAAATACAACAAGAACCCCAAAATTCCCATATATGCAATAACTGAAAATTCTGATTATAATAATATTAATAACTATAAAATACCAATTTTCTCCCCAATTAACCCAAAATATAATTTTCAGACACAAAGTAGACAATCTATTCTCTTTTTAAAAACTTTAGATGCATAAAATAAATTTAGATATAGAGATAATAAATTCTCTAACCTGGAAATTAGAAGAAAGGTCTAAGTCCGGAGAAAAGTTGAAGCACAACCAAAATTATAGAAAATTCCAATGCAATCCATAGCCAGAAACAAATCTCCTAATATGCAAGCTATAATAAACAACTGCATAGAAAATCTCTTCAAAATCCAAAAGTAATCTTTCACTTGAAAATCCCAAATCACCGTAAATTCGCTAGAGCAATAGTGCAAAACTTCTCCAAAAATTTCACATACACAATAATAATGCAACAATCCCTTAAAAATTCTCAAAAAGCCCAAAATAAAACATAAATAAAAAATCCTAAAAATAATAATCTTGCATGCATAAAACCCAGTTAGAAATTTCAATGCAAAGCATAAAGATCACTCCACTTCCACCTTCGAAAACAAATTAAAAATAATAAATACTAAATAAATTTCTCAATTAATCAATAAAGCCAAATAAAAATAATAAAAAAATAATTAATTAATTAGCAATTTAATATAGAAGATCTAAATAAAATAATCAATCAAAATCCCAATTAAATATAAAAGCTCTAAATAAAATAATTCCAGTCCAACAATTTATTTAACAACATTAAACTCACAGTAAATATTATTTATTAATTACACAATTAAACTTATAACATTATTAATTAATTAATTACCACAATAAAATCAACCCACATAATTATTAAATAAAATACCACATAACCAATATACTAGAATTGGCAAGGTATCGACCAGGCCTAGAATGTGATAGGACATTATATCATTCTTTGTTTCAACTTGCCTTTGGGATAAGAGACACACTCAGACTTGTGAAGCCAGGTGGAGTTGATGTCTAGTACCTGCAATCCTGCATAACACCAAACATGTGTGCACTCTGTATGTGTGTGTGTGTGTGTGTGTGTGTGTGTGTGTGTGTGTGTGTGTGTGTGTGTGTGTGTGTGTGTGTGTGTGTGTGTGTGTGTGTGTGTGTGTGTGTATGTGTATGTATACATATTTTTCATTTTTAACCTAATATGATCTCCATTATTTGTGTGATCCTATCTCATTTTGTCTTTTCCATTTTTGCTCCAAATCTTTCCATTTTATTCCCATTACAAGTTCAGGGTTACATTTTACCCTTCATCCCCCTTGTGTTAAATCTTTCCCTTGTCACTTTTATAGTGACGGTTTTCCCAATTGTGTCTCCTCCTAATTCGGTCCTCCCACTTTGCCTTTTCCATTTTCTATCTAGATATTTCCCTTGTGTTCCTACTTTAGGTGTTTAGGTTTCATTTTGACCTCTCCTTCACCCCCCTTGCATTGGATTGTTCCCCTCTAATTCGAGTGATGTATGTTTTTAACCAAAATCCCTATCATGATTTCAGGGTTTTTGGCCTTCTTTTTAGGGTTTTGTCGCTTCCCTCTTTCCATTTTTAGTTCAATTAAATTGTCTTTCCTATCTATCCCTATGTTCAAGTTACATTTTGATCTCTTCTTCGATCCTATGATATCACATTTATCCCTTCTCTGCTTGTTGACCTGCTTTCACCCAGTTTACTTATTGCTCAGTTTTGATTGAGTTGCTCTAGTTTTTTGATCTTCATTCAAATCTTCTCGTTATATATCCAAACTTTCCTCTTCTTTCCAATTTCACCAATTTTGACCCAAATTGACTTAATTTGACCCCTTTAAGGTCGTTGGATGTCAGTTTTACTAACTTGCTCTTTTTAGTTTTAATTAATCATTTTATTAATTAAGCCCCTAATTCTTCTTCTTTAATCATTCATTGATCCTCTTCCCTTTTAATACAAATTAAATAATATTGCATTACTTAATTAATTCTGATTTATCCCCTCTAATTAAATAATGTTAATTAATTAATTAAAGGTTCATTTCATAACCTATAGTTGAATAATTTATTTAATTTCCTAATTATCTTCTCGTATGAGGATAATATTTGTTTGTTTTAATTTTTCATTGAAAATATCCTCCCGGTTTTCAAAAATAGAAACATTATGTCAAGATTCCTCTTTGATTTTCGAAAGTCCTAATTTTTGGAAACATCTCATTATTTTTTCAATTTTAAATTTGAAAATAAGGTATGCATCCCCTAAAATCTACTTTTTTTTTCTCCTCTTTTTCCTCCATCTCCTTCATCCTTCCTTGAATGAGAGCTTTGCCATGCGTTTAATTTCCTCTATTGTGTGTTTAATTTGGTCCGTCCACCCGATCAAAAATATTTTCGATCCTATCCATCAGTCGAGTCTTCAGTTTTCTATAAATTGAAGCTCAGACTTTCTCAATCATTTCATCTAACTTTAGCATTGTTATTTTGCCAGTTTGTCAAGCAATCATCTAGTTCTCAAGTAGCTTTATTTTGACAATTTATCTAGCAATCATCTAGCTTAATTACTGTTGTTTTATCATTTAAACAATCTTTCAGTTTAAAAAATTAATATTGCATAATCACACATTCCTAGTATATATCACATATCGCCCCTTCACTTTCATCTATTTGATGCACTTGACATAATGAGAGCGACATAGAATTATTAGAGATGAAAGGAAGAAAAACATGGCTTCATTGAAAATTTGAGGTTTGTATTTGTGTTTTCATTTCGTTTTGATTTTAACAGTCCTATTAGTCAAATTAGGAAGGTTTTAGCATGAAATTATAGTTTTGTGATTAACTTAGCTAAGTTGTATGTATGTTTGGTTTTCATATTGATTAACCACACCTATTTTCCTATGTATATATCTGCTAAACCTTACATGAACACGCAGGCAATTTGATTCTTATCTGATATTTTTTTATTAATTGTAGATTCCAGAAGGTCAAAAAATCTTGATTTATGTGCCTGACATTGGTCTTGCGTAGGTGAAACCAAGTCCTACATTGTTGGCTAGGATTTATGTGGTCTTGGTGAAGGTTTCTATACCCTTGGTGAAGCTTACTGCGTAGTTGGTGGTCTACTCTACATAGTTGACTCTTTGCGTTATGCAGTTAGAAAGAAAGGTTGGCTAATCAGCTCATCTTGTATCTCATGCTAGGTTTTCAATAAGTTTTTCATTTGCAGGGTATTTCTTGGTCTAAAAAGTTGATTTGAAGGTTTAATGTGCATGATTGCAGGGTTTGATCAATCAAACCCTTAAAATTGAACAACAGATTTTACTTAGATCCTAATTAGGCTTGGATTAATCTTTCATTTATTCAAACAACTTTCACTTAGATCCTAATAGGCTTGGATTAATCTTTTATTTCCTCAACAAATTTCATCTAGATCCTAATTAGGCTTGGATTAACCTTTCATTTTCCCTAGAAATTGCACCTAGATCCTAATTAGACTTTGATTAATCTTTCATTTAATGCTACAACTCACATTTAGATCTTAATTAGGTTTTGGATTAATCTTTGGTTTCATGTAGATAGTCACACTTAGATCCTAATCAAGAGGTAAATGAATCTTTCAATTCATGTAACAATCTCAATTAGACTTAACTAGGAAGTTAAATGATTCCCTTCAGTTTTCATTATAATCATCTTTAGCTTAGAGGGTTTAATTAGATGTCATGATTCAAGATGGTTCCTCCCAAATCTAATGTTACCCTTTTTCTTCAACCTGACCTAGTATATGATAGTCACCAAGAGGACATTCTTACAGGATTAGGTGAACTAGCTTGGGAAACCAAAACTAGTTACACTTAGTACATGAGAATAAATTTTTTCATAGAAGAGGTGGAAGCCAAAGCTGATCATATTGAGAAATCCTTAAAGAAAAAAATTGAATAGGAGAGAGAAAAACAAAAATTAAGGGAAGAAGAGACAACCCAAGCTCCACCTCCTCCTAAACCCTGATAGGGATCCTGTCTTAGTATTCTTAAGCATCTTGCATCTTTAACTTAGAGAGTGTCTCACATCTTTAGTATAGGAATTTGTCTTGTATCCTTGGAAAATGAACAAAAAAACATAATGTCTCATATAGTGAAGTTTAGGATTTTAGAGAACCATAAGAGAGTAGAACATAAGAGATTGACCAAGAACTTTCAAATAACACAACTAGCTTAGACACTATTCACCAGCCCCGACATATCCATCACTCTTATGACCCCTAACGACACCATATGGATCGTAGAACACCATATGACCCCTAACAACACCATATGACCCCTTAGGATACCATACGACCCCTAATGACACTATATGGTATCCTAAGGGGTCATATGGTGTCACAAGGAGTCATGTCATGTTCTAGGATGTAAAAAGGGGTCATATGTTGTCATATAACCCCTAATGACACCATATGAGCCTAAGGGGTCATATGGTGTCATAAGGGGTTATGTCATGTACTAGAATGTTAAAAGGGGTTATGTGGTGTCCTAAGGGGTCATATGATACCATATGACCCATTAGGACACCATATGACTCCCAACAACACCATATGACCCCTAACGACACCATTTTATTGATTATTCATTGTGGTCTCTTCTTTAATTGATTGACTATTCATTGTGGTCTCTTCTTCAATTTCATTAGGTTCATTTAGTAAATCAAATTTTGTTGGTGCATCTTTATCATTTGTTTGATTATTGATTGTGATTTCTTCTTCAATCGCATTAGATTCATTTGGTTGTACATATAATTGAGATATTGTGGATGACATATTTTCTTGTCCCATTGTTCTTAGTTCACATAATTTCTTCATACACTGTCTTTGTCTTTCATTTTCAACCTCTCATTGTTTGATTGTTCCTCGCTTGTTATTTCCAATCGTTAATAACGATTGTCCTAAATAAAATCATTTTGCACTAATTAGAACAACAATTCAATCATTTGAAAACATGCAAAACAAAATTTCCCTTACTTTGACATATAAAACTGTCACAAAATCACAGTATAAGTTGTAGTGGGGCCTTCAACGACTTCAAAAACTCCTTTTGTGGTCGTTGAGGCCATTGGCTAAATAAAAATATGTGCAAGAAACACGTACGAGTTATATTTAGTTAATCCGTACGTGTAATTATTCCCTAAAAATACCCCAATAGGGCAATGTTCATAATTCCCATAACTCGTACGTGCTTTTTATGTTAAAAAACCGCAGCCCTGCAAGGCTATGGGCCCTCAACCACTGCACTCACACAAGGGATTTTTGGAGGAGGGCCCATAGCACTGCGGGGCTGCAGGATCCATGTCCCCTTCTTTTTTAAATAAAGTTAAAATAATATAAATTATTAAAATATAAATTAAAATAATATAGAATAATGAAAATATAAAAATAATAATATAAAATAATTAAAATTAAAATAATATAAAAAAATTAAAATATAAATTAAAATAAATAAAATATAATCATACAAAAAAAAAAAATTTGAAGGAGAAAAATAATGAAAATAGTATCATAATTAATGTATTCTATTGATTATTTTTTATGGATGGGAAGGGGAGTGAGGGAGAGGGAGATAGAGAGAAAGAGTGGGAAGAGGGAGGGAGGGAGAGAGAGTGAAGGAGAGATGGTATGTGTGTGTGTGTGTGTGTGTGTGTGTGTGAGAGAGAGAGAGAGAGAGAGAGAGAGAGAGAGAGAGAGAGAGAGAGAGAGAGAGAGAGAGAGAGAGAGAGAGAGAGAGAGAGAGAGAGAGAGAGAGTTGGGGAGGGAGGGGGAGCGAAGGAGAGGGAGAGTGAGAGGATGGGAAAGAAAGGGAGATAGAAGGGGGGAGGGAGAGAGAAAGAGTGGGGAGGGAGGGAGAGAAAAAGAGAGAGGGTGAGAGAGAGAGAGGGATGATAAGGGGAGTGAGGGAGAGGGAGATAGAGAGAAAGAGTGGGCATAGGGAGGGAGAGAGAGAGGGGGGAGAGTGAAAGGATGGTAAAGGAAGGGAGATAGAAGGGGGGAGGGAGAGAGAAAGAGTATGGAGGGAGGGAGAGAAAAAGAGAGAGGGTGAGAGGGATATCATACATGGTCCTACGGGGCCGAATGGGTCCAAAAAAAGAGAGAGGGTGAGAGGGATATCATACATGGTCCTAAGGGGTCCTAATGGGTCCACACATGTGTTAGCACACCATATGACCCCTTAGGACATCATACAACCCCTTAAGATATCATATGGTCCTAAGGGGTCATGTCGTGTGCTAATAGGTCATATGGTGTTGTTATGGGTCTTTGGGGTCCTAATAGGGCTACACATGTGTTAGAACACTGTTGGTTAACAAATTTTTCCTTCTTAAATACCTTTTAAAAATGACTCCCAAATGCCCAAATTGAAAGACAAAAACAAGAACCAATAGTTGAGTCACTTGCAAAGGGGAGTGCAAGTTCTCTCTGAATTTTGATATGAAGGTACAACTCCCTTCATTGGATAAAAATATATATTTTCTGAATATGCTTTTAACCGGAAAGTAATAAAAGCAACTAACATCTACTCATAGCCATGACATAGATGTGAATAGTAGATTTATAATGAAGTGAATGAAGATAAGTAAAACACAGTTCAATTACCCACACCCACAAAAATAACCTTTCTAATAGAATCAAAATGCTCTAGACTCTAATCGAGTCTCTCTCATGCCTCAAAGGACAAGGGGGATCAGAAAACCCAGGCAAAGAGCTAACAACAGATTTCTTTCCAACATACAAATTATTTCTGAAATCAAAGGTTTAGAATCAAATGCATATACACAGTTTGATGTAACAGAAAAGGCAATGAAAGGTAATTACAAGAGAAACAAAGCTCATAGTAATTAAAGGAAAATATTGACAGATATGCAGATCAACAAATCTTCTTTATTTCATCAATGCCAAAATATGTGCTCACAGACTCAACACTTCTGAAAAATAAAACTGTGTAGTCCAGAAAAATACGCTGCCCTCTCTTTTTAACAACATAAAAGAAAACAATCCTCACTCTTTCCTTTCATTACATATATATAGCCTCTTTTTTTAAGAGACTTTTAGTTATCAATAATTGATTCTTGAAAAGATTATTTATTTCCTTCTCACTTAACATTCCTGCGAATACAGTTATCACCTTTAGGGAAATAAAGCTCAAATATTCTAATGTATAATTTCCCTTGCTAGCCTTGGTGAATAATTTTTCACTTATAGGTGAAAATACTTGCCCACTTTCCTTAGTGTTTGAGTTTATATGAGTAAAAACCCAAGTATCTCCCAATTAATGTGATTGTCATTGATAGTTTTGATAGTGTTGTGCTCTGTTATCCATATCTTATGAACCAGACATAATGTTAAAAATATCTCTAGTGAGAATTTAGACAACTAGGTTTTCTAAAACATATCAAAAATTCATCAAGATTCAACAATTGAATTGAGAGTTATGCCCCTTGCACAAAGACTGAATTTTCTGTTTCAGAAAATTCATGGCTACAAGTTGCATTGAAAACTACAAATAGTATACATTCCAAAACTTACACATGGATCACCACTTTGAGCTTCCATTTGAAGGAATGAGCTCTATTTTAAGAGAAAGCTATCTTTAGAATATAGGAGGATTGTAACTCTTTGGATTGTTTGTAATACAGTGTTGCTGAAACAATTGTTTGAAAATGTTATCAACTTCTATCCTTTGTTATCAACATATGGATTAATAAATAAATTCCACTTTCAAGAAGCCGGATCTTCCTTTGTAACATGAAGGTTGGAATTTGTATGTGTTAGTTTGTCTATCTTTAAATTCATCCAAACACTTTTACTCTCAGCTCGGTGATCATTTTTAAAAACATCACTGTCATTAAAACTGACATTAATCAGCTCTAGGAGCACCTCTGAAATACATTGAGCCTTAGACAAATTACCATTATCAGCTTGTTTGGTAAATCAACATGTTATACTATAACTCATGCCAATGTTATTGGATTATTAAACTCGCTTAATTTTGAACTCACACACTTTGAACCTGCATCTGTTTAATCTAATGAATCTTTGAACTCTAAATTTGAACCTGCGAATCTTGAACTTTGAACTTTGAACCTTGAACCTTGAACCTTGAACCTTGAACATATGGGGTTCAATTAGAAGGTTCAAAATTACAGACTTTGCCCAAATATGATTCATTAATTACTTTGTCTGAACATTTAGCTGCACGTTGAACCTTTGAACCTTGAACCTTGAACCAAAGAAGATTCAAAGTTCAAGTTCAATGACCAAAAATTACAAAGACCTTACACTCATAAAACTAAAGCTATGATACAACCCACTCTAGTTGAACTCAAACTTTGAACTTTGTAGAGGTTCAACCGACAAGTTCAAGTTCAAGAAAAACTTCAACAAGACAAAAAACGAGAATTATACAAGGTAAGACTAAATAAACACTCCTTATTTGAGGACGCGAGAGACATAGTGCAAGCAAAAATATGGAGGGTAACAAACACCATATGACCCCTTAGAACACCATATGACCCCTTAGAACATCATATACTCCGAAGGGGTCATGTGTTAGAACATCATATGACCCCTTAGGACATCATACGACACCTTAAGATATCATATGGTCCTAAGAGCTCATGTCATGTTCTAAGGGGTCGTATGGTATTGTTACAAGTCTTTGGGGTTCTAATGGGGCCACACATGTGTTAGAACACCATATGACCCCTTAGGACATCATATGGTCCTAAGGGGTCACGTGGTATCCTAAGGGGTCATATGGTATCGTTAGGGGTCTTGTGGGGTTCTAATGGGTCTGCACATGTGTTAAAGTACCATATGACCCCTCAGGACATCATATGACCCCTTAAGATATCATATGGTCCTAAGGGGTCATGTCGTGTGCAAAGGGGTCATATGGTGTCGTTATGTGTCTTCGGGGTCCTAATCGGGTCACACATGTGTTAGAACACCATATGATCCCTTAGGAAACCATATGACCCCTTAGGACATCATATGGTCCTAAGGGGTCATGTGGTATGCTAAGGGGTCATATGGTGTCGTTAGGGGTCTTGTGGGGTCCTAATGGGTCTACACATGTGTTAGAGCACCATATGACCCCTTCGGACACCATACAACCCCTTAGGACACCATACGACCCCTTAGGACATCATATGGTGTAGTAAGGGGTCATATGGTGTCGTTAGGGGTCATGTGGAGTTCTCATGGTGCCACACATGTGTTATAGCACTATATTACCCATTAGGACACCATATGACCCCTTAGGACATCATATGCTCCTAAGGGTTCATATGGTGTGCTAAGGGATCACATGATATTGTTAGGGATCGCGTGGGGTCCTAATTGGGCCACACATATGTTACAACACTATATGACCCCTTACGACACCATATGACCTCTTACGACACCATATGACCCCTTAGAATATCATACATGGTCCTAAGGGGTCATATGGTGTCATTGGGGATCATTTGGGGTCCTAATGAGGTTGCACTTGTTAGATCATCATATGACCCCTTAGGACATCATATGGTCTTAAGGGGTCATATGGTGTGCTAAGGGACCTTATATGATGTCATTAAGGGTTATTTGAGGAGAGAGAGGGAGAGAGAGGGAGAGAGAGAGATTTAAAGAGGGTAGGAATACAATGTACTAAGATATTGAGAGACTATATATGCATATATTTTACATACATATATGTACACACAAACACATATTTTTATATATTAGGATGTCTTTATATTGACATAACCCATATAGAGGTTTTGTTATCTCCAAAATGCATACTAGTTTTGTTCTCTCTAAACCCCATATGTGCTATTGTTTCTAAAAATACCATACGTGCTATTAATAAAATAAAACCCGTACACGTTTAGTGCTATTAATAAAATAAAACCAATAGATTTCCTTCCATTTTCCTCATTTTTGAAGTGTTTTCTTTTATCAAATTGGTTTCTCGACTTTGTCATCATCAGGTTTACACCTCATCATCTGGGTATTTCTAAAATTGCCACCATATTTTCACCTATCTTTTGAGCTTTCTAACCATATAAGTTTTTAAATTTTTTAACAACATTAATATATTAATCTTGAATTTCTTTTACCAGTGTCTCCATAGTTCTTAGAGACATATGTGTACCATTTTTTTTAATAACTCTTGATCTACTTATCCAAAAAAATTTAAAAATTATATATTATTGTAGTTCACTTGATTCTTTACACTTATAATTTTTTGTTTTGCATTTTCAATTATTTTGGTTCAAGTTATGCTTCGCGCACGAATAGGTACCTAATTTCAGGTAGTGCCCATTTCAAAAAATCATTAAAAAAAAAAATACTCAACAAAAAATTATAAAAATATACACAACTTATAGTGCTCACTCTTAGTTATCTTTCTACAAAAGGATTTATAAAAATACTAAATATAACTATGACATTTTTGATACACATGCCTAACACTATGTTATGTTTTTTAGGAAAAAATCAGGGATTATTTTTCATAAGTGAATGATTCAACCCCCTTAATCTTATCCAATTTTGAAAAAAAATAGTAGTTTGGAAACTAGATTCAAAGTACTACAATCTTTGTTCTTCGAGTATCTTCATATTTTGAGTGTATGACTCTCAATTTTTTCCTTCAAGTTTGGGTTTAGAAGATTTTAGGAAAAAAATGTCCACTTATACCCCCGTTTTTTGCACACCATCTTGGTGCATTTACCCCAAGATTTTGTTGAGGGGATTATGTTGATAAAAAATGGTATCTAGATGCTAGTCCAAAGATCTAATGGTGTGACCCATTATCATGATTTTGGAAAGCATATCTTGGAAGATAGAATAGTCTTTAGGGATAATATCTAAGGGCTGAGTCCCTAAATGGAGATATAATTATAGATAATAGATCTATTCACAAAAATAGAGGAGAGGTAGAAGAGTTTTATATGATATAAGATGTAAGGAGATATAAGGAATGTACTCAATATGTTGACATATGAATATAAACATATCTAATTATTGAAGTTGATTATGACTATGATGTTATCTTTATATTTAAGTACTTAAAAGAGATCTATAATAACTTTGTGTACCACCTGTAGGTATGTTTTCTGTTGTGCCAAAAGCTCGATCTATCAACGTCCACTACAAATGCCAAACTTACCCATATCCATGGGAGGTAGTTAAGACATGTCTCGAACCCCGCAAAAGGTGCTAACCACCAAGTCAACAATCTCACCCTCAGCACTGACTGAGGGTTCCACATCGACGGATGAATAAGATCTCTTGGGATTCAAACCCGTGACCCAAGGCCCTGATACCAATTGTAGGTATATTTGTTGTTGCACCAAAATATCAAGCTATCAACACCTGCTACAAATACCAAACTTTCCCAGCTCCATGGGAGGCGGTTAAGACATGTCATGAATCCCAAAGGAGGTATTGACCACCAAGTCAACACCACCTCACTAGGACTGAGTTTGGGGTAATTAGACTGAAATTGCATAAATCCTCTGAGAACAAAACTCTGGTCTATCTCCCCTAGATTTCTTGCTAATAGATCCAAACGAGAAGAAAAGTAGATTGAGATCCTTCTCCTACTAAAATGACAAAGGAATAATTTCTCTCAGATAAATGAGAAAAAGATAAGGATACAAACACTTGAGTGGTGGTCAATATATCCAAAGAAGCATCAAATGTATAGATAGTGATAGAAGGAAATGGTACCATCACAAAGGAACCTAATAACTAGGTAATGATCAATTCAAAAGATACAAAACACAAGGAAATAAAGAGAAATCCATATCAACATGTGATAACTTTGGAAACACATAAACTGCAGATTGGGAAACCTCATTAAAAACAATTATTGATGATATAATACATCAATCCTTAGATGAAGTTTTGGATAGAGAAGAATAAATATAATATTTGAAAGACCATTTGGATTCTATTGATATCTTAGAATAGAGATGCATAACTCTACCCATAGGAAACTTCATATTAACAATGGACTAGTTAAGAGAAAGAATGGAAGAAAATTAGATAAACAAGAAATGGATGAAGATGCACTAAAACAAGAACAAACATCAATTAAAGCCTATATGTTAAGATCTTTATCCATGGGGAGAAATAATTCCCTTGGAGAAAAATATAGATGCTCACATGGAATGTTATGGACACAAATGCCCTTGACAAAAGGTTCTTGGTCTAGTGTTAGGTAGACACAAGCAAGGAAAATTTTGTACTTCTCCAAGAACAAAATTAACACTTAGAGAAGTAGATCCTTATTTAAAGATTGCAAGGGATGGAGTGATAGTTTCATAGAATTCATGGGTTCCTCAGGAGGATTAGGGATTTATGGTGCACACATATGGTATCCGTCACTATTACCGATTTCTCCACAAATTGGGAAGCAACAAAGGTCAGAACTTTAAACACATATGACTAATTAAAATAGAAGTTTATAAGAGTAGTGTTTGGTTTATTATTAGCAACCAAATTCAGACTATTTAAGACAACTATGTAGTTGGAGGAGATTTAAATGTGATATTGGATCAAAGGGAGAAGATGGGTAGTTAGGAAAAATCGCTCAATCATAAAAAGATTTTATTATCATTCATAGAGAACAATGGACTAATTGATTGTGTACCATCAAATGAAACATACACATGGAATAATTGTAGAAGCAACTTTACCAACATAGTAGAAAGGATGAAATGATTCCTAATTACTAAATAATGGATGAATTGGCTAATAGTACCCACATCTCTCATATTCATGAACCCCATCTTTAACCATTTACCTATGGAGTTAGGGATCATAGAAGAGGCAATTGGTCCAAAGCCATCGTTTCAATTTGAAAAAATATAGCGGCGACGCCTAGATTTAATCCCCAATTTAAAACAGTGGTGGGAGGAACCTATCAAAGAGAATGAGGCAAAAAAATGTTTATTTTCTACAAAAAGCTCGAAAGACAAGGAAAAATTAAAAAATGGAATAAGTCTGTCCTTGGTAACAACTAGAGAGAATGAGGATAGTTAAGTGATGGTTTTGCGATTCTTGCGATTTTAAAGGAATCTAAGATATGAATACTACGTCTTACAATAACTTAAGAGGAGACAAGGATACAAAAACCTAGTCTAAAATCATTTATACGATAGAGATAAAAACTAATTAGTATGATACAATTATGAATCTTGTATGAAATATTTGAGGAAAACCTAGTATTTAATATTTTACTCAATGTACTAATCAACAACAATATTAATTAAAATATAATCCAAGTAAGGAGCCTTCACATGAGACAATACTAACACTTAGATATGAAGTAATACTAATAGCATAACAATACCTATGAAATACATGGCAAGCCAGAGTGGAGGAGGTGACTGTGGTAGGGCTTCTGAGAGTGTTGCCATGGCAAATGATGATGGTGAAGATGACCTAGATGGTTTTAGGTTTGCAGGAAGAGTGGGATTGGATCTGCGGTTTTCATAGGTCCTTCTTTTGAGGGTTGTGTTGTTCAAGATGGAAAAAGTTTACTTGTTTGGGTGGATTCTTCCTCTTCTTGCTAGTTTGTGGGTGTTGAGTTTCCTCTTCCTATTGATAATGTAGTTCTTGTGTCAACTTGTGTTTCTTTTTGGGTATTAAGTTGTTTTTTCTTGTCCTCGCTCCTTGGCCTTTCCTTGGGTTAGGCCCCCTTGCTTTTCAACTTTCACCTCTTCTTTCGAGTTTGGGGTGCAGGGCCTTTTTCTTATTTTTTGCCTTCTACCCTTTATTGAGTAGTTTTTTTGGGTTCTTTCTCTTTGTTCTGTGGGTACCTCTTTTATATCGGATTTAGTCCTTGTTTTGGGATTTTTTCTTTGATTTTGGTTGGAGCTTATCAAGTTCTTTCTCGGAGTTGGGGTTTCATTTTTCAGAGTCCATTCCCTGTGGAGACAGTGATTCTTGGGATGCGGCGACGTTTCTTCTCACTTGGAGTTCACACGGTGGATCCTCCTTAGTCTAACTATTGTTTATTCCTTCTTTGGTGTTTCCCTACATAGTTGGTGCCTTCAGGTGGGGATTGAATCCTTTTTCTTTATAGGATGGCATTTTGTGCATCAGTATCTTGCACATTGAGTTTGTGGCTTGGGTTGGTATGACATTTGGATGATCGTCTATTTCTCTACTTTTGCTAACCTAACTATGGTTGTTTTTACCTTGGCGAGGATTTGGAAGGCTAACTTGATCAAGGATTCTTTCAAGGTGGAGCTTCTTAGGGGACTTGTTGTACTCATTGATGTTGAAGAACCTATTGAGGTTTCTCTTACTGTGGCATTCGTCTGTATGATGTAGTTTACTTTGAGTTATAATAAGTTGGATCATTTGGTGCATAGCAAGGTTCCTATTGCTCGGTGGACCCTGTTGATGCTCCTACCAGATTTTCTACTCTGTGTTGTTGCAAATTCACTATGGTGGTATTTTGTGCTTCTATTGCTTCTAGTTATTTGAGTACTTGCCATATTCAGTTACTTGTGGGCATGTTGTGTTCCCTTGGTTTTGATGACATTGGACCTATCAAGGTGGTCCATGATGTTGTGTCTATAGTGATTTCTACTGTAAAAGGTTGAGGGATGCCTTTGAAAACCCTATGAGTGTTTTTGTGCTAGTCAATTCCTTGGGTATAATGTTTCATGTTTTTTTGGAATGGCTAGATACTTTATCTATCATAAAGCTTCTGTGTTCCTTTAGATCTCTATGGCATGTGTTGACATAGTTTTTTGGCACCTCTAGTACTTTGTGATTTCTGTTCTTGCTAGAAATAATTTTTGGTCAAGGTGGTCCTATAGGTAAATGGTTGTGGGGTGCCTTTAGAAATACACTATTTGTTGTTTGTTCCCTTGACTACTAATAAATATCATTAGTTGGTGTTTTAAATACTTTGAAATATCTAAATCTACATCTTAATTTTATAAAATATCTTTTTTTACAAAAAAATATTTTAATAATTTTTTGATAAACATAAACTAAGAATAAATAATATAAAATATCATAAATTGCATGCATTAATATTATCTAGAAGTAACTTCAATAAATATATTAAGTAATTAATTGACATCCATTATATCTTTGTTTTTCAATTTGCACATGATTAAATTTTATAATCAATAATCTATTATAAATACTAAATAAATATATTATCGTACTTAATAATATACAAATAATTTAAATAAAAAGTTATGAAGTTTCATTTTGTTTGGTAAAGAATAATGCTTTTATATTTGTTATTGTGGATTCTATTTGAATATCTAATCATATATTAATAGAATATTTACTAACTCAATGTTGATATAAAAAATTTAAATACATATAAATAACAATGTTGACTTTATTTGTATTATTGTTGCTATTTAAAAACCATCAAGTCTAAACTTAGAACGATGAAATGCTGCTTTAAAATGTTTTGTATGCTTCCATGCATTAAACATTAGTGTCATTTTTTATAAAATGGAAGGAGCAAAGACATGTATATTGTCTTGCACAAAGTCTTATTAATTATCTTGAGTTATGTGAAAGTTCTAATAGTAAATAAAATTCAGTCAATAAAAATATCAATAAATACTATTAAATGATTTCTTAAATATTGTTTATGAAAAATTTACATCCTTAATTTATCAAAGATGAATACTCATTTTCAAAAACAATTATTGTTTTTTTAAAAAAATTTTTAATCAACACAAGTAAAGTAAAAGTTAATCACTAAATATTCTAAATACAAAACCAATTGACTTAAACGACTAGGACTAATAATATCTAGACCTGATTACAGTGGATGTAATAAGTTGCTGACATCCATTTTGTCTATGTTTTCAAATTTGCAAAGGCCAATTATTCAGAATCAATGACACCGCAGTAAAAAGCAGAGGGTTTGCATGAGTTAGACTATAACCCAATGCCCAAAAATCATTTACATCGTCCCTCCATGTTGGCAACACACACGCCGATTATATCTTTTAGAAGTCTGCTTTGTTGGTTTTTAGGTTGAGATGCAAATTCTTCCATTGCCATCCATTGAAAAACAAAAACAAAAAATTGCTTGAACCCAAATTAAATTCCAATTTAGCGACATAGAATTATCACCATATGCTTAAATATGAACCTTGGCTGCTGAAATTTATGTATCTTGTGCAACAATGTTAGAAGAAACAGATCTCAACATGCACACGAAGAGCAGATCAGATTTTTTGAAAGGGGCATTATGACCATCCCTACAATTTATGCACCCACAACTATCAGAGAGCTAAAAATTACTATTTCAACCTTATCCTTCTTCATACCAACTTGGAAACAAGTTACAACTTTCTGTAATGAAAGTTTTTCTTACTTGAACCCAACCACTTGGACAAATTCTGTATCAATCTATAAAAGCGCATGAATATTTTTCAAATTATCAAAAAAAGTTAAAAATTATATTGAACAGAAGGTAAAAATCCTGATTCAGAGGAAAATGGTTAGCTAAGTGACATTTACCCATTTCTTCCTGAAATTCTCTTGCGACCCCTTCCTTAATGCCTTCTCCTTATTAGAAACAAATCACCGATAATTACATTAGTGGGCGTTCATGAAAAAAGGCATTGTCATAAATTTAGTTTGATGAGGATATTTAAACCTGATACCTGGTTAATCCTTCTTGTTGGCATCTTCCACAACCTAGAATATTTGTAAGGGCCACACTTTTCTTGAACTACTAGAACCTATATTGCAATTTTCACGATAATTGATGTATCAGATTTTTCACTTCAAACCACTAACCCACAACCACTATTAAAATAAATTTTGTGGGTAATCATTATAGTAACTTTACATTTTCCCAGTGATGTAAGAAAAGAAAATCCTCTTAACATGAACAACCACTCAAAATAGTAAATGTCTTTTCACACTTGACAGTTACATTGCTATAGATAGGAGGAGAATATTAAGTAGTGTAACTATAGTATATAAGAACTAGATTAAATTTTTACCTCTCCCTCCTTGTTGAATATAAAAGTTGTGATTCCCACTTGATAAGCATTATTAGGGATGGTAGGAGGAGTTTGAGGGATCCAATTCACTAACATCACATATGAAGGCTCTGCATGGTGGTACCAAAATCCCACTTGCAATTCACCAAACACTATTGAAGCATAAAAAAATGGCTTGGAGTGTAAAACATTAATAGTAGTAGCGAAGTTTTGGAAAACTGACCTCAATCTCAACTTGGACTAGTTTCACCTGTTCCTTGGGCACTTTAATCCAGATCGCTTTCTTCCCCTATATACGCATCTATCCAACAAGTATGAATTGAAGGTACTATTTATTAATAAGGGATTTGTATTTTAGAGTTAACAAAGAAAGAATCATTGACTTGGTGTGCCCATTGAGAAAGTGATGCCTTGAGTGAAGCTGCAAAATGAGAAGAATCGTTCTGCATATTCTCTATATCAACAATGACACCATCATATATGTCTTTGTGGGCTTTGAGAACATCACATATTTCATTCAAAATTAATTCAGCATCATTGATAACATCATCAGTGTAAGCGACTAAGCAGCGACCTGTCAACCTTCTGAATACAACTATGAGCAAGATTGGATTTGGCTTCTTCCTAAGTGTGTACAAAAGAAAAATGAATTGATATGACTACAATAATAATTTGTGGTATTGAGAGGACGTATATATATATATAGTGGCAACTGAAGTTTCTTGGATTTGAGAGGAATTCTTTAGGGATGGTAACAACCAACTAACATTACCTTTCGTCACAAAAATGAAATAGGAAAACTTGAAACTTGTGGGCAAAGCAATGGCTAAAAAGGAAAAACTTACCAACAATTGTGATACATGGAAGCACGTGAACATCATGAAGGTAAAGCAAGCTCAAATAAGGAAATACATTGATTAACATACTAGTAAGCATTTAACATTGTTGTGCAAGTTCGTTCTCCTTGTGTCCTCTCGCCACATTTTATTGACTTTCATATACGATGATTATTTGTTGAAATTGACCTTTTTTAAAAGAATAAATATTTCGAAAGAGGTTTGAGGTTTTCTTATCGTCATTTTCTTACATCTTGTTACATCATCTATTGTTCAAGCCATTCATTCGACTTGAAATTTCAATACTAGTCATTCTCATCTTCCTATATAATTCACTTGACTATGTCTACCTTCTATGCTTAGACTTCAAGAATAAAAATGAGAATGATGAAAAAAATGTATGTAAAATATTAAGCAATCAATCTTAATTAACGGATTCAAATTAGTTAGAACCTGACTAGCTGAAATCGAGAAAGTCCCCCATCACTTACATAATAGCCAACAAGCGAAAGAGAGGGATCTCACAAGTAGTGAAGCAAAAAAAAGACCCAAAAAAGATCAGAAGCATTTTTGGATAACAAGAAGCTTTTGACTGGAGCAATGAATCAACAAGAGACAGCTAAATCATCTCATACAAAATGTGTGCATTTTCAAGAGGACCTTGAAACCTAAACGCAAAGATTCGTTGAGTAAGAAAGAAGCCTAGCAAGTAGTAGGAAGAGACCTTGAAAATAAGAACCAAAAACACCTTTGACAAAAAGGAAGACTTCCAAGGAATAGGTAAACAAAATAAAGGGTTTTGAAAGGGACCCCTGAACCTTATACAACTATAAGTTGAGACAAGTGGAGAGAAGAAATAATGCCACCACTTCAAGGGGAGAACGAACCAAGTCAGAGATGAAGAAATTGCAAGCTCATGAACTGAAGCCACCTCAATAGATTCAGGAGGAACAAAACTCCCAAAATAGTCCACATCATGAAGACTAGGACAAGGCTAACCACACAACCCACCTCAATAGGATCAAGATAACCATAACTAGCAGAAGCCACCACCATAGGATCTGCAAAACTAACCTCTATAGTAGAAACCACAAGACCTATTGGAGAAAATATAGGGAAGAGTCCCCCTCCTGTATTCCTGATCTATGAAGAGCACCCACTTCCAACCAACTCTAAAAGGGAAACCCAGTGAGGTCCCCCTGAAGAGGATTCACATGGGGAAGAGGGGAGAAATGGGAATACACAAAGACCTAAGAAGAAAACAATACCATAAAAAGGAGCCAGAGACCACTACAAAATTAGGTACAAAGGAAGCAAAGCCCACTCCAATAACTCCCATGTAAGGTAGCCAGACTCCAACACACAACAAATGCCAATGAACTATTTCTAGAATAGAACCCATTCCAGAAAGGAGGTCCTCATCCTCAGAATATCATGCCACCTTAGAAACTCATGAACTCCCTCCTCTGAACTAAAGAAGCACAAAAAAATCCAAAGTTGTCAAGAATTGTTACATGGGGAAGTCATGGAGGAGAATCCACCAGACTAAACCCATAGAGAGTCCAAACCCAAACCAATACATTGATCCATCAAATAAAAGCAACATAATAGGTACAGTTGGCTCTAGAGACAGTTGTAGATGGATCCCTCACAACAATAAAATGGGTCACTGTGGTAGCAAGAGACTAAGATGTAGAGAAGAGGAAGAGAAAAACTCTTGATGGAAAAGAGAGAAAGACATGAAAACCTGAACGTTGCAAATATCTCTAGAAAATTGTAGGTGTTGGAACCACAAGTCACCACCACACAAATAGGGGAAATTATCCAACAGTGAGAACCCATCTCACAGCTCACATGCATATAGGAGATAAATATAAAGGAGGCAGGGGAAACCGAAACAACCCAACCTCCAGGTCAAAGAAATTGGTCACCCAAATAAAATTGCAAGACCCATAACGCAAACAAAATAATGGCTTCCCACAACCTCATCACCTCTAAGACAGAAAGGGTGTAGACCATAGAACCCATCTAGAGGAAAGTAAAAATAAGAGAAAATGAGGCAAAGTAGCTACTAAGACCTCCAAAAACTCCAATGTAGAACAAGAATAAGGATTATAGCAACCCATTTTGGTATTCTCCACAATAGATGCATTCAGACCAATACCTTCATCTCGATCATCTCCATCTCCTTTATCTCAAAAGTTTCCATCACTTTCATTTGTCATATAATATTTTTTTGATATGAAATACGCAAGAAGAGGTTGCAAGATTTTTATTAATTCAAAAAATTAGTACAAAGAGTGGAGCTATAACTCTAGTGTTGATATATGAGCATTCCTACCTACTACATATTGGTTTTTAATGCCACTATTAGAAACAAACCTACTCTAATACAATAAAATGACTTTGCAGCCCCATCATCAAATAGAACTCACAAACAAGATCCATAATAACCGCCTTAACCTAAATTAATAGATACATTAGTGGTACATATACTAGCCACAATTGTTTGTTATTAGAGCAGGGATTATTGCTAAAGATAGAAAAAAATCCATCAACAAGTGGGGCAAAAAGGTTTCACCCTCAAGGATTGGTTGTAGCACCAAATTTGGTGTGAGACCAAAGCTGCATCCTATTGCAAACAATCATAACTATTTTTATTTTCTTCTCTTTTTGCAGTGTATGCCAATCATTGGCATCACCACCCTCATTGATAAACTTTAGAGATCAGGATGTAATATGAGAACGAGTGTTCTCAACTTTTGAAGAGTGGAGGCCATCCTCCAATACATAAGACTCTATAGGAATATTTGCCACCCAATCCGTTGTGGTAGAATCACAAATTTTAACTCGATTTGAGAAAAATAAATTAGCTTGCTAAGATAGATTTAGAATTGCCTTTGTATTTGGAGAAGGATCTTCCACTTATCCTCCCTTTTTCTTCTTTGTCTCCTTTTTTGGAGACATGTCCTTCATAATGGGGATGTTTTCCATAGTGTAATGGTTCTAGGGGAGGTATCTATCTACCAACGAGCCTCTCTCTTTGGCTATATTTTGACATTTGGATATTTAGTGACAATCTCTCTAGTTTTGTAGCATATTTTACATATAAAGGATATACTTTCATAGTCTAAAGGTTTTATCCAACTATGACCATTTGCATTGAGACTAATTTCTAAAGGTTTTATCCAACTATGACCAACTATGATTATTTGTTGAATTTGACCTTTTTAAAAAGTAAATAAATATTCTGAAAGAGGTTTGAGGTTTTCTTATCGTCATTTTCTTACATCTTGTTACATCATCTACTGTTCAGACCATTCATTCGACTTGAAATTTTAGTACTAGTCATTCTCATCTTCCTATATAATTCACTTGATTATGTCTACCTTCTATGCTTAGACTTCAAGCTTAACAGTGAGAATGATGAAAAAAAAGGTATGTAAAATATTAAGCAATCAATCTTAATTAACAGTTTCAAATTAGTTAGAACCTGACTAGCTAAATTTGAGAAAGGCCCTAATCACTTACATAATAGCCAACAAGCATAAGAGAGAGATCTCACAAGCAATGAGGAAAACAAAAGATCCAAAAATGATCAGAAGCATATTTGGAGAACAAGAAGCTTTTGATTGGAGCAACAAATCGACAAGAGACAACTAAATCATCTCATACAAAACATGTGCATTTTCAAGAGGGCCCTGAAACCTAAACCCAAAGATTCCTTGAGTAAGAAATAAGCCCAGCAAGTAGTAGGAAGAGATCCTGGAAATAAGAACCAAATACACCTTCGACAAAAAGGAACAGTTCCAAGAAATAGGTAAACAAAATAAAGGGTTTTGAAAGGGACCCCTGAACCTTATACAACTATAAGTTGAGACAACTAGAGAGAAGAAATAATGCCACCACTTTGAGGGGAGACGGAACCAAGTTAGAGATGAAGAAATTGGAAGCTCATGAACTGAAGCCACCTTAATAGATTCAGGAGGAACAAAAATCCCAAAATAGTCCACATCATGAAGACTAGAACAAGGCTAACCACACAACCTACCTCAATAGGACCAGGATAACCATAACTAGCAGAAGCCACCACCATAGGATCTGCAAAACTAACCTCTATAGTATAAACCATAAGACCTATAGGAGAAAACATAGGGAGGAGTCCCCCTCTTATATTCCTGATTTATGAAGAGCACCCACTTCCAACCAACTCTGAAAGGGAGACCCAGTGAGCTCCCCCTGAAGAGGATTCACATGGGGAAGAGGGGAGAAAGGAGCATACACATAGACCCAAGAAGAAAATAATACCATTGAAAAGGAGCTAGAGACCACCACAAAATTAGGTACAAAGGAAGCAAAGCCCACTCCAATAACTCCCACGCAAGGTAGCCAGACCCCAACACACAACCAATGCCAACCAGCTATTTCTAGAATAGAACCAGTTTCAAAAAGGAGGTCCTCATCCTGAGAATATCATGCAGCCTTAGAAACTCGTGAACTCCCTCCTCTCAACTAGATAAGCACAAAAAAATCCAAATTTGTCAAGCATTGCTACAAGGGGAAGTCATGGAGGAGAATCCACTAGGCTAAACCCATAGAGAGTCCAAACCCAAACCAATACATTGATCCATCAAATAAAAGAAACACAATAGGTACGATTGGCTCTATAGACAGTTGTAGATGGATTCCTCACAACAACAAAATGAGTCACTGTGGGAACAAGGGACTAAGATCTAGAGAAGAGGAAGAGAAAAACTCTTGATGCAAAAGAGAGAAAGACATGAAAACTTGAAAGTTGCACATAGCTCTAGAAAATTGTAGGTGTTGGAACCACAAGTCATCACCCCATAAATAGGGGAGATCATCCAACAAGGAGAACCCATCTCACACGTCACATGCATATAGGAGGTCAATATAAAGGAGGCAGGGGAAACCCAAACAACCCAAACTCCAGGACAGAGAATTTGGTCACCCAAATAAAACTCCAAGACCCATAATACAATCAAAATAATGGCTGCCCACAAACTCATCACGTCTCAGACAGAAAGGGAGTAGAGCATAGAACCCATCCAGAGGAAAGTAAAAATAGAGACAAAATGAGGCAAATTAGCTACTGAGACCTCTAAAAACTCCAATGTAGAACAAGAATAAGGATCATAGCTACCCATTTTGGTATTCTCCACAATAGATGCATTCAGACCAATACCTTCATCTTGATCATCTGCATCTCCTTTATCTCAAAAGTTGCCATCACTTTCATTTCTCATATTATATTTTTTTGATATGAAATACGCAAGAAGAGGTTGCAAGATTTGTATTAATTCAAAAAATTAGTACAAAAAGTGGAGCTATAACTCTAGTGTCCATATATGAGCATTCCTAAATACTACATATTGGTTTTTAATACCACTATTAGAAACAAACCTACTCCAATACAATAAAATGACTTCGCAGCCCCATCATCAAATAGGACTCACAAACAAGATCCATAATAACCGCCTTAAACTAAATTAATCGATACATTAGTGGTACATATACTAGCCACAATTATTTGTTATCAGAGCAGGGATTATTGCTAAAGATAGAAAAAAATCCATCAACAAGTGGGGCAAAAAGGCTGCACCCTCAAGGATTGGTTGTAGCACCAAATTTGGTGTGAGACCAAAGCTGCATCCTATTGCAAACAATCATAACTATTTTTTATTTTCTTCTCTTTTTGCAGTGTATGCCAATCGTTGGCATCACCACCCTCATTCATAAACTTTAGAGATCAGGATGCAATATGAGAACGAGTGTTCTCAACTCTTGAAGAGTGGAGGCCCTCCTCCAATACATAAGACTTTATAGGAATATTTGCCACCCAATCCTTTTTGGTAGAATCACAAATTTTAACTCGGTTTGAGAAAAATGAATTAGCTTGCTAAGATAGATTTAGAATTGCCTTTGTATTTGGAGAAGGATCTTCCACTTATCTTCCCTTTTTCTTCTTTGGCTCCTTTTTTGGAGAGATTTCCTTCATAATGGGGATGTTTTCCATAGTGTAATGGTTCTATGGGAGGTATCTATCTACCAACGAGCCTCTCTCTTTGGCTATATTTTAACATTTGGATATTTAGTGACAATCTGTCTAGTTTTGTAGCATCTTTTGCATATGAAGGATAGACTTTCTTAGTCTAAAGGTTTTATCCAACTATGACCATTTGTATTGAGAATAATTTCTATCAGTATATTTTTAGAGGTGTCCAATTCCACTAAAATTTGAGAAAAGGTCATGTGGTTGAAATTTTAAGAATCTGTGTTTGTCATCCGGAAGTTTCCAAGGGAGTTCCCTATAGTTTTAAAGGAGTATTTGAAACAGTAATGAAGGGTAAAATTTGGAGGACAAACCCAAATTGGCATGGCTAAGAAGGGTTTCGTGGATAAATTGAAGTGTGGATGCCAAGATTTTAGTAACAATAAATAGCGAAGCAATAACCAAACATGCAAGTGAAAATAAAATTACAAAATTCCTGATAAAATCTAGAGGATTCAAGAAATTTTATCACAAATCTCCAACTGACCCAGTCATATGCTTCCTTATTGTCGAGCTTAACTAAAATACTTAGAGCTCTAGTTTGATGAATTCAGTGAATACACTTGTAAGCTTTGATCACTCCATCAACAATTAAATTTTTAGTGCAAATCTAATTTGTTACTCAAAAATGATGGAAGGTAGAATGGTTTTAATATATTTTTCTATTAATTTTTACACAATCTATACAAAGTATTACAAAAAAAAAATAGTACTAAATTCATCCAGTGATGTGTGAATTAGAGAAATGAATTCATTGTTAACCTCCTATAGGATTGTTGATTTATTCATCTATTCTTTAATAGTTTAGACCAAATCCTTGCCAATGATATTGCAACATCTATGGAATAAACCTACTGCAATGCCATAGGGACCACATGAACATTGTCTAAATGAAGTTGTCTTACTGCCAATTTGATTAAACTGACCATTGAATAATCTTCCAACAACCTTAATTAATTATAGAGAAATCAATTTGAGAATTTTATGTAAAACTAAATTATGTGGGATCTATTGGGAACCTTCCCAATTATTGACAAGATTCTAAAAGAAACATACTGTACACTCTTTGATGACCCCAAGATCCTCTTGTCTTATTTGGTACTTAAATCATAGAGATTATGTTCTAATCACATCATACCTTTGTAGCATTGTTGAAGTATTTATAATTCTTATCTCCATCTTTGAGCCAAGACTCTCTAGACTTTTTCTTCCAAAAGACCTCTTCCTTAACAAAGATATCCATGTATTCCTTCATGATTTCTTACATCTAAAAATGTTCTTAATCCATATCAAGAAGAAGGATTGTGTTTCTTCATTGAGTAGGATCAATGTCAATTCAACATTGACCTTGGTCTTGGAAATGTTTTATTTTTTAGATAAGTTGTGGATAAGTGGTCCACTCCTAAATATAATGAATTTGAAAAGAAAACATTAAAACATGCATGCCCTATAATAGAGGTGCCTCAAAGAACACATTAAATTCTTAAATCCTAGCTCATCTATTACCCATTTGCCACTTATCTCAAGGAACAACTACCTCGCCATTTTCTAAGTGAAGAATCATCACAAACAAACCAAAGGGACCTCGAACATAGTGCTAATGAATCTTATCATATATCTAGTGGAAAAAGACCTAGCACCCTAACAAAATATTATTAGCAAATTAAGGCTCCAATACTATAGGGTGTGTGGAATGAACCTCCAAGTGCATCTAGTAGAAAAGTGAGGCAATCCAGTGCAACAAATCATGCACACGAACAACCATCCCACAACATAGGATAAAAGAGAGTGAAGCATCATCAAGCCAAAAAATATTAAAAATGAAGAAACCTAGCCCAAAAAATATAAGGAATTCTTATCATTCTCAATGATGTCTATGAGCTTCACATGATCTACCATCATAATCAACTTACCTTCCTTGGTATTTTTGTTTGTTCCTTGATTTTCCAACTAGTTTGCCGCATTATTGGCCTTACAATATATATTGTAATTTGAAAATTTCATATTTTTGAGACTATCCCACACTCTGTTAATTAACTTATCCAATCTCCAATTAAGAAAACATTTTTTCGTTATCCCATTAACACATAATACCGAATCACCTTCTATGTCAACTTCCATCTAGCCTCTTTTTTGGCACTCTTCTAGAACCCTATTATGGCCAATGTCTTCTACTTCATTATTGATTAATATATCATTTGGTCCAGCCATCACCCACAACACTTCACCTTTCAATTGGATGAAGATTAGGTGGGTTCTTTCTATTTTTTTTTGACATTGGCATGAGACTAATACTTTTTAAAAACTCCTCATTTATCATGACTATGATGATGCAAAATATTGGCTTTTCCTTTTGAGGCTTCATCAACTTGGATCATCACTATTTATAGCCTTTTATTTGTTGAGAGAGGAGCTCCATGTCTAAATAGGAGAATTTATTATTTCGAATCAAGAATGTGTTAGTATTAGAAATAGTCATATGACCCCTTAGGATACCATACGACCCCTTAGGACACCATACGACCCATAATGACACCATACGATCTATAACGACACTATACGGTCCATAACCATACGACCCTTAGGAATGCCTTCTTTTTGCTCTCCAACTCGCCTGATCGTTGCGGGCCACAACCTAGCAGCAAAATCGCCCAATTACTCAAATTACTCAAAGTTATCAATATTCAACATCGCGTTGCTCGACGCGCGTTAATCATAACAATAATCTGTCTGATCCTACGAGGTCGTGTTATGGCACTCTAAAAAAGCCTCTCTCAATTTCGGTAGAGTCAGATCCACTTGCTCGTGGCGACTCTTTCTTGGTTGCGACAAAAAGTGTCAGATGAGTTCAATGAAAAGTTGCACAATGCTCCATCTTTCAATTCGTTCATCACGACATCGAACTGTCAGCTCGTACGCGTTGGGGTGGCCGGGTTTACACTAGGAATGCCTTCTTTTTTCTCTCGAACTCGCCCGATCGTTGCGGGACACACCCTTGTAGCAAAATCGCCCAAGTGCTCAAATAGCTCAAAATTGTCAATATTTGGCATCGCATTTGTCGGTGCCCGTTAATCATAAGAACAATTCGTAACAACACCTAAGGGGTCATATGGTGTCCTATGGCCCCATAGGACACCATATAATCCCTTAGGTGTCCATACGACCCATAATGACACCATATTGTGTCCTAAGGGGTCATATTGTGTCTTAACGGGTCATAAGAGACTATATGACCCCTTAGGACACCATACGATCCATAACGACATTTTATTGTGTCCTAGGGGGTCATATGGTGTCCTAAGCGGTCATAGGACACCATATGACCCGTTACGACACCATACGACCCATAACGACACCTAAGGGGTCATATGGTGTCCTATGGCCCCATAGGACACCATATGACCCCTTAGGTGTCCATTCGACCCATAACAATGCCATATTTTATCCTAAGGGGTCATAGGACACCATATGACCCCTTAGGACACCATACGAGCCATAATGACACCATATTGTGTGCTAAGCGGTCATATGGTGTCCTAAGGGCTCATAAGACACCATATGAGCCCTTAGGACACCTTACGACCCATAATGACACCATAGGACACCATACGACCCATAACAACACCATATGACCCATAATGACACCATACGATCCATAACAACACGAAAGGGGTCATATGGTGTCCTATGGCCCCATAGGACACCATATGACCCCTTAGGTGTCCATACGACCCATAATGACACCATATTGTGTCCTAAGAGGTCATATTGTGTCCTAAGGGGTCATAGGACACCACATGACCCCTTAGGACACCATACGACCCATAACGAGACCATATTGCATCCTAAGGGGTCATATGGTGTCCTAAGGGGTCATAAGACACTATATGACCCCTTAGGACACCATATGACCCATAACGACATCGTATTGTGTCCTAGGGGGTCATATGGTGTCCTAAGGGGTCATAGGACACAATATGACCCCTTACGTCACCATACGACCCATAACGACACCATATTTTGTCCTAAGGGGTCATGGGACACCATATGACCCCTTAGGACACCATACAAGCCATAACGACACCATATTGTGTGCAAAGGGGTCATATGGTGTCCTAAGGGGTCATAAGACACCATATGACCCCTTAGGGCACCTTACGACCCATAACGACACCATAGGACACCATATGACCCATAATGACACCATACGATCCATAAGAACACCTAAGGGGACATATGGTGTCCTATGGCCCCATAGGACACCATATGACCTCTTAGGTGTCCATACGACCCATAACGAGACCATATTGTATCCTAAGAGGTCATATTGTGTCCTAAGGGGTCATAGGACACCATATGACCCCTTAGGACACCATACGACCCATAACGAGACCATATTGTGTCGTAAGGGGTCATATGGTGTCGTAATGGGTCATAAGACACTATATGACCCCTTAGGACACCATATGACCCATAACGACATCGTATTGTGTCCTAGGGGGTCATATGGTGTCCTAAGGGGTCATAGGACACCATATGACCCCTTACGACACCATATGACCCATAATGACACCTAAGGGGTCATATGGTGTCCTATGGCCCCATAGGACACCATGTGACCCCTTAGGTGTCCATCCGACCCATAACAACACCATATTATGTCCTAAGGGGTCATATGGTGTCCTAAGGGGTCATATGGTGTCCTGAAGGGTCATAGGACATCATATGACCCCTTAGGACACCATATGACCCATAACGATACCATATTGTGTGGTAAGGGGTCATATGGTGTGCTAAGGGGTCATTTGGTGTGCTAAGGGGTCATATGGTCTCCTAAGGGGTCATAAGACACCATATGACCCGTTAGGACACCATAGGACCCATAACAACACCCTATTGTGTGCTAAGGGGTCATATGGTGTCTTAAGGGGTCATAAGACACTATATGACCCCTTACGACACCATATGACCAATAATGATATCGTATTGTGTCCTAAGGGGTCATAGGGTGTCCTATGGGGTTATAGGACACCATATGACCCCTAGCGACACCATACGACCCATAATGACACCTAAGGGGTCATATGGTGTCCTAAGGGCTCATAGGACACCATATGACCCCTTAGGACACCATTCGACCCATAACAATAGCGTATTGTGTCCCAGGGGGTCATATGGTGTCCTAAGGGGTCATAGGACACCATATGACCCCTTACGCGACCATACCATCCATAACGACACCTAAGGAGTCATATGGTGTCCTATGGCCCCATAGGAAACCATATGACCCCTTAGGTGTCCATACGACCCATAACGACACCATATTGTGTCCTAAGGGGTCATAAGACACCATATGACCCCTTAGGACAACATATGACCCATAACGACACCATATTGTGTCTTGAGGGGTCAGATGGTGTCCTAAGGGGTCATAAGACACCATATGACCACTTTGGACACCATACGACCCATAACGACACTATATTGTGTCCTAGGGGGTCATATGGTGTCCTAAGGGGTCATAGGACACGATATGACCCCTTACGACACCATATGACCCATAACGACACCATATTGTGTCCTAAGGGGTCATATGGTGTCCTAAAGGGTCATAAGACACCATATGACCCCTTAGGACACAGTTTCGGTAGACTCGGATCCATTTTGCTCGTGGCGACTCTTTCTTGGTTGCAACAAAAAGCGTTAGATGAGTTCAATGAAAAGTTGTACAATGCCCCATCTTTCAATCCACTCATTGTGACACCAAACCGTCAGCTCGTACGCGTCGGGGTGGCCGGGTTTATGCTAGGAATGCCTTCGTTTTGCTCTCCAACTCGCCCGATCGTTGCGTGCCACACCCTAGCAGTGAAATCGCACGTTCATGATCTCGAGTGACAAGCCCCTCCTGTAAGCATCACAATATAAATTAAACTAAATACAAGTGTCGTTAAAATTTTCAATAACATATTATTAAGATAACAAATCTAATGCTAAATTTACTAAATTTACAAACTTGTCTCATACTTCTGTTAAAACAGTTGAACTTGCTACTGCTACAGCGACACCGTGCTCCATTGACGTGCCGACAACAGGAGTAGTCTCTGATGTCAACATCTAAAAATTAAAGAAAGTATATTGATTAATCGCTAAAACTATCTATATTATTTAATAACAACATTAAAGATAAATTGTTTACCTTGGTGAAAGATTGTCGATGAAATACACTAGGAGGTGTTGATGTTGAATCTCTAGCATCAAACTATTTGACATCCAAAATTAGTAATTAGAAAATCATTCACATAAGGTTCAACTATCTACATATAATAATTATATTTCTTCACTCGTTGTATACCTGTGGAGTCGACGAAGTAGTGAAAAAGGGTGCTGCAGGAATGTTGCTAGTATTGTGAACACTTGACCCTGATTTTTTGTCATAATAATTTACTAATT
The DNA here is from genome assembly GCF_030272615.1 of Cryptomeria japonica. NCBI lineage: Eukaryota > Viridiplantae > Streptophyta > Pinopsida > Cupressales > Cupressaceae > Cryptomeria > Cryptomeria japonica. The sequence continues at coordinate 239,015,331 of NC_081411.1, forward strand.
TAGATATATTCTCAAATTTACATATAAGATCTAATAAAAAGATTGAAATGAACTTGTAATGAAATTCACCTAGGTATGAATGCCAAATGGTTCGTCCAACAAGGATTTTGTCATGTCAATGTTCTTTGTAGCAAACTCCGCTCGTGCACGTGCATTCTCAGAACTATTAGGATCATAAGTGCAAAGAGAACCACAAGATCGACAAAAATGAGCTGGAACTCAATGCCTAGAAGAATCAACATCATCACTCGCATCACCCTCTACTAGAGGCCTAGCATATTGTATAAGGGTCTGAGTGAGTGAGCTAATTGATTCTAGAGTTTTGACCTCAATACTCTCCTTCACAATGGAAGGAATAATAACATGCTCCACCATAGGTCTAGCCAAGGATCTTGGTGGGAGATTTGGATCACGTTGTGCACCCCCTCTATCATGCGAGGAACCCCCACCTCTACCTTGGAAATCTAGAAAATCAAAATGGTTTGGGATCTCATTAAGGACAAACTCACAGTACAATTTTCTCAAAAAGTATTGGGGTACCTCATGATTATTGCATGGGGGCTGATCAAATACCATCCACCACCTATCCCAAAAATTGTTCTTAATCCCTTCATGATGACACCAATGAATAGGGAATCTCCTACATCCAGGGTGTAATGGTTGATTCGTTCGGGGGTCCGTAAAAAGAGCACACAAGTCAAATTTATTAATTTTCTTTTTCTTCACTACCGCATATGATAATTTGTCACCATAAAATTGCTTTTGTTCTTCCTTCTTACAGGACCAAAAATTTATTTGCCCACTAATATATTGTATGTGAGATACAGTAGATTACAAAGAACTGGCAAGGTTTGTCCTATGGGAGTTTGTTCTAATGGGATCTTTTAGCCTTGTGATTAAACCTTCAAGCTCTTTCTGGCTATTTTCTATTTGACCTAATAGGTTTTCTTGTGTACCTATGGGATGTCTAGGGATTGTAGGAGGTTCTTGATGTGCTTCTTCTTCAATATGGTCTTCATGAGGAGGTGATTGATGTGCTTCTTCAATATGGTCTTCATGAGGAGGCGATTGAGTGTTTTTAACATTTTCTTGTCTAATCTCATTTCCTGATAATGAAAATAAATTTAAATCAATAAACCTAGTTTAATCTTCAAATTAATAAAAAAAATGACAATAAGAAAATAAAAATACATACCTCTTTGAGCTCTTCGATGGCATGGCGGCATTTTGATAAGAGATGGACAACTTAGTGCCCAATTTCAAGCTTTTACAAAGGGTGAGCGCAAGAAAATGGCACCCGAAAATGCCAAAACACGGGTTTGAAATGCAGAATGCATCCAAAATACGGAGTAGAGTTTTTTTGAAGTTTACAATGCACATAAGGCGCACGCCTTATAAGGTGTGCGCACTATAGGGTGCGTGCCCTATAGTGCGTGCAACTTATAAGCCGTGCGCCTTATGCACTTTTAAATTTTTTTTTGAAGTGTGGCACCTTTTTGGTACCACAACTTCATGCATATACCCTACACAAAGACCCAAGAAGAAAACAATACCATCAAAAAGGAGCTAGACACCACCAAAGAATTAGGTACAACGGAAGCAAATCCCACTCCAATAACTCCCACGCAGGGTAGCCAGACCGCAACACACAACCAATGCCAACCAACTATTGCTAGAATAGAACTAGTTCCAAAAAGGAGGTACTCAACATTCAAATATCATGCAGCCTTATAAACTCATGAAATCCCTCCTCTGAACTAGAGAAGCACAAAAAAAATCCAAAGCTATCAAGCATTGCTACAAGGGGAAGTCATGGAGGAGAATCCACAAGGCTAAACCCATAGAGAGTCTAAACCCAAACCAGTACATTGATCCATCAAATAAAAGAAACACGGTAGGTATAGTTGGCTCTAAAGACAATTGTAGACGGATCCCTCACAACAACAAAATGAGCCACTTTGGGAATAAGAGACGAAGATCTAGAGAAGAGGGAGAGAAAACCTCTTGATGGAAAAGAGAGAAAGACATGAAAACCTGAAAGTTGCACATAGCTCTAGAAAATTGTAGTTGTTGGAACCACAAGTCACCACCCCACAAATAGGGGAGATTCTCCAATAGTGAGCACCCATCTCACACCTCACGTGCATATGGGAGAGCGATATAAGGGAGGTAGGGGAAACCCAAACAACCCAACCTCCAGGATAGAGAAATTGGGCACCCAAATAAAACTGCAAGACCCATTAACCCAAACAAAATAATGGCTGCCCACAAACTCATCACCTCTAAGACAGGAAGGGAGTAGAGCATAGAACCCAGCCAGAGGAAAGTAAAAATAGAGAGAAAATGAGGCAAAGTACCTATTAAGACCTCCAAAAACTCCACTATAGAATGAGAATAAGGTTCATAGCCACCTGTTTTGGCATTCTCCACAATAGATGCATTCAGACCAATGCCTTCATCTTGATCATCTCCATCTCCTTTATCTCAAAATTTATCATCACTTTCATTTCTCATATAATATTTTTTTGATATGAAATATGCAAGAAGAGGTTGCAAGATTTGTATTAATTCAAAAAATTAGTACAAAGAGTGAAGCTATAACTCTAGTTTCCATACATGAGCAATCCTAACTACTAAATATTGGTTTTTAATGCTACTATTAGAAACAAACCTACTCCAATACAATAAAATCACTTTGCAGCCCCATCATCAAATATGACTGAAAAATAAGATCCATAATAACTGCCTTAACCTAAATTAATAGATACATTAGTGGTACATAGACTAGCCAAAATTGTTTGCTATTAGAGCAAGGATTATTGCTAAAGATAGCAAAAAATCCATCAACAAGTGGGGAAACCCTCAATGATTGGTTGTAACACCAAATTTGGTGTGAGACCAAAGGTGTATCCTATTGCAAACAATCATAAATATTTTACTTTTCTCCTCTTTTTGCAGTGTATGCCAATCGTTGGCAACACCACCCTCATTGATAAACTTTAGAGATCAAGATGTTATATGAGAATGAGTGTTCTCAAATCTTGAAGAGTGGATGCCCTCTTCCAATACATACGACTCTATAGGTATATTTGCCACCTGATCCGTTGTGGTATCTAATCATAAATTTTAACTCAATTTGAGAAAAAATGAATTAGTTTGCTAAGATAGATTTAGAATTGCCTTTGTATTTGGAGAAGGATCTTCCACTTATCCTCCCTTTTTCTTCTTTGGCTCCTTTTTTGGAGAGATGTCCTTCATAATGGGGATGTTTTCCATAGTGTAATGGTTCTAGGGGAGGTATCTATTTACCAACGAGCCTCTCTGTTTGACTATATTTTGACATTTGGATATTTAGTGACAATCTGTCTAGTTTTGTAGCATCTTTTGCATATGAAGGATAGACTTTCATAGTCTAAAGGTTTTAAATTGTTGTAGAATGGAGTCTAGTTTCTAAAAATATAATTTTTTTCAAAATATGATGAACGTGTAAAAATCTATACCCAAAATAGTGCATGTTGGTTTTTGAGAAAAAACAGACACACTAACAAAAGAAATTATATATGAAAGACTTAACGAAATCAAAATTTGAAATAAATTACATTTTTGGATAGCTAAGAGAGAGCTCAAGTTTACCACAGTATTTTTTTTAACTTCATTGAAACACATGCAAACCTGACGGAGAGCATGACCAAAAATATGTCAAAATTTTCAATGTTCTGACAAAAACACGTCTCTAGCTTGAAATGATCGTCCAAACCTTTGGGTTGGATGCCCAAGGCAAATCCAAACCATAGGTTTGGTGTTTCCCAAAGCGGGCCATTTGGCGCTCGCCAAATATGGCGAGCACCCTATTTGGTGTGCGCCAAAAATGGCGCTCGCCCTATTTGGCGTGCGCCAAATGTGATGAATGGATATTCCATTTGGCGTGCGCTGAATAAGGATGAAAAGGGAGATAGCTCGAGGCATAGGAGAATAAGGGACTTGTGAGAGCTAGAAAGGGGAGGGACAAAGAAGAGTATGTATCTATAAGAATGAAGAGCCCGAGAAGAGGTAAGGGGAGAGAGAGAATATGAGATCTAGTTCATAGAGAGAGATGGAACTATGAGGGAAGGGAGATAAAGAAGGGAGAGGTGAGATGGGGGTTTCTATGTACACAATTGGCACTCTCCCTATTTGGCGTGCGCCAAATGTAGAATAGATACATACTCTTTTTTGTCCCTCCCCTCTGTAGCTCTCACAATTCCCTTATTCTCCTATTCCCCGAGCTATCTCCCTCTTCATCCTTACACCCATCTAATTCCCTCTCTCACCTCTTTCCCTCAGTTTTTTCCTCACTCCCTCCTCTCTCTAGGTTCTAAGGGGTCATAAGACACCATCTGACCCCTTAGGACTCAAAATGACCCCTAATGACACGTAAGGGGTCATATGGTGTCCTAAGGGGTCATAGGACACCATATGACCTCTTAGGTTACCATAGGACCCATAATGACACCATATTGTGTCCTAAGTGGTCATAGGACACCATATTGTGTCCTAAGTGGTCATAGGACACCACATGACCCCTTAGGACACCATACAACCCATAACGACACCATATTGTGTCTTAATGGGTCATAGGGCACCATATGACCCCTTAGATGTCATTACCTCTTAGGACACCATATGATCCCTTAGGTGTCCATACGACCCACAACGACACCATATTGTGTCCTAAGGCGTCATATGGTGTCCTAAGGGGTCATAAGACACCATATAACCCCTTAGGACACCATACAACCCATAACAACACCATATTGTGTCTTAGGGGGTCATATGGTGTCCTAAGGGGTCGCAGGACACCATATGAGCCCTTATGACACCATATGACCCATTAGGTGTCCATACGACCCATAACGACACCATATTGTCTCCTAAGGGGTCATATGGTGTCCTAAGGGGTCACATGGTGTCCTAAGGGGTCATAAGACACCATATGACCCCTTAGGACACCATACGACCCATAACGACAGCGTATTGTGTCCTAAGGGGTCATATGGTGTCCTAAGGGGTCAAAGGAGACCATATGACCCCTTACGACACCATACGACCTATAATGACACCTAAGGGGTCATATGGTGTCCTATGGCCCCATAGGACACCATATGACCCCTTAGGTTTCCATACGACTCATAACAACACCATATTGTGTCCTAAGGGGTCATATGGTGTCTTAAGGGGTCATAGGACACCATATGACTCCTTAGGACACCGTACGACCCATAACGACACCATATTGTGTGCTAAGGGGTCATATGGTGTCCTAATGGGTCATAAGACACTATATGACCCATTAGGACACCATAAGATCCATAACGACACCGTATTGTGTCCTAGGGGGTCATATGGTGTCCTAAGGGGTCATAGGACAAGATATGACCCCTTACAATACCATACGACCCACAACGGCACCGTATTGTGTCCTAAGGGATTATATGGTGTCCTAAGGGGTCATAAGACACCATATGACCCCTTACGACACCATACAACTCATAACAACACCTAAGGGGTCATATGGTGTCCTATGGCCCCATAGGACACCATATGACCACTCAGGTGTCTATATGACCCATAACAACACCATATTGTGTCCTAAGGGGTCATAGGACACCATATGACCCCTTAGGACACCATATGACCCATAACGACACCGTATTGTGTCCTAGGGGTTCATATGGTGTCCTAAGGGGTCATAGGACACCATATGACCCATTACAACACCATACGACCCATAACGACACCTAAGGGGTCATATGGTATCCTAAGGGGTCATAAGACACCATATGACCCCTTAGGTGTCCATACGACCCATAATGACACCATATTGTGTCTTAAGGGGTCATATGGTGTCCTCAGGGGTCATAGGACACCATATGGCCCCTTAGGAGGACATATGACCCATAACGACACCATATTGTTTCCTAAGGGGTCAGATGGTGTCCTAAGGGGTCATAAGACACCATATGACCCCTTAGGACACCATACGACCCATAACAACACCGTATTGTGTCCTAGGGCATCATATGGTGTCCTAAGGGGTCATAGGACACCATATGACCCCTTACGACACCATACAACCCATAACGACACCATATTGTGTCCTAAGGAGTCATAAGACACCATATGGCCCCTTAAGACACAGTTTCGGTAGAATCGGATTGAGTTGCTCGTGGCGACTCTTTCTCGGTTGCGACAAAAAGCGTAAGATGAGTTTAGTGAAAATTTGCACAATGCCCCATCTTTCAATCCGCTCGTCGCAGCATTGAACCGTCATCTCGTACGCATCGGGGTGGCCGGGTTTACGCTAGTGCCATCTTTTTGCTCTCCAACTCGCCCGATCATTGTGGGACACACCCTAGCAGCAAAATCGCCTAAGTGCTCAAATTGCTCAAAGTTGTCAATATTTGGCATTGCGTTTCTTGGCGCCCTTTAATCATAAGAATGATCTATCTGATCCTATGGGGTCATGTTATGGCACTCTAAAAAAGGCTCTCTTGGTTTCGGTAGACTCGGATCCAGTTGCTCGTGGCAACTTTTTCTTGGTTATGACAAAAAGCGTCAGATTAGTTCAATGAAAAGTTGCACAATGCCCCATCTTTCAATCTGCTCGTCGCGGAACCGAACTGTCAGCTTGTTGGTGTTGAGGTGGTCATTTTTATGCTAGGAATGCCTTCTTTTTTCTCTCCAACTTGCCCGATCGTTGTGGGACACACTCTAGCAGCAAAATCGCCCAAGTGCTCAAATTGCTCAAAGTTGTCAATATTCGGCATTGCATTTCTCGATGCCCGTTAATCATAAGAATGATCCGTTTGATCCTACAAAGTTGTGTTATGGCACTCTAAAAAAGCCTCTCTCAGTTTTGGTAGACTCAAATCCAGTTGCTCGTGGCAACTCTTTCTCAGCTGCGACAAAAAGCGTCAGATGAGTTCAATGAAAAGTTGCACAATGCCCCATCTTTCAATCCGCTCGTCACGACACCAAATCGTCAGCTTGTATGCATCGGGGTGGCCGAGTTTATGCTAGGAATGCCTTCTTTCTGCTCTCCAACTCGCCCGATCGTTGCGGGCCACACCCTAGCAGCGAAATCGCCCAAGTGCTCAAATTGCTCAAAGTTGTCAATATTCGGCATCGCGTTTCTCGATGCCTGTTAATCATAAGAATGATCCGTCCTATCATGCGGGGTCGTGTTGTGACACCAAACCGTCATCTCATACGCGCCGGGGTGGCTTGTGTCTTGGATTACAAACACATATTTAGGTTCAAAGCTTAAGTAACAATAAACTTTGTGCAATTATTCATCTAATCATTTGTACTGTAATTATGGATAACCATGATAAATGATTTGCATTAACCAAAAAGCTATAAATCCATGCAACATTGTATACCGTTAAAACTATCAAATATATCTAATACAAACAAACAGGCTTGCTAAAAGCCATATGGACTTAGAATTTCACATATTCATAAAACAAAACATATGTTCAAAATTGCTATAAAGGCATACAACATGATATCCAATAAAGTCAAATAGGGGCTTGCGAAAAGCCATATGGACATAGAATGTCACATATTCGTAATACAAAACATATGTTCAAATTTTCCATATAGGCATACAACATGGTATCCAATAAAGTCAAATAGGAGCTTGCCAAAAGCCATATGGCGATAGAATGTCACATATTCGTAATACAAAACATATGTTCAAAATTGCCATATAGGCATACAACATAGGACACTATTCTATTAATTTCCCTCCAGGGGAAGGAAACAGATCATGAGATATCTTTTCCTATCGAGGGGATGGAGATGTATATGATGCAGGTGTCTTTCGAGTACGTCCACTTGACCTCCTCTCTAGACGTTTTTGTAACTCCACCTGATACAATGAAAAGAATGATGTTAGCATATACAAAAATTGAATTTTAGAATGACATATAATAGAATAGTCACTTACCGCATACAAATAATCATGATGTTCATCCACAACAAGTGCACGTTCATGATCTGGAGTGAGAAGCCCCTCCTGTAAGCATCACAATATAAATTAAACTAAATACAAGTGTCGTTAAAATTTTCAATAACATATTATTAAGATAACAAATGTAATGGTAAATTTACTTAATTTACAAATATGTCTCATACGTCTATTAAAGCAGTTGAACTTGCTACTGCTGCAACAACACTGCGCTCCATTGACGCATGGACAACAGGAGGAGTCTTAGATGTCAACATCTAAAAATTAAACAAAGTATATTGATTAATCACCAAAACTATCTATATTATTTAATAACAACATTAAAGATAAATTGTTTACCTGAGTGAAAGATTGTGTACCCTCTGTCTTTCCGCAAAGTTTGTACCGTTGTTGACAACAACAACTTTACCAATGCTATCCCCCTGAAGTCCATGCTCCGCCGCTGTCGTGTGTTTTCTGCCGGTGCCCAGACATTTTGGTCTCCGGCTACTTTCATTTCCACCAACCACTGCCACCTCCAGAACCTCCCGCTGGGATGCTTCATCCTCGTCGGGGTGTCGTGTTCCCACCACCTCCCGACTTGATTTCTATGCCGACCGATGCAACCTTTACACCAACGCCGCTGCTTCATCTGAACAGGAACCTGCGATCCTGTCTTGACAGGCCCATGCCGCCATGTGACAACTTTTCATTGGTTCATTGAACCTCGTCAGCCCAAATTATAGCTATCCAACCACCACGTGGCATTTTTTTTTTGGCCTGTCAAGCCATCATCAACCACGCGAGACAACTGCATCAGCGCCACGTAGCGGACAATTATTCGTCAGAACTGCCTAGTTGACAATACACATGACCTCCATATCGTATCCGTATTGACATGACATCAGACACGTCAACATCATCGACCAGTCATAGGCTGCCACATCATTAGGGCCGTACAGTATGGTCACCCAGTCAATAGGGTGGTGAATTTTTCCCGATGGCTAGACAACCGCCAATTTTAAGCCCACGAAATGCCGATGTAAGCACACATCAACATTTTTTTGAAAATTTGAAGGCCCCATTCTTGAGCCTTGCATTTCATCTCCTCATATTGATAGCACATCACCTCTTGGACCCAATGATGCAATTAGTGCGCCAATTTTGCCTTCTTGTGATTTAGTGCAGTAAGATATTTTATGTCTTCTAGCTTCAGTTCATTGGGATGACTACTTGACAGACATTGCAGGTTTGTTTATGGAGTCATACATTGCAGATTTGGGAGAAATCATTGATTACATTCATCTTCTCTTTGATGAAGATGATCCTTCTTCGATTTTTGTGAGGGAACACTCTAACCCTCCTGTGCATTCTCTATATGATCATTCTTTAGAGGTTGACATGATTATGGATACTTTTGTACAATAGTCGGAGGAGGTCTCTTTATTCTTTGAGGAGACATGTGAGTCTTTGGATATTGTTCTACATTCTCCTCCACTAGATCTTGGAGTGCCCTTTTCAGTAGTGTGGACTAGTTCACCATCTTTGGAGGGGGTATCATTCAACATCAACATGGGGACACTTGAGTAGTTTTCAGAGATTCTATTCATCATGAGTTTTTTTCCTACCTCTTCCCTTCATGATTGGGGAGACTTCATAGATACACCTTTGGTTTTGTTTCTTTCTAAGGGGAGGAACAATGTTTGACGTTCGTGGAGTAATTTCTTGATTCAGCATCGAGCTTCTATCATTGATGCAAATTCTACATTGAGGTGGGGCTATCTAGTTTCTCTTCTTCTCTCATATGGGGTGGAATTTTTCCTCACATGGGGTTTTGTTTCTCACATGCTTCTTTGAGAGTTTCTTTGTATATAGTTTTCATCTCTCTTTTTGGGGGAGGGTTTTTTCCCATTGGGTTTTTCTCACTTTCCTTTCTTTATGAGAGATTGCATTGGTTTGCATGCATTTACATTTGTACATGGGTACCTAACATGGCCTTGTATCCAAGACCTATCTTGCATTGCTTAGTTGCATTGTATACTTAAGTGCATTCCCCTAAGTTGCACTTAAGGGGGGGGTGTTGGTGTAATTAATTATTCATCTTGGATATTATTACACCTTACTTAAGTTTACTTAGGTACATGCATTTCATAGTAGTTTGGGTATGAGACACTTAGGTATTTGTGCCACATTGGGATAGTGTTTTGTAGGAGAATTTCCACCTTTTGTGGTCTTATCTTTTTGTTACATTCCACATTCGGTGGGTGATCCACCTTATGTGGAATATTATATTGTTTCTCCCACCTACCACACTTATTTCCTACCTACCCTTGCTTTTCTTTGAGCTCTTGATCTTGGCAAAATCTCATAGTTATAAACCAAGATGTGCAGTATTCTCTAAAAGATAATCAAATAAAATTTAAGTATTTTTATTGTGTAACACCTTATTCTTGGAAGAGCACTCAATAAGGTCATGAGAAGCCTCATGGGAGGAATCTTAGGTGGAATTATTGATTTAATTTATAGGATTTGGAAGTGAATGGAAAAAGATGAATGTCTAGTACTAGAGTCTCATTGGCTTTTTAGGTGGAGGAAATCAAATGAGGATCACCATATATAGGGGAATAAGTAACTAGAGATTTCAACCAGCCAGTGAGATTTGTTGCTTCAAAATATTTTTCCAAAGGTAAATAAGGTTGAATGATATTTCCTTTAGTCTTTATGTTGAAAATATCCTCAACAATTAAGAGGGTTGTAGAGCTATTTGAAATGTATTTAATACAATTCATTGAAGAATTACCTCTATTCAAATAATCAAAAAGAGAATTGGAAGATAATAAATCTCCACCTTCTATTTCCATTTAATAAATTCAGAAATTAGTTCAAGCTCTTTTGAGTGAGGTTAATTAAAGTCCAATTCAATACAAATACAAAGATATAGATGCCAAATGCCTCATCAGTAAAATTCTCATTTAGGCTAATAAAGAAGCCTAAAGCATCTTAAAATTCTCAAAGGAATCCCTCATATCAATACTTAGACCCGGAAGATTATAAAGTTGGGTCCAAATCAACATTTTCCCTAGAACTTGAGTAAGAGGGTTAAAATTAGGTTCATAATCCTTGATGAAGAATCCCAACCCATCCATCACCAACAATCAATGAAATATTATATTCTTTTTTTAATTCAGCAAAAGCATACTCCACCAAGAAGAATCCATTGGATAGATATTTAAATTTAACCTTAGTGTCCCACTTATGCATTAACCAATTTATAATTCTTGAATGAGCAAGCCATTTCCTAGTCCATTTGACAAAGAAGGCACATTCCTTTAAATGACACACAATATGCTAATATTTTATGAGGTAATAATAATCACTTCGCTTTTAACAATACAATATTTCTCGGGTTCAATTGGATTGTGATGATTAGGTGTGGCTTTAGGGGTCTCCTATTATTCTCCAAGTATGTAGAGGCCCATGGGAAAAAGTAATGTGAAGGAAAATGTTGTAAATATTACTAAGATTTATGTGTATAACCAAGAGGGATACAATTTGCACTAGTGGTCATGACTAAGGTCCATTTTCCTTGATTACCAAAACACAATTTGATACAATTCAGTGATTGGTAGATAATCTTGATCACCCTAGGGCTCTATTATTTCTCAATATTTTTTATTTTCATCAATGAATTTTTTCAAATCACTAGAAATTCATAAAAAATCCTAGAAAATTTTGATGAAAAGTAGCAAATATAACTATTATAATTATTGTTAATTATAAAATATATCAAGTCTAATGTTTAATTTAATATATTATAAAATTAAAAAATAAAATTCAAATATATGTGTTAAGAAAATTGAGAGTAGATTAAACAACAAACATAGTTTAATAAAGACAATGAATTACATGGTTCATCAAAGGTGGCTATGTCCGTAGAAAAGTGAATTAATTTTTTTCCTTGAATGATCGTAGCAATTACATCAAGTTTCATCAACTTCAAATATTATCTTCATCAATTTTTTGTAAAACTTCTCATTTACAACAAAGAGTCAAAAGATATGGGAATGTTAAAGGGTGTGCTTGTTGGATTTCACAACTAAACAATATATTCTCAAGTGAAACTACCAAAAGAACAACTCACAATGAGAATTTAGAAATATTTTCCAGAAATATAAGTGATCGTATATGCACTCCTATATATGTAGTTACATAGCTAACAAATAGATGTATGGTATTGACATGTGGACTATTACGTCAATCGTACTTTTTATTTTTGGGGTTTTGACATACTTTAGTATAATTCAAAATAGTTTTTCTACATTAATTATTTTAACTAAATATGCATGACTTGTCTAATACACTGGTATAGAATAAAAGGTTTGTAAATAGTTATGTTAATGTTGTCCAACAAATTAGAAATGGGATTTTTTTAATATAAAGTAATGGAAGGTAATTATAAATAATAAATACCACTATTCGTTACATGGGCGATTACTATACATGGATCTCAAGAATCAACACTCAACAATCCAAGATTAAAATTTTACAACTTTGTCTAGAGTTAATTAATAAAGGGTCTTCGAAGAGAACCACCATTTAATTCCTTTGATCCATATATACAATATATACATTTTACATAAGATCAACCACTCATAATTTGTGATATAAATCCATTAAGTATTAGTTTCAATGTGTAGGAATGAAATAAATAAATAAGAAAAAATCTCTTTCCAAGCTCATTTCATACAACCAAAAGAAATCATGGTGTACAAATTCCTCAAAATTAAAATTGTTACAAATCTTTCATTGGATTAAATATAAACAAATATATAATACAATTTTTTCTCAAACTTTTGATAAAAATATTGTATGTACAAAACATGTAGACAATACAAAAAAATAAATAAATAAATCTCTCTCTTAACATGTTAAACATAATATTCTCTGAGGTAATCATTGCACCTCCTTATGCAATGTGCGAGCAATTTCTAGACCTAACTAGGATGGATGTATTAAAGTGAGTGCCTGGCATCCATTCTAGCTTTGTTCTTCGGTTTGGCGATAAATTATTGAGAATAGAGGGCATTGCAGTAGAATGCAGAGGGTTTGCGCGAGTTAGACGATATCCCAATGCCTGAAAATCCTTTACATCATCCGTTGACGTTGGCAACACACATGCCGATCATATCTTTTAAAAGTTTGCTTTGCTGATTTTTAGGTTGAGATGCAAATTCTTCTATCGCCATCCACTAAAAAAAACAAAAACAAGTTATTTAATTTGAACCCCAGTTTAAACGAATATTGAAACTATCCAGCTTAACAATATCGAATCACCGCCGCATGTTTAAACGCGTACCTTGGCTGCAGAAATTTCGGTATCTTGCACCACAATATTAGAAGAAACGGATCTCAACATACACACGAAGAGCATATCCGATTTTGCGAAAGGGGCATTGTGACCATCCCTGCAGTTCATGAAGGTATAACTTATCATTCTTTGAACCAACTATGAAACGAGTTATAACTTTGTGTAATGAAAGTTTTGCTTACCTGAAGCCAACCACTTCTACGAATTCTGCATCAATCTGTAAAAGCACAAGAATATAGTTTGGATTATAAAAAATTATATTGCAAAGAAGTTAAAAATGAGGTAAGTGACATTAGGTAAGTGACGTTTACCCCTGTTTCTTCGTGAACTTCTCTTATGGCCCCTTCCTTAATGCCTTCCCCCTACCAGAAACAAATTGCCCATAATATATTAGCGGGCTTCATGTAATTTCATGTAAAAATTGAAGTGTCATAAATTTAGTTTGATAACTGAATTTCACCCTGATACCTGGTTAATCCTTCCTGTTGGCATCTTCCACAACCCAGAATCTTTGTAAGGTCCACACTTTTCCTGAACTACTAGAACCTACATTGCCATTGTCATAATAATTTATGTATTTATCACTTCAAGCCATTGACCCACAACCGCTATTAAAATAACATTAACGGGTAGTCATTATATTAATTATACATTTTCCCAGTGATTAAGAAAATCAAATCCTTTTAACACAAACAAACACTTAAAATACTCGACATCTTTTCACAGTTACATTGCTATGGAGCGGAGGAGAATATTAAGCAGAACTGTGCTACATTCGGATATACCTAATACTACAATTACCTGTCCCTCCTCGTTGAATACAAAAGCTGCAATTCCCACTTGATGTGAGGCATTATCAGGGATGGTAGGAGGAGATTGAGGGATCCAATACACTAACATCACATATGAAGGCTCAGCATGGTGATACCAAAATCCCACCTGCAATTCACCAAACACTGTTGAAGCATAAACGAATGGCTTGGAGTGAGAAAAACATCAATGGAGTTAGCGAATTTATGAAAAACCGACCTCAATCGCAACGGGGACTAGCTTCGCCTGGCCCTTGGGCACTTTAATCCACACCCCCTTCTTTCCCTGTATACCCATTGATCCAACAAGTGTTATGAATTGAAGGAATTACTTACTAATGTCATGAGAGATTTGTATTTAGAGTTAACAAAGCAGTAAACACTGACCTGGCGTGCCCAATGAGAAAGTGATGCCCTAAGCGAAGCTGCAAAACGAGTAGCATCGTTTTGCATATTCCCAATGTCAACAACCACACCATTATATCTGTCTTCCTGGGCTTTGAGCACTTCACATATTTCGTACAAAACAGTGTCAACATCATTAGTGGTAGCCGAAACCTCGTTTGTTGGGAATGCCATTGTGCAGTGTAAACACCACCCGCCAAAAAAATGTTCAATAACTAGCGATGCAAATTGAATTTGGCTTCTGAGTACCCCTGCGAGCAGGATTGGATTTGGCTTCTTCCTATTTCCAAATCGTGTGCAAAACAGATTGAATTAAATTAGCGCCAGTGCAATAATAGTATGTAGTAGAGTTTATATATATATATAAAATCGTGGCAACAACTAGAGAAAGTTTCTGGGATTTCAGACGAATGCTTCGGCGCGGGTAACAACTAACTACCGCTACCCTTCCTTACAGCGTAAGCGTAGCAATAATGAAATTGGATACCTGAAAAACTTATCAGAAATTCGCAGAAAGGCTATTGAAACTTCCTGTTAGTGAACAAGTAAGCGCGCTAGGTACTACGTTTCAATAATAACAATAAGAATACAGAAAAGCGCGTGACTAAATATTCGAAGGCTGAAACAGTGATAACGAAGCAGTAAGCGTTTAACCTTGCCACGCAGGTTTCGATTGCGACTCTCCGTATTTTATTGACATTCCATATATGCTACGACTATTTGTTCGCGTTGACCCTTTCTGAAAACAAATAAATACTCTAGAACAAGTATTGCATGGAAACAATCGGATGTTAAACTTTGTTGGACACTCTATCCTAAGCTTCACCTAAAGTATAGTCACTTGGAGAGGAGACACACACTAAAGCAGTAAATTTCAAACAAAGAATTCACATATTATGCTAGACCACCCATAGATGGTGAGAGAGCATCATTTGATGCTTTAAGATAAAATATTTTGTTGAATTACATAAGAAATGAGTGCAGTATATTATTATTTGTATGATTGCAACTTTTTTCTTATATATTAGCGAGTGTTCAATTAGCTAACACCACTTGTGGAACAAAGAGTATGTTTCATTCACCATGGGAAAGTATGCTTAAAGTTGGGATTTCATGTTTTATGTCTAGTGAATCCAAGTATAAATTGTATTGATTTAATATTATAATATGTTGTATTTATGGGGCCAAATGAAAATGGGCACCCTAACTGGAAGGAATCTTGAGATTCTTTGGGCATGACAAAAATAAATCATGTCACTTGAAAATTGTAGTATGGTATGTAAGATCATCTTTTCTTTGTGAGATGTTTAAGAGTTTTTATGAGATTGTAAGATGTATAAGAAAAATTATGATTGTAATTCCAATGGCGAAGAAACCAAAACAAAAGGACATGATAGATGTCGTTTAAAGGAAACACAAAGTCCTACCAAAACTCTTGAGCATGCTACAACACATCCGTTGATTATAACTATTACAAATACTCTAAACTCTACAACATTCACATCCTCTTGATCACTTCATCATCTTCATCAACTAATACCTAATGCCTGAAATCATTACAAAACCCTGAATATATAGAAGTCTTTTGAAATTAGAGATTATATAGATGATTCTACAATCAAGACCGACTTGATCATATATTTAATATTTTTTTATTTTAACTTTATTTTGTTCCTTCTAGAATATTTTTCTATTAACAAGATTTTGTGTATATATTTTGTCTTTCTCATTTAATGGCTACATTTCATTAGTGAGAGAAATTAAATCTTTCAACAAAAAATATAAGTGAGGACAACTAGGATTGAAATTTCGAGTGAAAAAATGAAAGATAAATGATATGATGTAATGGGAAAATCTGGGGATAAAGGAAGCAACAATGAATGGTGTAGTGAAAAAAAATGGGGACAAGGAAACCTCAAATCTCTTTTAGAATATTTATTTTTATTTTTGTTAAAAAAGGTCAACGTGAACAAATAGTCGTCGTATATTGAAAGTTAATAAAATACGAAGGTCGCGAGCGGAACGAACTGGGAGAGTCCCAAGAAGCTGCGCGGCAGGGTTAAACGCTTACTGCTTCATTAATCAGTGTATCAGAATCTGAATTTGCTTTGCTTTCAGCCTTTGAATTTTTTATTGTGAGATGGTCACGCGCTTCTCTGTATTATTATTACTAAGAAGTTTCGATAGCATACTTGTCCCTAGCGCAGCATACTACTTCATCAACAAGAAGTTTCGATAGCCCCTCTGCGAATTTACGAAGAAAGCTAATAAATCATTTGCGTGTCCGTAGAATTTTTTAAGATAAGTTTTTCCCTATTTGTCGTTGCTTTGCATACAAGTTTTCAGTTTTCCTTTTTGGTTTGTGTAACGCTTACGTTGTAAGGAAGGGTAGCGGTAGTTGGTTGTTAACAGCGCAGAAGAATTCGTCTGAAATCCCAGAAACCTCCTCTCATTGTTGCCAATAATATATATATATATATATACACTTCCCCACTCTACAACATATTACTATTGCACTACTAATTTAATTTAGTCTGTTAGGAAGTAGCCAAATTCAATCTTGCTCACAGAGCTACTCAGAAGGTTAGCATCTCTTCCTGCACCACTATGGTTCCTTTTCATTTCATTGTGCTAGGTATTGAACTATTTTTTGGCAGGTCGCTGCTTGCACTGCACAATTGCATTCCCAACGAACGAGGTTTCGGCTACCACTAATGATGTTGAAACAGTTTTGAACGAAATATGTGAAGTGCTCAAAGCCCATGAAGACAGATATGATGGTGTAATTGTTGACATAGAGAATATGCAGAACGATGCTTGTTGTTTTGCAGCTTCACTGAAGGCATCACTTTCTCAATGGGCACGCCAGGTCAGTGCTTACTGCTTTGTTAACTCTAAATACATATCCCTCAAGACAATAATAAATAGTACCCTCAATTCATCATACTTGTTGGGTATATAGGGAAAGAAGGCGGTGTGGATTAAAGTTCCCAAGGAACAGGCGAAACTAGTACCCGTTGCGATTGAGGTCAGTTTTTCAAAACATCGCTGCTACCATCGACGTTTTTTTCCCTCCAACCCATTTGGCTAGGCTTCAATACTGATTGGTGGATTACAGGTGGGATTTGGGTACCACCACGCAGAGCCTTCATATGTGATGTTAGTGCATTGGATCCCTCAAACTCCCCCCACCATCCCTGATAATGCTTCACATCAAGCGGGAGTTGCAGCTTTTGTATTCAACGAGGACGGAGAGGTAAAGATGTAATCCAGTTCTTATATATTGTAGTTACTCTGCTTAATATTCTCCTCCTGTCCGTAGCAATGTAACTGTGAAGTGTGAAAAGACATTCACTATTTTGAGTGGTTGTTCGATTTAAGAGGTTTTTTTTTCCTTACATAAATTATCGTGACAATGGCAATATAGGTTCTAGTAGTTCAAGAAAAGTGTGGCCCTTACAAAGATTCCGGGTTGTGGAAGATGCCAACAGGAAGAATTAACCAGGTATCAGGTTTAAATTTCCACATCAAACTAAATTCAAGACCCTGCAGTTTTTACATGAAATTAAAAGACGATATCTAATGTACTTATCGGCAATTTGTTTCTGATAGGGGGAAGGCATTAAGGAAGGGGCCGTAAGAGAAGTTCAGGAAGAAACAGGGGTAAATGTCACTTACCTCACCTTTTTCCTCTGAATCAGGATTTTTAGCTTATGTTCAATATAATTTCCGACATTTTTTTTTGATAATTTATGTATTTTCATGTACTCTTACAGATTAATACAGAATTTGTACAAGTTGTTGGGTTCAGGTAAGCAAAACTTTAATCATTAGAAAAAATTGTAACTTGTTTCATAGTTTGTACGAAGAAGGATAAGTTTGATCTAGCTCTATAATAGTTGTGATTGAACTGCAGGGATGGTCACAATGCCCCTTTCGGAAAATCCGATCTGCTCTTCGTGTGTATGTTGAGATCTCTTTCTTCTAATATTGTTGTGCAAGATACCGAAATTTCAGTAGCCAAGGTACGTGTTTAAACATTATTTCAACATCGTTCAGTTGGATAACTTCAATATCGTTTAAGTGGGGCTTAAATTTGTTTTATTTTCAGTGGATGGCGATAGAAGAATTTGCATCTCAACCTAAAAATCAGCAAAGCAAACTCCTAAAAGATATGATCGGCGTGTGTGTTGCCAACGTCAACGGACAATGTGAAGGATTTTCAGGCATTGGGATATCGTCCAACTCGCGCAAACCCTCTGCTTTCTTCTGCACTGCCCTTAATTCTGAGTAAATTATCGGCATTTGCAAACTGAAGAACAAAGATAGAATGGATTTCAGCAACTTCATTCAATACATTCGTCCTAGTCATGTCTAGATATTCCTAGCACGCTCCATGTAACAATGAATTCCTCGATAGAATATTATATTTAAGTTAACATGTTAACGAGTATATTTTTTTTAATCAAGTTTTGAAATAAATACAAATTTTTCAATTATATTTGAAAAATATTTGTGTTGTATATTTGACACTATGATCATTTTAAACAAAGATTTGTAACAATTTCATGTTTGAAGAATTTATATTTATGATTTCTTTTGTTTTAATGAAATGAGCTTAAGAACTATTTATTTGTTGATTTATTTTGTTTCTACACATTAAAATTAGACTTTAGTGGACTTATACATAAATAAATGGTTGATTTTATGTAAAATAAATATATTATAAATGAACTCATACATCATCTTTCTAAAATTATTTCTCATACTCTTAAATTGTATTATTAAGATGTAAATAAAAGAGTCACCAAATATATCATTAGACAACAGTGTGTACACACACAAACTTTACTTTAAAAAAATGACATTGTACAGTTGAAATAACATGGCACTACGCACTTATGATAACTTCCACTTCATCTTTAATGACTTTCTTTCATTGCACGTGAAGCATGAAGATGCTTTTTAAAAAATAGTAGCTTTACAAAATGTTCATGTGGAGTACAACTATTCATAACTATTTAGCTAACTAGTTATCTAATGGTCATAGCCAACTATACATCTATGCAAATTTCTACTACATCTTTGTTATACCAAATTCAGACCATAGTCTTTTCTATACATATAAATGTGGCCATGCATTTTATCAAAGGCGATATTTTCTTGAAATATGTTGTCTTTATGAATGATTTTTTAATTGTTAAAATTTACCCTCGTATGTTTTACTTGAAAATGTATGATGTGCATTCTTATCTATGCTATAAAATATGACACTTGAAATTTGTGAAATATTTTTTATCTTCACATCTACATTTTTTTCTTGTTATTTCTACATTTATTTAGAATTCCCTTATATTTGGTATCAAAACCTATTGCTTTCATAGATATCTTTTTGCTATAGTGTATATATTGCCCTTTCTTGCATAGTCTATTTGCATCCAACTCCTAAACTCCTCCAACTGTACTATTTTCAAACTTTTTATTTTACATACTTGCTTTGATTTAGGTATCAGAAATAAATTTCTTTTACTTCCCCTAATTCCTAACCAAGCTCTAGTGACTAATTAATTTTTGTTATACATAAAACTTTGATATTAGCTAGTTACAGTGTGGTGAGACTGGTTGTATTATAATACTACTTTGAAATAGAAATATGGAATCAATTTTGTTTCAATAATCTACTTATCCATTGCTAATTGCACCTTAAGGGATCAATCCTTAGTAGAATTTTTTTGTTTAAAGAATTCATACCAAATACAATCCATTCTTGTGAGAAGGTAGATTTTAAAAGTTCAATAATAGATGCAACAAGACTCCAAATATCCAAAATCCATAATCTAAAGTCTATACTATCCAGAGATAGAAAATTGTACTTTGGAATAAAAGGCTTTCATTTCCTATCATATTAATTAACTCTACTTGTGAGTTAAAAGTTTATTTTTAGGCACGCAGTGAGGTATGTTTTAGGCACGTAGAAGTTTTTTTATTCAAGAGAACCAATGGCTTCAATAAATAGATAACAATCACAAAATTATATAATAAAATTATACACAACAAAGAATAAGCTGGCTACATAATAACTCCAAATCAAAAATCGTTCCAAACCACCAAGCACTTTCCAAACCAAATTGATTGATAGCCTTTGTGTGTGGATGTTTATACTATCAAACTCATAGGTAAATTCAAAGAATATATAATGCAAGTAAAAGAAAGATACAATCATCTTGATATATATATAATTTTGTTTTAGAAAATAAAATAAAATATATTTAAAAATAAATAAAATAATGGGGTCCACAACCCTGGGACTACGACACCTGCATGGGGATGTCGTAGCCGCAAGGACTATAGTACCCTTTCAACTATCTCAAATAGATGAAAAATGAACAAATTATTTCTCAATTGTCTTAAAGGTTACATTTTATTGCAGAACAAAATAAAATGTAACCTTTAAGATAATTAAGAAATAATTTATTCCTTTTTCATCTATTTGAGATAGTTGAAAATATATTTTTTGAAAAACAAGAGTTGTCAAGGGAAGAGGAAAAAATAAAATATAACCTTATTATATTTGTTACATACACATGCACGCACACTCACACACACACACACACACACATATGTATGTAAATACATACATACATACATACATACATACATACATGCATGCATGCATGCATATACGTTGGGCTGTTGTCATTGATGTGGTTTGGTCTGTCATGTATGTTTTGGTTTGGTCTAGTAGTTTGCTTCAGTATATGTTATAGAACCATTTCTTTAGCTTCTTTATTATGCAATGTACATGCATGTTTACTTCATGCATATTTGAGGTCTAGTATCTACCTTACCGGAAGATATTCTGGGTCCGGTCCCATCTGGATGTGATGAAGGCATAATCTACAAGGCATTTTTGGATGTGGTCCTATCCGGACATATTAGAGGCATGTTCTACAGAGTATTTTTGGAACAATGTCGAACCCAACATCTTATGAAGACATTTTTTAATTGCATGTGGATATTTCGGTCTCACCCCTTTTTGGTTGAGCCAACTAATCATAATATATAGTGTAGACATATATAACCATCAATTTTGCAAGTTAGAGATATGGTTTTTGGAAAATAACTATTGTGTACGTATTACATATGCGAAAAGGTTTTTGGATGTGAATATTGTTATGTGGTGTATGTACAATGAATGTAAAGAGCAGTTTATGCACTTCAATGAAATTGTAATTCATGCATATGTCTGATGCAACTCTAACAGTTCATGTAATTCCCGCCATGAAAACCATAGAGAGACTATCAGATAATTTTAAAACGTAGAGATAATTTTTTAAAAATTAACAACTACTCATTAAACAACATTATTACATTTCTCATTACAAATTACAAATGCAATTTTAACATGAACAAATTAAACTAAAGTACACAAGAAGAATTATCATATAAACATATTAAACAATTTTAACATTCTTTCCTAGGGTATCATAATGTTTTACTGAATTACTTCAAATATGGTAATAGACAACATCCATAGATGATCAATGTCCACATACAATGTATATTCATTTCACTCTTTTATATAAGTCAATCATTAAGTTTTTATTACATCATGTACATGTATCCTACTCCAAGTATACATCATCTGTTGCCAATAGGGAATCCCAATATACAATTGCAAAAAATAAGGATCTTCTATCTTGATCACAAACATCCAACACAAGGAAAACATCCCAATGGAAGAAAAATATCAACCACCCAAGTCTCCGACCATGTGGAAGCAAAAGGAACCACCCCCCGTGGTCTAGAGAATGATATAAGGTCCCACACACACCAAGCTTAGACTAACACCTATCTCTCATAACACAACAAATTACATAAACAAATACTATCAACACAAGATGTCTAGGATCAAATGTAAATAAAGATAGTTGCTAGAGACTTCCATGAAATAAAGGCTGAGACCGAGGGCACACTTAGGGGAAAGTGTCATCACATTCTGTCATCAAGGTTATCCTAGCAGTCTCTTTAGATCTCGGTGCCAACTGACACCCATGTGGAACCAACTCAATTTCTCATGAAGACAAAGGAGTACAGTCATGCCAATAAGGCCTTCCCAATCTCATCCTAAGACTGTACTGGCACTTTAGGCCATGAGTGGGGCACCAAAATAATTTACTATTTTATTAATGTGAAAACTACCCAATCCCCTAAATAAATTAATTAAGGATATCACTTATTTAAAAACTTCCAACGAGATCTCCTAGTAGCCACACAAAGGCCCTGGCACTCACTTGGAAGCCACTTCCCCTAATATGCTCCTATAATCTAGGGTCAAATATAAATAATAAATATGTAGCATCCTAAAATTTCACCCCTTGCAATTTTGATCATATTTTGGGCCCTCACCTTATTGGTCTCATCCCCACGCTTGACCATGACCTATTTTTGTCTTCCCTATGCAACCAGACTTCATTATTAACCTTGCACCTTGCATGGCCATCTTGATCCTACCCCAAAATAGGGCAAGACTAGGGCGTGGCATCCTGATCCCCACTAGGATGAGGGCATTCTTCCTTGGTATCCCTTAAGGGGACCTACCTTGGCCCTTCTCCCTTGGACTTATCTCAAATGTGAGCAAAAAATAAACCCCTATGTCGGCCTCTATCGGAAAATTAAATATTTGACAATAGGCAAGTATATCAGGAGGTCTTCCCCTCTCATTTGGATATACATTCATGAAAGCAGAATTGGATCTCAAGGGTTCAAGCATTCATCATCAAACAATCTTCAAGGCCGCATATTCTTCATCTATCCATTGGGGAAATATTACTTCATTCATTTGTAAGAATGTGTGTGTGTTAAGGTTTTGTAATATTCATGCCATTTGATAAAACATATGTGATTACATTCAAGAAGAAAAGTATCATTATCATCTATTGTAGATCTCAAGGTATACCTTTCCATCATTTATTTTAAGTATTTATAGTATTTCATTCAAGGTTGATTCCAAACTGGAGTTTGACTTAGGCAAACCCCTATTCCCATCCCCTTTCTTCTTCTTTCTGTGTGTAGGAAACATGTGTGCAGTTGTACTTCTACCATTAATCTTTATTTGTAGAGAAAAAACCCCTTTTTGACGCATGGAAAGTTCAGAGGCCCAAGTAGAGGGCGCCCCTGTCCGGACACATGATCCCTAAAGTTTTTGCTTGATTTTGTAGAGAAGCTCTTTGAATCATCTCAAACTTCTCAGATCGAGGTGCACGACTGAATAACGAATCTGTAGCTCGTTGTTTTCACATACTTTGTCTTTTATTTCAGAACTTTACTTATTCAACTTACAAAAGAGGGTCAAACACATTCCAATCTAAATTAATATACTTATTATTCAACCCTTGCATCATTTAGGATTGGATCTAGTAGATTCATCCCCTCTTTTTAATGTAAAGTTTCCTCAATTGAAAATCGGCTTAGTGACTTCCCCCTTTCATGTGGTGAATTTGCTAAGCTCTAATTTTTCACTTTACA
Source organism: Cryptomeria japonica (assembly GCF_030272615.1). Taxonomy (NCBI): domain Eukaryota; kingdom Viridiplantae; phylum Streptophyta; class Pinopsida; order Cupressales; family Cupressaceae; genus Cryptomeria; species Cryptomeria japonica. The sequence continues at coordinate 239,039,431 of NC_081411.1, forward strand.
TTTTGGTGAACTCAACTCCTTAGACCATTAATTTTGATTTTTGTTTTCAGATTTGAGTGTATGCAATTTAAAATTAAAATTTCCATTTACAAGTTTGATTTCTTTGCAAATTTTAAAAATTTAAAGGTTGATTTTATTAAAACCCTAATTTTTATTTTCAAAATTGAGCTTGCGATTTGTATAATTTGGATTAATTATTTCAGATCTGAGAATTCATTCAATTTGTAAATTCAAATTTTCATCTACAAGTCAAATTTAAGAACTGAATTTTAAAATTAAGTGGTTAAATTCAAAAACCCTTATTTTTAAATTTTTTAAATTGAGCTTGTGGGTTGTTTAAATTTTGAATTTCCCTCTTCAATTTTGGTTGCTAAATTAAAATTAAAATTCAAAATTGCAACCTTGGATCAAATTTCAAATTTAAATTTTAAAATTAAGTGGTTAAATAAACAAACCCTAATTTCTAAGTTTAAATTAATCTTGTGCGTTTTCCAATTTTTCAATTTCCAAATTCCCACTTTAGATCTATTTTCAAATTTTAAATTAAGTGGTTCTTTTTACAAGACCCTAATTTTTCATTTAATTCTCTTGTGGACAATTTCAAATTTAAATTTTAAAATTTTTTTATGAGGTTAATTAAAAGAGCGCTAATTTTTAAAATTAAATTATTTCTTTCAATTCTTAAATTTCAACATTTAAATTGAAATTTTAAAATTAAATTATTTCTTTCAATTCTCAAATTTCAACATTTAAATTTAAATTTTAAAATTAAGAGGTTATTTAATGAAGCCCTAATTTGAAATTAAATTTTTATTGGATAAATTCAAATCTTCTAGTGGATAATTAAGATGTTATTTTCAAAGGCCTAATTATAAATTTAAATTTCCTAGGAGGTTGCATAAATTGATTAATAATTTTTCTAAAATTTTGAATTATTCAAATCTCAAATTCTTATTTTGAAATTTTCATTTCACATTTTTCAATTTAAAAAAAAAAAAAAAATCAATTTTGAGTCTCATTAATTTAAATAAATTAAGAGGTTTTATTTATAAAATCCTAATTTTATTTTCAAATAATTTTCTTGGACTTAAATTTCAATATTCATCATGGTAATTAATGGATTTGACCTATTTTTTATTTCACACATGAGTATCGCTTTTTACATATATTTATTATAATCATGTGTTGGATAATGGCTACTTTCACTTCATGTTACTTCTTTTCATTCATAACACTTGGACATATTGCAAATTTTGAATTTCCAAGTTGATTCCTTTTCATAGATTAGATCTCAAATCTTTCATTTTTAATATATGTTGTGTTATGGTGATGTTTTTGGGCAAATGTATTTCATACATAGATCACCTATAAGCTTTTGTAGATCCTAATCCTAGAGATGACAATGAGAAACCTAATACTTGTACCTCTCCTAGGGTATCTAATGTGAATGAAGAAATAACTGATACTCCTATCAATTATCTCTCTAATGGAGAGAAAGCATCAAAGAGAAACATGGCCCCATCTTCTTCTCATACACATGCCCTTACGCAAAGGGGGCAAGGTCAAAACATTGGTGTTTCTATCTCTCTAGATCTTCCTTATTTTCCTAGAGCCTATCTTAAACATCAAAGCATTTGTAGAGAAGATGATGTCATGCATTTCATTGACGATCTCTCTCCTCATACAACATTAAATTTTTTTGAGGCCCTAGATGATAAGGATATTCCTTCCCCATCTACCAAAGAGGATATACATGATGAAAGAAAGGAAATTTTTTCTTCATAAGATATTCCTTCTTCATCTACTAATCCTTTCATTCCTTCTAAACATCCTTACACTAAAAACTATGTTTCACTATGTTCTTTGAGATTGCATTATTCATAACTTGATACCTTTTCTTGCATGGAATTATCCTTCATGCGAGCACATGTTTGTTCCTTTATTGGAACCTATTTCATTCTTGACATGGTGCACCTTCTATGAATAATCTCTCCCTAGAGAGCTTTTGTAAACCTTCCCTCTTCCTCTTTCATTCTCTTTAAAAAGTACGTCTTCTTTTCCATAGTGCTATTCATCACTTGATGCCCTTTCTTGCATAGAGTTATCCTTCATTCGAGCACATATTTATTCCTTGGTTAGGACCTATTATTTGTTTGAAATGGTCTGTCTCTTATGAATAGCCTCTCTCTAGAAGATGTGTAGTTTTTGTCTTTATCATCTTACTTGGGGGGCAAGGATGGATTTTTCAAGTTCCCTCTTTCTATCTAATGTATCACTATTCCCTTTTAGGGGTTGTATTTTTCATGTGTTGATATCCTTTCTTTCAATGACATGTCTCTTGTGAATAATCCCTCCTTAGGGGAATATGTGATCTTTCTTTCTCTCTCTCTCTCTCTTTGAAGATTACCACTTCTTTTGAGATGCATTTTACATAAATTAATGTCTTTTCTTGCATTGGATTTTCATTCATGGTATATTGTACATTTCCTTACGCTTAATCTCTCCTTAGAAGATTGTGCAATTATTCCCATTGTCCCTACACTTGAGGGGCAATGATTTATTTCTCCTCTCTATCTCCTCTATAAGGATCTACTTTTCCTTTGCAGAGTGGTGTTTGGTCATGATTTGGTTTCATTCCTTGTGTCAAGTTATTGTTTGCTCAAGGATTCTCTCTTATACAAGACATGTAATTCCTTGGATATAACCTATTCTTCACTTGGCAATGTATATCTATCTTAAACTTACCCCTCACATTGGGTAAAAAGTGTGTCATCCTTCATCAAGAATCTCTTTCACCTATAAACAGGAGGGAGGTATGGATTCTTGTTCTCCTTTCCTTCTTTTTGGTAGAAGATGTTAAGTTTGTTCAAGATATCTCCTCCTAAAGGTAGATGTCTTTCAAGAAAAGATCTCTTCTTCTCCAAGGATCTCCTTTAACATTTGTTGCAAGATATCTCTTCTTAAGCTATTTTATCCTTGCTTGAAGAGTATACCCTCTCTAGCTTGGATTTATGACATTTTTGCTTAAAGGATATCTCCTTGGTGTTGAAGGTAAGGTATCCTTGTCTCTAGCTTATTTAAGACATCAACATAAAACTATATTGATATCTTAAGTGGGGGCACCCATATCACTCCCTTTGTACCATATTGAACTATTCTCTTGCATATCATTTTTGCATGTCTTAAATGGGGTGTTCATTCTCGAAGCCAGAGTAAAAACATTTAGAGAGAGATGCTTCACACTCAAAAATAGATGTAATATTTGATATATGTCTTAGATGGTGTTAACACATCACCGAAAATAGAAATGTCTTAAATGGGATGGCCTCGAAACCAGGCATGTATCTTGGCCACTTGGCATTCACACATTTGCACATGCAATCATCCCTTAGCATTTGCATTTACATTACATGTGTTAAACAAGTTTAAGCACACTAAAAAATAGACCAAAGACTCTTACACAGGGTTATATACACTTGAAACCGAACATCACTTGCACACACGCACGGGGATGGGTGGAACTAGCTAAAACAACTAGACTATTCTTACTCTCCTCCCAACATGGATCAACTAGATAAAAACATCTAGGGGTGAGTTGTCCATGTCCTTTCTCACCATGTATCACCTAGATAAAAACATCTAGGGGGAAGTAGTCCATGCCCTCTCTCTCATCATTCTTCTCATGGATCACTTGGATAAACACATCTAGTGTGTATTTGTGCTCTCTGTTATTTCTCTCATGAACTCATAGCTTGGCTGTTGATAGTTTATGGATGATGCTCACTTTCCTCTTGTATGTGATCATTTGTGTTCATGAAATGTCATTTTCGAGAATGATATTAGTTGAGAGATTTTGATATCGAGGTCTCTTTAGGTAATTGACTTGAGGTTTTGTTTTTCGTCTTTAGCTTTGAGGTCTTGTGTGCCTTTGCATCTTTTCCTTTGTTTGTATTTTTGTCTTTTTTTTTCTTCTTATTGTTTTTGTCTTGTTTATGTTCCCTTGCATATTTTTGAGTGAGTTAAGATCCTAAGATTGGCGGCTTAGTTCCTCAAAATTAGCAATATCTTATCCTCTTTGTGATTTTGCTCCAAATTCCTCATGTTCTTCTCTCTTCTTCTACTTTACCATGAGTATTTACGTAAGATCATACTCCTGCTAAAGAGGGTACTAAATGTAGCATCCTAAAATTGCAACCCTTGCAATTTTCACCGTATTTTGGGCCCTCACCTTATCGGTCTCACCCCATGCTTGATCAGGACTTGTTTTTTGTCTTCCCTATGCAACCAGACTTCATTTTTCACCTTGCACCTTGCATGGCCACCTTGATCCTGCCCCAAAATAGGGTAGGACCAAGGCATGGTGCCCTGGTCCCCACTAGGACCAGGGTGTGGCACCTTGGGCTCCCCTAAAGGGGACCTATCTTGGCCCTTCTCCCTTTGGACTTATCTCAAATATGAGTGAGAAATAAACCCCTATGTCAGCCTCTATAAAAAAATTCAATATTTGACAATAGGCAAGTATATAAGAAGGTCTTCCCCTCTCAATTGGATATACATTCACGAAAGCGATATTGGATCTCAAACATTCAAGCATTCATCATCAAACATTCTTCAAGGCTGCATATTCTTCATCTATCCATTGGGGCAACATTACCTCATTCGTTTGCAAGAATGTGTGTGTGTTAAGGTTTTGTCATGTTCATGCCATTTCATACAACATATGTGATTACATTCAAGAAGCAAAGCATCATTATCATTTATTGCAGATCTGAAGGTATACCTTTCCATTATTTATTTTAGGTATTTGTAGTATTTTATTCAAGGTTGATTCCTAACCAGGGTTTGACTTAGGAAAACCCCTATTCCCAACCCCTTTCTTCTTCTTTCTGTGTGCAGGAAACAGGTGCGCAACTGTACTTCTAGAATTAAGTTTTATTTGCGGAGATGAAAAAACCCTTTTCGATGCATAGAAAGCTTGGAGGACCAAGTGGAGGGTGTCCTTGTCTGGGCACATGGTCCTTGTAACTTTTGCCCGATTTCATACCACAACTCTGAATTATCTCAAACTTCTCAGATTTAGGTGCACAACTGAATCTTGAATCTGTAGCTTGTTGTTTTGCATACTTTATCTTCAATTTCAACACTTTACTTATTCAACTTACAAAAGAGGGTCAAACACATTCCAATCTAAATTAATCTACTTAGCATTCAGTCCAAGTGCATCATTTAGGATTGGATCTAGTAGATTCATCCCCTCTTTTGCATGTAAAGTTTCCTCAAGTAAAAATTGGCTTGGTGATTTCCACCTTCCATGTGGTGAATTTGCTAAGCTCCAATTTTCCACTTGACAAAAATAACTCATAACCATCTATAATGCAAAATACAATGGTTCCCATATTACAAACTAAACCATTACAAACGGCTGATTTTCCATTCATAATATAATTCCAAGAGAGCATATCTTATGCAATTTCAAGAATATCACAAAAGTCCTTCAAAAATCCAATTAATCAATTTTAAATAATCATCACAAGGAAACACAAATCGAAAAATAATTCTGTGGTATGACTCAGACTGATGAAAATTTCAAAAACAAGAAGAAAAGTAAAAATAACCAGAATCACGCATTTGTAAACTCTTTTATAGTGCATTTGCACATTCCTATTGCACATTTACACATTCTTGTCATGCATTCATTAATTCTTCTAGCACATTTGTGACCCAGTTTCGTGCATTTGTTACACAGTCTAGCACATATAACAAATATTTTAGTGCATATGTCAAACTAGTAAAATAAAAAATAAAACATGAATACAATTCATTAAAAAACTCTAAAAAGCTCAAACAAGATTTGACATAAACAAAAACAATTCAGAAAGAGATGCCTTTACTCATAGACAAGGTAAATAACTCCAAAATAACAATTATATTCTCAAATCCAAGTCCACAACTAAAATCAAAGCCAAATAAAAATTTCAGAGAAGGAAAATACAGTCGTAGAGAAGACTCACTACCAAACTCTTATTACTTCAATAATTAAATTGCAACAATAAAAAATACAAAATTCAAAATACAAACAATCAAAACTTAATACAATCTCCTTATACAAGCATGAAAATTTAACAAAAAGAATTAAAATACAACAAGAACCCCAAAACTCCCATATATGCAGTAACTGAAAATTCTGATTATAATAATATTAATAACTATAAAATACCAATTTTCTCCCCAATTAACCCAAAATATAATTTTCAGACACAAAGTAGACAATCTATTCTCTTTTTAAAAACTTTAGATGCATAAAATAAATTTAGATATAGAGATAATAAATTCTCTAACCTGGAAATTAGAAGAAAGGTCTAAGTCTGGAGAAAAGTTGAAGCACAACCAAAATTATAGAAAATTCCAATGCAATCCATAGCCAGAAACAAATCTCCTAATATGCAAGCTATAATAAACAACTGCATAGAAAATCTCTTCAAAATCCAAAAGTAATCTTTCACTTGAAAATCCCAAATCACCGTAAATTCGCTAGAGCAATAGTGCAAAACTTCTCCAAAAATTTCACATACACAATAATAATGCAACAATCCCTTAAAAATTCTCAAAAAGCCCAAAATAAAACATAAATAAAAAAACCCTAATAATAATAATCTTGCATGCATAAAACCCAGTTAGAAATTTCAATGAAAAGCATAAAGATCACTCCACTTCCACCTTCGAAAACAAATTAAAAATAATAAATACTAAATAAATTTCTCAATTAATCAATAAAGCCAAATAAAAATTGTTTATGGTGAAAATGGATAACAATAATAACAAAATTGAAAGGCTAAATGAATTCAACCACCAAACCCTAGCCTAACAACAACAAAGATCCACCATAACATATGAAGATTACCTAAGACAATGCAAATAACTCAAAATCACAAAGATTATACCATCACATGTCCAATAGGGTTTTGATCTCCATTCTTCCTATCTCCATTGATCTTGCTTGATATATTTGCTCTCAGATTTTTGTATGCACAAGAGCTCAACAAAGAACGAAATGTGGTTGCAAGTGGAATTGTAGTGTAGCCAAGTACTCCAAAATCAGTCATTAGTCATTAGCATGTGTCATTAGGGTTTGACAATGAAGAAAGCATCTCCTTAAATAGAAGACACAATAAGAAATGGAGGGTTAAGATTGAGAGGTGTAAAAAGAGAGGTCGGCTAGGATTAGAGGGTAGGTAAAAGAAATACCAAAATAATGAAAGAGGTAGGTAGTGTATGAATTAAGAGATGAATGACATGTGTCATGTGTAGAAAAAGATAATGAATTAATTAAATAAATAAAGATTTATTTAATTAATAGAAGAAGTAGGACAATTAAATAAATAAAATATTTATTTAATTTAGGAAAGGGATAATTTAAATAAATAAATGTATTTATTTAAATGTGAAATAAGGCTAGAAGAGGATAAATGAATTAATTAAATAAATAAAAATTTATTTAATTAATAGAAGAATTAGGCTTAGATAATTAAATAAATAAAATATTTATTTAATTAGACATGACAATTTTGAGTGTCTACAAAAATAATAAAAAAATAATTAATTAATTATCAATTTAATATAGAAGCTCTAAATAAAATAATCAATCAAAATCCCAATTAAATATAAAAGCTCCAAATAAAATAATTCCAGTCCAACAATTTATTTAACAACATTAAACTCACAATAAATATTATTTATTAATTACACAATTAAACTTATAACATTATTAATTAATTAATTACCACAATAAAATCAACCCACATAATTATTAAATAAAATACCACATAACCAATATACTAGAATTGGCAAGGTATCGACCAGGCCTAGAATGTGATAGGACATTATATCATTCTTTGTTTCAACTTGCCTTTGGGATAAGAGACACACTCAGACTTGTGAAGCCAGGTGGAGTTGATGTCTACTACCTGCAATCCTGCATAACACCAAACATGTGTGCACTCTGTATGTGTGTGTGTGTGTGTGTGTGTGTGTGTGTGTGTGTGTATGTATATGTATATGTATTTGTATATGTATATATATATGTATATGTATATGTATACATATTTTTCATTTTTAACCTAATATGACCTCCATTAGTTGTGTGATCCTATCTCGTTTTGTCTTTTCCATTTTTGCTCCAAATCTTTCCATTTTATTCCCATTACAAGTTCAGGGTTACATTTTACCCTTCATCCCCCTTGCGTTAAATCTTTCCCTTGTCACTTTTATAGTGACGGTTTTCCCAATTGCGTCTCCTCCTAATTCGGTCCTCCCAGTTTGCCTTTTCCATTTTCTATCTAGATATTTCCCTTGTGTTCCTACTTTAGGTGTTTAGGTTTCATTTTGACCTCTCCTTCACCCCCCTTGCATTGGATTGTTCCCATCTAATTCGAGTGATGTATGTTTTTAACCAAAATCCCTATCATGATTTCAGGGTTTTTGGCCTTCTTTTTAGGGTTTTGTCGCTTCCCTCTTTCCATTTTTAGTTCAATTAAATTGTCTTTCCTATCTATCCCTATGTTCAAGTTACATTTTGATCTCTTCTTCGATCCTATGACATCACATTTATCCCTTCTCTGCTTGTTGACCTGCTTTGACCCAGTTTACTTATTGCTCAGTTTTGATTGAGTTGCCCTAGTTTTTCGATCTTCATTCAAATCTTCTCGTTATATATCCAAACTTTCCTCTTCTTTCCAATTTCACCAATTTTGACCCAAATTGAGTTAATTTGACCCCTTTAAGGTCGTTGGACGTCAGTTTTACTAACTTGCTCTTTTTAGTTTGAATTAATCATTTTATTAATTAAGCCCCTAATTCTTCTTCTTTAATCATTCATTGATCCTCTTCCCTTTTAATACAAATTAAATAATATTGCATTACTTAATTAATTTTGATTTATCCCCTCTAATTAAATAATGTTAATTAATTAATTAAAGGTTCATTTCATAACCTATAGTTGAATAATTTATTTAATTTCCTAATTATCTTCTCGTATGAGGATAATATCTGTTTGTTTTAATTTTTCGTTGAAAATATCCTCCCGGTTTTCAAAAATAGAAACATTATGTCAAGATTCCTCTTTGATTTTCGAAAGTCCTAATTTTTGGAAACATCTCATTATTTTTTCAATTTTAAATTTGAAAATAAGGTATGCATCCCCTAAAATCTACTTTTTTTTTCTCCTCTTTTTCCTCCATCTCCTTCATCCTTCCTTGAATGAGAGCTTTGCCATGCGTTTAATTTCCTCTATCGTGTGTTTAATTTGGTCCATCCACCTGATCAAAAATATTTTCGATCCTACCTATCAGTCGAGTCTTCAGTTTTCTATAAATTGAAGCTTAGACTTTCTCAATCATTTCATCTAACTTTAGCATTGTTATTTTGCCAGTTTGTCAAGCAATCATCTAGTTTTCAAGTAGCTTTATTTTGACAATTTATCTAGCAATCATCTAGCTTAATTACTGTTGTTTTATCATTTAAACAATCTTTCAGTTTAAAAAATTAATATTGCATAATCACACATTCCTAGTATATATCACATATCGCCCCTTCACTTTCATCTATTTGATGCACTTGACATAATGAGAGCGACATAGAATTATTAGAGATGAAAGGAAGAAAAACATGGCTTCATTGAAAATTTGAGGTTTGTATTTGTGTTTTCATTTCGTTTTGATTTTAACAGTCCTATTAGTCAAATTAGGAAGGTTTTAGCATGAAATTGTAGTTTTGTGATTAACTTAGATAAGTCGTATGTATGTTTGGTTTTCATATTGATTAACCAAACCTATTTTCCTATGTATATATCTGCTAAACCTTACATGAACACGTAGCCAATTTGATTCTTATCTGATATTTTTTTATTAATTGCAGGTTCCAGAAGGTCAAAAAATCTTGATTTATGTGCCTGACATTGGTCTTGTGCAGGTGAAACCAAGTCCTACATTGTTGGCTAGGATTTATGTGGTCTTGGTGAAGGTTTCTATACCCTTGGTGAAGCTTACTGCGTAGTTGGTGGTCTGCTCTACATAGTTGACTTTTTGCGTTATGCAGTTAGAAAGAAAGGTTGGCTAATCAGCTCATCTTGTATCTCATGCTAGGTTTTCAATAAGTTTTTCATTTGCAGGGTATTTATTGGTCTAAAAAGTTGATTTGAAGGTTTAATGTGCATGATTGCAGGGTTTGATCAATCAAACCCTTAAAATTGAACAACAGATTTTACTTAGATCCTAATTAGGCTTGGATTAATCTTTCATTTATTCAAACAACTTTCACTTAGATCCTAATAGGCTTGGATTAATCTTTTATTTCCTCAACAAATTTCATCTAGATCCTAATTAGGCTTTGATTAACCTTTCATTTTCCCTAGAAATTGCACCTAGATCCTAATTAGACTTTGATTAATCTTTCATTTAATGCTACAACTCACATTTAGATCTTAATTAGGTTTTGGATTAATCTTTGGTTTCATGTAGCAAGTCACACTTAGATCCTAATCAAGAGGTAAATGAATCTTTTAATTCATGTAACAATCTCAATTAGACTTAACTAGGAAGTTAAATGATTCCCTTCAGTTTTCATTATAATCATCTTTAGCTTAGAGGGTTTAATCAGATGTCATGATTCAAGATGGTTCCTCCCAAATCTAATGTTACCCTTTTGCTTCAACCTGACCTAGCATATGATAGTCACCAAGAGGACATTCTTACAGGATTAGGTGAACTAGCTTGGGAAACCAAAACTAGTTACACTTAGTACATGAGAATAAATTTTTTCATAGAAGAGGTGGAAGCCAAAGCTGATCATATTGAGAAATCCTTAAAGAAAAAAATTGAATAGGAGAGAGAAAAACAAAAATTAAGGGAAGAAGAGACAACCCAAGCTCCACCTCCTCCTAAACCCTGATAGGGATCCTGTCTTAGTATTCTTAAGCATCTTGCATCTTTAACTTAGAGAGTGTCTCACATCTTTAGTATAGGAATTTATCTTGTATCCTTGGAAAATGAACCCAAAAACATAATGTCTCATATAGTGAAGTTTAGGATTTTAGAGAACCATAAGAGAGTAGAACATAAGAGATTGACCAAGAACTTTCAAAGAACACAACTAGCTTAGACACTATTCACCAGCCCCGACATATCCATCACTCTTATGACCCCTAAGGACACCATATGGATCGTAGAACACCATATGACCCCTAACAACACCATATGGCCCCTTAGGATACCATACGACCCCTAACGACACTATATGGTATCCTAAGGGGTAATATGGTGTCACAAGGAGTCATGGCATGTACTAGGATGTAAAAAGGGGTCATATGTTGTCATATAACCCCTAATGACACCATATGAGCCTAAGGGGTCATATGGTGTCATAAGGGGTTATGTCATGTACTAGAATGTTAAAAGGGGTTATGTGGTGTCCTAAGGGGTCATATGATACCATATGACCCATTAGGACACCATATGACTCCCAACAACACCATATGACCCCTAACGACACCATTTTATTGATTATTCATTGTGGTCTCTTCTTTAATTGATTGACTATTCATTGTGGTCTCTTCTTCAATTTCATTAGGTTCATTTAGTAAATCAAATTTTGTTGGTGCATCTTTATCATTTGTTTGATTATTGATTGTGATTTCTTCTTCAATCGCATTAGATTCATTTGGTTGTACATATAATTGAGATATTGTGGATGACATATTTTCTTGTCCCATTGTTCTTAGTTCACATAATTTCTTCATACACTGTCTTTGTCTTTCATTTTCAACCTCTCATTGTTTGATTGTTCCTCGCTTGTTATTTCCAATCGTTAATAACGATTGTCCTAAATAAAATCATTTTGCACTAATTAGAACAACAATTCAATCATTTGAAAACATGCAAAACAAAATTTCCCTTACTTTGACATATAAAACTGTCACAAAATCACATTATAAGTTGTAGTGGGGCCTTCAACGGCTTCAAAAAATCCTTTTGTGGTCGTTGAGGCCATTGGCTAAATAAAAATATGTGCAAGAAACACGTACGAGTTATATTTAGTTAATCCGTACGTGTAATTATTCGCTAAAAATACCGCAATAGGGCAATGTTCATAATTCCCATAACTCGTACGTGCTTTTTATGTTAAAAAACCGCAGCCCTGCAAGGCTATTGGCCTTCAACCACTGCACTCACACAAGGGATTTTTGGAGGAGGGCCCATAGCACTGCGGGGCTGCAGGGTCCATGTCCCCTTCTTTTTAAATAAAGTTAAAATAATATAAATTATTAAAATATAAATTAAAATAATATAGAATAATGAAAATATTAAAATAATAATATAAAATAATTAAAATTAAAATAATATAAAAAAATTAAAATATAAATTAAAATAATATAAAATAATTTAAAATAAATAAAATATAATCATACAAAAAAAAAATTTTGAAGGAGAAAAATAATGAAAATAGTATCATAATTAATGTATTCTATTGATCATTTTTAATGGATGGGAAGGGGAGTGAGGGAGAGGGAGATAGAGAGAAAGAGTGGGAAGAGGGAGGGAGTGAGAGAGAGTGAAGGAGAGATGGTATGTGTGTGTGTGTGTGTGTGTGAGAGAGAGAGAGAGAGAGAGAGAGAGAGAGAGAGAGAGAGAGAGAGAGAGAGAGAGAGAGAGAGAGAGAGAGAGAGAGAGAGAGAGTTGGGGAGTGAGGGGGAGCGAGGGAGAGGGAGAGTGAGAGGATGGGAAAGAAAGGGAGATAGAAAGGGGGAGGGAGAGAGAAAGAGTGGGGAGGGAGGGAGAGAAAAAGAGAGATGGTGAGAGAGAGAGAGAGGGATGGTAAGGGGAGTGAGGGAGAGGGAGATAGAGAGAAAGAGTGGGGATAGGGAGGGAGAGAGAGAGGGGGGAGAGTGAGAGGATGGTAAAGGAAGGGAGATAGAAGGGGGGAGGGAGAGAGAAAGAGTATGGAGGGAGGGAGAGAAAAAGAGAGAGGGTGAGAGGGATATCATACATGGTCATAAGGGGTCCGAATGGGTCCAAAAAAAGAGAGAGGGTGAGAGGGATATCATACATTGTCTTAAGGGGTCCTAATGGGTCCACACATGTGTTAGCGCACCATATGACCCCTTAGGACATCATACGACCCCTTAAGATATCATATGGTCCTAAGGGGTCATGTCGTGTGCTAAGAGGTCATATGGTGTCGTTATGGGTCTTCGGGGTCCTAATAGGGCTACACATGTGTTAGAACACTGTTGGTTAAAAAATTTGTCCTTCTTAAATACCTTTTAAAAATGACTCCCAAATGCCCAAATTGAAAGACAAAGACAAGAACCAATAGTTGAGTCACTTGCAAAGGGGAGTGCAAGTTCTCTCTGAATTTTGATATGAAGGTACAACTCCCTTCATTGGATAAAAATATATATTTTCTGAATATGCTTTTAACCGGAAAGTAATAAAGGCAACTAACATCTGCTCATAGCCATGACATAGATGTGAATAGTAGATTTATAATGAAGTGAATGAAGATAAGTAAAACATAGTTCAATTACCCACACCCACAAAAATAACCTTTCTAATAGAATCAAAATGCTCTAGACTCTAATCGAGTCTCTCTCATGCCTCAAAGGACAAGGGGGATCAAAAAACCCAGGCAAAGAGCTAACAACAGATTTCTTTCCAACATACAAATTATTTCTGAAATCAAAGTTTCAGAATCAAATGCATATACACAGTTTGATGTAACAGAAAAGGCAATGAAAGGTAATTACAAGAGAAACAAAGCTCATAGTAATTAAAAGAAAATATTGATAGATACGCATATCAACAAATCTTCTTTATTTCATCAATGCCAAAATATGTGCTCACAGACTCAACACTTCTGAAAAATAAAACTGTGTAGTCCAGAAAACTACGTTGCCCTTTCTTTTTAACAACATAATAGAAAACAATCCTCACTCTTTCCTTTCATTACATATATATAGCCTCTTTTTTTAAGATACTTTCAGTTATCAATAACTGATTCTTGAAAAGATTATTTATTTCCCTCTCACTTAACATTCCCATGAATACAATTATCACCTTTAGGGAAATAAAGCTCAAATATTCTAATGTATAATTTCCCTTGCTAGCCTTGGTGAATAATTTATCACTTATAGGTGAAAATACTTGCCCACTTTCCTTAGTGTTTGAGTTTATATGAGTAAAAACCCAAGTATCTCCCAATTAATGTGATTGTCATTGACAGTTTTGATAGTGTTGTGCTCTGTTATCCATATCTTATGAACCAGACATAATGTTAGAAATATCTCCAGTGAGAATTTAGAAAACTAGGTTTTCTAAAACATATCAAAAATTCATCAAGATTCAACAATTGAATTGAGAGTTATGCCCCTTGCATAAAGACTGATTTTTCTGTGTCAGAAAATTCATGGCTACAAGTTGCATTGAAAACTACAAATAGTATACATTCCAAAACTTACACATGGATCACCACTTTGAGCTTCCATTTGAAGGAATGAGCTCTATTTTAAGAGGAAGCTATCTTTAGAATATAGGAGGATTGTAACTCTTTAGATTGTTTGTAATACAGTGCTGCTGAAACAATTGTTTGAAAATGTTATCAACTTCTATCCTTTGTTATCAACATATGGATTAATAACTAAATTCCACTTTCAAGAAGCTAGATCTTCCTTTGTAACATGAAGGTTGGAATTTGTATGTGTTAGTTTGTCTATCTTGAAAGTCATCCAAACACATTTACTCTCAGCTCGGTGATCATTTTTAAAAACATCACTATCATTAAAACTGACATTAATGAGCTCCAGGAGCACCTCTGAAATACATTGAGCCTTAGACAAATTACCATTATCAGCTTGTTTGGTAAATCAACATGTTTTACTATAACTCATGCCAATGTTATTGGATTATTAAACTCGCTAAATTTTGAACTCACACACTTTGAACGTGCATTTGTTTAATCTGATGAATCTTTGAACTCTAAATTTGAACTTGCGAACCTTGAACTTTGAACTTTGAACCTTGAACCTTGAACCTTGAACCTTGAACCTTGAACCTTGAACATATGGGGTTCAATTAGAAGGTTCAAAATTACAGACTTTGCCCAAATATGATTCATTAATTACTTTGTCTGAACATTTAGCTGCGCATTGAACCTTTGAACCTTGAACCTTAAACCAAAGAAGATTCAAAGTTCAAGTTCAATGACCAAAAATTACAAAGACCTTACACTCATAAAACTAAAGCTGTGATACAACCCGCTCTAGTTGAACTCAAACTTTGAACTTTGTAGAGGTTCAACCGATAGGTTCAAGTTCAAGAAAAACTTCAACAAGACAAAAAAAATGAGAATTATACAAGGTAAGACTAAATAAACACTCCTTATTTGAGGACACGAGAGACATAGTGCAAGCAAAAATATGGAGGGTAACAAACACCATATGACCCCTTAGAACATCATATGCTCCGAAGGGGTCATGTGTTAGAACATCATATGACCCCTTAGGACATCATACGACACCTTAAGATATCATATGGTCCTAAGGGGTCGTATGGTGTCGTTACAAGTCTTTGGGGTTCTAATGGGGCCACACATGTGTTAGAACACCATATGACCCCTTAGGACATGATACGACCCCTTAGGACATCATATGGTCCTAAGGGGTCATGTGGTATCCTAAGGGGTCATATGGTATCGTTAGGGGTCTTGTGGGGTTCTAATGGGTCTGCACATGTGTTAAAGTACCATATGACCCCTTAGGACATCATATGACCCCTTAAGATATCATATGGTCCTAAGGTGTCATGTCATGTGCAAAGGGGTCATATGGTGTCGTTATGTGTCTTCGGGGTCCTAATCGGGTCACACATGTGTTAGAACACCATATGATCCCTTAGGAAACCATATGACCCCTTAGGACATCATATGGTCCTAAGGGGTCATGTGGTATGCTAAGGGGTCATATGGTGTCGTTAGGGGTCTTGTGGGGTCCTAATGGGTCTACACATGTGTTAGAGCACCATATGACCCCTTTGGACACCATACGACCCCTTAGGACACCGTACGACCCCTTAGGACATCATATGGTGTGCTAAGGGGTCATATGGTGTCGTTAGGGGTCATGTGGAGTTCTAATGGTGCCACACATGTGTTATAACACTATATTACCCATTAGGACACCATATGACCCCTTAGGACATCATATGCTCCTAAGGGTTCGTGTGGTGTGCTAAGGGATCACATGATATCGTTAGCAATTGCGTGGGGTCCTAATTGGGCCACGCATGTGTTACAACACTATATGACCCCTTACGACACCATATGACCCCTTAGAATATCATACATGGTCCTAAGGGGTCATATGGTGTCATTGGGGGTCATTCGGGGTCCTAATGAGGCTGCACCTGTTAGAACATCATATGACCCCTTAGGACATCATATGGTCTTAAGGGGTCATATGGTGTGCTAAGGGACCTTATATGATGTCATTAAGGGTTATTTGAGGAGAGACAGGGAGAGAGAGGGAGAGAGAGAGATTTAAAGAGGGTAGGAATACAATGTACTAAGATATTGAGAGACTATATATGCATATATTTTACATACATATATGTACACACAAACACATATTTTTATATATTAGAATGTCTTTATATTGAAATAACCTATACAGAGGTTTTGTTCTCTCCAAAATGCATACTGGTTTGTTCTCTCTAAACCCCGTATGCGCTATTGTTTCTAAAAATACCATACGTGCTATTAATAAAACAAAATCCATACACGTTTAGTGCGTTTAGGCTTGTGATTAGGCTTGGATGATAAGGCTCAGGGTTGGAAGTTTGATTTTGTGAGATTTTGCCAAGATCTAGAGGCAATGGAAAGCACAAATAAGAGAGAACAAAATAGATAATATGAATAAACTGTATTCTATCAAGATGAAAATACTGATCAACTAGATCATCAATCAATAATTATATACAATATAGATGAGCCCGCTTATATAGGCAAGGCTATATGGATATGTGAGCACACAAACATGACATGAGGCTCAATAAGAAATAAGGGTAGGTAGGAAATAGGTGTGGGTAGGTAGGAGAAACAATAAAATATTCCACATGAGGTGGATTGTAACAACAAGATAAGATCAACACCATAAAAGGTGGAAATTCTCCTACACACACTATCCCAATGTGGCACAAACACCCAACTGTCTCATACCCAAACTAATATTAAATGCATGTACCTAAGTAAACTTAAGTATGGTGTAATAATATCCATGATGAATAATTATTGACACCAATAGATTTCCTTCCATTTTCCTCATTTTTGAAGTGTTTTCTTTTATCAAATTGGTTTCTCGACTTTGTCATCATTAGGTTTACACCTCATCATCTGGGTATTTCTAAAATTGCCACCACATTTTCACCTATCTTTTGAGCTTTCTAACCATATAATTTTTTAAAATTTTATAACAACATTAATATATTAATCTTGAATTTCTTTTACCAGTGTCTCCATAGTTCTTAGAGACATATGTGTACCATTTTTTTTAATAACTCTTGATCTACTTATCCAAAAAAATTTAAAAATTATATATTATTGTAGTTCACTTGATTCTTTACACTTACAATTTTTTGTTTTGCATATTCAATTATTTTGGTGCAAGTTATGCTTCGCGCACGAACAGGTACTTGATTTCAGGTAGTGCCCATTTCAAAAAATCATTAAAAAAAAAATACTCAACAAAAAATTATAAAAATATACACAACTTATAGTGCTCACTCTTAGTTATCTTTCTACAAAAGGATTTATAAAAATACTAAATATAACTATGACTTTTTTGATACACACGCCTGACACTATGTTATGTTTTTTAGGAAAAAATCAAGGATTGTTTTTCGTAAGTGAAGGATTCGACCCCCTTAATCTTATCCAATTTTGAAAAAAAATAGTAGTTTGGAAACTAAATTCAAAGTACTACAATCTTTGTTCTTTGAGTATCTTCATATTTTGAGTGTATGACTCTCAATTTTTTCCTTCAAGTTTAGGTTTAGATGATTTTAGGAAAAAAATGTCCACTTATACCCCCTTTTTTGCACACCATCTTGGTGCATTTACCCCAAGATTTTGTTGAGGGGATTATGTTGATAAAAAATTGTATCTAGATGCTAGTCCAAAGATCTAATGGTGTGACCCATTATCATGATTTTGGAAAGTATATCTTGGAAGATAGAATAGTCTTTAGGGATATTATCTAAGGGCTGAGTCCCTAAATGGAGATATAAGTATAGATAATAGATCTATTCACAATAATAGAGGAGAGGTAGAAGAGTTTTATATGATATAAGATGTAAGGAGATATAAGGAATGTACTCAATATGTTGACATATGAATATAAACATATCTAATTATTGAAGTTGAATATGACTATGATGTTATCTTTATATTTAAGTACTTAAAATAGATCTATAATAACTCTGTGTACCACCTGTAGGTATGTTTTCTGTTGGGCCAAAAGCTTGATCTATCAACGTCCACTACAAACGCCAAACTTACCCATATCCTTGGGAGGCAGTTAAGACATGTCTCGAACCTCACAGGAGGTGCTAACCACCAAGTCAACAATCCCACCCTCAGGACTGACTGAGGGTTCCACATTGATGGATGAATAAGATCTCTTGGGATTCAAACCCGTGACCCAAGGCCCTGATACCAATTGTAGGTATGTTTGCTGTTACACCAAAATATCGAGCTATCAACACCTGCTACAAATACCAGACTTTCCCAGCTCTATGGGAGGCGGTTAAGCCATGTCATGAATCCCGAAGGAGGTACTGACCACCAAGTCAACACCACCTCACTAGGACTGAGTTTGGGGTAATTAGACTAAAATTGCATAAATCCTCTGAGAACAAAACTCTGGTCTATCTCCCCTATATTTCTTGCTAATAGATCCAAATGAGAAGAAAAGTAGATTGAGGAGATCCTTCTCCTACTAAAATGACAAAGGAATAATTTCTCTCAGATAAATGAGAAAAAGATAAAGATACAAACACTTGAGCGGTGGTGAATATATCCAAAGAAGCATCAAATGTATAGATAGTGATAGAAGGAAATGGTACCATCACAAAGGAACCTAATAACTAGGTAATGATCAATTCAAAAGATACAAAACATAGGGAAATAAAGAGAAATCCATATCAACATGTGATAACTTTGGAAACACATAAACTGCAGATTGGGAAACCCCATTAAAAACAATTATTGATGATATAATACATCAATCCTTAGATGAAGTTTTGGATAGAGAAGAATAAATTCATATTTGAAAGACCATTTGGATTCTATTGATATCTTAGAATAGAGATGCATAACTCTAACCATAGGAAACTTCATATTAACAATGGACTAGTTAAGAGAAAGAATGGAAGAAAATTAGATAAACAAGAAATGGATGAAGATGCACTAAAACAAGAACAAACATCAATTAAAGCCTATATGTTAAGATCTTGATCCATGGGGAGAAATAATTCCCTTGGAGAAAAATATAGATGCTCACATGGAATGTTATGGACACAAATGTCCTTGACAAAAGGTTCTTGGTCCAGTGTTAGGTAGACACAAGCAAGGAAAATTTTGTACTTCTCCAAGAACAAAATAATCACTTAGAGAAGCAGATCCTTATTTAAAGATTGGAAGGGATGGAGTGATAGTTTCATAGAATTCATTGGTTCCTCATGAGGATTAGGGATTTATGGTGTACACATATGGTATCCGTCACTATTACCGATTTCTCCACAAATTGGGAAGCAACAAAGGTCAGAACTTTAAACTCAAATCTATAGTTTTCATCCTTCAACACATATGACTAATTAAAATAGAAGTTTATAAGAGTAGTGTTTGGTCTATTATTAGCAACCAAATTCAAACTATTTAAGACAACTGTGTAGTTGGAGGAGATTTAAATGTGATATTGGATCAAAGGGAGAAGATGGGTAGTTAGGAAAAATCGCTCAATCATAAAAAGATTTTATTATCATTCATAGAGAACAATGGACTAATTGATTGTGTACCATCAAATGAAACATACACATGGAATAATCATAGAAGCAACTTTACCAACATAGTAGAAAGGATGAAATGATTCCTAATTACTAAATAATGGATGAATTGGCTAATAGTACCCACATCTCTCATATTCATGAACCCCATCTTTGACCATTTACCTATGGAGTTAGGGATCGTAGAAGAGGCAATTGGTCCAAAGCCATCGTTTCAATTTGAAAAAATATAGCCGCGACACCTAGATTTAATCCCCAATTTAAAACAGTGGTGGGAGGAACCTATCAAAGAGAATGAGGCAAAAAAATGTTTATTTTCTACAAAAAGCTCAAAAGACAAGGAAAAATTAAAAAATGGAATAAGTCTGTCCTTGGTAACAACTAGAGAGAATGAGGATGGTTAAGTGATGGTTTTGCGATTCTTGCGATTTTAAAGGAATCTAAGATATGAAAACTACGTCTTACAATAACTTAAGAGGGGACAAGGATACAAAAACCTAGTCTAAAATCGTTTATACGATAGAGATAAAAACTAATTAGTATGATACAATTATGAATCTTGTATGAAATATTTGAGGAAAACCTAGTATTTAATATTTTACTCAATGTACTAATCAACAACAATATTAATTAAAATATAATCCAAGTAAGGAGCCTTCACATGAGACAATACTAACACTTAGATATGAAGTAATACTAATAGCATAACAATACCTATGAAATACATGGCAAGCCAGAGTGGAGGAGGTGACTGTGGTAGGGCTTCTGAGAGTGTTGCCATGGCAAATGATGATGGTGAAGATGACCTAGATGGTTTTAGGTTTGCAGGAAGAGTGGGATTGGATCTGCGGTTTTCATAGGTCCTTCTTTTGAGGGTTGTGGTGTTCAAGATGGAAAAAGTTTACTTGTTTGGGTGGATTCTTCCTCTTCTTGCTAGTTTGTGGGTGTTGAGTTTCCTCTTCCTATTGATAATGTAGTTCCTGTGTCAACTTGTGTTTCTTTTTGGGTATTAAGTTGTTTTTTCTTGTCCTCACTCCTTGGCCTTTCCTTGGGTTAGGCTCCCTTGCTTTTCAACTTTCACCTCTTCTTTCGAGTTTGGGGTGTAGGGCCTTTTTCTTATTTTTTGCCTTCTGCCCTTTATTGAGTAGTTTTTTTGGGTTCTTTCTCTTTGTTCTGTGGGTACCTCTTTTATATCGGATTTAGTCCTTGTTTTGGGATTTTTTCTTTGATTTTGGCTGGAGCATATCAAGTTCTTTCTCGGAGTTGGGGTTTCATTTTTCAACGTCCATTCCCCGTGGAGACAGTGGTTCTTGGGATGCGGCGATGTTTCTTCTCACTTGGAGTTCACATGGTGGATCCTCCTTGGTCTAACTATTGTTTATTCCTTCTTTGGTGTTTCCCTACATAGTTGGTGCCTTCAGGTGGGGCTTGAATCCTTTTTCTTTATAGGATGGCATTTTGTGCATCAGTATCTTGCGCATTGAGTTTGTGGCTTGGGTTGGTATGATATTTGGATAATCATCTATTTCTCTACTTTTGCTAACCTAACTGTGGTTGTTTTTACCTTGGTGAGGAAGGCTAACTTCATCAAGGATTCTTTCAAGGTGGAGCTTCTTAGGGGACTTGTTGTACTCATTGATGTTGAAGAACCTATTGAGGTTTCTCTTACTGTGGCATTCGTCTGTATGATGTAGGTTACTTTGAGTTATAATAAGTTGGATCATTTGGTGGATAGCAAGGTTCCTATTGCTCAGTGGACCCTGTTGATGCTCCTACCAGATTTTCTACTCTGTGTTGTTGCAAATTCACTATGGTGGTATTTTGTGCTTCTATTGCTTCTAGTTATTTGAGTACTTGCCATATTCAGTTACTTGTGGGCATGTTGTGTTCCCTTGGTTTTGATGACATTGGACCTATCAAGGTGGTCCATGATGTTGTGTCTATAGTGATTTCTACTGTAAAAGGTTGAGGGATGCCTTTGGAAACCCTATGTGTGTTTTTGTGGTAGTCAATTCCTTGGGTATAATGTTTCGTGTTTTTTTGGAATGGCTAGATACTTTATCTACCATAAATCTTCTGGGTTCCTTCAGATCTCTGTGGCATGTGTTGACATAGTTTTTTGGCACCTCTAGTACTTTGTGATTTCTGTTCTTGCTAGAAATAATTTTTGGTCAAGGTGGTCCTATAGGTAAATGGTTGTGGGGTGCCTTTAGAAATACACTATTTGTTGTTTGCTCCCTTGACTACTAATAAATATCATTAATTGGTGTTTTAAAATACTTTGAAATATCTAAATCTACATCTTAATTTTATAAAATATCTTTTTTTACAAAAAAATATTTTAATAATTTTTTGACAAACATAAACTAAGAATAAATAATAAAATATCATAAATTGCATGCATTAATATTATCTAGAAGTAACTTCAATAAATATATTAAGGAATTAATTGACATCCATTATATCTTTGTTTTTCAATTTGCACATGATTAAATTTTATAATCAATAATCTATTATAAATACTAAATAAATATATTATCATACTTAATAATATACAAATAATTTAAATAAAATGTTATGAAGTTTCATTTTGTTTGGTAAAGAATAATGCTTTTATATTTGTTATTGTGGATTCTATTTGAATATCTAATCATATATTAATAGAATATTTACTAACTCAATGTTGATATAAAAAATTTAAATACATATAAATAACAATGTTGACTTTATTTGTATTATTGTTGCTATTTAAAAACCATTAAGTCTAAACTTAGAACGATGAAATGCTGTTTTAAAATGTTTTGTATGCTTCCATGCATTAAACATTAGTGTCATTTTTTATAAAATGGAAGGAGCAAAGACATGTATATTGTCTTGCAAAAAATCTTATTAATTATCTCGAGTTATGTGAAAGTTCTAATAGTAAATAAAATTCAGTCAATAAAAATATCAATAAATACTATTAAATGATTTCTTAAATATTGTTTATGAAAAATTTACATCCTCAATTTATCAAAGATGAATACTCATTTTCAAAAACAATTATTGTTTTTTTAAAAAAGTTTTTAATCAACACAAGTAAAGTAAAAGTTAATCACTAAATATTCTAAATACAAAACCAATTGACTTAAATGACTAGGACTAATAATATCTAGACCTAATTACAGTGGATGTAATAAGTTGCTAACATCCATTTTGTCTATGTTTTCAAATTTGCAAAGGCCGATTATTGAGAATCAATGACACTGCAGTAAAAAGCAGAGGGTTTGCGTGAGTTAGACTATATCCCAATGCCCAAAAATCATTTACATCATCCCTCCATGTTGGCAACAAACACGTGTATTATATCTTTTAGAGGTCTGCTTTGTTGGTTTTTAGGTTGAGATGCAAATTCTTCCATTGCCATCCATTGAAAAACAAATACAAAAAATTGCTTGAACCCAAATTAAATTCCAATTTAGCGACATAGAATTACCACCATATGCTTAAATATGAACCTTAGCTGCCGAAATTTATGTATCTTGCACAACAATGTTAGAAGAAATAGATCTCAACATGCACACGAAGAGTAGATCAGATTTTTTGAAAGGGGCATTATGACCATCCCTACAATTTATGCACCCACAACTATCAGAGAGCTAAAAATTACTATTTCAACCTTATCCTTCTTCATACCAACCTCAAAACAAGTTACAACTTTCTGTAATGAAAGTTTTTCTTACTTGAACCCAACCACTTGGACAAATTTTGTATCAATCTATAAAAGCACATGAATATTTTTCAAATTATCAAAAAATGTTGAAAATTATATTGAACAGAAGGTAAAAATCCTGATTTAGAGGAAAATGGTTAGCTAAGTGACATTTACCTGTTTCTTCCTGAAATTATCTTGCGACCCCTTCCTTAATGCCTTCTCCTTATCAGAAACAAATCACCGATAATTACATTAGTGGATGTTCATGAAAAAAGGCATTGTCATAAATTTAGTTTGATGAGGATATTTAAACCTGATACCTGGTTAATCCTTCTTGTTGGCATCTTCCATAACCTAGAATCTTTGTAAGGGCCACACTTTTCTTGAACTACTAGAACCTATATTGCAATTGTCAAGATAATTGATGTATCAGATTTTTCACTTCAAACCACTAACCCACAACCACTATTAAAATAAATTTTGTGGGTAATCATTATAGTAACTTTACATTTTCCCAGTGATGTAAGAAAAGAAAATCCTCTTAACATGAACAACCACTCAAAATAGGGAATGTCTTTTCACACTTGACAGTTACATTGCTATAGATAGGAGGAGAATATTAAGTAGTGTAACTATAGTATATAAGAACTAGATTACGTTTTTACCTCTCCCTCCTTGTTGAATATAAAAGCTATGATTCCCACTTGATGAGAAGCATTATTAGGGATAGTAGGAGGAGTTTGAGGGATCCAATTCACTAACATCACATATGGAGGCTTTGCATGGTGGTACCAAAATCCCACTTGCAATTCACCAAACACTATTGAAGCATAAAAAAATGTCTTGGAGTGTCAAACATTAATAGTAGTAGCGAAGTTTTGGAAAACTGACTTCAATCGCAACTTGAACTAGTTTCACCTGTTCCTTGGGCACTTTAATCTAGATCACTTTCTTCCCCTATATACGCATCTATCCAACAAGTATGAATTGAAGGTACTATTTATTAATAAGGGATTTGTATTTTAGAGTTAACAAAGCAAGAATCATTGACTTGGTGTGCCCATTGAGAAAGTGATGCCTTGAGTGAAGCTGCAAAATGAGAAGAATCATTTTGCATATTCTCTATATCAACCATGACACCATCATATCTGTCTTCATTGAGAACATCACATATTTAATTCAAAATTAATTCAACATCATTGATAACATCATCAGTGTAAGCGACTAAGCAGCGACCTGTCAACCTTCTAAATACAACTATAAGGGAGATTGGATTTGGCTTCTTCCTAAGTGTGTACAAAAGAAAAATGAATTGATATGACTACAATAATAATTTGTGGTATCGAGAGGATGTATATATATATATATATATAAAGTGGCAACTAAAGTTTCTTGGATTTGAGAGGAATTCTTTAGCGATGGTAACAACCAACTACCACTACCTTTTGTCACAAAAATGAAGTAGGAAAACTTGAAACTTGTGGGCAAAGCAATGGCTAAAAAGGAAAAACTTACCAAAAATTGTGATACAGGGAAGTGTGTGAACATCATGAAGGTAAAGCAAGCTCAAATAAGGAAATACACTGATTAACATACTAGTAAGCATTTAACATTGTTGTACAGGTTCGTTCTCCTTGTGTCCTCTCGCCACATTTTATTGACTTTCATATACGACAATTATTTGTTGAAATTGACCTTTTTTAAAAGAATAAATATTTTGAAAGAGGTTTGAGGTTTTCTTATCGTCATTTTCTTACATCTTGTTACATCATCTATTGTTCAAGCCATTCATTCGACTTGAAATTTCAATACTAGTCATTCTCATCTTCCTATATAATTCACTTGACTATGTCTACCTTCTATGCTTAGACTTCAAGCTTAACAATGACAATGATGAAAAAAAAGGTATGTAAAATATTAACCAATCAATCTTAATTAACAGTTTCAAATTAGTTAGAACCTGACTAGCTGAAATCGAGAAAGTCCCCCATCACTTACATAATAGCCAACAAGTGGAAGAGAGGGATCTCACAAGTAGTGAAGCAAAAAAAAGACCCAAAAAAGATCAGAAGCATTTTTGGATAACAAGAAGCTTTTGACTATAGCAATGAATCGACAAGAGACAACTAAATCATCTCATACTAAATGTGTGCATTTTCAAGAGAACCTTGAAACCTAAAAGCAAAGATTTGTTGAGTAAGAAAGAAGCCTAGCAAGTAGTAGGAAGAGACCCTGAAAATAAGAACCAAAAACACCTTTGACAAAAAGGAACACTTCCATGGAATAGGTAAACAAAATAAAGGGTTTTGAAAGGGACCCCTGAACCTTATACAACTATAAGTTGAGACAAGTGGAGAAAAGAAATAACGCCACCACTCCAAGGGGAGAATGATCCAAGTCAAAGATGAAGAAATTGCAAGCTCATGAACTGAAGCCACCTCAATAGATTTAGGAGGAACAAAACTCCCAAAATAGTCCACATCATGAAGACTAGGACAAGGCTAACCACACAACCCACCTCAATAGGATCAAGATAACCATAACTAGCAGAAGCCACCACCATAAGATCTGTGAAACTAACCTCTATAGTAGAAACCACAAGAACTATAGGAGAAAATATAGGGAAGAGTCCCCCTCCTGTCTTCCTGATCTATTAAGAGCACCCACTTCCAACCAACTCTAAAAGGGAGACCCAGTGAGGTCCCCCTGAAGAGGATTCACATGGGGAAGAGCGGAGAAATGGGAATACACAAAGACCTAAGAAGAAATCAATACCATAAAAAAGGAGCCAGAGACCACCACAAAATTAGGTACAAAGGAAGCAAAGCCCACTCCAATAACTCCCATGTAAGGTAGCCAGACCCCAACACACAACAAATGCCAACGAACTATTTCTAGAATAGAACCCTTTCCAAAAAGGAGGTCCTCATCCTCAGAATATCATGCCACCTTAGAAACTCGTGAACTCCCTCCTCTGAACTAGAGAAGCACAAAAAAATCCAAAGTTGTCAAGAATTGCTACATGGGGAAGTCATGGAGGAGAATCCACCAGGCTAAACCCATAGAGAGTCCAAACCCTAACCAATACATTGATCCATCAAATAAAAGCAACATAATAGGTACAGTTGGCTCTAGAGACAGTTGTAGATGGATCCCTCACAACAATAAAATGGGTCACTATGGTAACAAGAGACTAAGATCTAGAGAAGAGGAAGAGAAAAACTCTTGATGGAAAAGATAGAAAGACATGAAAACCTAAAAGTTGCAAATATCTCTAGAAAATTGTAGGTGTTGGAACAACAAGTCACCACCACACAAATAGGGGAAATTATCCAACAGTGAGAACCCATCTCACACCTCACATGCATATAGGAGAGAAATATAAAGGAGGCAGGGGAAACCCAAACAACCCAACCTCCAGGTCAAAGAAATTGGTCACCAAAATAAAATTGCAAGACCCATAACGCAAACAAAATAATGGCTTCCCACAAACTCATCACCTCTAAGACAGAAAGGGAGTAGAGCATAGAACCCATCTAGAGGAAAGTAAAAATAGAGAGAAAATGAGGCAAAGTAGCTACTAAGACCTCCAAAAACTCAAATGTAGAACAAGAATAAGGATTATAGCCACCCATTTTGGCATTCTCCACAATAGATGCATTCAGACCAATACCTTCATCTCGATCATCTCCATCTCCTTTATCTAAAAAGTTGCCATCACTTTCATTTGTCATATAATATTTTTTTGATATGAAATACGCAAGAAGAGGTTGCAATATTTTTATTAATTCAAAAAATTAGTACAAAGAGTGGAGCTATAACTCTAGTGTCAATATATGAGCATTCCTACCAACTACATATTGGTTTTTAATGCCACTATTAGAAACAAACCTACTCTAATACAATAAAATGACTTTGCAGCCCCATCATCAAATAGGACTCATAAACAAGATCCATAATAACCGCCTTAACCTAAATTAATTGATACATTAGTGGTACATATACTAGCCACAATTATTTGTTATCAGAGCAGGGATTATTGCTAAAGATAGCAAAAAATCCATCAACAAGTGGGGCAAAAAAGGTTGCACCCTCAAGGATTGGTTGTAGCACCAAATTTGGTGTGAGACCAAAGCTGCATCCTATTGCAAACAATCATAACTATTTTTATTTTCTTCTCTTTTTGCAGTGTATGCCAATCGTTGGCATCACCACCCTCATTCATAAACTTTAGAGATCAGGATGTAATATGAGAATGAGTGTTCTCAACTCTTGAAGAGTGGAGGCCATCCTCCAATACATAAGACTCTATAGGAATATTTGCCACCCAATCTGTTGTGGTAGAATCACAAATTTTAACTCAATTTGAGAAAAATAAATTCTCTTGCTAAGATAGATTTAGAATTGCCTTTTTATTTGGAGAAGGATCTTCCACTTATCCTCCCTTTTTCTTCTTTGTCTCCTTTTTTGGAGAGATATCCTTCATAATGGGGATGTTTTCCATAGTGTAATGGTTCTAGGGGAGGTATCTATCTACCAACGAGCCTCTCTCTTTGGCTATATTTTGAAATTTGGATATTTAGTGACAATCTCTCTAGTTTTGTAGCATATTTTACATATGAAGGATATACTTTCATAGTCTAAAGGTTTTATCCAACTATGATCAACTATGATTATTTGTTGAAATTGACCTCTTTTAAAAGTAAATAAATATTCTGAAAGAGGTTTGAGGTTTTCTTATCGTCATTTTCTTACATCTTGTTACATCATCTACTATTCAGGCCATTCATTCGACTTGAAATTTCAGTACTAGTCATTCTCATCTTCCTATATAATTCACTTGACTATGTCTACCTTCTATGCTTAGACTTAACAAGCTTAACAATGAGAATGATAAAAAAAAAGGTATGTAAAATATTAAGCAATCAATCTTAATTAACAGTTTCAAATTAGTTAGAACCTGACTAGCTAAAATCGAGAAAGGCCCCGATCACT
Source organism: Cryptomeria japonica (assembly GCF_030272615.1). Lineage (NCBI taxonomy): Eukaryota > Viridiplantae > Streptophyta > Pinopsida > Cupressales > Cupressaceae > Cryptomeria > Cryptomeria japonica. The sequence continues at coordinate 239,068,225 of NC_081411.1, forward strand.
TACATAATAGCCAACAAGCGTAAGAGAGAGATCTCACAAGCAATGAGGAAAACAAAAGACCCAAAAATGATCAGAAGCATTTTTGGAGAACAACAAGCTTTTGACTGGAGCAACGAATCGACAAGAGACAACTAAATCATCTCATACAAAACATGTGCATTTTCAAGAGGGCCTTGAAACCTAAACCCAAAGATTCCTTGAGTAAGAAAGAAGCCTAGCAAGTAGTAGGAAGAGATCCTGGAAAAAAGAACCAAAAACACCTTCGATTAAAAGGAATACTTCCAAGAAATAGGTAAACAAAATAAACGGTTTTGAAAGGGACGCCTAAACCTTATACAACTATAAGTTGAGACAACTGGAGAGAAGAAATAATGCCACCACTTTGAGGGGAGAAGGAACCAAGTTAGAGATGAAGAAATTGCAAGCTCATGAACTGAAGCCACCTCAATAGATTCAAGAGGAACAAAAATCCCAAAATAGTCCACATCATGAAGACTGGGACAAGGCTAACCACACAACCTACCTCAATAGGACCAGGATAACCATAACTAGCAGAAGCCACCACCATAGGATCTGTAAAACTAACCTCTATAGTATAAACCATAAGACCTATAGGAGAAAACATAGGGAAGAGTCCCCCTCCTGTATTCCTGATCTATTAAGAGCACCCACTTCCAACCAACTCTAAAAGGGAGACCCAATGAGCTCCTCCTGAAGAGGATTCACATGGGGAAGAGGGGAGAAATGAGCATACACAAAGACCCAAGAAGAAAATAATACCATTGAAAAGGAGCCAGAGACCAGCACAAAATTGGGTACAAAGGAAGCAAAGCCCACTCCAATAACTCCCACGCAAGGTAGCCAGACCCCAACACACAACAAATGCCAAACAACTATTTCTAGAATAGAACCAGTTTCAAAAAGGAGGTCCTCATCATTAGAATATCATGCAGCCTTAGAAACTCGTGAACTCCCTCCTCTCAACTAGATAAGCACAAAAAAATCCAAATTTGTCAAGCATTGCTAGAAGGGGAAGTCATGGAGGAGAATCCACAAGGCTAAACCCATAGACAATCCAAACTGAAACCAATACATTGATCCATCAAATAAAAGAAACACAATAGGTACGGTTGGCTCTATAGATAGTTGTAGATGGATTCCTCACAACAACAAAATGAGTCACTGTGGGAACAAGAGACTAATATCTAGAGAAGAGGAAGAGAAAAACTCTTGATGCAAAAGAGAGAAAGACATGAAAACTTGAAAGTTGCACATAGCTCTAGAAACTTGTAGGTATTGGAACCACAAGTCACCACCCCACAAATAGGAGAGATTATCCAACAACGAGAACCCATCTCACACCTCACATGCATATAGGAGAGCAATATAAAGGAGGCAGGGGAAACCCAAACAACCCAAACTCTAGGATAGAGAAATTGGTCACCCAAATAAAACTCCAAGACCCATAATGCAATCAAAATAATGGCTGCCCACAAACTCATCACGTCTCAGACAGAAAGGGAGTAGAGCATAGAACCCATCTAGAGGAAAGTAAAAATAGAGACAAAATGAGGCAAATTAGCTACTATGACCTCCAAAAACTCCAATGTAGAACAAGAATAAGGATCAAAGCTACCTATTTTGGTATTCTCCACAATAGATGCATTCAGACCAATACCTTCATCTTGATCATCTGCATCTCCTTTATCTCAAAATTTGCCATCACTTTCATTTCTCATATAATATTTTTCTGATATGAAATACGCAAGAAGAGGTTGCAAGATTTTTATTAATTCAAAAAATTAGTACAAAAAGTGGAGCTATAACTCTAGTGTCCATATATGAGCATTCCTAACTACTACATATTGGTTTTTAATGCCACTATTAGAAACAAACCTACTCCAATACAATAAAATGACTTCGCAGCCTCATCATCAAATAGGACTCACAAACAAGATCCATAATAACCGCCTTAACCTAAATTAATGGATACATTAGTGGTACATATACTAGACACAATTATTTGTTATTAGAGCAGGGATTATTGCTAAAGATAGCAAAAAATACATCAACAAGTGGGGCAAAAAGGCTGCACCCTCAAGGATTGGTTGTAGCACCAAATTTGGTGTGAGACCAAAGCTGCATCCTATTGCAAACAATCATAACTATTTTTTATTTTCTTCTCTTTTTGCAGTGTATGCCAATCGTTGGCATCACCACCCTCCTTCATAAACTTTAGAGATAAGGATGTAATATGAGAATGAGTGTTCTCAACTCTTGAAGAGTGGAGGCCCTCCTCCAATACATAAGACTTTATAGGAATATTTGCCACCTAATCCTTTTTGGTAGAATCACAAATTTTAACTCGGTTTGAGAAAAATGAATTAGCTTGCTAAGATAGATTTAGAATTGCCTTTGTATTTGGAGAAGGATCTTCCACTTATCTTCCCTTTTTCTTCTTTGGCTCCTTTTTTGGAGAGATTTCCTTCATAATGGGGATGTTTTCCATAGTGTAATGGTTCTAGGGGAGGTATCTATCTACCAATGAGCCTCTCTCTTTGGCTATATTTTAACATTTGGATATTTAGTGACAATCTGTCTAGTTTTGTAGCATCTTTTGCATATGAAGGATAGACTTTGTTAGTCTAAAGGTTTTATCCAACTATGACCATTTGTATTGAGAATAATTTCTATCGGTATATTTTTAGAGGTGTCCAATTCCGCTAAAATTTGAGAAAAGGTCATGTGGTTGAAATTTTAAGAATCTGTGTTTGTCATCCAGAAGTTTCCAAGGGAGTTCCCTATAGTTGTAAAGGAGTATTTGAAACAGTAATGAAGGTAAAATTTGGAGGACAAACCCAAATTGGAATGGCTAAGAAAGGTTTCGTGGATAAATTGAAGTGTGGATGCCAAGATTTTAGTAACAATAAACAGCAAAGCAATAACCAAACATGCAAGTGAAAATAAAATTACAGAATTCCTAATAAAATCTAGAGGATTCAAGAAATTTTATCACAAATCTCTAATTGACCTAGTCATATGCTTCCTTATTGTCGAGCTTAACTAAAATACTTAGAGCTCTAGTTTGATGAACTCAGTGAATACACTTGTAAGCTTTGATCACTCCATCAACAATTAAATTTTTAGTGCAAATCTAATTTGTTACTCAGAAATGATGGAAGGTAGAATGGTTTTAATATATTTTTCTATTAACTTTTACACAATCTATACAAAGTATTACGAAAAAAAAATAGTACTAAATTCATCCAGTGATGTGTGAATTAGAGAAATGAATTCATTGTTAACCTCCTATAGGATTGTTGATTTATTCATCTATTCTTTAATAGTTTAGACCAAATCCTTGCTAATGATATTGCAACATTTATGGAATAAACCTACTGCAATGCCATAGGGACCACATGAGCATTGTCTAAATGAAGTTGTCTTACTGCCAATTTGATTAAACTGACCATTGAATAATCTTCCAAAAACCTTAATTAATTATAGAGAAATCAATTTGAGAATTTTATGTAAAACTAAATTATGTGGGATCTATTGGGAACCTTCCCAATTATCGACAAGATTCTAAAAGAAACATACTATACACTCTTTGATGACCCCAAGATCCTCTTGTCTTATTTGGTACTTAAATCATAGAGATTATGTTCTAATCACATCATACCTTTGTAGCATTGTTGAAGTATTTATAATTCTTATCTCCATCTTTGAGCCAAGACTCTCTAGACTTTTTCTTCCAAAAGACCTCTTCCTTAACAAAGATATCCATGTATTCCTTCATGATTTCTTACATCTAAAACTGTGCTTAATCCATATCAAGAAGAAGGATTGTGTTTCTTCATTGAGTAGGATCAATGTCAATTCAACATTGACCTTGGTCTTGGAAATGTTTTACTTTTTATTTTTATTTTTTAGATAAGTTGTGGATAAGTGGTCCACTCCTAAATATAATGAATTTGAAAAGAAAACATTAAAACATGCATACCCTATAATAGAGGTGCCTCAAGGAACACATTAAATTCTTAAATCCTAGCTCATGTATTACCCATTTGCCACTTATCTCAAGGAACAACTACCTCGCCATTTTCTAAGTGAAGAAGCATCACAAACAAACCAAAGGGACCTCGAATAAAGTGGTAATGAATCTTATCATATATCTAGTGGAAAAAGACCTAGCACCCTAACAATATATTATTAGCAAATTAAGGCTCCAATACTATAGCGTGTGTGGAATGAACCTCCAAGTGCATCTAGTAGAAAAGCGAGGCAATCCAGTGCAACAAATAATGCACATGAGCAACCATCCCACAACATAGGATAAAAGAGAGTGAAGCATCATCAAGCCAAAAATATTAAAAATGGAGAAACCTAGGCCAAAAAATATAAGGAATTCTTATCATTCTCAATGATGTCTATGAGATTCACATGATCTACCATCATAATCAACTTATCTTCCTTGGTATTTTTGTTTGTTCCTTGATTTTCCAACTAGTCTGCCGCATTATTGGCCTTACAATATATATTGTAAATTGAAAATTTCATATTTTTGAGACTATCCCACACTCTATTAATTAACTTATCCAATCTCCAATTAAGAAAACATTTTTTCGTTATCCCATTAACACATAATACCGAATCACCTTCTATGTCAACTTCCATCTAGCCTCTTTTTTGGCACTCTTCTAGAACCCTATTATGGCCAATGTCTTCTACTTCATTATTGATTAATATATCATTTGGTCTAGCCATCACCCACAACACTTCACCTTTCAATTGGATGAAGATTAGGTGGGTTCTTTCTAATTTTTTTTGACATTGGCATGAGACTAATACTTTTTAAAAACTCCTCATTTATCATGACTATGATGATGCAAAATATTGGCTTTTCCTTTTGAGGCTTCATCAACTTGGACCATCACTATTTATAGCCTTTTATTTGTCGAGAGAAGAGCTCCATGTCTAAAGAGGAGAAATTATTATTTCCAATCAAGAATGTGTTAGTATTAGAAATAGTCATTTGATGCTTCGCCAAGGATTTCTTATTAGGAGTGTTGAGAACCCTAACAATATATGAAGTGATCTCCATTGTTGTCTAGGAAGGGAATGTCCCTCATCAAATTTGAACATTCACGTTTTATTTCACTTGACCTTTTGCTTCACCATCTTGAATTTTGTTTTCTTGGTTAAAATTTCTTTTTTTCTTTCTCCATTCACCACAGTTGGGAGATGTTAGGATATATACTATTTGAGTGATTCCGAATTTGACAATTTGGGAAGAGAAAGTGTTCGTTCATCCAATCTTTTGGTGGCCTGGTCTAAGGTGAGGTTACCCTCCCAATTATCTTCTTCTACTACCTGTATTCTTTGTTATAAACCAAGATGTGTGTTATCCTCTTAAAGATCATGAAATAAAATTGAAGTATTTTTATTATGTAACACCTTATTCTTGGAAGAGTGCTTAATAAGGTCATGAGAAGCCTCATGGGAGGAATCTTAGGTGGAATTATTGATTGAATTTAGAGGATTTGGAAGTGTGTGGAAAAGGATGAATGTCTAGTACTGGAGTCTCATTGGCTTTTTAGGTGCAGGAAATCAAACGAGGACCACCATATATAGGGGAATAAGTAACTAGGGATTTCAACCAGCCAATGAGATTTGTTGCTTCAAAATATTTTTTCTAAGGTAAATAAGGTTGAATGATATTTCCTTTCATCTCTATGTTGAAAATATCCTCAACAATTAAGAGGGTTGTAGAGCTATTTGAAATGTATTTAATACAATTCATTGACGAATGACCTCTATTCAAATAATCAAAATAGAGAATTGGAAGATAATAAATCTCCACCTTCTGTTTCCATTTAATAAATTTAGAAATTAGTTCAAGCTCTTTAGAGTGAGGTTAATTAAAATCCAATTCAACACAAATACAAAGATATAGATGCAAAATGCCTCATCAATAAAATTCTCATTTAGGCTAATAAAGAATCCTAAAGCATCTTAAATTTCTCAAAGGAATCCCTCATACCAATACTTAGATCTGGAAGATTACAAAGCTGGGTCCACATCAACAATTTTGCCTAAAACTTGAGTAAGAGGGTTTAAATTACGTTTATAATCCTTGACAAAGAATCCCAACCAATCCATCACCAACAATCAATGAAATATAATATTCTTTTTTTAATTCAGTAAAAGCATACTCCACCAATAAGAAGTAAATGGGCAGATTTTTTAATTTAACCCTAGTGGACACATCCTAAAAAATAGAAATTTGAGCGTGCTCCCCTCTAAAATCATTGAAAAAAATAAAAAATCAAAACTTTTTAAAAAAAATTGTGTAGAATGGAGTCTAGTTTCTAAAAATGTAATTTTTTCAAAATTTGATGAACGTGTAAAAATCTATACCCAAAATAGTGCATGTTGGTTTTTGACAAAAAACGAACACACTAAAAAAATAAATTATAGATGGAAGACTTAACGAAATCAAAATTTAAAATAAATTACATTTTTGGATAGCTAAGAGGGAGCTCAAGTTTACCACTGTATTTTTTTTTAACTTCATTGAAACACATGCAAACCTGATGGAGAGCACGACCAAAAATATGTCAAAATTTTCAATGTTCTGACAAAAACACGTCTCTAGCCTGAAATGGTCGTCCAAACCTTTGGGTTGGATGCCCAAGGCAAATCCAATCCATAGGTTTGGTGTTTCCCAAAGCGAGCCATTTGGTGCTCACCAAATATGGCGAGCGCCTTATTTGGCTTGCACCAAATTTGATGAATGGATATTCCATTTGGCACGCGCCAAATGTGGTCCATATTCTACATTTGGCGCGCGCCAAATAAGGATGAAGAGGGAGATAGCTCGAGGGATAAGAGAATAAGGTAATTATGAGAGCTAGAAAGGGGAGGGACAAAGAAGAGTATGTATCTATAAGAATGAAGAGCCCGAGAAGAGGTAAGGGGAGAGAGAGAATATGAGATCTAGTTCATAGAGAGAGATGGAACTATGAGGGAAGGGAGATAAATAAGGGAGAGGTGAGATGGGGGTTTCTATGTACACATTTGGCACTCTCCCTATTTGGCAAGCGCCAAATGTGGAATAGATATATACTCTTCTTTGTCCCTCCCCTCTCTAGCTCTCACAATTCCCTTATTCTCCTATCCATCCAGCTATCTCCCTCTTCATCCTTACACCCATCTAATTCCTTATCTCACCTCTTTCACTCGATTTTTTCCTCACTCCCTCCTCTCTCTAGGTCCTAAGGGGTCATAGGACACCATATGACCCCTTAGGACACAAAAAGACCCCTAACGACACCTAAGGGGTCATAGGACACTATATGACCTCTTAGGTTACCATAGGACCCATAATGACACCATATTTTCTCCTAAGTGGTCATAGGACACCATATGACTCCTTAGGACACCATACAACCCATAACGACATCATATGGTGTCTTAATGGGTCATAGGACACCATATGACCCCTTAGGTGTCGTTACTTCTTAGGACACCATATGACCCCTTAGGACACCATACAACCCATAACGATACCATATTGTGTCCTAAGGGGTCATATGGTATCCTAGAGGGTCATAGGACACCATATGACCCCTTACGATACCATACGACCCATAACGACACCATATTGTGTCCTAAGGGGTCATATGGTGTCTTAAGGTGTCATAAACACACCATATGACCCCTTACGATGCCATACAACCCATAACGACACCTAAGGGGTCATATGGTGTCCTATGGCCCCATAGGACACCATATGACCCCTTAGGTGTCCATACGACCCATAAAGACACCATATTGTGTCCTAAGGGGTCATATGGTGTCCTAAGGGGTCATAGGACACAATATGACCCCTTAGGACACCATACGACCCATAACAACACCATATTATGTCCTAAGGGGTCATATGGTGTCCTAAGGGGTCATAAGACACCGTATGATCCCTTAGGACACCATATGACTCATAACAACACTGTATTGTGCTCTAGGGGGTCATATGGTGTCCTAAGGTTTCATAGGACACCATATGACCCCTTACGACACCATACGATGCATAACGACACCTAAGGGGTCATATGGTGTCCTATGGCCCGATAGGACACCATATGACACCTTAGGTGTCCATATGACCCATAACGACACCATATTGTGTCATAATGGGTCATATGGTGTCCTAAGGGGTAATAGGACAACATATGACCCCTTAAGACACCATACAACCCATAACGACACCATATTGTGTCCTAAGGGTTCATATGGTCTCCTAAGGGGTCATAAGACACCATATGACCCCTTAGGACACCATACGACACATAATCACATCATATTGTGTCCTAGGGGGTCATATAGTGTCCTAAGGGGTCATAGGACACTATATGACCCCTTACAACACCATGCGACCTATAACAACACCTAAGGGGTCATATGGTGTCTTATGGCCCCATAGGACACAATATGACCCCTTAGGTGTCCATACAACCCATAACGACACCATATTGTGTCCTAAGGGATCATATGGTGTTCTAAGGGGTCATAGTACACCATATGACCCCTTAGGACACCATACGACCCATAACGACACCATATTGTGTCTTAAGGGGTATTATGGTGTCCTAAGGGATCATAAGACACCATATGACCCCTTAGGACACCATACGACCCATAATGACACCGTATTGTGTCCTAGGGGGTCATATGGTGTCCTAAGGGGTCATAGGACACCATAAGACTCTGGACGACACCATACGACCCATAACGACACCTAAGCGGTCATATGGTGTCCTATGGCCCCATAGGACATGATATGACCTCTTAGCTGTGCATACAACCCATAACGACACCATACTATGTCCTAAGGGGTCATATGGTGTGCTAAGGGGTCATAGGACACCATATGACCCCTTAGGACACAATACGTTCCATAACGACACCATATTGTGTCCTAAGGTGTTATATGGTGTCCTAAGGGGTCATAAGACACCATATGACCACTTAGGACACCATACAACCCATAATGACAGCGTATTGTGTCCTAGGGGGTCATATGGTGTCCTAAGGGATCATAGGACACCATATGACCCCTTAGGTGTCCATACAACCCATAACGACACCATATTGTGTCCTAAGGGGTCATATGGTGTCCTAAGGGGTCATAGGACACTATATGACCCCTTAGGACACCATACGACCCATAATGACACCATATTATGTCCTAAGGGGTCATATGGTTTCCTAAGGGGTCATAAGACACCATATGACCCCTTATGACACCATACGACACATCATCACATCATATTGTGTCCTAGGGGGTCATATAGTGTCCTAAGGGGTCATAGGACACTATATGACCTCTTACGACACCATGCAACCTATAACAATACCTAAGGGGTCATATGGTGTCTTATGGTCCCATAGGACACCATATGACCCCTTAGGTGTCCATAGGACCCATAACGACACCATATTGTGTCCTAAGGGATCATATGGTGTTCTAAGGGGTCATAGAACACTATATGACCCCTTAGGACACCATATGATCCCTTAGGACACAATATGGTGTCGTTATGGGTTGTATGGACACCTAAGGGGTCATATGGTGTCCTATGGGGCCATAAGACACCATATGAGCCCTTAGGTATTGTTATAGGTTGCATGGTGTCGTAAGGGGTCATATAGTGTCCTACGACCCCTTAGGACACCATACGACCCATAACGACACCATATTGTGTCCTAAGGGGTAATATGGTGTCCTAAGAGATCATAAGACACCATATGACCCCTTAGGACACCATACGACCCATAATGACACCGTATTGTGTCCTAGGGGGTCATATGGTGTCCTTAGGGGTCATAGGACACCATAAAACTCCTTACGATACTATATGACCCATAACGACACCTAAGGGGTCATATGGTGTCCTATGGCCCCATAGAACATGTAATGACCTCTTAGGTGTCCGTACAACCCATAACGACACCATATTATGTCCTAAGGGGTCATATGGTGTGCTAAGGGGTCATAGGACACCATATGACCCCTTAGGACACAATACGACCCATAACGACACCATATTGTATCCTAAGGGGTTATATGGTGTCCTAAGGGGTCATAAGACACCATATGACCACTTAGGACACCATACAACCCATAATGACACCGTATTGTGTCCTACGGGGTCATATGGTGTCCTGAGGGGTCATAGGACACCATATGACCCCTTAGGTGTCCATACAACCCATAACGACACCATATTGTGTCCTAAGGGGTCATAGGACACTATATGACCCCTTAGGACACCGTACGATGCATAACGGCACCATATTGTGTCCTAAGGGGTCATAAGACACCATATGACCCCTTAGGACACCATACGACCCATAACGACACTGTATTGTGTGCTAGGGGGTCATATGGTGTTCTGAGCAGTCATAGGACACCATATGTCCCGTTACAACACCATACGACCCATAAGGATACCTAAGGGGTCATATGGTGTCCTATGGGCCCATAGGATACCATATGACCCCTTAGGTGTCGATATGACCCATAACGACACCATATTGTGTCCTAAAGGGTCATATGGTGTCCTAAGGGGTCATAGGACACCATATGACACCTTAGGACACCATACAACCCATAACAACACCATATTGTGTCCTAAGGGGTCATATGGTGTCCTAACGGGTCATAAGACACCATATGATCCCTTAGGACACCATATGACCCATAACGACACCGTATTGTGTCCTAGGGGGTCATATGGTGTCGTAAGGTGTCATAGGGCACCATATGACCCCTTACGACACCATATGACCCCTTAAGACACCAACCCATAACAACACCTAAGGGGTCATATGGTGTGCTATGGCCCCATAGGACACCATATGACCCCTTAGGTGTCCATATAACCCATAACGACACCATATTGTGTCCTAAGGGGTCATATGGTGTCCTAAGGGTTCATAGGACACCATATGACCCCTTAAGCCACCATACAACCTATAATGACACCGTATTGTGTCCTAGGGGGTCATATGGTGTCCTAAGGGGTCATAGGACACCATATGACCCCTTACAACACCATACGACCCATAACGACACCTAAGGGGCCATATGATGTCCTATGGCCGTATAGGACACCATATGACCCCTTAGGTGTCCATACGACCCATAACGACACCATATTGTGTCCTTAGGTGTCATATGGTGTCCTAAGGGGTCATAGAACACCATATGACCCCTTATGACACCATACGGACCATAACGACACCATATTGTGTCCTAAGGGGTCATATGGTGTCCTAAGGGGTCATAAGACACCATATGACCCCTTAGGACACCCTACAACCCATAATGACATCGTATTGTGTCCTAGGGGGTGATATGGTGTCCTAAGGGGTCATATGACACCATATGACCCCTTATGACACCATACGACCCATAATAACACCATATTGTGTCCTAAGGGGTCATATGGTGTCCTAAGGGGTCATAAGACACCATATGACCCCTTAGGACATAGTTTTAGTAGACTCGGATCTAGTTGCTCGTGGCAACTCTTTCTCGGTTGCAACAAAAAGCGTCAAATGAGTTCAATGAAAAGTTGTAAAATACCCCATCTTTCAATCCGCTTGTTGTGGCACTGAACCATCAACTCATACGTGTCAAGGTGGCCGGGTTTAAACTAGGAATTCCTTCTTTTTGCTCTCCAACTCACTCGATCGTTGTGGGCCACACCCTAGCTGCAAATTCGCCCAAGTGCTCAAATTGCTCAAAGTTGTCAATATTCGGCATCACATTTCTTGATGCCAATTAATCACAAGAATGATCCATTTGATCCTACGGGGTTGTGTTATGGCACTCTAAAAAAGCCTCTCTCAGTTTTGGTAGACTCGGATCCAGTTGCTCGTGGCGACTCTTTCTCGGTTGCAACAAAAAGCATCAGATGAGTTCAACAAAAAGTTGCATAATGCCCCATCTTTCAATCCGCTCATCACAGCACCAAACCATCAGCTCGTACGCATTGGGGTGGTCGGGTTTACGTTAGGAATGCCTTCTTTGTGCTCTCCAATTTGCCCGATCATTGCGGGACACACCCTAGCAATGAAATTGCCCAAGTGCTTAAATTGCTCAAAGTTGTCAATATTCGGCATCACATTTCTCAGTGACCGTTAATCACAAGAACAATCCATCTAATCCGATGGGATCATGTTATGGCACTCTAAAAAATCCTCTCTCAGTTTCGGTAGACTCGAATCCAGTTGGTCGTGGCGACTCTTTCTTGGTTGCGACAAAAAGCGTTAGATGATTTTAATGAAAAGTTGCAGAATGCCCCATCTTTCAATACACTTATCGCGACACCAAATTGTTAGCTCGCACGCATATGGGTGGCCAGATTTACACTAGGAATGCCTTCTTTTTGCTCTCCAACTCATGCGATCATTGCGGGCCACACCCTAGTAGCGAAATCGCCCAAGTGCTCAAATTGCTCAAAGTTGTCAATATTCGGCATTGCATTTCTTGGCACCCATTAATCATAAGAATGATCTGTCTAATCTTGCATGGTCATGTTATGGCACTCTAAAAAAGCCTCTCTCAGTTTTGACAGACTTAGATCCAGTTGCTCGTGGCGACTCTTTCTCTGTTGCAACAAAAGCGTTAGATGAGTTCAATGAAAAGTTGCACAATGCCCCATCTTTCAATCCACTCATCGCGGCACTGAACCGTCAGCTTGTACATGTCAGGGTGGCTGGATTTACACCAAGAATGCCTTCTTTTTACTCTCCAACTCGCCCGATCATTGCGGGACACACCCTAGTAGCGAAATCGCCAAAGTGCTCAAATTGCTCAAAGTTGTAAATATTCAACATCGCGTTTCTCGATGCTTGTTAATCATAAGAATGATCCATCTGATCTTACGGGGTCGTGTTATGGCACTCTAAAAAATCCTCTCTCGGTTTCGATAGACTTGGATCCAGTTGCTCGTGGCGACTCTTTCTCCGTTGCGACAAAAAGCATCAAATGAGTTTAATGAAAAGTTGCACAATGCCCCATCTTTCAATCCCCTCATCAGGGCACTGAACCGTCAGCTCGTATGTGTTGGGGTGGCTGGGTTTATGCTACGAATGACTTCTTTTTGCTCTCCAACTCACTTGATCATTGTGGGCCACACCCTAGCAGCGAAATCGCCCAAGTGCTCAAATTGTTCAAAGTTGTCAATATTCGGCATCGTGTTTCTCTGTGCTCATTTATCATAAGAACGATCCGTCTGATCCTACGGGGTCGTGTTGCGGCATCGAACCGTCATCTTGTACGCATTGGGGTGGGTTGTGTCTTGGATTACAAACACATATTTAGGTTCAAAGCTTAAGTAACAATAAACTTTATGCAATTATTCATCTAATCATTTGTACTGCAATTATGGATAACCATGATAAATGATTTGCATTAACCAAAAAGCTACAAATCCATGCAACATTGTATATTGTTAAAACTATCAAATATATCCAATACAAACAAATAGGCTTGCCAAAAGCCATATGGACTTAGAATTTCACATATTCATAAAACAAAACATATGTTCAAAATTTCTATAAAGGCATACAACATGATATCCAATAAAGTAAAATAGGGGCTTGGCAAAAGCCACATGGACATAGAATGTCATATATTCGTAATACAAAACATATGTTCAAATTTACCATATAGGAATACAACATGGTATCTAATAAAGTCAAATAGGAGCTTGCCAAAATCCATATGGCGATAGAATGTCACATATTTGTAATACAAAATATATGTTCAAAATTGCCATATAGGCATACAACATAGGACCCTATTCTATTCATTTCCCTCTAGGGGAAGGAAACAAATCACGAGATATCTTTGCTTGTCAATGGGATGGAGATGTATATGATGTAGGTGTCTTTCGAGTACGTCCACTCGACCTCCTCTCCAAACTTTTTTGTAACTCCACCTGATACAATGAAAAGAATGATGTTAGCATATACAAAAATTTAATTTTAGAATGACATATAATAGAATAGTCACTTACCGCATACAAATAATCATGATGTTCATCCACAACAGGTGCATGTTCATGATCTAGAGTGACAAGCCCCTCCTATAAGCATCACAATATAAATTAAACTAAATACAAGTGTCATTAAAATTTTTAATAACATATTATTAAGATAACAAATGTAATGCTAAATTTACTAAATTTACAAATATGTCTCATACTTCTGTTAAAGCAGTTGAACTTGCTACTGCTGCAGCAACACCACGCTCCATTGACACGCAGATAGCAGGAGAAGTCTTTGATGTCAACATCTAAAAATTAAACAAAGTATATTTATTAATCACCAAAACTATCTATATTATTTAATAACATCATTAAAGATAAATTGTTTACTTGGGTTAAAGGTTGTCGATGAAATACACTATGAGGTGTTGATGTTGAAGCTCTAGCATCAAACTATTTGACATCCAAAATGAGTAATTAGAAAATTATTCACATAAGGTTCAACTATCTACATATAATAATTATATTTCTTCACTCGTTGTATACCTGTGGAGTCGACGAAGTAGTGAAAAAGGGTGCTGCAGGAATGTTGCTAGTATTGTGAACACGTTGACCCTGATTTTTTATCATAATAATTTACTAATTTAGATATATTCTCAAATTTACATATAAGATTTAATAAAAAGAATGAAATGAACTTGTAATGAAATTCACCTGGGTATCAATGCCAAATGTTTCATTCAACAATGATTCTGTCATGTCAATGTTCTCTATAGCAAACTCTGCTCATGCATGTGCATTCTTAGAACTATTAGGATCATAAGTGCAAAGAGAACCACAAGATCGACAAAAATGAGTTGGAACTCGATGCCTAGAAGAATCAACATCATCACTCGCATCACCCTCTACTAGAGGCCTAGCATACTATATAAGGGTTTGAGTGAGTGAACTAATCAAGTCTAGAGTTTCAACCTCAATACTCTCCTTCACAATGGAAGGAATAATAACATGCTCCACCATAGGTCTGGCCAAGGGTCTTGGTGGGAGATTTGGATCATGTTATGCACCCTCTCTATCATGTGAGGAACCCCCACCTCTACCTTGGAAATCTAGAAAATCAAAATAGTTTGGGATCTCATTAAGGACAAACTCACAGTATAGTTTGCTCAAAAAGTATTGGGGTACCTCATGATTATTGCATGGGGGCTGATCAAATACCATCCACCACCTATCCCAAAAATTGTTCTTAATCCCTTCATGATGACACCAATGAATAGGGAATCTCCTACATCCAGGGTGGAAAGGTTGATTCATTTGGGGGTCTGTAAAAAGAGCACACAAGTCAAATTTATTAATTTTGTTTTTCTTCACTGCCGCATATGATAATTTGTCAGCATAAAATTGTTTTTGTTCTTCCTTCTTACAGGACCAAAAATTTATTTGCCCACTCACAGATTGTATGTGAGATACAATAGATTGCAAAGAACTGGCAAGGTTTGTCCTATGGGAGTTTGTTTCAGTGGGATCTTTTAGCCTTGTGATTAAACCTTCAAGCACTTTTTGGCTATTTTCTATTTGACCTAATAGGTTTTCTTGTGTACCTATGGGATGTCTAGGGATTGTAGGAGGTTCTTGATGTGCTTCTTCTTCAATATGGTCTTCATTGGGAGGTGATTGATGTACTTCTTCTTCAATATGGTCTTAATGAGGAGGTGATTGAGTATTTTCAACATTTTCTTGTCTAATATCATTTCCTGATAATGAAAATAAATTTAAATCAATAAACCTAGTTTAATCATCAAATTAATAAAAAACTAACAATAAAAAAATAAAAATACATACCTCTTCAAGCTCTTCGATGGCATGGTGGCATTTTGATGAGAGATGGACAACTTAGTGCCCAATTTCAAGCTTTTACAAAGGGCGAGCGGAAGAAAATGGCACCCAAAAATGCCAAAACATGGGTTTGGAATGCAGAATGCATCCAAAATGTGGAGTAGGTTTTTTTTGAAGTTTACAATGCACATAAGGTGCACGCCTTATGTGCTTTTTAATTTTTTTTTGAAGTGTGGCACCTTTTTGGTACCACAACTTCCTGCATATACCCTACACAAAGACCCAAGAAGAAAATAATACCATCGAAAAGGATCTAGACACCACCACAAAATTAGGTACAACGGAAGCAAATCCCACAACCAATGCCAACCAACTATTGCTAGAATAGAACTAGTTCCAAAAAGGAGGTACTCAACATTCGAATCTCATGCAGCCTTAGAAACTCATGAAATCCCTCCTCTGAACTAGAGAAGCACAAAAAAATCCAAAGCTATCAGGCATTGCTACAAGGGGAAGCCATGGAGGAGAACCCACAAAGCTAAACCCATAGAGAGTCTAAACCCAAACCAATACATTGATCCATCAAATAAAAGAAACACGGTAGGTGTAGGCACCTAAAATTGTCATGTCTAATTAAATAAATATTTTATTTATTTAATTATCTAAGCTTAATTCTTCTATTAATTAAATAAATCTTTATTTATTTAATTAATTCATTTATCCTCTTCTAGCCTTATTTCTCATTTAAATAAATACATTTATTTATTTAAATTATCCTTTTCCTAAATTAAATAAATATTTTTATTTATTTAATTGATCCCACTTCTTCTATTAATTAAATAAATCTTTATTTATTTAATTAATTCATTAACCTTTTCTACCCATGACACATGTCATTCATCTCTTAATTCCTACACTACCTACCCCTTTCATTATTTTATTATTTCTTTTACCTACCGTCTAATCATAGCCGACCTCCTTTTACACCTCTTAATCTTATCCCTCCATTTCATATTGTGTCTTCTATATAAGGAGATGCTTCCCTCATTATCAAACCCTAATCGTTCTATGCATTCTAATCATCTTTTATGCACTTGACTACACTACGATCCTACTTGCAACCACATTCCATTCTTTGTTGAGCTCTTGTGCACATAAAATCTCAGAGCAAATATATCAAGCAAGATCAATGGAGATAGGAAGAATGGAGATCCAAACCCTATTGGACATGTGAAGGTATAATCTTTGTGATTTCATTTGATTTGCATTGTCTTAGGTAATCTTCATATGTTATGGTGGATCTTTGTTGTTGTTAGGCTAGGGTTTTGTGGTTGAATTCATTTAGCCTTTCAATATTGTTATTATTGCTATCCATTTTCACCATATACATTTTAGCATGCCCGGTGGGACTCTTGTCCCTTTTGCATCTAACTTCCTTGTTGTAGATTTTTTATTTTGAAGTTGCAGATCTGACGTTTTCGACAGCATTTTGATATTTCCGCGTCTGCGTACTTTCGGATCGCTTTTTTGATTTTCTGGTGCGTCTACGACATCTTGAGTCACGTCTGTGTTATTGGCAATATTTTATTTTGCAGGTTCCAGGAAAGTGCGTTTGTGTTATAAAGTCACGTCTGCGATATTTTTAGCCATGTCTGTGTCTAGAAGACGTGTCTGCGTTTTGTAGTCGCGTCTGTGTCTCATAGAACCGTGTCTGTGTCATGAAGTCACATCTGTGTTGAGGGTAATCACGTCTATGTTCACCAGTTTCAAATTTTGGGTTTTTATTGATTTAGTTTTCGGATTTTTGCATTTAGGGTTTCAGATCTGGTTTATTTTGAGCTAACATTTTCGGATCTAGCTAACGAAATTGGTGCAGCTTGTCTTGAAAGCTAAATCGTTTGGTTGAAGGCCCCTATTTTCACAAAGTCTTTTGGGTTTAAAATTTACCTAACTTGTGTGCTTGCAGGAAGGGGTGATCATTTGAAACAATCCAAACTACTAACAACTCTTTGTTACAGGTCCTTGGCAAGGGTTTTTGGATTTTTATTGTGTGCCTTGTTTTCATAGACTAGCAAACAGTTCAATTGGTGCACTAAAATTGAATCATTGTCTTTTGTGTCTTGAGCAATAGGCTCTTTTTATTTAATCTTTAGAGGGCCTGTCTTCCCGTGCGGTCATTAGGACTACTAGTGAGAAGAGAACGACCCAAGTGGTAGCGAGAAAAACCCACCTCTTCCGAACCACTATAAACAAATGTATTCATGGTGAAAACTATGGATAACGTGTGCTGATTAGTTCATGTCGACACTATGTCTCCCCATAAACCCGTTTTATCAAATTTATTTGATCATTTGTAGGGCGTAACCCCTACCGGCTGGGAGCCTTCTGTATTTACAGAGCTGAAAGTGCCACATGTATGGCCACACGAGCGGATGCCCTTACTAGCACCTTTTTGTTTTAGAAGCCCAAATCCTTCTAGTTGTTGGGGCAGGAGGTCAGACCTCTGGTAGTGGCCCACACACATACGGTTCTTAGTAGAGATACAAAGTTCGCCACGGGGAGTTTTCGTGGGGACTGATGCTTGGCTGACCCGAGAAGTGAGTGCCGAGGGTGGAGCTAGTGAGGTCAAGCATCTAAGTATCCGCTCTGAATAGCGTAGCCTCAGGGGTAAAACCCCATGTGGGATCAACAACTATTGTCTTGGCCAGCCATAAGAATTGTGCTTGACTTATTTTAAACATTCAAACATTCAAGACCAAACAACAAAACATTGTGTCTTTTGTGTCTTCAAGTGTATGCAAAACATTTTTACATCAAACAACACACTTTTCTTGGAGTTATTTTTGAGTCTAGACACTTGCAAACATTGAGTCCTCATCAACATTATGTCCTCTTATCACGAAAAATAGTCAAACAGTCAGATTTGGTCACAACAAAATGACTTCACAGATTGGAAAAAAAATTGCACAAATTTTACAGAAACGCGTCTGTGTCGGACATAATAGCGTCTGTGTTGTATAACCGCATCTGTGAAGGGCAGAAACGCGTCTGTGTTCCAACAGTCAACATTACACTTTGCAAAAAATATCTCAAAAATGCATCTGTGTTAAACAGAGTCGCGTTTGCGTCAGGAAACCGCGTCTGTGAAGTATACAGGCGCGTCTGTGATCAGAATTGAAACACTGTTATAGTCCAGCAAACAAACACAGTCAGTTTCAGAATTATTGAGCTTCCTAGGTCATTTCTCCAGGATTTCATCTAGCATTCAACCTGTCTTTGGGTCTCACAAAGTCCATCATTGCTTCACACCTTACATTACATTCACATTTGTCTAAACTTGAGTCAAAAGGTCACTTTCTTGTCCTCATCATACTTTGTCAACACACTACATACAACAACACTTTGCTAAGTGGCCCCTCATCAAGGTTTCTTACCTTTGGGTCTCATTTGGTCTTACTTAGAGTCAAGGTCAACTTACCTCATCAAGAGAAACTATCCTCTCTTTGGAAGTCACACCTACTCTACTACATACATACTTGGTCTTACACTTTGGACATTGCAAGTACACTTCAGATTCATTTACATTCCATCCAACTCTTGGGCTTCCATACCTCTTTCCATTTTCATCTAGTCTCACACATCTTGGTCAATACCTAGTTCATGGTTGAAACCCGTCTTCAAAAATCTAGGAGAGAAACTAAAGAGGCTCAAGAGTCCGTAAACATGAGTTCTTATGAGTATGACAATGATATCTTTTTCAATTCTGATCATACTACATTACCTGACATGGATGCCTATAGAAACATTCCAAATGTTGAGAACATGGACACTACAAACAACAATGATACACACAATGATGATATGGACAACTTTTCCGTACATTCAGCAGATGTGGAAGAATCCATTATGAATCCCCATTTCAATCGATTGGTTGAAGAAATAATGAGGAGAGATAGACAATACTTCTTACGAATGATGGCATAAAGTGGAGCCAAGATACCTCATGATTTTGACATGTCTCAAATAATGGAAAATCGACCTTTGCAACAACCTCACTCCAACATGGATCAGAGGAGACCTAATAGTGGAGGAAATAGAGGACCACATATGGTACCTGAATCACCATCAGTTTTGCTTCAAAAACCAGAGGTACCACATACACATGGTCAAGCATATGATACTCACATTCGTAGACCATTATGGAAGTCTTATGCAGACAGATATGCTCAATCATATACCAATGCTAAGGACCAACCACCAAAGCAATTGGATATTCAAAGGCATGCTCAAAATTTGGACATAAGGAAACCCCGTGTCAAATTTGGGGGAAAAACATTAGAACATGACATGCCTGTAGAGTATGGTATACATGCACAAAATAGATATGGTGTTCCTCAACATGAATCTATACCAAGTGGTCCATACATGCAACATCACTATAGACCTCCTCCATATGAACATGTGTATGATCAATATCATCCGTATATGCAACATGCTTCTCCTCAAATTGGTGCCTCAAGCATAGGGTATGGTCCAAGAAGTTGATCTCCACCTAAGAACAATTTGGAACAACAAATCTGGGACTTACAAAAGAAAATGGAGGACATAAATACACCAAAGCCAACATACACAATGAGAGACAT
Organism: Cryptomeria japonica; assembly: GCF_030272615.1. Taxonomy (NCBI): domain Eukaryota; kingdom Viridiplantae; phylum Streptophyta; class Pinopsida; order Cupressales; family Cupressaceae; genus Cryptomeria; species Cryptomeria japonica. The sequence goes on from NC_081411.1 coordinate 239,088,767, forward strand.
ATGTCCTTATCCATTTGACAAGAGCATTCCAATGCCTCCTTTTCCTACACACTTTGTGACGCCTAAATTTGATAAGTATAGAGGAAAAGGGGATCCTAAGGCACACATAAGACAGTTTTTCACAGCTTGCATTGAGGTAGCAGCAGAAGAGACATATTTGATGAGATTATTCCCACAGAGCTTAGGTGATCAAGCTATGGAATGGTTCTCCCAACTTCCACCTAGAATTAAGTCATGGGGTGATCTAGTAGAGGCATTTATCCAACATTTCTCCTACAACATAGAGACAGACATATCAGTCACTACTTTGTGCAACACCAAGCAAAAGGAGGGAGAATCTTTTGCATCATTTTTACAAAGATGGAGGAATCTAGCTAGCAGATGCTCTTGTGAAATTCCACAAAAACAAATGGTAGAACAGTTCACCCAAAATGTTAACAAAGACATTGGCTATGATCTAAGGAAAGCTTGTTTGTCCACCTTCAAGGACGTTATTGAAAAAGGCTTAGAGACAGAAAAGGTCCTAATTGAACAAGGAGTCATTAAGATATTCAAGGAAAACAAAGATGACTTTAAAGGAAAAGACAAGCCAAGATTTTGGAATAAAAACAAGAACACAGCCAATGATGGTGTTGTTGATGCCAACACAGTGCGACCCAAATTCATCTTTTCTAGATCAAGTTCTACAAACAATCAAGTGAATACTCAAACAACTTCCAGATCACGAAGGAAGTACACCCCATTGGGAGAACCACTTGAGTCAGTTTTCAAGAAGCTTGTGGCAAACAAGGTAATCACAGTTCCAGATTTTCCTCCATATGAACCAAAGGTTAAACTTAATTGGTGGAATGATGATGAGTATTTTGAATTTCATAAGAGCAAGGGTCATAAGATAGGAAATTGTCATCGATTGAAGAACATCATACAAGATCTCATTGATAGAGGTGACATTGAGATTGAGGGACATTCATCTAATCAAGAACATGAGATGTTTAAGGAACCATTCCCAAAACATGACAAGGGAAAAACTAAAGCCACAGAGGATCAAACCAACTATACCAGAGCATCTTACAACTATGATTCAACCATCAATCACATCTCGATGGACAATTATGTCTCTACCCTTATCATCAAGGACAAAGCATCTGAGAATTCTACTCGGAGACCCAGGATTGTCTTAAAAGGTGTTGGATCTTCTTTTGAACCTACCTCTGAATGTAAAATCACTTTGCAAGGTGCTCCAACTAAAAACACCTCTTCTTCATCAACCAAACCTAAATATGACCTTGTAGAACAGTTAGGAAAGACACCCACGCTCATTTCAATCCTTGAGCTATTACGCATATCTCCTGCACATAAAGCCATTCTTGACAAAATCTTGAGAGACACTGCCATTCCTACTGATCTAAACGTGGACTAGTTTCAAGCCATGGTGGGATACCTTTCCGTTCCACATTCACTTACATTCACAGAAGCCGATGATGCCTCCATAAGTCAGCCACATAATGCACCATTACACATTGAAGCCTTCATACACAAACATCGAATAAAAAGAGTCCTGATAGATGGAGGAGCAGGTCTAAACATTTGCACATTAAGCACAATTAAACAATTGGGATATTCTGATAAAGTTGTGAATGCTACAAACAAAATTACCATCAAAGCATATGATGATGAAGAACATTCATCCAAAGGCACAATCACCTTACCTCTCAGAGTTGGGCCAGTTACAAAGGATGTGGTTTGTCAAGTCCTAGACCTGGATCTCACATACAATATATTGCTAGGACGTCCTTGGATTTATGAAATGAGGGGAGTCCCATCTACATATCATCGATGTATCAAGTTTCCACATAATGGAGTTGAAGTGACTGTCAAAGCTGACCCAAATCCATTCATATATTGCAACAATCTACGACCTAGATCAGAAATAACAATCCTAGTCAATCGAGAGGCTATTCCTTCTTCAGCATATGTGGATCTAGAATCCTTGAAAGCTTCTACGTCAAAACAAACAAAGCTAAAAGAAAAATTCAAGATTAAAGACATGGGATGTGGTGAGTATATCTTTCATGTTGATCAACTCCCACTATATCCTAAGGTATTCAGTCGACAAGAACAATCTATAAACAATTTGCAAGGAATTGGGTGTGAACCACCTAGTGTTGTGGCTACTAAGTCCGAATGTAAATCTCCTCTAGTGGTGCAAGCATCTCTTGATATCAATAGTCCTAAGAGTGGTTCCAACAAAGAATCTATTGAGTGTATCGCCAGCCCTCTTGAGAACTCACATAGGCTTACCATTTCATCCACTCATTCCATTTCCAGTCCTCTCCCAGACTTGGATCAACAAGAATTACAAAAGCCCTTACTAATTGGGGATCAAAAATCAAGCTATGAAAAGAAAAATTTAAAAGTCAAAAATAGAGAAAAGTCCTTTAGTCCAAATCAAAATCAAAAGCTATTAGACTCTACAAAAATTGAAGTCAAGGATAAAAATCCTATGAAGAAAAAAGAGCAAGAGATGATCTCCCCTAATATCAAAATAACTGGGGGCAAAAGTTCTAAAATTTCAAGCCAAAAAGCATACTTGTTGATCCTAAGTCTCCATCATGCTATCCTACTTTCACTTCTTTTCGCAATCATAAGCATTTATCACTCATCCACTTGTTCCATACATCTATTCCCTTCTAGCGATACATCATGGACCTTTAATGGAGCTTCCTCAAGGGACTTTGTTATCAGGGATGCCCAAACTTCTTCAGGTGACACGCATACGGGCTTGTGTAGTCCACACAGTAGTAATTCTATCTCAGTTCCTTTATCGAGGAAGATAGACACTCAAGCTACACATCATTCAGTCAAGGAACAATGTAGCTACAATCACAAGGTCAAGCCTCGCACATTTGAGGTAGGTGACTTGGTTCTCAGAGAAAATCCTAAAAATCAACAAGACAAAGAGAAGAAGGGCAAGTTTGAACCAAACTGGCTTGGTCCCTACATTATTACAGCAGCATATGGATCTGGGGCATATCAGCTCTCAACTACAGAAGGTGAACCTTTGGAGGATCCTATCAACAGCATGCACCTTCGCAGGTTCTACACATAGCTCTTTGGAATATCCTAATTCAAAAAATACAAAAAAATCAAAACATTCAAAAATACAAAAAAAATTATAAAACAAAAAAATCGTTACTTGGTGAAAACCTGGCAAACAGGTGCCTTGTGACACAAAAAACCATTGAAAAATCAAAAAAGTAAAGAGAAATAATTTCGTCCAATGGTGAAAACCACTTTGGTGGCGCCCTGGGCAAGTACCATGGTGAAAACTGGGTCACCAGCGCCATGCATAGAGACATTGCTCTTCCCTCCTTCAGGATTCACTTTCATCCTTTCACTTTGCACACACTCATGACCAATTCATCCATAATAAACTTACCCATTCCCATCATGGCTTGTTATTGATCTACCCAAGATTGGTTAGCCATTCATAATAAACCTCCCTTTTCATCCCTTTCCATCCATAATAAATCAGATACTATCTATGGCTAAGGCAAAATCCTACATCTAGTAATGGGTGTGGAACTGAGAACATCACATGTTTCGAGGAGTACAGTTTCTTCCAGCTTCCTTCAGTCTATCTGCGCACAATCCGCAATAAAGCAACATTTGCATCACAGATCCGCAATAAAGTTTCATCTTCTCCACAATAAAGTATCAGTTTCATGGATTCAATCAGTTTCAGATGAGACACAGTAGCAACAATGGGCTTCAACAAATCAAATCTTTCAACAAACTCAGACAACATATGGTTCAGTGCTATCTATCCTTTCTGTGAAAGTAAACATTGTGACCACAATCAAATAAGACTTATACAAGTGACAAGAGACACTAAACTTGAGTACTACAGTGGATGTTGGTGTCGAGTCTTGGTTTTCTTTTGATTTTATCTTTTGGTGACATGTCTTTTAGCTTTTCCGGTATATCTTTGACTAGAGATTCTATCTCTAGGATATCTTTGACTAGAAAGGCAAGGATGGGGTATCGTCACCTATTTGTATTTGCTGTCTATGGATTGTCTCTTAGTAATGCTATGACTTGTCCAAGGATATGAGGACACTGTGAGTCTAGTGTGAACTGGGGCATTCCTTGTTTGTGACTGTCTTATCTCCATGCAAATAGGTACAATGACTTTCTGGGTCGAACATATGCCTCGATTGTCATAACCTACTTGCCATAATAAAGCTCAATGATGATAACGCACAAGAAGCTCTTTCACTTTCATACCTTCTGTCTTTCATCCCCCTTTCTTGATTGACTTCCATTGTCCTTCTCGAGTCCGCGTAGCCTGCTATCACATGACTGAGTATAATGACACACCAAAAACATTTGCATTTCATGTAGTCACACCTGCATTACCACATATAAGAATTTCATACATACATATAGATACCACAACTACATCGCATCCTGCACACAACACCTGTTAGCACAATTTACATTTGCATTACATACATTCACATTTGCATTGGCATAACATATAAAAACATAAAAGAAAAAAATACTGCATTACATACATTCACATTTGCATCCATAACATAAAGAAAACATCACATAAGAACATCTCATCATATAGGTACACATGCATATAGCTGCCGCAAAGATGAATCATCTCATATATATAATCATAAAGTGTCATGATACAATGATGTCAAAATCATATGGCTACAAAAGCACCTGCAGGTGTCTACAATATAAAAATGGTACAATACTGATACATAGGGAGCCCTCTATGGCTATGATGAACTCCCTCCCTCGGAGCCACCTGGCCTCGATGGAATCTGAGCCCCTAAAGGACCCACCCCAGGATCATCCCTCCTGTCTCCTCTATCTGGTGGTGGTGGAGGACCCATAACCCCACCACTCGATGCCTGTCTCCTCCGTCTCTCTCCCGTAGCTATCGTTGTACGTGACGGTCTATGGAAGCTCCTCGCCCACTGATCTGCTGGCACTACACCATAATAGAGATCTCGCTAGTAGGCAATCTCCTCCCCTGCTCACAGGACATAAGCATATCCTGCCCTTGTGTCCTCCGCTGCTTGTCTCCTGGCCCTCAGTGCTGTCTCAGCCTTTGTATAACGCTCAATAGCCTGATCCCGCTCTCGCTCAGTATCTCTGAGCCTCCTCCTGAGTCGATCCCTCTCCCTCTCCAACTCCTGGATCTCATCTGCTTGGCCCTGGCAGATCTCCCTCAGCTCTATTAGCTCATCCTCCTCTGCGTCAGCCCCCTCCGCCTCTGCCTATGGCTCCCCCTATACGGGTGCCTGCCCCTATGCCTATACCTGTACTGGTACTTGTCCCTGTATCTGTCCCTGTCCCTGTACCTATACCTGTCTGGGACCCTATGCTATTGGCACCTGTAGTGGCAATCCACCACGACCCCTCACCACCCGAGCCTATCTCTCCTCACCACCCTCCCTCCGAGGTGCAACCCTCCTCTCTCCAATTGCTCCCCTCCTCCTCCGTCGGCCTCTGGCCCCATCACCTCCACCATCATCATCATCCCACCCCCATCTCCATCCAATGGCTCTCCTAGATCCGTCAAGCATGGGAAGGGATGCTCTGCCCAGTATGCTATGTACTCAGCATCCATGCTGACATCCTCAATCTTTGGCCACATGTCCCAGGGTAGGGGCATCATCTCTACCAGCTGTGTAACTGCCTGATCATATGACAGCAAGGGCCCAAACTGTGCTTGATCCCTGATAGTCCGTGCATACATGCCTGAGCCCTGTGGCATCCTCTGAATCCTGCCAAACTGTCGGCCAACCTTGTCCACTAGCTGCCTCTCCAGCACATAGGGCATCCACCCAATCAGATACCTGCTCCAAAAGGTGTAAGGAAGCTCAACTGCATCGTCCTCCCACTGCTCGCATCCTAGATATGGCCTCCATATGACCACATCAATATCATCTATCACCCACCGCCAGTGCCTCTGAAGTGTATCGGCCTCGTCACTGGCAGATGCTCATAAGTCCATACCTGCAGCAATGTCACCCTGCAGCCCAATCCCACTGATCCGTGGTACACGAACTGATGCAGGTCATAGTAGAGGTGTGCCCGCACACACGGTCCCCAAGCATATCTGGTGTGCTGCATCACCAGTGTCTCCAGTGCTCCTCCCCAACCCACAGCCAACCCCCGTGTCGCCCTATCCAAACACAGGAACCCATTGATCGCTCCTCCTACCACTGCTGGCAGCGCTAGCCCTGTGGTTGTCATAGTGTCCCATGCCACATGTCCTGCCCTCATCTATAGTCCTGGGTCCTGGAATACTCATCTCAGGGCCTCCCTATCTCCATCTCGATCATATGGGATTAGCTCCCCATCGATCGGTATCCTCAGTATCCTATATACATCGTCAAGGGTGACTGTGATCTCACCCATCGACAAATGAAATGTACATGTCTCGGAGTGCCATCTCTCCGCCAACGTAGTCAACAGTCCCATGTTCGCCCGAAACTCAGGCACATATAGAACATGTCTCAATCCCATCTCCTCAATAGCAGCTTGCTCCTCGGCTGTCAACTCAGGTCACAACCTCTGAGTAGATGGCAATCTCTCTCGTGACTCCAGCATCGGCAAATACTCCTGCAGTCAGGCAAATCACTCATGTCAGTCATAGTGGCATTCCCTGTTTATCACAAAATGCTAATTTTTATCTAAATGCATCTGGCTATCTATCCTAGTGACACTCACTGTTCATCACAAAGTGTTGCTATTTATCCTAGTAGTACTCCCTGTTCATCACAAAGTACTACATGTGTGACACTCCCTGTTCATCACAAAGTGTTACTCACATTTGCACTCCCTGTTCATCACAAAGTGCTGCTCATATTTTAGTACTCCCTATTCATCACAAAGTACTCTATCTTGGTACTCACTGTTCATCACAAAGTGCCTTGATCTATCCTAGTCTTCCTAGAGGACCTACTTGAGTGTATCCTCTCAGCAGCTTATCCAATCAACAGCATATGTTCATCACAGAACTGTCGATTTGACCTAGAAGATGCAACTTCACACTTTTTAAAACACAAACGCACTTACCTGACATAAACACGCTTAAAGACTGCACAAACGCGCTTGAAAAACACAGACGCGCCTGGGAGACACAAACGTGCCTTCTTGGCACAAACGCGACTGACCATCACAAACGCGGCCACATTTGACACAGATGCGGGTTCAAACGCAGACGCGCCTGGCACAAACACAGACATGCCTCGCGACCACAGACACACCTGGCACCAACGCAGACGCGCCTGGACGTTTTTGGACACTTTTTGGACCCTAGTCTAAGCACATTTATTACATTACCCAGTATGCATTAATGACAACAATAAATGCATCAAAGTACAAGGAGGTTTTGTGGTACTTACTGGCTCTCCTGCCTCTGCTGGCCTCTGAAATCGATGAACGCGGTCGAATCTGTGAACGAAAGCCATTGCTGCTGACTGCTACTGCTCTATTTTCTCTCTACACTCTGTTCTTGTGGATGTGTAGATGACAATGAGGATGTATTTTCCCCTGTGGTCTATCTTATAGCCTACCCTACCCCTAGCCCTCGTTTCCCGAGTCAGTCTTCTTTATCCCGTGACTCTGTCACTTTATCCGGTCAGTCCATTCTAGCCTTTCTTTCTTATCGAGAGATTGTCTGCAATATTTTTAGACATTTTCATCCAATCTCTCGAGGGGGCATATAATTCCCATCTTGGGGCAAATCTGTATCAGTTCATCTTATCTTCTTTGAAATAACGCGACAAGCCGCATTGTCTCAAAGAGGGGCAAAATATAGACACCTAAAATTGTCATGTCTAATTAAATAAATATTTTATTTATTTAATTATCTAATCTTAATACTTCTATTAATTAAATAAATCTTTATTTATTTAATTAATTCATTTATCCTCTTCTAGCCTTATTTCTCATTTAAATAAATACATTTATTTATTTAAATTATCCTTTTCCTAAATTAAATAAATATTTTTATTTATTTAATTGATCCCACTTCTTCTATTAATTAAATAAATCTTTATTTATTTAATTAATTCATTAACCTTTTCTACCCATGACACATGTCAATCATCTCTTAATTCCTACACTACCTACCCCTTTCATTATTTTATTATTTCTTTTACCTACCCTCTAATCATAGCCGACCTCCTTTTACACCTCTCAATCTTATCCCTCCATTTCATATTGTGTCTTCTATATAAGGAGATGCTTCCCTCATTATCAAACCCTAATCGTTCTATGCATTCTAATAATCTTTTATGCACTTGACTACACTACGATCCTACTTGCAACCACATTTCGTTCTTTGTTGAGCTCTTGTGCACATAAAATATGAGAGCAAATATATCAAGCAAGATCAATGGAGATCCAAACCCTATTGGACATGTGAAGGTATAATCTTTGTGATTTCATTTGATTTGCATTGTCTTAGGTAATCTTCATATGTTATGGTGGATCTTTGTTGTTGTTAGGCTAGGGTTTTGTGGTTGAATTCATTTAGCCTTTCAGTATTGTTATTATTGTTATCCATTTTCACCATATATAGTAGGTATAGTTGGCTCTAAAGACAATTGTAGATGGATCCCTCACAACAACAAAATGAGCCACTTTGGGAATAAGAGACTAAGATCTAGAGAAGAGGGAGAGAAAACCTCTTGATGGAAAAGATAGAAAGACATGAAAACCTGAAAGTTGCACATAGCTATAGAAAATTGTAGTTGTTAGAACCACAAGTCACCACCCCACAAATAGGGGGGATTCTCCAATAGTGAGCACCCATCTCACACCTCACATGCATATGGGAGAGCGATGTAAGGGAGGCAGGGGAAACCCAAACAACCCAACCTCCAGGATAGAGAAATTGGGCACCCAAATAAAACTGCAAGACCCATTAACCCAAACAAAATAATGGCTGCCCACAAACTCATCACCTCTAAGACAGGAAGGGAGTAGAGCATAGAACCCATCCAGAGGAAAGTAAAAATAGAGAGAAAATGAAGCAAAGTAAATATTAAGACCTCCAAAAACTCCACTATAGAATGAGAATAAGGTTCATAGCCACCCGTTTTGGCATTCTCCACAATAGATGCATTCAGACCAATGCCTTCATCTTGATCATCTCCATCTCCTTTATCTCAAAATTTATCATCACTTTTATTTCTCATATAATATTTTTTTGATATGAAATATGCAAGAAGAGGTTGCAAGATTTGTATTAATTCAAAAAATTAGTACAAAGAGTGAAGCTATAACTCTAGTTTCCATACATGAGCAATCCTAACTACTACATATTGGTTTTTAATGCTACTATTAGAAACAAACCTACTCTAATACAATAAAATCACTTTGCATCCCCATCATCAAATATGACTGAAAAATAAGATCCATAATAACTGCCTTAACCTAAATTAATAGATACATTAGTGGTACATAGACTAGCCAAAATTGTTTGTTATTAGAGAAAGGATTATTGCTAAAGATAGCAAAAAATCCATCAACAAGTGGGGAAACCCTCAATGATTGGTTGTAACACCAAATTTGGTGTGAGACCAAAGGTGTATCCTATTGTAAACAATCATAACTATTTTATTTTTCTTCTCTTTTTGCAGTGTATGCCAATCGTTGGCAACACCACCCTCATTGATAAACTTTAGAGATCAAGATGTTATATGAGAATGAGTGTTCTCAAATCTTGAAGAGTGGATGCCCTCTTCCAATACATATGACTCTATAGGTATATTTGCCACCCGATCCGTTGTGGTATCTAATCACAAATTTTAACTCAATTTGAGAAAAAATGAATTAGTTTGCTAAAATAGATTTAGAATTGCCTTTGTATTAGGAGAAGGATCTTCCACTTATCCTCCATTTTTCTTCTTTGGCTCCTTTTTTGGAGAGATGTCCTTCATAATGGGGATGTTTTCCCTAGTGTAATGGTTCTAGGGGAGGTATCTATTTACCAACGAGCCTCTCTGTTTGACTATATTTTGACATTTGGATATTTAGTGACAATCTGTCTAGTTTTGTAGCATCTTTTGCATATGAAGGATAGACTTTCATAGTCTAAAGGTTTTAAATTGTTGTAGAATGGATTCTAGTTTCTAAAAATATAATTTTTTAGAAAATATGATGAACGTGTAAAAATCTATACCCAAAATAGTGCATGTTGGTTTTTGACAAAAAATAGACATACTAACAAAAGAAATTATATATGAAAGACTTAACGAAATCAAAATTTGAAATAAATTACATTTTTGGATAGCTAAGAGAGAGCTCAAGTTTGCCACAGTATTTTTTTTAACTTCATTGAAACACATGCAAACATGACAGAGAGCACGACCAAAAATATGTCAAAATTTTCAATGTTTTGACAAAAACACATCTCTAGCCTGAAATGATCATCCAAACCTTTGGGTTGGATGCCCAAGGCAAATCCAAACCATAGGTTTGGTGTTTCCAAAAGCGGGCCATTTGGCGCTCGCCAAATATGGTGAGCACCCTATTTGGTGTGCGCCAAATATGGTGCTCGCCCTATTTGGCGTGCGCCAAATGTGATGAATGGATATTCCATTTGGCATGCGCCAAATAAGGATGAAAAGGGAGATAGCTCGAGGCATAGGAGAATAAGGGACTTGTGAGAGCTAGAAAGGGGAGGGACAAAGAAGAGTATGTATCTATAAGAATGAAGAGCTCGAGAAGAGGTAAGGGGAGAGAGAGAATATGAGATCTAGTTCATAAAGAGAGATGGAACTACGAGGGAAAGGAGATAAAGAAGGGAGAGGTGAGATGGGGGTTTCTATGTACACAATTGGCACTCTCCCTATTTGGCGCGTGCCAAATGTAGAATAGATACATACTCTTCTTTGTCCCTCCCCTCTGTAGCTCTCACAATTCCCTTGTTCTCCTATTCCTCGAGCTATCTCCCTCTTCATCCTTACACCCATCTAATTCCCTCTCTCACCTCTTTCCCTCAGTTTTTTCCTCACTCCCTCCTCTTTCTAGGTTCTAAGGGGTCATAGGACACCACATGACCCCTTAGGACACAAAATGACACCTAATGACACCTAAGGGGTCATATGGTGTCCTAAGGGGTCATAGGACACCATATGACCTCTTAGGTTACCATAGGACCCATAACGACACCATATTTTGTCCTAAGTGGTCATAAGACACCACATGACCCCTTAGGACACCATACAACCCATAACGACACCATATGGTGTCTTAATGGGTCATAGGACACCATATGACCCCTTAGGTGTTGTTACCTCTTAGGACACCATATGATCCCTTAGGTGTCCATATGACCCATAACGACACCATATTGTGTCCTAAGGAGTCATAAGACACCATATAACCCCTTAGGACACCATACAACCCATAACAACACCATATTGTGTCTTAGGGGGTCATATGGTGTCCTAAGGGGTCATAGGACACCACATGACCCCTTATGACACCATACGACCCATAACAACACCTAAGGGGTCATATGGTGTCCTATGGCCCCATAGGACACCATATGACCACTTAGGTGTCCATACGACCCATAACAACACCATATTGTTTCCTAAGGGGTCATATGGTGTCCTAAGGGGTCATAGGACACCATATGACCCCTTAGGACGACATACGACCCATAACGAAACCATATTGTTTCCTAAGGTGTCAGATGATGTCCTAAGGGGTCATAAGACACCGTATGACCCCTTAGGACACCATACGACCCATAACGACACTGTATTGTGTCCTAGGGGGTCATATGGTGTCCTAAGGGGTCATAGGACACCATATGACCCCTTACGACACCATACAACCCATAACGACACCATATTGTGTCCTAAGGAGTCATAAGACACCATATGACCCCTTAGGACACAGTTCGGTAGACTCGGATCTAGTTGCTCATGGCAACTCTTTCTCGATTGCGACAAAAAGCGTAAGATGAGTTCAGTGAAAAGTTGCACAATGCCCCATCTTTCAATCCACTCATCGCGGCACCGAACCGTCAGCTCGTATGCATTAGGGTGGCCAGGTTTACACTAGGAATGCCTTCATTTTTCTCTCCAACTCGCCCAATCATTGTGGGGCACACCCTAGCAGCGAAATCGCCCAAGTGCTCAAATTGCTCAAAGTTGTCAATATTTGGCATCGTGTTTCTCAGCACCCTTTAATCATAAGAATGATCTGTTTGATCCTGTAGGGTCATGTTATGGCACTCTAATAAAGGCTCTCTCGATTTCAATAGACTCGGATCCAGTTGCTCGTCGTGACTCTTTCTTGGTTGCGACAAAAAGCGTCAGATTAGTTCAATGAAAAGTTGCACAATGCCCCATCTTTCAATCCACTCGTCGTGGCACCGAACTATTAGCTCGTTGGTGTCAAGGTGGTCGGGTTTACGCTAAGAATGCCTTCTTTTTTCTCTCCAACTAGCCCGATCGTTGCGGGACACACTCTAGCAGCGAAATCGCCTAAGTGCTCAAATTGCTCAAAGTTGTCAATATTCGGCATCACGTTTCTCGGTGCCTGTTAATCATAAGAATGATCTGTCTGATCTTCTAGGGTCATGTTATGGCACTCTAAAAAAGCCTCTCTTGGTTTCGATAGTCTCATATCCAATTGCTCATGGCGACTCTTTCTCGGTTGCGACAAAAAGTGTCAGATGAGTTCAATGAAAAGTTGCACAATGCCCCATTTTTCAATCTGCTCGTCGCGGCACCGAACCGTCAGCTCGTACACATTGGGGTGGCTGGGTTTACGCTAAGAATTCCTTCTTTTTGCTCTCCAACTCACCCAGTCGTTGTGGGACACACCCTAGCAGCAAAATCGCCCAAGTGCTCAAATTGCTCAAAGTTGTCAATATTCGGCATTGCATTTCTTGATGCCCATTAATAGTAAGAATGATCCATTTGATCCTAAAAAGTTGTGTTATGGCACTCTAAAAAAGCCTCTCTCAGTTTTGGTAGACTCAAAACCAGTTGCTCGTGGCGACTCTTTCTCGTCTGCGACAAAAAGCGTTAGATGAGTTCAATGAAAAGTTGCACAATGCCCCATCTTTCAATCCGCTCGTCACGGCACCAAATCATTAGCTTGTACGCATCGGGGTGGCCGGGTTTATGCTAGGAATGCCTTCTTTTTGCTCTCCAACTCGCCTGATCGTTGCGGGCCACACCCTAGCAATGAAATCGCCCAAGTGCTCAAATTGCTCAAAGTTGTCAATATTCGGCATCGCGTTTCTCGACGCCTGTTAATCATAAGAATGATCTGTCTGATCATGTGGGGTCGTGTTGTGGCACCAAACCGTCATCTTGTATGCACCGGGGTGGTTTGTGTCTTGGATTACAAACACATATTTAGGTTCAAAGCTTAAGTAACAATAAACTTTGTGCAATTATTCATCTAATCATTTGTACTGTAATTATGGATAACCATGATAAATGATTTGCATTAACCAAAAAGCTATAAATCCATGCAACATTGTATATGGTTAAAACTATCAAATATATCTAATACAAACAAATAGGCTTGCCAAAAGCCATATGGACTTAGAATTTCACATATTCATAAAACAAAACATATGTTCAAAATTGCTATAAAGGCATACAACATGATATCCAATAAAGTCAAATAGGGGCTTGCCAAAAGCCATATGGACATAGAATGTCACGTATTCGTAATACAAAACATATGTTCAAATTCTCCATATAGGCATACAACATGGTATCCAATAAAGTCAAATAGGAGCTTGCCAAAAGCCATATGGCGATAGAATGTCACATATTCATAATACAAAACATATGTTCAAAATTGCCATATAGGCATACAACATAGCACCCTATTCTATTCATTTCCCTTTAGGGGAAGGAAACAGAACACAAGATATCTTTTCCTATCAAGGGGATGGAGATGTATATGATGCAGGTGTCTTTCGAGTACGTCCACTCGACCTCCTCTCCAGACTTTTTTGTAACTCCACCTGATACAATGAAAAGAATGATATTAGCATATAAAAAAATTGAATTTTAGAATGACATATAATAGAATAGTCACTTACCACATACAAATAATCATGATGTTCATCCACAACAGGTGCACGTTCATGATCTGGAGTGACAAGCCCCTCCTGTAAGCATCACAATATAAATTAAACTAAATACAAGTGTCATTAAAATTTTCAATAACATATTATTAAGATAACAAATGTAATGCTAAATTTCCTAAATTTACAAATATGTCTCATACGTTTGTTAAAGTAGTTGAACTTGCTACTGCTACAACAACACTGCGCTCCATTGACGCGCGGACAGCAGGAGGAGTCTCTGATTTCAACATCTAAAAATTAAACAAAGTATATTGATTAATCACCAAAACTATCTATATTATTTAATAACAACATTAAAGATAAATTGTTTACCTGAGTGAAAGATTGTGTACCCTCTATCTTTCCACAGAGTTTGTACCATTGTCGACAACAACTTTACCGATGCTACCCCCCAGAAGTCCATGCTCTGCCAATATCGTGTGTTTTCTGTCGGTGCCTCGACATTTCAGTCTCCAGCTACTTTCATTTCCACCGACCACTGCCACCTCCAGAACCTCCCGTTGGGATGCTTCGTCCTCGTCGGGGTGTCGTTTTCCCGCCACCTCCCGACTTGATTTCTATGCTGACCGATGCAACCTCTACACCAACGCTGCTGCTTCATCTTAACAGGAACCTACGATCCTATCTTGACGGGCCCATGCTGCCACGTGACAACTTTTCACTAGTTAATTGAACCCCGTCAGCCCAAATTATAGCTACCCAACCACCACGTGGCATTTTTTTATTGGCCTATCAAGCCATCATCAACCACGCGAGACAACTACATTAGCGCCACGTAGCGGACAATTATTCGTCAGAACTGCCTAGTTGACAATACACATGACCTCCATATCGTATCCGTATTGACATGACATCGAACATGTCAACATCATCGACCAGTCATAGGCTGCCACATCATCAGGGCTGTACAGTATGGCCACCCAGTCAATAGGGTGGTGAAGTTTTCCTGATGGCTAGACAACCGCCAATTTTAAGCCCACGAAATGCCGACATAAGCACACATCAACATTTTTTTGAAAATTTGAAGGCCCCATTATTGAGCCTTGCATTTCATCTCCTCATATTGATAGCACATCACCTCTTGGACCTGATGATGCAATTAGTGTGCCAATTTTGCCTTCTTGTGATTTAGTGTAGTAAGATATTTTATGTCTTCTAGCTTCAGTTCATTGGGATGACTACTTGACAAACATTGTAGGTTTGTTTATGGAGTCATACATTGCAGATTTGGGAGAAATCATTGATTACATTCATCTTCTCTTTGATGAAGATGATCCTTCTTCGATTGTTGTGAGGGAACACTCTAACCCTCTTGTGCATTCTCTATATGATCATTCTTTAGAGGTTGACATGATTGTGGATACTTTCGTACAACAGTCGGAGGAGGTCTCTTTATTCTTTGAGGAGACATGTGAGTCTTTGGATATTGTTCTACATTCTCCTCCACTAGATCTTGGAGTGCCCTTTTCAGTAGTGTGGACTAGTTCACCATCTTTGGAGGGGGTATCATTCAACATCAACATGGGGACACTTGAGTAGTTTTCAGAGATTCTATTCATCATGAGTTTTTTTCCTACCTCTTCCCTTCATGATTGGGGAGACTTCATGGATACACCTTTGGTTTTGTTTCTTTCTAAGGGGAGGAACATTGTTTGATGTTCGTGGAGCAATTTCTTCATTTAGCATCGAGCTTCTATCATTGGTGCAGATTCTACATTGAGGTGGGGCTATCTAGTTTCTCTTCTTCTCTCATATGGGGTGGAATTTTTCCTCACATGGGGTTTTGTTTCTCACATGCTTCTTTGAGAGTTTCTTTGTATATAGTTTTCATCTCTCTTTTTGGGGGAGGGTTTTTTCCCATTGGGTTTTTCTCACTTTCCTTTCTTTATGAGAGATTGCATTGGTTTGTGTGCATTTACATTTGTACATGGGTACCTAACATGGCCTTGTATCCAAGACCTATCTTGCATTGCTTAGTTGCATTGTATACTTAAGTGCATTCCCCTAAGTTGCACTTAAGGGGGGGTGTTGGTGTAATTAATTATTCATCTTGGATATTAGTAAACCTTACTTAAGTTTACTTAGCTACATGCATTTGATAGTAGTTTGGGTATGAGACACTTGGGTATTTGTGCCACATTGGGATAGTGTTTTGTAGGAGAATTTCCACCTTTTGTGGTCTTATCTTTTTGTTACATTCCACATTCGGTGGGTGATCCACCTTATGTGGAATATTATATTGTTTCTCCCACCTATCACACTTATTTCCTACCAACCCTTGTTTTTTTTTGAGCTCTTGATCTTGGAAAAATCTCATAGTTATAAACCAAGATGTGCAGTATTCTCTAAAAGATAATCAAATAAAATTTAAGTATTTTTATTGTGTAACACCTTATTCTTGGAAGAGCACTCAATAAGGTCATGAGAAGCCTCATGGGAGGAATCTTAGGTGGAATTATTGATTGAATTTATAGGATTTGGAAGTGAATGGAAAAAGATGAATGTCTAATACTAGAGTCTCATTGGCTTTTTAGGTGGAGGAAATCAAATGAGGATCACCATATATAGGGGAATAAGTAACTAGAGATTTCAACCAGCCAGTGAGATTTGTTGCTTCAAAATATTTTTCCAAAGGTAAATAAGGTTGAATGATATTTCCTTTAGTCTTTATGTTGAAAATATCCTCAACAATTAAGAGGGTTGTAGAGCTATTTGAAATGTATTTAATACAATTCATTGAAGAATTACCTCTATTCAAATAATCAAAAAGAGAATTGGAAGATAATAAATCTCCACCTTCTGTTTCCATTTAATAAATTTAGAAATTAGTTCAAGCTCTTTTCAGTGAGGTTAATTAAAGTCCAATTCAACACAAATACAAAGATATAGATGCCAAATGCCTCATCAGTAAAATTCTCATTTAGGCTAATAAAGAAGCCTAAAGCATCTTAAAATTCTCAAAGGAATCCCTCATATCAATACTTAGACCCGGAAGATTATAAAGTTGGGTCCAAATCAACATTTTCCCTAAAACTTGAGTAAGAGGGTTAAAATTAGGTTCATAATCCTTGATGAAGAATCCCAACCCATCCATCACCAACAATCAATGAAATATTATATTCTTTTTTTAATTCAGCAAAAGCATACTTCACCAAGAAGAATCCATTGGATAGATATTTAAATTTAACCTTAGTGTCCCACTTATGCATTAACCAATTTATAATTCTTGAATGAGCAAGCCATTTCCTAGTCCATTTGACAAAGAAGGCACATTCCTTTAAATGACACACAATATGCTAATATTTTATGAGGTAATAATAATCACTTCGCTTTTAACAATACAATATTTCTCGGGTTCAATTGGATTGTGATGATTAGGTGTGGCTTTAGGGGTCTCCTATTATTCTCCAAGTATGTAGAGGCCCATGGGAAAAAGTAATGTGAATGAAAATGTTGTAAATATTACTAAGATTTATGTGTATAACCAAGAGGGATACAATTTGCACTAGTGGTCATGACTAAGGTCCATTTTCCTTGATTACCAGAACACAATTTGATACAATTCAGTGATTGGTAGATAATCTTGATCACCCTAGGGCTCTATTATTTCTCAATATTTTTTATTTTCATCAATGAATTTTTTCAAATCACTAGAAATTCATAAAAAATCCTAGAAAATTTTGATGAAAATTAGCAAATATAACTATTATAATTATTGTTAATTATAAAATATATAAAGTCTAATTTTTAATTTAATATATTATAAAATTAGAAAATAAAATTCAAATATATGTGTTAAGAAAATTGAGAGTAGATTAAACAACAAACATAGTTTAATAAAGACAATGAATTACATGGTTCATCAAAGGTGGCTATGTCTGTAGAAAAGTGAATTATTTTTTTTCCTTGAATGATCATAGCAATTACATCAAGTTTCATGAACTTCAAATATTATCTTCATCATTTTTTTGTAAAACTTCTCATTTACAACAAAGAGTCAAAAGATATGGGAATGTTAAAGGTTGGGGAAATTGAAAGGGTGTTCTTTTTGGATTTCACAACTAAACAATATATTCTCAAGTGAAACTACCAAAAGAACAACTCACAATGAGAATTTATAAATATTTTCCAAAAATATAAGTGATCGTATATGCACTCCTATATATGTACTTACATAGCTAACTAATAGATGTATGGTATTGACATGTGGACTATTACGTCAATCGTACTTTTTATTTTTGGGGTTTTGACATACTTTAGCATAATTCAAAATAGTTTTTCTACATTAATTATTTTAACTAAATATGCATGACTTGTGTAATACACTGGTATAGAATAAAAGGTTTGTAAATAGTTATGTTAATGTTGTCCAACAAATTAGAAATGGGATTTTTTCAATATAAAGTAATGGAAGGTAATTATAAATAAATAAATACCACTATTCGTTACATCGGCGATTACTATACATGAATCTCAAGAATCAACACTCAACAATCCAAGACTAAAATTTTACAACTTTGTCTAGAGTTAATTAATAAAGGGTCTTTGAAGAGAACCACCATTTAATTCCTTTGATCAATATATACAATATATACATTTTACATAAGATCAACCACTCATAATTTGTGATATAAATCTATTAAGTATTAGTTTCAATGTGTAGGAATGAAATAAATAAACAAGCAAAAATCTCTTTCCAAGCTCATTTCATACAACCAGAAGAAATCATGGTGTACAAATTCCTCAAAATTAAAATTGTTACAAATCTTTCATTGGATTAAATATAAACAAATATATAATACAATTTTTTCTCAAACTTTTGATAAAAATATTGTATGTACAAAACATGTGGACAATACAAAAAAATAAATAAAAAAATATCTCTTAACATGTTAAACATAATATTCTCTGAGGTAATCATTGCACCTCCTTATGCAACGTGCGAGCAATTTCTAGACCTAACTAGGATGGATGTATTAAAGTGAGTGCCTGGCATCCATTCTAGCTTTGTTCTTCGGTTTGCCGATAAATTATTGAGAATAGAGGGCATTGCAGTAGAATGCAGAGGGTTTGCGCGAGTTAGACGATATCCCAATGCCTGAAAATCCTTTACATCGTCCGTTGACGTTGGCAACACACGCCAATCATATCTTTTAAAAGTTTGCTTTGCTGATTTTTATGTTGAGATGCAAATTCTTCTATCGCCATCCACTAAAAAAAACAAAAACAAGTTATTTAATTTGAACCCCAGTTTAAACGAATATTGAAACTATCCAGCTTAACAATATCGAATCACCGCCGCATGTTTAAACGCGTACCTTGGCTGCAGAAATTTCAGTATCTTGCACCACAATATTAGAAGAAACGGATCTCAACATACACACAAAGAGCATATCCGATTTTCCAAAAGGGGCATTGTGACCATCCCTGCAGTTCATGAAGGTATAACTTATCATTCTTTGTACCAACTATGAAACGAGTTATAACTTTGTGTAATGAAAGTTTTGCTTACCTGAAGCCAACCACTTCTACGAATTCTGCATCAATCTGTAAAAGCACAAGAATATAGTTTGGATTATAAAAAATTATATTGCAAAGAAGTTAAAAATGAGGTAAGTGACATTAGGTAAGTGACGTTTACCCCTGTTTCTTCGTGAACTTCTCTTATGGCCCCTTCCTTAATGCCTTCCCCCTACCAGAAACAAATTGCCCATAATATATTAGCGGGCTTCATGTAATTTCATGTAAAAATTGAAGTGTCATAAATTTAGTTTGATAACTGAATTTCACCCTGATACCTGGTTAATCCTTCCTGTTGGCATCTTCCACAACCCAGAATCTTTGTAAGGTCCACACTTTTCCTGAACGACTAGAACCTACATTGCCATTGTCATAATAATTTATGTATTTATCACTTCAAGCCATTGACCCACAACCGCTATTAAAATAACATTAACGGGTAGTCATTATATTAATTATACATTTTCCCAGTGATTAAGAAAATCAAATCCTTTTAACACAAACAAACACTTAAAATACTCGACATCTTTTCACAGTTACATTGCTATGGAGCAGAGGAGAATATTAAGCAGAACTGCGCTACATTCGGATATACCTAATATTACAATTACCTGTCCCTCCTCGTTGAATACAAAAGCTGCAATTCCCACTTGATGTGAGGCATTATCAGGGATGCTAGGAGGAGATTGAGGGATCCAATACACTAACATCACATATGAAGGCTCAGCATGGTGATACCAAAATCCCACCTGCAATTCACCAAACACTGTTGAAGCATAAACGAATGGCTTGGAGTGAGAAAAACATCAATGGGGTTAGCGAATTTATGAAAAACCGACCTCAATCAGTGTATCAGAATCTGAATTTGCTTTGCCTTCAGCCTTTGAATTTTTTATTGTGAGATGGTCACGCGCTTCTCTGTATTATTATTACTAAGACGTAGCAGCATAGTTGTTCATTACCAAGAAGTTTCGATAGCATACTTGTCCCTAGCGCAGCATACTACTTCATCAACAAGAAGTTTCGATAGCCCCTCTGCGAATTTACGAAGAAAGCTAATAAATCATTTGCGTGTCCGTAGATTTTTTTAAGATAAGTTTTTCCCTATTTGTCGTTGCTTTGCATACAAGTTTTCAGTTTTCCTTTTTGGTTTGTGTAACGCTTACGTTGTAAGGAAGGGTAGCGGTAGTTGGTTGTTAACAGCGCAGAAGAATTCGTCTGAAATCCCAGAAACCTCCTCTCATTGTTGCCAATAATATATATATATATATACACTTCCCCCCTCTACAACATATTACTATTGCACTACTAATTTAATTTAGTCTGTTAGGAAGTAGCCAAATTCAATCTTGCTCACAGAGCTACTCAGAAGGTTAGCATCTCTTCCTGCACCACTATGGTTCCTTTTCATTTCATTGTGCTAGGTATTGAACTATTTTTTGGCAGGTCGCTGCTTACACTGCACAATGGCATTCCCAACGAACGAGGTCTCGGCTACCACTAATGATGTTGAAACAGTTTTGAACTAGTTTTTGGCAGGTCGCTGCTTACACTGCACAATGGCATTCCCAACGAACGAGGTTTCGGCTACCACTAATGATGTTGAAACGGTTTTGAACGAAATATGTGAAGTGCTCAAAGCCCATGAAGACAGATATGATGGTGTAATTGTTGACATAGAGAATATGCAGAACGATGCTTGTCGTTTTGCAGCTTCACTCAAGGCATCACTTTCTCAATGGGCACGCCAGGCCAGTGCTTACTGCTTTGTTAACTCTAAATACATATCCCTCAAGACAATAATAAATAGTACCCTCAATTCATCATACTTGTTGGGTATACAGGGAAAGAAGGCGGTGTGGATTAAAGTTCCCAAGGAACAGGCGAAACTAGTACCCGTTGCGATTGAGGTCAGTTTTTCAAAACATCGCTGCTACCATCGACGTTTTTTTCCCTCCAACCCATTTGGCTAGGCTTCAATACTGATTGGTGGATTACAGGTGGGATTTGGGTACCACCACGCAGAGCCTTCATATGTGATGTTAGTGCATTGGATCCCTCAAACTCCCCCCACCATCCCTGATAATGCTTCACATCAAGCGGGAGTTGCAGCTTTTGTATTCAACGAGGAGGGAGAGGTAAAGATGTAATCCAGTTCTTATATATTGTAGTTACTCTGCTTAATATTCTCCTCCTGTCCGTAGCAATGTAACTGTGAAGTGGGAAAAGACATTCACTATTTTGAGTGGTTGTTCGTTTTAAGAGGTTTTTTTTTCCTTACATAAATTATCGCGACAATGGCAATATAGGTTCTAGTAGTTCAAGAAAAGTGTGGCCCTTACAAAGATTCCGGGTTGTGGAAGATGCCAACAGGAAGAATTAACCAGGTATCAGGTTTAAATTTCCACATCAAACTAAATTCAAGACCCTGCAGTTTTTACATGAAATTACAAGACGATCACTAATGTACTTATCGGCAATTTGTTTCTGATAGGGGGAAGGCATTAAGGAAGGGGCCGTAAGAGAAGTTCAGGAAGAAACAGGGGTAAATGTCACTTACCTCACCTTTTTCCTCTGTATCAGGATTTTTACCTTATGTTCAATATAATTTCCGACATTTTTTTTTGATAATTTATATATTTTCATGTACTCTTACAGATTAATACAGAATTTGTACAAGTGGTTGGGTTCAGGTAAGCAAAACTTTAATCATTAGAAAAAATTATAACTTGTTTTCATAGTTTGTACGAAGAAGGATAAGTTTGATCTAGCTCTATAATAGTTGTGATTGAACTGCAGGGATGGTCACAATGCCCCTTTCGGAAAATCCGATCTGCTCTTCGTGTGTATGTTGAGATCTCTTTCTTCTAATATTGTTGTGCAAGATACCGAAATTTCAGTAGCCAAGGTACGTGTTTAAACATTATTTCAATATCGTTCAGTTGGATAACTTCAATATCGTTTAAGTGGGGTTTAAATTTGTTTTATTTTCAGTGGACGGCGATAGAAGAATTTGCATCTCAACCTAAAAATCAGCAAAGCAAACTCCTAAAAGATATGATCGGCGTGTGTGTTGCCAACGTCAACGGACAATGTGAAGGATTTTCAGGCATTGGGATATCGTCCAACTCGCGCAAACCCTCTGCTTTCTTCTGCACTGCCCTTAATTCTGAGTAAATTATCGGCATTTGCAAACTGAAGAACAAAGATAGAATGGATTTCAGCAACTTCATTCAATGCATTCGTCCTAGTCATGTCTAGATATTCCTAGCACGCTCCATGTAACAATGATTTCCTCGGTAGAATATTATATTTAAGTTAACATGTTGAACGAGTATATTTTTTTTAATCAAGTTTTGAAATAAATACAAATTTTTCATATTATATTTGAAAAATATTTGTATTGTATATTTGACACTATGATCATTTGAAACAAAGATTTGTAACAATTTCATGTTTGAAGAATTTATATTTATGATTTCTTTTGTTTTTATGAAATGAGCTTAAGAACTATTTATTTGTTGATTTATTTTGTTTCTACACATTAAAATTAGACTTTAGTGGACTTATACATAAATAAATGGTTGATTTTATGTAAAATAAATATATTATAAATGAACTCATACATCATCTTTCTAAAATTATTTCTCACACTCTTAAATTGTATTCTTAAGATGTAAATAAAAGAGTCACCAAATATATCATTAGACAATAGTGTGTACACACACAAACTTTACTTTAAAAAAATGACATTGTACAGTTGAAATAACATGGCACTATGCACTTATGATAACTTCCACTTCATCTTTAATGACTTTCTTTCATTGCACGTGACATGAAGATGCTTTTTAAAAAATAGTAGCTTTACAAAATGTTCATGTGGAGTACAACTATTCATAACTATTTAGCTAACTAGTTATCTAATGGTCATAGCCAACTATACATCTATGCAAATTTCTACTACATCTTTGTTATACCAAATTCAGACCATAGTCTTTTCTATACATATAAATGTGGCCATGCATTGTATCAAAGGCAATAGTTTCTTGAAATATGTTGTCTTTATGAATTTTTTTTTTATTGTTAAAATTTACCCTCGTATGTTTTACTTGAAAATGTATGATGTGCATTCTTATCTATGCTGTAAAATATGACACTTGAAATTTGTGAAATATTTTTTATCTTCGTATCTACATTTTTTTCTTGTTATTTCTACATTTATTTAGAATTCCCTTATATTTGGTATCAAAACCTATTGCTTTCAGAGATATCTTTTTGCTATAGTGTATATATTGCCCTTTCTTGCATAGTCTATTTGCATCCAACTCTTAAACTCCTCTAGCTGTACTATTTTCAAACTTTTTATTTTACATACTTGCTTTGATTTAGGTATCAGAAATAAATTTCTTTTACTTCCCCTAATTCCTAACCAAGCTCTAGTGACTAATTAATTTTTGTTATACATAAAACTTTGATATTAGCTAGTTACAGTGTGGTGAGACTGGTTGTATTATAATACTACTTTGAAATAGAAATATGGAATCAATTTTGTTTCAATAATCTACTTATCCATTGCTAACTGCACCTTAAGGGATCAATCCTTAGTAGGATTTTTGTGTTTAAAGAATTCATACCAAATACAATCCATTCTTGTGAGAAGGTAGATTTTAAAAATTCAATAATAGATGCAACAAGACTCCAATTATCCAAAATCCATAATCTAAAGTCTATACTATCCAGAGATAGAAAATTGTACTTTGGAATAAAAGGCTTTCATTTCCTATCATATTAATTAACTCTACTTGTGAGTTAAAAGTTTATTTTTAGGCACGCAGTGAGGTATGTTTTAGGCACGTAGAAGTTTTTTATTCAAGAGAACCAATGGCTTCAATAAATAGATAACAATTACAAAATTATAGAATAAAATTATACACAACAAAGAATAAGCTGGCTACATAATAACTCCAAATCAAAACTCGTTCCAAACCACCAAGCACTTTCCAAACCAAACTGATTGATAGCCTTTGTGTGTGGATGTTTATACTATCAAACTCATAGGTAAATTCAAAGAATATATAATGCAAGTAAAAGAAAGATACAATCATCTTGATATATATATAATTTTGTTTTAAAAAATAAAATAAAATATATTTAAAAATAAATAAAATAATGGGGTCCACAACCCTGGGACTATGACACCTGCATGGGGATGTCGTAGCCGCAAGGACTATAGTACCCTTTCAACTATCTCAAATAGATGAAAAATGAACAAATTATTTCTCAATTGTCTTAAAGGTTACATTTTATTGCAAAACAAAATAAAATGTAACCTTTAAGACAATTGAGAAATAATTTATTCCTTTTTCATCTATTTGAGATAGTTGAAAATGTATTTTTTGAAAAACAAGAGTTATCAAGGGAAGAGGAAAAAATAAAATATAACCTTATTATTTTTGTTACATACACATGCACGCACACTCACACACACACACACACACACACACACACACACACACATATGTATGTACATACATACATACATACATACATACATGCATGCATGCATATACGTTGGGCTGTTGTCATTGATGTGGTTTGGTCTGTCATGTATGTTTTGGTTTGGTCTAGTAGTTTGCTTCAGTATATGTTATAGAACCATTTCTTTAGCTTCTTTATTATGCAATGTACATGCATGTTTACTTCATGCATATTTGAGGTCTAGTATCTACCTTACCGGAAGATATTTTGGGTCCAGTCCCATCCCAATGTGATGAAGGCATAATCTACAAGGCATTTTCGGATCTAGTCCTATCCGGACATATTAGAGGCATGTTCTATAGAGAATTTTTGGAACAATATCGAACCCAACATCTTATGAAGACATTTTTTAATTGCATATGGATATTTCGGTCTCACCCCTATTTGGTTGAGCCAACTAATCATAATATATAGTGTAGACATATATAACCATCAATTTTGCAAGTTAGAGATATGGTTTTTGAAAAATAACTATTGTGTACGTATTACATATGCGAAAAGGTTTTTGGATGTGAATATTGTTATGTGGTGTATGTACAATGAATGTAAAAAGCAGTTTATGCACTTCAATGAAATTGTAATTCATGCATATGTCTGATGCAACTCTAACAGTTCATGTAATTCCCGCCATGAAAACCATAGAGAGACTATCAGATAATTTTAAAACGTAGAGATAATTTTTTTAAAATTAACAACTACTCATTAAACAACATTATTACATTTCTCATTACAAATTACAAATGCAATTTTAACATGAACAAATTAAACTAAAGTACACAAGCGGAATTATCATATAAACATATTAAACAATTTTAACATTCTTTCCTAGGGTATCATAATGTTTTACTGAATTACTTCAAATATGGTAATATACAACATCCATAGATGATCAATGTCCATATACAATGTATATTCATTTCACTGTATTATATAAGTCAATCATTAAGTTTTTATTACATCATGTACATGTATCCTACTCCAAGTATACATCATATGTTGCCAATAGGGAATCCCAATATACAATTGCAAAAAATAAGGATCATCTATCTTGGTCACAAACATCCAACACAAGGAAAACATCCCAATGGAAGAAAAATATCAACCACCCAAGTCTCCGACCATGTGGAAGCAAAAGGAACCACCCCTTGTGCTTTAGAGAATGATATAAGGTCCCACACACACCAAGCTTAGACTAACACCTATCTCTCATAACACAACAACTTACATAAACAAATACTATCAACCCAAGATGTCTAGGATCAAATGTAAATAAAGATAGTTGCTAGAGACTTCCATGAAATAAAGGCTGAGACCAAGGGCACACTTAGGGGAAAGTGTCATCACACTCTGTCATCAAGGTTATCCTAGTAGTCTCTTTAGATCTTGGTGCCAACTGACACCCATGTGGAACCAACTCAAATTCTCATGAAGACAAAGGAGTACAGTCATGCCATTAAGGCCTTCCCAATCTCATCCTAAGACTGTACTGGCACTTTAGGCCATGAGTGGGGCACCAAAATAATTTACTATCTTATTAATGTGAAAACTACCCAATCCCCTAAATAAATTAATTAAGGATATCATTTATTTAAAAACTTCCAATGAGATCTCCTAGTAGCCATACAAAGGCCCTGACACTCACTTGGAAGCCACTTCCCCTAATATGCTCCTATAATCTAGGGTCAAATATAAATAATAAATATGTAGCATCTTAAAATTTCACCCCTTGCAATTTTGATCGTATTTTGGGCCCTCACCTTATTGGTCTCATCCCCATGCTTGACCATGACCTATTTTTGTCTTCCCTATGCAACCAGACCTCATTATTAACCTTGCACCTTGCATGGCCATCTTGATCCTACCCCAAAATAGGGCAAGACTAGGGCGTGGCATCCTGATCCCCACTAGGATGAGGGCATTCTTCCTTGGGATCCCTTAAGGGGACCTACCTTGGCCCTTCTCCCTTGGACTTATCTCAAATGTGAGCAAAAAATAAACCCCTATGTCGGCCTCTATCGGAAAATTAAATATTTGACAATAGGCAAGTATATCAAGAGGTCTTCCCCTCTCATTTGGATATGCATTCATGAAAGCGGAATTGGATCTCAAGCGTTCAAGCATTCATCATCAAACAATCTTCAAGGCTGCATATTCTTCATCTATCCATTGGGGAAATATTACTTCATTCATTTATAAGAATGTGTGTGTGTGTTAAGGTTTTGTAATATTCATGCCATTTCATACAACATATATGATTACATTCAAGAAGAAAAGCATCATTATCATCTATTGTAGATCTCAAGGTATACCTTTCCATCATTTATTTTAAGTATTTATAGTATTTCATTCAAGGTTGATTCCAAACTGGAGTTTGACTTAGGCAAACCCCTATTCCCATCCCCTTTCTTCTTCTTTCTGTGTGCAGGAAACATGTGCGTAGTTGTACTTCTACCATTAATCTTTATTTGTAGAGAAAAAACCCCTTTTCGACGCATGGAAAGTTCAGAGGCCCAAGTAGAGGGCGCCCCTGTCCGGACACACGATCCCTAAAAATTTTGCCTGATTTTGTAGAGAAGCTCTTTGAATCATCTCAAACTTCTCAGATCGAGGTGCACGACTGAATCACGAATCTGTAGCTCGTTGTTTTCACATACTTTGTCTTGAATTTCAGAACTTTACTTATTCAGCTTACAAAAGAGGGTCAAACACATTCCAATCTAAATTAATATACTTATTATTCAACCCTTGCATCATTTAGGATTGGATCTAGTAGATTCATCCCCTCTTTTTAATGTAAAGTTTCCTCAATTGAAAATCGGCTTAGTGACTTCCCCCTTTCATGTGGTGAATTTGCTAAGCTCTAATTTTTCACTTTACATTTTGGTGAACCCGACTCATTAGACCATTAATTTTGATTTTTGTTTTCAGATATGAGTGTATGCAATTTAAAATGCAAATTTCCATTTACAAGTTTGATTTCTTTGCAAATTTAAAAAATTTAAAGGTTGATTTTATTAAAACCCTATTTTTTATTTTCAAAATTGAGCTTGCGATTTGTATAATTTGGATTAATTATTTCAGATCTGAGAATTCATTCAATTTTTAAATTCAAATTTTCATCTACAAGTCAAATTTAAGAACTAAATTTTAAAATTAAGTGGTTAATTTCAAAAACCCTTATTTTAAAATTTTTTAAATTGAGCTTGTGGGTTGTTTAAATTTTGAATTTCCCTCTTCAATTTTGGTTGCTAAATTAAAATTAAAATTCAAAATTGCAACCTTGGATCAAATTTCAAATTTAAATTTTAAAATTAAGTGGTTAATTAAACAAACCCTAATTTCTAAGTTTAAATTAATCTTGTGCATTTTCCAATTTTTCAATTTCCAAATTCCCACCTGAGATCTATTTTCAAATTTTAAATTAAGTGGTTCTTTTTACAATACCCTAATTTTTCATTTAATTCTCTTGTGGACAATTTCAAATTTAAATTTTAAAAAAAAATTATGAGGTTAATTAAAAGAGCCCTAATTTTTAAAATTAAATTATTTCTTTCAATTCTTAAATTTCAACATTTAAATTGAAATTTTAAAATTAAATTATTTCTTTCAATTCTCAAATTTCAACATTTAAATTTAAATTTTAAAATTAAGAGGTTATTTAATGAAGCCCTAATTTGAAATTAAATTTTTATTGGATAAATTCAAATCTTCTAGTGGATAATTAAGATGTTATTTTCAAAGGCCTAATTATAAATTTAAATTTCCTAGGAGGTTGCATAAATTGATTAATAATTTTTCTAAAATTTTGAATTATTCAAATCTCAAATTCTTATTTTCAAATTTTCATTCCACATTTTTCAATTTAAAAAAAAAAAAAATCAATTTTGAGTCTCATTAATTTAAATAAATTAAGAGGTTTTATTTATAAAATCCTAATTTTATTTTCAAATAATTTGCTTGGACTTAAATTTCAATATTCATCATGGTAATTAATGGATTTGACCTATTTTTAATTTCACACATGAGTATCACTTTTTACATATATTTATTATAATCATGTGTTGGATAATGGCTACTTTCACTTCATGTTCTTTTCATTCATAACACTTGGACATATTGCAATTTTTGAATTTCCAAGTTGATTCCTTTTCATAGATTAGATCTCAAATCTTTCATTTTTAATATATGTTGTGTTATGGTGATGTTATTGGGCAAATGTATTTCATACATAGATCACCTAAAAACTTTTGTAGATCCTAATCCTAGAGATGACAATGAGAAACCTAATACTTGTACCTCTCCTAGGGTATCTAATGTGAATGAAGAAATAACTAATACTCTATCAATTATCTCTCTAATGGAGGGAAAGCATCAAAGAGAAACATGGCCCCATCTTCTTCTCATACACATGCCCTTACGCAAAGGGGGCAAGGTCAAAAAATTGGTGTTTCTATCTCTCTAGATCTTCCTTATTTTCCTAGAGCCTATCTTAAACATCAAAGCATTTGTAGAGAAGATGATGTCATTCATTTCATTGACGATCTCTCTCCTCATATAACATTAAAAAATATCGAGGCCCTAGATGATAAGGATATTCCTTCCCCATCTACCAAAGAGGATATACATGATGAAAGAAAGGAAATTTTTTCTTCATAAGATATTCCTTCTTCATCTACTAATCCTTTCATTCCTTCTAAACATCCTTACACTAAAAACTATGTTTCACTATGTTCTTTGAGATTGCATTATTCATAACTTGATACCTTTTCTTGCATGGAATTATCCTTCATGCGAGCACATGTTTGTTCCTTGATTGGAACCTATTTCGTTCTTGACATGGTGCACCTTCTATGAATAATCTCTCCCTAGAGAGATTTTGTAAACCTTCCCTCTTCCTCTTTCATTCTCTTTAAAAAGTACGTCTTCTTTTCCATAGTGCTATTTATCACTTGATGCCCTTTCTTGCATAGAGTTATCCTTCATTCGAGCACATATTTGTTCCTTGGTTAGGACCTATTATTTGTTTGAAATGGTCTGTCTCTTATGAATAGCCTCTCTCTAGAAGATGTGTAATTTTCGTCTTTATCATCTTACTTGGGGGGCAAGGATGGCTTTTTCACCTTCCCTCTTTCTATCTAATATATCACTATTCCCTTTTAGGGGTTGCATTTTTCATGTGTTGATATCCTTTCTTTCAATGACATATCTCTTATGAATAATCCCTCCTTAGGGGAATATGTGATCTTTCTTTCTCTCTCTCTCTCTCTTTGAAGATTACCACTTCTTTTGAGATGCATTTTACATAAATTAATGTCTTTTCTTGCATTGGATTTTCATTCATGGTATATTGTACATTTCCTTACGCTTAATCTCTCCTTAGAATATTTTGCAATTATTCCCATTGTCCCTACACTTGAGGGGCAATGATTGATTTCTCCTCTCTATCTCCTCTATAACGATCTACTTTTCCTTTGTAGAGTGGTGTTTGGTCATGATTTGGTTTCATTCCTTGTGTCAAGTTATTGTTTGCTCAAGGATTCTCTCTTATACAAGACATGTAATTGCTTGGATATAACCTCTTCTTCACTTGGCAATGTATATCTATCTTAAAATTACCCCTCACATTGGGTAAAAAGTGTGTCATCCTTCATCAAGAATCTCTTTCACCTATAAATAGGAGAGAGGTATGGATTCTTGTTCTCCTTTCCTTCTTTTTGGTAGAAGATGTTAAGTTTGTTCAAGATATCTCCTCCTAAAGGTAGATGTCTTTCAAGAAAAGATCTCTTCTTCTCCAAGGACCTCCTTTAACATTTGTTGCAAGATATCTCTTTTTAAGCTATTTTATCCTTGCTTGAAGAGTATATCCTCTCTAGCTTGGATTTATGACATTTTTGCTTAAACGATATCTCCTTGGTGTTGAAGGTAAGGTATCCTTGTCTCTAGCTTATTTAAGACATCAACATAAAACTATATTGATATCTTAAGTGGGGGCACCCATATTGCTCCCTTTGTACCATATTGTACTATTCTCTTGCATATCATTTTTGCATGTCTTAAATGGGGTGTTCATTCTCGAAGCTAGAGTAAAAACATTTAGAGAGAGATGCTTCACACTTGAAACTAGACGTAATATTTGATATATGTCTTAGATGGTGTTAACAGATCACCAAAAATAGAAAAGTCTTAAATGGGATGGCCTCGAAACCAGGTATGTATCTTGGCCACTTGGCATTTACACATTTGCATTTACATTACATGTGTTAAACAAGTTTAAGCACACTAAAAAAATAGACCAAAGACTCTTACACAAGGTTATATACACTTGAAACCAAACATCACTTGCACACATGCACGGGGATGGGTGAAACTAGCTAAAAACAACTAGACTATTCTTACTCTCCTCCCAACATGGATCACCTAGATAGAAACATCTAGGGGTGAGTTGTCCATGTCCTTTCTCACCATGTATCACCTAGATAAAAACATCTAGGGGGAAGTAGTCCATGCCCTCTCTCTCATCATTCTTCTCATGGATCACTTGGATAAACACATCTAGCGTGTATTCGTGCTCTCTCTTATTTCTCTCATGAACTCATAGCTTGGCTATTGATAGTTTATGGATGATGCTCACTTTCCTCTTGTATGTGATCATTTGTGTTCATGAAATGTCATTTTCAAGAATGATATTAGTTGAGAGATTTTGATATCGAGGTCTGTTTATGTAATTGACTTGAGGTTTTGTTTTTCGTCTTTAGCTTTGAGGTCTTGTGTGCCTTTGCGTCTTTTCCTTTGTTTGTATTTTTGTCTTCTTTTTTTTTCTTATTGTTTTTGTCTTGTTTATGTTCCCTTGCATATTTTTGAGTGAGTTAAGATCCTAATATTGGTGGCTTAGTTCCTCAAAATTAGCAATATCTTATCCTCTTTGTGATTTTGCTCCAAATTCTTCATGTTCTTCTCTCTTCTTCTACTTTACCGTGAGTATTTACATAAGATCATACTCCTGCTAAAGAGGGTCCTAAATGTAGCATCCTAAAATTGCAACCCTTGCAATTTTCACCGTATTTTGGGCCCTCACCTTATCGGTCTCACCCCATGCTTGATTAGGACTTGTGTTTTGTCTTCCCTATGCAACCAGACTTCATTTTTCACCTTGCACCTTGCATGGCCACCTTGGGATCCCCTAAAGGGGACCTATCTTGGCCCTTCTCCCTTTGGACTTATCTCAAATATGAGTGGGAAATAAACCCCTATGTCAGCCTCTATAAAAAAAATCAATATTTGACAATAGGCAAGTATATAAGAAGGTCTTCCCCTCTCAATTGGATATACATTCATGAAAGCAGTATTGGACCTCAAACATTCAAGCATTCATCATCAAACATTCTTCAAGGCTGCATATTCTTCATCTATCCATTGGGGCAACATTACTTCATTCATTTTCAAGAATGTGTGTGTGTTAAGGTTTTGTCATGTTCATGCCATTTCATACAACATATGTGATTACATTCAAGAAGCAAAGAATCATTATCATTTATTGCAGATCTGAAGGTATACCTTTCCATTATTTATTTTAGGTATTTGCAGTATTTTATTCAAGGTTGATTCCTAACCAGGGTTTGACTTAGGAAAACCCCTATTCCCAACCCCTTTCTTCTTCTTTCTGTGTGCAGGAAACAAGTGCGCAACTGTACTTCTAGAATTAAGCTTTATTTGCGGAGATAGAAAAACCCTTTTTGATGCATAGAAATTTTGGAGGACCAAGTGGAGGGTGTCCCTGTCTGGGCACATGGTCCTTGCAACTTTTGCCCAATTTCATAGCGCAACTCTGAATTATCTCAAACTTCTCAGATTTAGGTGCACAACTAAATCTCGAATCTATAGCTCGTTGTTTTGCATACTTTGTCTTCAATTTCAACACTTTACTTATTCAACTTACAAAAGAGGGTCAAACACATTCCAATCTAAATTAATCTACTTAGCATTCAGTCCAAGTGCATCATTTAGGATTGGATCTAGTAGATTTATCCCCTCTTTTGGATGTAAAGTTTCCTCAAGTAAAAATTGGCTTGGTGATTTCCCCCTTCCATGTGGTGAATTTGCTAAGCTCCAATTTTCCACTTGACAAAAATAACTCATAATCATCTATAATGCAAAATATAGTGGTTCCCATATTATAAACTAAACCATTACAAAAGGCTGATTTTTCATACATAATATAATTCCAAGAGAGCATATCTTATGCAATTTCAAGAATATCACAACAATCCTTCAAAAATCCAATTAATTAATTTTAAATAATCATCACAGGGAAACACAAATTGAAAAATAAGTCTATGGTATGACTCAGACTGATGAAAATTTCAAAAACAAGAAGAAAAGTAAAAATAACCAGAATCACGCATTTGTAAACTCTTTTATAGTGCATTTGCACATTCCTATTGCACATTTACACATTCTTGTCATGCATTCATTAATTCTTCCAGCACATTTGTGACCCAGTTTCGTGCATTTGTTACACAGTCTAGCACATATAACAAATATTTTAGTCCATATTTCAAACTAGTAAAATACAAAATAAAACATGAATACAATTCATAAAAAAACTCTAAAAAGCTCAAACAATATTTGACATAAACAAAAACAATTCAGAAAGAGATGCCTTTACTCATAGACAAGGTAAATAACTCCAAAATAATAATTATATTCTCAAATCCAAGTCCACAACTAAAATCAAAGCCAAATAAAAATTTTAGAGAAGGAAAATATAGTCGTAGAGAAGACTCACTACCAAACTCTTATTACTTCAATAATTAAATTGCAACAATAAAAAATACAAAATTCAAAATACAAACAATCAAAACTTAATACAATCTCCTTATACAAGCATGAAAATTTAACACAAAGAATTAAAATACAACAAGAACCCAAAAATTCCCATATATGCAATAACTGAAAATTCTTATTATAATAATATTAATAACTATAAAATACCAATTTTCTCCCCAATTAACCCAATATATAATTTTTAGACACAATGTAGACAATCTATTCTCTTTTTAAAAACTTTAGATGCATAAAATAAATTTAGATATAGAGATAATAAATTCTCTAACCTGGAAATTAGAAGAAAGGTCTAAGTCAGGAGAAAAGTTGAAGCACAACCAAAATTATAGAAAATTCCAATGCAATCCATAGCCAGAAACAAATCTCCTAATATGCAAGCTATAATAAACAACTGCATAGAAAATCTCTTCAAAATCCAAAAGTAATCTTTCACTCGAAAATCCCAAATCACCGTAAATTTGCTAGAGCAATAGTGCAAAACTTCCCCAAAAATGTCACATACACAATAATAATGCAACAATCCCTTAAAAATTCTCAAAAAGCCCAAAATAAAACATAAATAAAAAATCCTAATAATAATAATCATAATAATAATCTTGCATGCATAAAACCAAATTAGAAATTTCAATGCAAAGCATAAAGATCACTCCACTTCCACCTTTGAAAACAAATTAAAAATAATAAATACTAAATAAATTTCTCAATTAATCAATAAAGCCAAATAAAAATAATAAAAAAATAATTAATTAATTAGCAATTTAATATAGAAGCTCTAAATAAAATAATCAATCAAAATCCCAATTAAATATAAAAGCTCTAAATAAAATAATTCCAGTCAAACAATTTATTTAACAACATTAAACTCACAGTAAATATTAATTATTAATTACACAATTAAACTTATAACATTATTAATTAATTAATTACCACAATAAAATCAACCCACATAATTATTAAATAAAATACCACATAACCAATATACTAGAATTGGCAAGGTATCGATTAGGCCTAGAATGTGATAGGACATTATATCATTCTTTGTTTCAACTTGCCTTTGGGATAAGAGACACACTCAGACTTGTGAAGCTAGGTGGAGTTGATGTCTAGTACCTACAATCCTAAATAACACCAAACATGTATGCACTGTGTGTGTGTGTGTGTGTGTGTGTGTGTGTGTGTGTGTGTGTGTGTGTGTGTGTGTGTGTGTGTGTGTGTGTGTGTGTGTGTGTATATGTATATGTATATGTATATGTATACATATTTTTCATTTTTAACCTAATATGATCTCCATTATTTGTGTGATCCTATCTCGTTTTGTCTTTTCCATTTTTGCTCCAAATATTTCCATTTTATTCCCATTACAAGTTCAGGGTTACATTTTACCCTTCATCCCCCTTGCGTTAAAGCTTTCCCTTGTCACTTTTATAGTGATGGTTTTCCCAATTGTGTCTCCTCCTAATTCAGTCCTCCCACTTTGCCTTTTCCATTTTCTATCTATATATTTCCCTTGTGTTCCTACTTTAGGTGTTTAGGTTTCATTTTGACCTCTCCTTCACCCCCCTTGCATTGGATTGTTCCCCTCTAATTCGAGTGATGTATGTTTTTAACCAAAATCCCTATCATGATTTTAGGGTTTTTGGCCTTCTTTTTAGGGTTTTGTCGCTTCCCTCTTTCCATTTTTAGTTCAATTAAATTGTCTTTCCTATCTATCCCTATGTTCAAGTTATATTTTGATCTCTTCTTTGATCCTATGACATCACATTCATCCCTTCTCTGCTTGTTGACCTGCTTTGACCCAGTTTACTTATTGCTCAGTTTTGATTGAGTTGCCCTAGTTTTTCGATCTTCATTCAAATCTTCTTGTTATATATCCAAACTTTCCTCTTCTTTCCAATTTCACCAATTTTGACCCAAATTGACTTAATTTGACCCCTTTAAGGTTGTTGGACGTCAGTTTTACTAACTTGTTCTTTTTAGTTTTAATTAATCATTTTATTAATTAAGCCCCTAATTCTTCTTCTTTAATCATTCATTGATCCTCTTCCCTTTTAATACAAATTAAATAATATTGCATTACTTAATTAATTCTGATTTATCCCCTCTAATTAAATAATGTTAATTAATTAATTAAAGGTTCATTTCATAACCTATAGTTGAATAATTTATTTAATTTCCTAGTTATCTTCTCGTATGAGGATAATATCTGTTTGTTTTAATTTTTCGTTGAAAATATCCTACCGGTTTTCAAAAATAGAAACATTATGTCAAGATTCCTCTTTGATTTTCAAAAGTCCTAATTTTTGGAAACATCTCATTATTTTTTCAATTTTAAATTTGAAAATAAGGTATTCATCCCCCAAAATCTACTATTTTTTTCTCCTCTTTTTCCTCCATCTCCTTCATCCTTCCTTGAATGAGAGCTTTGCCATGCGTTTAATATCCTCTATCGTGTGCTTAATTTGGTCTATCCACCCGATCAAAAATATTTTTGATCCTACCCATCAGTCGAGTCTTCAGTTTTCTATAAATTGAAGCTCAGACTTTCTCAATCATTTCATCTAACTTTAGAATTGTTATTTTGCTAGTTTCTCAAGCAATCATCTAGTTTTCAAGTAGCTTTATTTTGACAATTTATCTAGCAATCATCTAGCTTAATTACTGTTGTTTTATCATTTAAACAATCTTTAGGTATAAAAAATTAATATTGCATAATCACACATTCCTAGTATATATCACATATCGCCCCTTCACTTTCATCTATTTGATGCACTTGACATAATGAGAGCGACATAGAATTATTAGAGATGAAAGGAAGAAAAACATGGCTTCATTGAAAATTTGAGGTTTGTATTTGTGTTTTCATTTCGTTTTGATTTTAATAGTCCTATTTGTCAAATTAGGAAGGTTTTAGCATGAAATTATAGTTTTGTGATTAACTTAGATAAGTTGTATGTATGTTTGGTTTTAATATTGATTAACCACACCTATTTTCCTATGTATACATCTACTAAACCTTACATGAACACGCAGCCAATTTGATTCTTATCTGATATTTTTTTGTTAATTGCAGGTTCCAGAAGGTCAAAAAATCTTGATTTATGTGCCTGACATTGGTCTTGTGCAGGTGAAACCAAGTCCTACATTGTTGGCTAGGATTTATGTGGTCTTGGTGAAGGTTTCTATACCCTTGGTGAAGCTTATTGTGTAGTTGGCGGTTTGCTCTACACAGTTGATTCTTTGCGTTATGCAGTTAGAAAGAAAGGTTGGCTAATTAGCTCATCTTGTATCTCATGCTGGGTTTTCAATAAGTTTTTCATTTGCAGGGTATTTATTGGTCTAAAAAGTTGATTTGAAGGTTTAATGTGCATGATTGTAGGGTTTGATCAATCAAACCCTTAAAATTGAACAACAGATTTTACTTAGATCCTAATTAGGCTTGGATTAATCTTTCATTTATTCAAACAACTTTCACTTAGATCCTAATAGGCTTGGATTAATCTTTTATATCCTCAACAAATTTCATCTAGATCCTAATTAGGCTTGGCTTAACCTTTCATTTTCCCTAGAAATTGCACCTAGATCCTAATTAGACTTTGATTAATCTTTCATTTAATGCTACAACTCACATTTAGTTCTTAATTAGGTTTTGGATTAGTCTTTGGTTTCATGTAGCAAGTCACACTTAGATCCTAATCAAGAGGTAAATGAATCTTTCACTTCAAGTAACAATCTCAATTAGACTTAACTAGGAAGTGAAATGATTCCCTTCAGTTTTCATTATAATCATCTTTAGCTTAGAGGGTTTAATCAGATGTCATGATTCAAGATGGTTCTTCCCAAATCTAATGTTACCCTTTTGCTTCAACCTGACCTATCATATGATAGTCACCAAGAGGACATTTTTACAGGATTAGGTGAACTAGCTTGGGAAACCAAAACTAGTTACACTTAGTACATGAGAATAAATTTTTTCATAGAAGAGGTGGAAGCCAAAGCTGATCATATTGAGAAATGCTTAAAGAAAAAAATTGAACAAGAGATAGAAAAACAAAAATTAAGGGAAGAAGGGACAACCTAAGCTCCACCTCCTCCTAAACCCTGATAGGGATCTTGTCTTAGTATTCTTAAGCATCCTGCATCTTTAACTTAGAGAGTGTCTCACATCTTTAGTATAGGAATTTGTCTTGTATCCTTGGAAAATGAACCAAAAAACATAATGTCTCATATAGTGAAGTTTAGGATTTTAGAGAACCATAAGAGAGTAGAACATAAGAGATTGACCAAGAACTTTCAAAGAACACAACTAGCTTAGACACTATTCACCAGCCCCGACATATCTATCACTCTTATGACCCCTAATTACACCATATGGATCATAGAACACCATATGACCCCTAACAACACCATATGGCTGCTTAGGATACCATACGACCCCTAATGACACTATATGGTATCCAAAGGGGTCATATGGTGTTAGAAGGAGTCATGTCATGTACTAGGATGTAAAAAGGGGTCATATTTTGTCATATAACCCCTAATGACACCATATGAGCCTAAGGGGTCATATGGTGTCATAAGGGGTTATGTCATGTACTAGAATGTTAAAAGGCGTTATGTGGTGTCCTAAGGGGTCATATGATACCATATGACCCCTTAGGACACCATATGACTCCCAACAACACCATATGACCCTAACGACACCATTTTATTGATTATTCATTGTGGTCTCTTCTTCAATTTCATTAGGTTCATTTAGTAAATCAAATTTTGTTGGTGCATCTTTATCGTTTGTTTGATTATTGATTGTGATTTCTTCTTCAATCGCATTAGATTCATTTGGTTGTACATATAATTGAGATATTGTGGATGACATATTTTCTTGTCCCATTGTTCTTAGTTCACATAATTTCTTCATACACTATCTTTGTCTTTCATTTTCAACCTCTCATTGTTTGATTGTTCCTCGCTTGTTATTTCCAATCGTTAATAACGATTGTCCTAAATAAAATCATTTTGCACTAATTAGAACAACAATTCAATCATTTGAAAACATGCAAAACAAAATTTCCCTTACTTTGACATATAAAACTGTCACAAAATCACAGTATTAGTTGCAGTGGGGCCTTCAACGACTTCAAAAACTCCTTTTGTGGTCGTTGAGGCCATTGGCTAAATAAAAATATGTGCATGAAACACGTACGAGTTATATTTAGTTAATCCATACGTGTAATTATTCCCTAAAAATACCCCAACAGGGCAATGTTCATAATTCCCATAACTCGTATGTGCTTTTTATGTTAAAATACTGCAGCCCTGCAAGGCTATGGGCCCTCAACCACTGCACTCACACAAGGGATTTGGGGAGGAGGGCCCATAGCACTGTGGGGCTGCAGGGTCCATGTCCCCTTCTTTTTTAAATAAAGTTAAAATAATATAAATTAAAATAATATAGAATAATTAAAATATAAAAATAATTATATAAAATAATTAAAATTTAGAAACTATAAAAAAATTAAAATAATATAAAATAATTTAAAATAAATAAAATATAATCATACAAAAAAAAATATTTTGAAGGAGAAAAATAATGAAAATAGTATCATAATTAATGTATTCTATTGATTATTTTTTATGGATGGGAAGGGGAGTGAGGGAGAGGGAGATAGAGAGAAAGAGTGGGGAGAGGGAGGGAGGGAGAGAGAGTGAAGGAGAGATGGTATGTGAGAGAGAGAGAGAGAGAGAGAGGAGAGAGAGAGAGAGAGAGAGAGAGAGAGAGAGAGAGAGAGAGAGAGAGAGAGAGAGAGAGAGAGAGAGAGTTGGGGAGGGAGGGGGAGTGAGGGAGAGGGAGAGTGAGAGGATGGGAAAGAAAGGGAGATAGAAGGGGGGAGGGAGAGAGAAAGAGTGGGGAGGGAGGGAGAGAAAAACAAAGAGGGTGAGAGAGAGAGAGAGGGATGGTAAGGGGAGTGAGGGAGAGGGAGATAGAGAGAAAGAGTGGGGATAGGGAGGGAGAGAGAGAGGGGGGAGAGTGAGAGGATGGTAAAGGAAGGGAGATAGAAGGGGGGAGGGAGAGATAAAGAATGTGGAGGGAGGGAGAGAAAAAGAGAGAGGGTGAGACGGATATCATACATGGTCCTAAGGGGTCTGAATGGGTCCAAAAAAAGAGAGAGGGTGAGAGGGATATCATACATGGTCCTAAGGGGTCCTAATGGGTCCACACATGTGTTAGCACACCATATGACCCCTTAGGACATTAGACGGCCCCTTAAGATATCATATGGTCCTAAGGGGTCATGTCGTGTGCTAAGAGGTCGTATGGTGTCGTTATGGGTCTTCGGGGTCCTAATAGGGCTACACATGTGTTAGAACACTGTTGGTTAACAAATTTGTCCTTCTTAAATACCTTTTAAAAAATGACTCCCAAATGCCCAAATTGAAAGACAAAAACAAGAACCAATAGTTGAGTCACTTGCAAAGGGGAGTGCAAGTTCTCTCTGAATTTTGATATGAAGGTACAACTCCCTTCATTGGATAAAAATATATATTTTCTGAATATGCTTTTAACTGGAAAGTAATAAAGGCAACTAACATCTACTCATAGCCATGACATAGATGTGAATAGTAGATTTATAATGAAGTGAATGAAGATAAGTAAAACACAGTTCAATTACCCACACCCACAAAAATATCCTTTCTAATAGAATCAAAATTCTCTAGACTCTAATCGAGTCTCTCTCATGCCTCAAAGGACAAGGGGGATCAAAAAGCCCAGGCAAAGAGCTAACAACAGATTTCTTTCCAACATACAAATTATTTCTGAAATCAAAGTTTTAGAATCAAATGCATATACACAGTTTGATGTAACAGAAAATGAAATGAAAGGTAATTACAAGAGAAACAAAGCTCATAGTAATTAAAAGAAAATATTGACAGATACACAGATCAACAAATCTTCTTTATTTCATCAATGCCAAAATATGTGCTCACAGACTCAACACTTTTGAAAAATAAAATTGTGTAGTCTAGAAAACTACGCTGCCCTCTCTTTTTATCAACATAAAAGAAAACAATCCTCACTCTTTTCTTTCATTACATATATATAGCCTCTTTTTTTAAGAGACTTTCAGTTATCAATAACTGATTCTTGAAAAGATTATTTATTTCCTTCTCACTTAACATTCCCGTGAATACAATTATCACCTTTAGGGAAATAAAGCTCAAATATTCTAATGTATAATTTCCCTTGCTAGCCTTGGTGAATAGTTTTTCACTTATAGGTGAAAATACTTGCCCACTTTCCCTAGTGTTTGAGTTTATATGAGTAAAAACCCAAGTATCTCCCAATTAATGTGATTGTCATTGATAGTTTTGATAGTGTTGTGCTCTGTTATCCATATCTTATGAACCAGACATAATGTTAGAAATATCTCCAGTGAGAATTTAGAAAACTAGGTTTTCTAAAACATATCAAAAATTCATCAATATTCAACAATTGAATTGAGAGTTATGCCCCTTGCACAAAGACTGATTTTTCTGTGTCAGAAAATTCATGGCTACAAGTTGCATTGAAAACTACAAATAGTATACATTCCAAAACTTACACATGGATCACCACTTTGAGCTTCCATTTGAAGGAATGAGCTCTATTTTAAGAGGAAGCTATCTTTAGAATATAGGAGGATTGTAACTCTTTAGATTGTTTGTAATACAGTGCTGCTGAAACAATTGTTTGAAAATGTTATCAACTTCCATCCTTTGTTATCAACATATGGATTAATAACTAAATTCCACTTTCAAGAAGCTGGATCTTCCTTTGTAACATGAAGGTTGGAATTTGTATGTGTTAGTTTGTCTATCTTGAAAGTCATCCAAACACATTTACTCTCAGCTCGGTGATCATTTTTAAAAACATCACTGTCATTAAAACTGACATTAATCAGCTCCAGGAGCACCTCTGAAATACATTGAGCCTTAGACAAATTACCATTATCAGCTTGTTTGGTAAATCAACATGTTATACTATAACTCATGCCAATGTTATTGGATTATTAAACTCGCTGAATTTTGAACTCACACACTTTGAACCTGCATCTGTTTAATCTGATGAATCTTTGAACTCTAAATTTGAACTTGCGAACCTTGAACTTTGAACTTTGAACCTTGAACCTTGAACCTTGAACCTTGAACCTTGAACATATGGGGTTCAATTAGAAGGTTCAAAATTACAGACTTTTCCCAAATATGATTCATTAATTACTTTGTCTAAACATTTAGCTGTGCATTGAACCTTTGAACCTTGAACCTTGAACCAAAGAAGGTTCAAAGTTCAAGTTCAATGACGAAAAATTACAAAGACCTTACACTCATAAAACTAAAGCTGTGATACAACCCGCTCTAGTTGAACTCAAACTTTGAACTTTGTAGAGGTTCAACCGACAGGTTCAAGTTCAAGAAAAACTTCAACAAGACAAAAAAATGAGAATTATACAAGGTAAGACTAAATAAACACTCCTTATTTGAGGATGCAAGAGACATAGTGCAAGCAAAAATATGGAGGGTAACAAACACCATATGACCCCTTAGAACACCATATGACCCCTTAGAACATCATATGCTCCGAAGGGGTCATGTGTTAGAACATCATATGACCCCTTAGGACATCATATGGCACCTTAAGATATCATATGGTCCTAAGGGCTCATGTCGTGTTCTAAGGGGTCGTATGGTGTCGTTACAAGTCTTTGGGGTTCTAATGGGGCCACACATGTGTTAGAACACCATATGACCCCTTAGGACATGATACAACCCCTTAGGACATCATATGGTCCTAAGGGGTCATGTGGTATCCTAAGGGGTCATAGGGTATCGTTAGGGGTCTTGTGGGGTTCTAATGGGTCTGCACATGTGTTAAAGTACTATATGACCCCTTAGGACATCATATGACCCCTTAAGATATCATATGGTCCAAAGGGGTCATGTCATGTGCAAAGGGGTCATATGGTGTCGTTATGTGTCTTCGGGATCCTAATCGGGTCACACATGTGTTAGAACACCA
This sequence comes from Cryptomeria japonica, assembly GCF_030272615.1. Lineage (NCBI taxonomy): Eukaryota > Viridiplantae > Streptophyta > Pinopsida > Cupressales > Cupressaceae > Cryptomeria > Cryptomeria japonica. The sequence goes on from NC_081411.1 coordinate 239,131,894, forward strand.
TATGATCCCTTAGGAAACCATATGATCCCTTAGGACATCATATGGTCCTAAGGAGTCATGTGGTATGCTAAGGGGTCATATGGTGTCATTAGGGGTCCTGTGGGGTCCTAATGGGTCTACACATGTGTTAGAGCACCATATGACCCCTTCAGACACCATACGATCCCTTAGGACACCATACGACCCCTTAGGACATCATATGGTGTGCTAAGGGGTCATATGGTGTCGTTAGGGGTCATGTGGAGTTCTAATTGTGCCACACATGTGTTATAACACTATATTACCCATTAGGACACCATATGACCCCTTAGGACATCATATGCTCCTAAGGGTTCATGTGGTGTGCTAAGGGATCACATGATATCGTTAGCAATTGCGTGGGGTCCTAATTGGGCCACGCATGTGTTACAACACTATATGACCCCTTACGACACCATATGACCCCTTACAACACCATATGACTCCTTAGAATATCATACATGGTCCTAAGGGGTCATATGGTGTCATTGGGGGTCATTTGGGGTCCTAATGAGGCTGCACCTGTTACAACATCATATGACCCCTTAGGACATCATATGGTCTTAAGGGGTCATATGGTGTGCTAAGGGACCTTATATGATGTCATTAAGGGTTATTTGAGGAGAGACAGGGAGAGAGAGAGGGAGAGAGAGAGATTTAAAGAGGGTAGGAATACAATGTACTAAGATATTGAGAGACTATATATGCATATATTTTACATACATATATGTACACACAAACACATATTTTTATATATTAGAATGTCTTTATATTGACATAGCCTATACAGAGGTTTTGTTCTCTCCAAAATGCATACTGGTTTTGTTCTCTCTAAACCCTGTATGCGCTATTGTTTCTAAAAATACCATACGTGCTATTAATAACACAAAATCCGTACATGTTTAGTGCATTTAGGCTTGTGATTAGGCTTGGATGATAAGGCTCAGGGTTGGAAGTTTGATTTTGTGAGATTTTGCCAAGATCTAGAGGCAATGGAAAGCACAAATAAGAGAGAACAAAATAGATGATATGAATAAACTGTATTCTATCAAGATGAAAATACTGATCAACTAGATCATCAATCAATAATTACATACAATATAGATGAGCCTGCTTATATAGGCAAGGCTATATGGATATGTGAGCACACAAACATGACATGAGGCTCAATAAGAAATAAGGGTAGGTAGGAAATAGTGTGGGTAGGTAGGAGAAACAATAAAATATTCCACATGAGGTGGATTGTAACAACAAGATAAGATCAACACCATAAATGGTGGAAATTCTCCTACACACACTATCCCAATGTGGCACAAACACCCAACTGTCTCATACCCAAACTAATATTAAATGCATGTACCTAAGTAAACTTAAGTATGGTGTAATAATATCCATGATGAATAATTATTGACACCAATAGATTTCCTTCCATTTCCCTCATTTTTGAAGTGTTTTCTTTTATCAAATTGGTTTCTCGACTTTGTTATCATCAAGTTTACACCTCATCATCTGGGCATTTCTAAAATTGCCACCATATTTTCACCTATCTTTTGAGCTTTCTAACCATATAATTTTTAAAAATTTTTAACAACATTAATATATTAATCTTGAATTTCTTTTACCAGTGTCTCCATAGTTCTTAGAGACATATGTGTACCATTTTTTTTAATAACTCTTGATCTACTTATCCAAAAAAAATTAAAAATTATATATTATTGTAGTTCACTTGATTCTTTACACTTACAATTTTTTGTTTTGCATATTCAATTATTTTGGTGCAAGTTATGCTTCGCGCACGAACAGGTACTTGATTTCAGGTAGTGCCCATTTCAAAAAATCATTAAAAAAAAAATACTCAACAAAAAATTATAAAAATATACACAACTTATAGTGCTCACTCTTAGTTATCTTTCTACAAAAGGATTTATAAAAATACTAAATATAACTATGACTTTTTTGATACACACGCCTGACACTATGTTATGTTTTTTAGGACAAAATCAGGGATTGTTTTTCGTAAGTGAAGGATTCGATCCCCTTAATCTTATCCAATTTTGAAAAAAAATAGTAGTTTGGAAACTAGATTCAAAGTACTACAATCTTTGTTCTTTGAGTATCTTCATATTTTGAGTGTATGACTCTCAATTTTTTCCTTCAAGTTTAGGTTTAGATGATTTTAGGAAAAAAATGTCCACTTATACCCCCTTTTTTGCACACCATCTTGGTGCATTTACCCCAAGATTTTGTTGAGGGGATTATGTTGATAAAAAATGGTATCTAGATGCTAGTCCAAAGATCTAATGGTGTGACCCATTATCGTGATTTTGGAAAGTATATCTTGGAAGATAGAATAGTCTTTAGGGATATTATCTAAGGGCTGAGTCCCTAAATGGAGATATAAGTATAGATAATAGATCTATTCACAATAATAGAGGAGAGGTAGAAGAGTTTTATATGATATAAGATGTAAGGAGATATAAGGAATGTACTCAATATGTTGACATATGAATATAAACATATCTAATTATTGAAGTTGATTATGACTATGATGTTATCTTTATATTTAAGTACTTAAAATAGATCTATAATAACTCTGTGTACCACCTGTAGGTATGTTTTCTGTTGTGCCAAAAGCTCGATCTATCAACATCCACTACAAATGCCAAACTTACCCATATCCATGGGAGGCAGTTAAGACATGTCTCAAACCTTGCAGGAGGTGCTAACCACCAAGTCAACAATCTCACCCTCAGCACTGACCGAGGGTTCCACATCGATGGATGAATAAGATCTCTTGGGATTCAAACCCGTGACCCAAGGCCCTGATACATAAATCCTCTGAGAACAAAACTCTGGTCCATCTCCCCTAGATTTCTTGCTAATAGATCCAAATGAGAAGAGAAGTAGATTGAGGAGATCCTTCTCCTACTAAAATGATAGGAATAATTTCTCTCAGATAAATGAGAAAAAGATAAAGATACAAACACTTGAGTGGTGATCAATATATCCAAAGAAGCATCAAATGTATAGATAGTGATAGAAGGAAATGGTACCATCACAAAGGAACCTAATAACTAGGTAATGATCAATTCAAAAGATACAAAACACAGGGAAATAAAGAGAAATCCATATCAACATGTGATAACATTGGAAACACATAAACTGCAGATTGGGAAACCCCATTAAAAACAATTATTGATGATATAATACATCAATCCTTAGATGAAGTTTTGGATAGAGAAGAATAAATATCATATTTGAAAGACCATTTGGATTCTATTGATATCTTAGAATAGAGATGCATAACTCTAACAATAGGAGACTTCATATTAACAATGGACTAGTTAAGAGAAAGAATGGAAGAAAATTAGATAAACAAGAAATGGATGAAGATGCACTAAAACAAGAACAAACATCAATTAAAGCCTATATGTTAAGATCTTGATCCATGGGGAGAAATAATTCCCTTGGAGAAAAATATAGATGCTCACATGGAATGTTATGGACACAAATGCCCTTGACAAAAGGTTCTTGGTCCAGTGTTAGGTAGACACAAGCAAGGAAAATTTTGTACTTCTCCAAGAACAAAATAATCACTTAGAGAAGCAGATCCTTATTTAAAGATTTCAAGGGATGGAATGATAGTTTCATAGAATTCATCGGTTCCTCAGGAGGATTAGGGATTTATGGTGTACACATATGGTATCCGTCACTATTACCGATTTCTCCACAAATTGGGAAGCAACAAAGGTCAGAACTTTAAACTCAAATCTATAGTTTTCATCCTTCAACACATATGACTAATTAAAATAGAAGTTTATAAGAGTAGTGTTTGGTCTATTATTAGCAACCAAATTCAAACTATTTAAGACAACTGTGTAGCTGGAGGAGATTTAAATGTGATATTGGATCAAAGGGAGAAGATGGGTAGTTAGGAAAAATCGCTCAATCATAAAAAGATTTTATTATCATTCATAGAGAACAATGGACTAATTGATTGTGTACCATCAAATGAAACATACACAAGGAATAATCATAGAAGCAACTTTACCAACATAGTAGAAAGGATGAAATGATTCCTAATTACTAAATAATGGATGAATTGGCTAATAGTACCCACATCTCTCATATTCATGAACCCCATCTTTGACCATTTACCTATGGAATTAGGGATCGTAGAAGAGGCAATTGGTCCAAAGCCATCATTTCAATTTGAAAAAAATAGCCGCAATGCCTAGATTTAATCCCCAATTTAAAACAGTGGTGGGAGGAACCTATCAAAGAGAATGAGGCAAAAAAATGTTTATTTTCTACAAAAAGCTCGAAAGACAAGGAAAAATTAAAAAATGGAATAAGTCTGTCCTTGGTAACAACTAGAGAGAATGAGGATGGTTAAGTGATGGTTTTGCGATTCTTGCAATTTTAAAGGAATCTAAGATATGAAAACTACGTCTTACAATAACTTAAGAGGAGACAAGGATACAAAAACCTAGTCTAAAATCGTTTATACGATAGATATAAAAAATAATTAGTATGATACAATTATGAATCTTGTATGAAATATTTGAGGAAAACCTAGTATTTAATATTTTACTCAATGTACTAATCAACAACAATATTAATTAAAATATAATCTATGTAAGGAGCCTTCACATGAGACAATACTAACACTTAGATATGAAGTAATACTAATAGCATAACAATACCTATGAAATACATGGCAAGCCAGAGTGGAGGAGGTGACTGTGGTAGGGCTTCTGAGAGTGTTGCCATGGCAAATGATGATGGTGAAGATGACCTAGATGGTTTTAGGTTTGCAGGAAGAGTGGGATTGGATCTGTGGTTTTCATAGGTCCTTCTTTTGAGGGTTGTGGTGTTCAAGATGGAAAAAGTTTACTTGTTTGGGTGGATTCTTCCTCTTCTTGCTAGTTTGTGGGTGTTGAGTTTCCTCTTCCTATTGATAATGTAGTTCCTATGTCAACTTGTGTTTCTTTTTGGGTATTAAGTTGTTTTTTCTTGTCCTCACTCCTTGGCCTTTCCTTGGGTTAGGCTCCCTTGCTTTTCAACTTTCACCTCTTCTTTCGAGTTTGGGGTGCAGGGCCTTTTTCTTATTTTTTGCCTTCTGCCCTTTATTGAGTAGTTTTTTTGGATTCTTTCTCTTTTTTCTGTGGGTACCTCTTTTATATCGGATTTAGTCCTTGTTTTGGGATTTTTTCTTTGATTTTGGTTGGAGCTTATAAAGTTCTTTCTCAGAGTTGGGGTTTCATTTTTCAGAGTCCATTCCTCGTGGAGACAGTGGTTCTTGGGATGTGGCGACGTTTCTTCTCACTTGGAGTTCACATGGTGGATCCAACTCGGTCTAACTGTTGTTTATTCCTTCTTTGGTGTTTCCCTACATAGTTGGTGCCTTCAGGTGGGGCTTGAATCCTTTTTCTTTATAGGATGGCATTTTGTGCATCAGTATCTTGCGCATTGAGTTTGTGGCTTGGGTTGGTATGATATTTGGATAATCATCTATTTCTCTACTTTTTCTAACCTAACTGTGGTTGTTTTTACCTTGGTGAGGAAGGCTAACTTCATCGAGGATTCTTTCAAGGTGGAGCTTCTTAGGGAACTTGCTGTACTCATTGATGTTGAAGAACCTATTGAGGTTTCTCTTACTATGGCATTCGTGTGTATGATGTAGTTTACTTTGAGTTATAATAAGTTGGATCATTTGGTGGATAGCAAGGTTCCTATTGCTCGGTGGACCCTGTTGATACTCCTACCAGATTTTCTACTCTGTGTTGTTGCAAATTCACTATGGTGGTATTTTGTGCTTCTATTGCTTCTAGTTATTTGAGTACTTGCCATATTTAGTTACTTGTGGGCATGTTGTGTTCCCTTGGTTTTGATGACATTGGACCTATCAAGGTGGTCCATGATGTTGTGTCTATAGTGATTTCTACTATAAAAGGTTGAGGGATGCCTTTGAAAACCCTATGAGTTTTTTTGTGCTAGTCAATTCCTTGGGTATTATGTTTCATGTTTTTTTGGAATGGCTAGATACTTTATCTACCATAAAGCTTCTGGGTTCCTTCAGATCTCTGTGGCATGTGTTGACATAGTTTTTTGGCACCTCTAGTACTTTGTGATTTCTGTTCTTGCTAGAAATAATTTTTGGTCAAGGTGGTCCTATAGGTAAATGGTTGTGGGGTGCCTTTAGAAATACACAATTTGTTGTTTGTTCCCTTGACTACTAATAAATATCATTAATTGGTGTTTTAAATACTTTGAAATATCTAAATCTACATCTTAATTTTATAAAATATCTTTTTTTACAAAAAAATATTTTAATAATTTTTTGACAAACATAAACTAAGAATAAATAATAAAATATCATAAATTGCATGCATTAATATTATCTAGAAGTAACTTCAATAAATATATTAAGGAATTAATTGACATCCATTATATCTTTGTTTTTCAATTTGCACGTGATTAAATTTTATAATCAATAATCTATTATAAATACTAAATAAATATATTATTGTACTTAATAATACACAAATAATTTAAATAAAATGTTATGAAGTTTCATTTTGTTTGGTAAAGAATAATGCTTTTATATTTGTTATTGTGGATTCTATTTGAATATGTAATCATATATTAATAGAATATTTACTAACTCAATGTTGATATAAAAAATTTAAATACATGTAAATAACAATGTTGACTTTATTTGTATTATTGTTGCTATTTAAAAACCATTAAGTCTAAACTTAGAACAATGAAATGTTGTTTTAAAATGTTTTGTATGCTTCCATGCATTAAACATTAGTGTCGTTAGAGAAATGAATTAGAGAAATGAATTCATTGTTAACCTCCTATAGGATTGTTGATTTATTCATCTATTCTTTAATAGTTTAGACCAAATCCTTGCTGATGATATTGCAACATCTATGGAATAAACCTACTACAATGCCATAGGGACCACATGAACATTGTCTAAATGAAGTTGTCTTACTGCCAATTTGATTAAACTGACCATTGAATAATCTTCCAACAACCTTAATTAATTATAGAGAAATCAATTTGAGAATTTTATGTAAAATTAAATTATGTGGGATCTATTGGGAACCTTCCCAATTATTGACAAGATTCTAAAAGAAACATACTGTACACTCTTTGATGACCCCAAGATCCTCTTGTCTTATTTGGTACTTAAATCATAGAGATTATGTTCTAATCACATCATACCTTTGTAGCATTGTTGAAGTATTTATAATTCTTATCTCCATCTTTGAGCCAAGACTCTCTAGACTTTTTCTTCCAAAAGACCTCTTCCTTAACAAAGATATCCATGTATTCCTTCATGATTTCTTACATCTAAAACTGTGCTTAATCCATATCAAGAAGAAGGATTGTGTTTCTTCATTGAGTAGGATCAATGTCAATTCAACATTGACCTTGGTCTTGGAAATGTTTTATTTTTTAGATAAGTTGTGGATAAGTGGTCCACTCCTAAATATAATGAATTTGAAAAGAAAACATTAAAACATGCATACCCCATAATAGAGGTCCCTCAAAGAACACATTAAATTCTTAAATCCTAGCTCATCTATTACCCATTTGCCACATATCTCAAGGAACAACTACCTCACCATTTTCTAAGTGAAGAATCATCACAAACAAACCAAAGGGACCTCGAATAAAGTGCTAATGAATCTTATCATATATCTAGTGGAAAAAGACCTAGCACCCTAACAAAATATTATTAGCAAATTAAGGCTCCAATACTATAGCATGTGTGGAATGAACCTCCAAGTGCATCTAGTAGAAAAGCGAGGCAATCCAGTGCAACAAATCATACAGACGAACAACCATCCCACAACATAGGATAAAAGAGAGTGAAGCATCATCAAGCAAAAAATATTAAAAATGGAGAAACCTAGCCCAAAAAATATAAGGAATTCTTATCATTCTCAATGATGTCTATGAGATTCACATGATCTACCATCATAATCAACTTATCTTCCTGGGTATTTTTGTTTGTTCCTTGATTTTCCAACTAGTCTGCCGCATTATTGGCCTTACAATATATATTGGAAATTGAAAATTTCATATTTTTGAGACTATCCCATACTCTATTAATTAAGTTATCCAATCTCCAATTAAGAAAACATTTTTTCCTTATCCCATTAACACATAATACTGAATCACCTTCTATGTCAACTTCCATCTAGCCTCTTTTTTGGCACTCTTCTAGAACCCTATTATGGTGAATGTCTTCTACTTCATTATTGATTAATATATCATTTGGTCTAGCCATCACCCACAACACTTCACCTTTCAATTGGATGAAGATTAGGTGGGTTCTCTCTAATTTTTTTTGACATTGGCATGAGACTAATACTTTTTAAAAACTCCTCATTTATCATGACTATGATGATGCAAAATATTGGCTTTTCCTTTTGAGGCTTCATCAACTTGGACCATCACTATTTATAGCCTTTTATTTGTCGAGAGAGGAGCTCCATGCCTAAAGAGGAGAAATTATTATTTTGAATCGAGAATCTGTTAGTATTAGAAATAGTCATTTGATGCTTCGCCAAGGATTTCTTATTAGGAGTGTTGAGAACCCTAACAATATATGAAGTGATCTCCATTGTTGTCTAGGAAGGGAATGTCCCTCATCAAATTTGAACATTCACATTTTATTTCACTTGACCTTTTTCTTCACCATCTTGAATTTTATTTTCTTGGTTAAAATTTCTTTTTTTCTTTCTCCATTCACCACAGTTGGGAGATGTTAGGATATATACTATTTGAGTGATTCCCAATTTGACAATTTGGGAAGAGAAAGTGTTCGTTCATCCAATCTTTTGGTGGCCTGGTCTAAGGTGAGGTTACCCTCCCAATTATCTTCTTCTACTACCTACATTCATTGTTATAAACCAAGATGTGTGTTATCCTCTTAAAGATCATGAAATAAAATTGAAGTATTTTTATTATGTAACACCTTATTCTTGGAAGAGAGCTCAATAAGGTCATGAGAAGCCTCATGGGAGGAATCTTAGGTGTAATTATTGATTGAATTTAGAGGATTTGGAAGTGTGTGGAAAAGGATGAATGTCTAGTATTAGAGTCTCATTGGCTTTTTAGGTGGAGGAAATCAAACGATGACCACCATATATAGGGGAATAAGTAACTAGGGATTTCAACCAGCCAATTAGATTTGTTGCTTCAAAATATTTTTTCTAAGGTAAATAAGGTTGAATGATATTTCCTTTCATCTCTATGTTGAAAATATCCTCAACAATTAAGAGGGTTGTAGAGCTATTTGAAATGTATTTAATACAATTCATTGACGAATGACCTCTATTCAAATAATCAAAATAGAGAATTGGAAGATAATAAATCTCCACCTTTTGTTTCCATTTAATAAATTTAGAAATTAGTTCAAGCTCTTTAGAGTGAGGTTAATTAAAATCCAATTCAACACAAATACAAGGATATAGATGAAAAATTCCTCGTCAATAAAATTCTCATTTAGGCTAATAAAGAATCCTAAAGCATCTTACATTTCTCAAAGGAATCCCTCATACCAATACTTAGATCTGGAAGATTACAAAGCTGGGTCCACATCAACATTTTGCCTAAAACTCGAGTAAGAGGGTTTAAATTACGTTTATAATCCTTGACAAAGAATCCCAACCAATCCATCACCAAAAATCAATGAAATATAATATTCTTTTTTTAATTCAGTAAAAGCACACTCCACCAATAAGAAGTAAATGGGCAGATATTTTAATTTAACCCTATTGGACACATCCTAAAAAATAGAAATTTGAGCGTGCTCCCCCCTAAAATCATTGAAAACAAATAAAAAATCAAAACTTTTTTTAAAAAATTGTGTAGAATGGAGTCTAGTTTCTAAAAATGTAATTTTTTCAAAATTTGACGAACGCGTAAAAATCTATACCCAAAATAGTGCATGTTGGTTTTTGACAAAAAATGAACACACTAACAAAAGAAATTATAGATGAAAGACTTAACGATATCAAAATTTAAAATAAATTACATTTTTGGATAGCTAAGAGGGAGCTCAAGTTTACCACTGTATTTTTTTTTAACTTCATTGAAACACGTGCAAACTTGATGGAGAGCATGACCCAAAATATGTCAAAATTTTCAATGTTCTGACAAAAACATGTCTCTAGCCTGAAATGGTCATCCAAACCTTTGGGTTGGATGCCCAAGGCAAATCCAAACCATAGGTTTGGTGTTTCCCAAAGCGGGCCATTTGGTGCTCACCAAATATGGCGAGCACCTTATTTGGGTTGCACCAAATGTGATGAATGGATATTCCATTTGGCACACACCAAATGTGGTCCATATTCTACATTTGGTGCATGCCAAATAAGGATGAAGAGGGAGATAGCTCGAGGGATAAGAGAATAAGGGAATTATCAGAGCTAGAAAGGGGAGGGACACAGAAGAGTATGTATCTATAAGAATGAAGAGCCCGAGAAGAGGTAAGGGGAGAGAGAGAATATGAGATCTAGTTCTTAGAGCGAGATGGAACTATGAGGGAAGGGAGATAAATAAGGGAGAGGTGAGATGGGGGTTTCTATGTACACATTTGGCACTCTCCTTATTTGGCAAGCGCCAAATGTGGAATAGATACATACTCTTCTTTGTCCCTCCCCTCTCTAGCTCTCACAATTCCCTTATTCTCCTATCCCTCGAGCTATCTCCCTCTTCATCCTTACACCCATCTAATTCCTTCTCTCACCTCTTTCACTCAATTTTTTCCTCACTCCCTCCTCTCTCTAGGTCCTAAGGGGTCATAGGACACCATATGACCCCTTAGGACACAAAATGACCCCTAACGACACCTAAGGGGTCATATAGTGTCCTAAGGGGTCATAAGACACTATATGACCTCTTAGGTTACCATAGGACCCATAATGACACCATATTTTCTCCTAAGTGGTCATAGGACACCATATGACTCCTTAGGACACCATACAACCCATAACGACATCATATGGTGTCTTAATGGGTCATAGAACACCATATGACCCCTTAAGTGTCGTTACTTCTTAGGACACCATATGACCCCTTAGGACACCATACAACCCATAACAACACCATATTGTGTCCTAAGGGGTCATATGGTGTCCTAAAGGGTCATAGGACACCATATGACCCCTTACGATACCATATGACCCATAACGACACCATATTGTGTCCTAAGGGGTCATATGGTGTCTTAAGGTGTCATAAACACACCATATGACCCCTTACGATGCCATACAACCCATAATGACACCTAAGGGGTCATATGGTGTCCTATAGCCCCTTAGGACACCATATGACCCCTTAGGTGTCCATACGACGCATAAAGACACCATATTGTGTCCTAAGGGGTCATATGGTGTCCTAAGGGGTCATAGGACACCATATGACCCCTTAGGACACCATACGACCCATAACAACACCATATTATGTCCTAAGGGGTCATATGGTGTCCTAAGGGGTCATAAGACACCATATGATCCCTTAGGACACCATATGACCCATAACGACACCGTATTCTGCTCTAGGGGGTCATATGGTGTCCTAAGGAGTCATAGGACACCATATGACCCCTTACGACACCATACGATGCATAACGACACCTAAGGGGTCATATGGTGTCCTATGGCCCCATAGGACACCATATGACACCTTAGGTGTCCATATGACCCATAACGACACCATATTGTGTCCTAAGGGGTCATATGGTGTCCTAAGGGGTAATAGGACAACATATGACCCCTTAAGACACCATACAACCCATAACGACACCATATTGTGTCCTAAGGGTTCATATGGTATCCTAAGGGGTCATAAGACACCATATGACCCCTTAGGACATCATACGACACATAATCACATCATATTGTGTCCTAGGGGGTCATATAGTGTCCTAAGGGGTCATAGGACACTATATGACCCCTTACGACACCATGTGACCTATAACAACACCTAAGGGGTGATATGGTGTCTTATGGCCCCATAAGACACCATATGACCCCTTAGGTGTCCATACGACCCATAACAACACCATATTGTGTCCTAAGGGATCATATGGTGTTCTAAGGGGTCATAGGACACCATATGACCCCTTAGGACACCATACGATGCATAATGACACCATATTGTGTCCTAAGGGGTAATATGGTGTTCGAAGAGATCATAAGACACCATATGACCCCTTAGGACACCATATGACCCATAATGAAACTGTATTGTGTCCTAGGGGGTCATATGGTGTCCTAAGGGGTCATAGGACATCATAAGACTCCTTACGACACTATATGACCCATAACGACACCTAAGGGGTCATAAGGTGTCCTATGGCCCCATAGGACACGATATGACCTCTTAGGTGTCCATACGACCCATAAAAACACCATATTATGTCCTAAGGGGTCATATGGTGTGCTAAGAGGTCATAGGACACCATATAACCCCTTAGGACACAATACGACCCATAACGACACCATATTGTGTCCAAAGGGGTCATAAGACACCATATGACCACTTAGGACACCATATAACCCATAATGACACCGTATTGTGTCCTAGGAGGTCATATGGTGTCCTAAGGGGTCATAGGACACCATATGACCCCTTAGGTGTCCATACAACCCATAAGGACACCATATTGTGTCCTAAGGGGTCATATGGTGTCCTAAGGGGTCATAGGACACTATATGACCCCTTAGGACACCATACGACCCATAACGACACCATATTGTGTTCTAAGGGGTCATATGGTTTCCTAAGGGGTCATAAGACACCATATGACCCCTTAGGACACCATACGACACATAATCACATCATATTGTGTCCTAGGGGGTCATATAGTGTCCTAAGGGGTCATAGGACACTATATGACCCCTTACGACACCATGCGACCTATAAAAACACCTAAGGGGTCATATGGTTTCTTATGGCCCCATAGGACACCATATGACACCTTAGGTGTCCATATGACCCATAACGACACCATATTGTGTCCTAAGGGATCATACGGTGTTCTAAGGGGTCATAGGACACTATATGACCCCTTAGGACACCATACGACCCATAACGATAGCATATTGTGTCCTAAGGGGTAATATGGTGTCCTAAGAGATCATAAGACACCATATGACCCCTTAGGACACCATACGACCCATAATGACACCGTATTGTGTCCTAGGGGGTCATATGGTGACCTAAGGGGTCATAGGACACCATAAGACTCCTTATGACACTATATGACCCATAACGACACCTAAGGGGTCATATGGTGTCCTATGGCCCCATAGGACATGATATAACCTCTTAGGTGTCCATACAACCCATAACGACACCATATTATGTCCTAAGGGGTCATATGGTGTGCTAAGGGGTCATAGGACACGATATAACCCCTTAGGACACAATATGACCCATAACGACACCATATTGTGTCCTAAGGGGTTATATGGTGTCCTAAGGGATCATAATACACCATATGACCACTTAGGATACCATACAACCCATAATGACACCGTATTGTGTCCTAGGGGGTCATATGGTGTCCTAAGGGGTCATAGGACACCATATGACCCCTTAGGTGTCCATACAACCCATAACGACACCATATTGTGTCCTAAGGGGTCATATGGTATCCTAAGGGGTCATAGGACACTATATGACCCCTTAGGACACCATACGATGCATAACGACACCATATTGTGTCCTAAGGGGTCATATGGTGTCCTAAGGGGTCATAAGACACCATATGACCCCTTAGGACACCATACGACCCATAACGACACTGTATTGTGTGCTAGGGGGTCATATGGTGTTCTAAGCGGTCACAAGACACCATATGTCCCGTTACAACACCATACGACCCATAACGATACCTAAGGGGTCATATGGTGTCCTATGGGCCCATAGGATACCATATGATCCCTTAGGTGTTGATACGACCCATAACAACACCATATTGTGTCCTAAGGGGTCATATGGTGTCCTAAGGGGTCATAGGACACCATATGACACCTTAGGACACCATACAACCCATAACAAGACCATATTGTGTCCTAAGAGGTCATATGGTGTCCTAACAGGTCATAAGACACCATATGATCCCTTAGGACACCATATGACCCATAACGATACCGTATTATGTCCTAGGGGGTCTTATGGTGTCGTAAGGTGTCATAGGACACCATATGACCCCTTACGACACCATATGACCCCTTAAGACACTGACCCATAACAACACCTAAGGGGTCATATGGTGTGCTATGGCCCCAAAGGACACCATATGACCCCTTAGGTGTCCATATGACCCATAACGACACCATATTGTGTCTTAAGGGGTCATATGGTGTCCTAAGGGTTCATAGGACACCATATGACCCCTTAAGACACCATACAACCTATAATGACACCGTATTGTATCCTAGGGGGTCATATGGTGTCCTAAGGGGTCATAGGACACCATATGACCCCTTACGACACCATACGACCCATAACGACACCTAAGGGGCCATATGATGTCCTATGGCCCCATAGGACACCATAAGACCCCTTAGGTGTCCATACGACCCATAACGACACCATATTGTGTCCTAAGGTGTCATATGGTGTCCTAAGGGGTCACATAACACCATATGACCCCTTACGACACCATATGACCCATAACGACACCATATTGTGTCCTAAGGGGTCATATGGTGTCCTAAGGGGTCATAAGACACCATATGACCCCTTAGGACACCCTACAACCCATAATGACACCGTATTGTATCCTAGGGGGTGATATGGTATCCTAAGGGGTCATATGACACCATATGACCCCTTATGACACCATATGACCCATAACAACACCATATTGTGTCCTAAGGGGTCATATGGTGTCCTAAGGGGTCATAAGACACCATATGACCCCTTAGGACATAGTTTCAGTAGACTCGGATCCAATTGCTCGTGGCAACTCTTTCTCGGTTGCAACAAAAAGCGTAAGATGAGTTCAATGAAAAGTTGCAAAATGCGCCATCTTTCAATCCGCTTGTTGCAGCACCGAACCAACATCTCATACATGTCAAGGTGGCCAGGTTTACACTAGAAATGCCTTCTTTTTGCTCTCCAACTCGCCCGATCGTTGTGGGCCACACCCTAGCTGCAAATTCACCCAAGTGCTCAAATTGCTCAAAGTTGTCAATATTCGGCATCGCATTTCTCGACGCCCATTAATCACAAGAATGATCCATCTGATCCTACGAGGTTGTGTTATGGCACTCTAAAAAAGCCTCTCTCAGGTTTGGTAGACTCGGATCCAGTTGCTCGTGGCGACTCTTTCTCGGTTGCAACAAAAAGCGTCAGATGAGTTCTATGAAAAGTTGCATAATGCCCCATCTTTCAATCCGCTCATCGCAGCACCAAACCGTCAGCTCGTACGCATCGGGGTGGCTGGGTTTACGCTAGGAATGCCTTCTTTTTGGTCTCCAATTTGCCCGATCATTGCGAGACACACCCTAGCAATGAAATCGCCCAAGTGCTTAAATTGCTCAAAGTTGTCAATATTCGGCATCGCATTTCTCAGCGACCGTTAGTCACAAGAACAATCCATCTAATCCCATGGGATCGTGTTATGGCACTCTAAAAAATCCTCTCTCAGTTTTGGTAGACTCGAATCTAGTTGGTTGTGGCGACTCTTTCTTGGTTGCGACAAAAAGCATTAGATGATTTTAATGAAAAGTTGCAGAATGCCCCATCTTTCAATCCGCTTATCGCGACACCAAATTGTTAGCTCATACGCATCTGGGTGGCCAGATTTATGCTAGGAATGCCTTCTTTTTGCTCTCCAACTCGCGCGATCATTGTGGGCCACACCCTAGCAGCGAAATCGCCCAAGTGCTCAAATTGTTCAAAGTTGTCAATATTCGGCATCGCGTTTCTTGGCACCCGTTAATCATAAGAATGATCCGTCTAATCCTGCGTGGTCATGTTATGGTACTCTAAAAAGCCTCTCTCAGTTCTGGCAGAACTAGATCCAGTTGCTCATGGTGACTCTTTCTCTGTTGCAACAAAAAGCATTAGATGAGTTCAATGAAAAGTTGCACAATGCCCCATCTTTCAATCAACTCATCGCGGCACCGAACCGTCAGCTCTTACACGTCGGGGTGGCCGGATTTACACCAGGAATTCCTTCTTTTTGCTCTCCAACTCGCCCGATCGTTGCGGGACACACCCTAGTAGTGAAATCGCCAAAGTGGTCAAATTGCTCAAAGTTGTAAATATTCGACATCGCGTTTCTCTATGCCCGTTAATCATAAGAATGATCCATCTAATCTTGCAGGGTCATGTTATGGCACTCTAAAAAAGCCTCTCTCGGTTTTGATAGACTCGAATCCAATTGCTCGTGGCGACTCTTTCTCCGTTGCGACAAAAAGTATCAGATGAGTTTAATGAAAAGTTGCACAATGCCCCATCTTTCAATCCGCTCGTCGCAGCACGGAACCGTCAGCTCGTATGTGTTGGGGTGGCTGGGTTTATGCTAGGAATGCCTTCTTTTTACTCTCCAACTCACCTGATCGTTGCGGGCCACACCCTAGCAGTGAAATCGCCCTAGTGCTCAAATTGTTCAAAGTTGTCAATATTCGGCATCACGTTTCTCTGTGCTCATTAATCATAAGAACGATCCATCTGATCCTACGGGGTCATGTTGCGGCACCGAATCGTCATCTTGTATGCATCGGGGTGGGTTGTGTCTTGGATTACAAACACATATTTAGGTTCAAAGCTTAAGTAACAATAAAATTTATGCAATTATTCATCTAATCATTTGTATTGCAATTATGGATAACCATGATAAATGATTTGCATTAACCAAAAAGCTACAAATCCATGCAACATTGTATATCGTTAAAACTATCAAATATATCCAATACAAACAAATAGGCTTGCCAAAAGCCATATGGACTTAGAATTTCACATATTCATAAAACAAAACATATGTTCAAAATTGCTATAAAGGCATACAACATGATATCCAATAAAGTAAAATAGGGGCTTGGCAAAAGCCACATGGACATAGAATGTCACATATTCATAATACAAAACATATGTTCAAATTTACCATATAGGCATACAACATGGTATCTAATAAAGTCAAATAGGAGCTTGCCAAAATCCATATGGTGATAGAATGTCACATATTTGTAATACAAAATATATGTTCAAAATTGCCATATAGGCATACAACATAGAACCCTATTCTATTCATTTCCTTCTAGGGGAAGGAAACAAATCATGAGATATCTTTGCTTGTCAATGGGATGGAGATGTATATGATGTAGTAGTCTTTCGAGTACGTCCACTCGACCTCCTCTCCAGACTTTTTTGTAACTCCACCTGATACAATGAAAAGAATGATGTTAGCATATACAAAAATTTAATTTTAGAATGACATATAATAGAATAGTCACTTACCGCATACAAATAATCATGATGTTCATCCACAATAGGTGCACGTTCATGATCTAGAGTGACAAGCCCCTCCTGTAAGCATCACAATATAAATTAAACTAAATACAAGTGTCATTAAAATTTTCAATAACATATTATTAAGATAACAAATGTAATGCTAAATTTACTAAATTTACAAATATGTCTCATACTTCTGTTAAAGTAGTTGAACTTGCTACTGCTGCAGCAACACCACGCTCCATTGATGCATAGATAGCAGGAGAAGTCTCTGATGTCAACATCTAAAAATTAAACAAAGTATATTTATTAATCACCAAAACTATCTATATTATTTAATAACATCATTAAAGATAAATTGTTTACTTGGGTGAAAGGTTGTCGATGAAATACACTATGAGGTGTTGATGTTGAAGCTCTAGCATCAAACTATTTGACATCCAGAATGAGTAATTAGAAAATTATTCACATAAGGTTCAACTATCTACATATAATAATTATATTTCTTCACTCGTTGTATACCTGTGGAGTCGACGAAGTAGTGAAAAAGGGTGCTACAGGAATGTTGCTAGTATTGTGAACACGTTGACCCTGATTTTTTATCATAATAATTTACTAATTTAGATATATTCTCAAATTTACATATAAGATTTAATAAAAAGAATGAAATGAACTTGTAATGAAATTCACCTGGGTATCAATGCCAAATGTTTCATTCAACAAGGATTCTGTCATGTCAATGTTCTCTATAGCAAACTCTGCTCATGCATGTGCATTCTTAGAACTATTAGGATCATAAGTGCAAAGAGAACCACAAGATCGACAAAAATGAGCTGGAACTCGATGCCTAGAAGAATCAACATCATGACTCGCATCACCCTCTACTAGAGGCCTAGCATACTGTATAAGGGTTTGAGTGAGTGAACTAATCAAGTCTAGAGTTTCGACCTCAATACTCTCCTTCACAATGGAAGGAATAATAACATGCTCCACCATAGGTCTGGCCAAGGGTCTTGGTGGGAGATTTGGATCATGTTATGCACCCTCTCTATCATGTGAGGAACCCCCACCTCTACCTTGGAAATCTAGAAAATCAAAATAGTTTGGGATCTCATTAAGGACAAACTCACAGTACAGTTTGCTCAAAAAGTATTGGGGTACCTCATGATTATTGCATGGGGGCTGATCAAATACCATCCACCACCTATCCCAAAAATTGTTCTTAATCCCTTCATGATGACACCAATGAATAGGGAATCTCCTACATCCAGGGTGGAAAGGTTGATTCATTTGGGGGTCTTTAAAAAGAACACACAAGTCAAATTTATTAATTTTCTTTTTCTTCACTGCCGCATATGATAATTTGTCAGCATAAAATTGTTTTTGTTCTTCCTTCTTACAGGACCAAAAATTTATTTGCCCACTCACAGATTGTATGTGAGATACAATAGATTGCAAAGAACTGGCAAGGTTTGTCCTATGGGAGTTTGTTTCAGTGGGATCTTTTATCCTTGTGATTAAACCTTCAAGCACTTTTTGGCTATTTTCTATTTGACCTAATAGGTTTTCTTGTGTACCTATGGGATGTCTAGGGATTGTAGGAGGTTCTTGATGTGCTTCTTCTTCAATATGGTCTTCATTGGGAGGTGATTGATGTGCTTCTTCTTCAATATAGTCTTAATGAGGAGGTGATTGAGTGTTTTCAACATTTTCTTGTCTAATATCATTTCCTGATAATGAAAATAAATTTAAATCAATAAACCTAGTTTAATCATCAAATTAATAAAAAAATGACAATAAAAAAATAAAAATACATACCTCTTCGAGCTCTTCGATGGCATGGTGGCATTTTGATGAGAGATGGACAACTTAGTGCCCAATTTCAAGCTTTTACAAAGGGCGAGCGCAAGAAAATGGCACCCGAAAATGCCAAAACATGGGTTTGGAATGCAGAATGCATCCAAAATGCGGAGTAGGTTTTTTTTTAAGTTTACAATGCACATAAGGTGCACGCCTTATGTGCTTTTTAGTTTTTTTTTGAAGTGTGGCACCTTTTTGGTACCACAACTTCGTGCATATACCCTACACAAAGACCCAAGAAGAAAATAATACCATCGAAAAGGATCTAGACACCACCACAAAATTACGTACAACGGAAGCAAATCCCACTCCAATAACTCCCACGCAGGGTAGCCAGACCGCAACGCACAACCAATGCCAACCAACTATTGCTAGAATAGAACTAGTTCCAAAAAGGAGGTCCTCAACATTCGAATATCATGCAGCCTTAGAAACTCATGAAATCCCTCCTCTGAACTAGAGAAGCACAAAAAAATCCAGAGCTATCAAGCATTGCTACAAGGGGAAGTCATGGAGGAGAATCCAGAAGGCAAAACCCATAGAAAGTCTAAACCCAAACCAATACATTGATCCATCAAATAAAAGAAACATGGTAGGTACAGTTGGCTCTAAAGATAATTGTAGATGGATCCCTCACAACAACAAAATGAGCCACTTTTGGAAAAAGAGACTAAGATCTAGGGAAGAGGGAGAGAAAACCTCTTGATGGAAAAGAGAGAAAGACATGAAAACCTGAAAGTTGCACATAGCTCTAGAAAATTGTAGTTGTTGGAACCACAAGTCACCACCCCACAAATAGGGGAGATTCTCCAACATTGAGCACCCATCTCACACCTCACATGCATATGGGAGAGCGATATAAGGGAGGCAGGGGAAACCCAAACAACCCAACCTCCAGGATAGAGAAATTGGGCACCCAAATAAAACTACAAGACCCATTAACCCAAACAAAATAATGGCTGCCCACAAACTCATCACCTCTAAGACAGGAAGGGAGTAGAGTATAGAACCCATCCAGAGGAAAGTAAAAATAGAGAGAAAATGAGGCAAAGTAACTATTAAGACCTCTAAAAACTCCACTATAGAATGAGAATAAGGTTCATAGCCACCTGTTTTCGCATTCTCCACAATAGATGCATTCAGACCAATGCCTTCATCTTGATCATCTCCATCTCCTTTATCTCAAAATTTATCATCACTTTCATTTCTCATATAATATTTTTTTAATATGAAATATGCAAGAAGAGGTTGCAACATTTGTATTAATTCAAAAAATTACTACAAAGAGTGAAGCTATAACTCTAGTTTCCATACATGAGCAATCCTAACTACTACATATTAGTTTTTAATGCAACTATTAGAAACAAACCTACTCTAATACAAGAAAATCACTTTGCAGCCCCATCATCAAATATGACTGAAAAAGAAGATCCATAATAACTACCTTAACCTAAATTAATGGATACATTAGTGGTACATATACTAGCCAAAATTGTTTGTTATTAGAGCAAGGATTATTGCTAAAGATAGCAAAAAATCCATCAACAAGTGGGGCAACCCTCAATGATTGGTTGTAACACCGAATTTGGTGTGAGACCAAAGTTGTATCCTACTGCAAACAATCATAACTATTTTATTTTTCTTCTCTTTTTGCAATGTATGCCAATCGTTGGCAACACCACCATCATTGATAAACTTTAGAGATCAAGATGTTATATGAGAATGAGTGTTCTCAAATCTTGAATAGTGGATGCCCTCTTCCAATACATATGACTCTATAGGAATATTTGCCACCCTATCCATTGTGGTAGAATCACAAATTTTAACTCAATTTGAGAAAAAATGAATTAGTTTGCTATGATAGATTTAGAATTGCCTTTGTATTTGGAGAAGGATCTTCCACTTATCCTCCCTTTTTCTTGTTTGGCTCCTTTTTTGGAGAGATGTCCTTCATAATGGGGATGTTTTCCATAGTGTAATGGTTCTAGGGGAGGTATCTATTTACCAACAAGCCTCTCTATTTGACTATATTTTGACATTTGGATATTTAGTGACAATATGTCTAGTTTTGCAGCATCTTTTGCATATGAAGGATAGACTATCATAGTCTAAAGGTTTTATCCAACTATGACCATTTGCATTGAGAATAATTTCTAGCAGTAGATTTTTAGAGGTGTCCAATTCCACTAAAATATGAGAAAAGGTCATGTGGATGAAATTTGAAGAATCTTTGTTTGTCATTAGTAAGTTTCCAAGGAAGTTCCCAATAGTTGTAAAGTAGTATTTGAAATAGTAATGAAGGGTAAAATTTGGAAGACAAACCCAAATTGGCATGAC
Organism: Cryptomeria japonica; assembly: GCF_030272615.1. Lineage (NCBI taxonomy): Eukaryota > Viridiplantae > Streptophyta > Pinopsida > Cupressales > Cupressaceae > Cryptomeria > Cryptomeria japonica. The sequence continues at coordinate 239,153,611 of NC_081411.1, forward strand.
TAAGAAAGATTTCGTGGATAAATTGAAGTGTGGATGCCAAGATTTTAGTAACAATATACATTGGAGCAATAACCAAACATGCAAGTGAAAACAAAATTCAAGAATTCTTCATAAAATCTAGATGATTCAAGAAATTTATCACAAATCTCCACTTGAATTAGTCATATGCTTCCTTAATGTCATGCTTAACTAAAATACTTAGAGCTCCAATTTGATGTATTGAGTGAATAAACTTGTAAGATTTGATCACTCCATCAACAATTAAATTTTTAGTGCAAATCCCATTTGTTACTCAGAAATGTTGGAAGGTAGAATGGTTTTAATATATATTTTTATTACATTTTACAGAATCTATACAAATTATTACAAAAAATAGTACTGAATTCATCTAGTGATGTGTGAAATAGAGCAATGAATGCATTGTTAACCTACTATAGGATTGTTGATTTATTCATGGATTCTTTAATAGTTTAGAAAAAATCCTTGCCAATGATATTGCAAAATTTATGGACTAAACCTACTACAATGCCATAGGGACCACATGAAAATTTTCTAAATGAAGTTGTCTTACTGCCTATTTGATTAAACTGACCATTGAATAATTTTCCAACAACATCTTATTTAATTATAGAGAAATCAATTTGAGAATTTTATGTAAAACTAAATTATGTGGGATCTATTGCGAACCTTCCCAATTATTGATAAGATTATAAAAGAAACATATTATACACTCTTTGATGACCCCAAGATCCTCTTGTCTTTTTTGGTACTTAAATCATAGAGATTATGATCTAATTTCATCATACATTCGTAGCATTGTTGAAGTATTTATAATTCTTATCTCCATCTTTGAGCCAAGTTTCTCTACACTTTTTCTTCCAAAAGACCTCTTCCTTAAAAAAGACATCCATGTATTCCTTCATGAGTTCTAACATCTAAAAATGTGCTTCATCTATATCAAAGAGAAGGACTGCATTTCTTCATTGAGTAGGATCAATATCAATTCAACATTGACCTTGGTCTTGGAAATGATTTGTTTTTTTATTTTTTATTTTTAGATAAGTTGTGGACAAGTGCTCCACTTCCAAATATAATGACATTTGCCACTCATCTCAAGGAATAACTACCTCGCCATTTGCTAAGTGAAGGAACATCACAAACAAACCAAAGGGACCTTGAATAGAGTGCTAATCAATACTATCATATAGCTAGTGGAAAAAGACCTAGCACTCTAACAAAATATTCTTAGCAAATTAAGGATCCAATACTATATCCTATGTGGAATGAACCTCCAAGTGTATCTAGTAGAAAAGTGAGAGAATCCAGTGCAACAAATCATGCACACCAACAACCATCCCACGACATAGGATACAAGAGAGTGAAGCATCATCGAGCCAAAAAATATAAAAAATGGAGCAACCCAGCTCAACAAATATAAAGAATTCTTATCATTCTCAATGATGTCTATGAGATTCACATGATCTACCATCATAATCAACTTACCTTCCCTGGTATTTTTGTTTGTTCCTTGATTTTCCAACTAGTCTGCTGCATTATAGGCCTTACAATATATATTGTAAATTGAGAATTTCATATTTTTGAGACTACCCCACACCCTATTAATTAACTTATCCAATAGCCATTTGAGACATTTTTTCCTTATCCCATTAACACATAATACCAAATCACCTTCTATGTCAACTTCCATCTAGCCTCTTTTTTGGCACTCTTCTAGAACCCTAGTATGGCCAATGCATTTTTCTTCATTATTGATTGATATACCTTTTGATCTAGCCATCATCCATAACACTTCACCTTTCTCACCTCTCAGAATACACTTGAAACTAGCTTTGTTCGACTTTCATTTTGCAAAACCATCAAAGTTCAACTTCATTCTACCATGCATCAGGGGGACACCACTTTGATTCCTTTTTTTAAAAAAAAAATTCTCCTCATCCATAATAGTGCAGGGAACCCAGAGGCCCTACCACTAATTCCCCATAGCCTCATCCCAATAATTGAACTTGATAATCAGCACTCGAGATACCTTATTGTTAAGATTTTTAATAATTATTTTGTTAATTTTCATAAGCAATTCCTGCTTTGAGCATTTTAAATCCTTTAATATTATACAATTTTTCCCCTTCCATATGTTCCACACCAACATGGAAGGGGAATATGTCTGTATGCCACCACATAAATGACTTTGATAAAGTTTTGGCCAGCCAAGCATGGAAGTGACAAAGTCTCCATTTGTAGAGCTACTCTAATTGAGTTTGCCTTGTAGCCAGTCCCAAACAACACTTTGATACCACTGGGTATTGCAAAAGTAGACGGTCATAGGATTCCTTGACTTCTTTACACATAATGCATTTGGTAGGCCCACAAACACCCACCCTATGGAGCCAATCACTAGTCGATATTTTTTTATGTAACTTCATCCATAAGAATGCCCCCACCTTGGGAAGAAGGTGACTACCCCAACAAAGATTATTCTACCATTCAAGTTTCTCTCTAACATTACACATGATCTAGTACCCATCCAAACCAAATACCTTCTAAACTTGGTCCCACACCAAATTATTTCATCTTCCTACTCATTTAAATCCACCTCACACTCCCTCAACAGAGCCACAAACTTGATATGCACCTCCCCATCAATCCCCAAGTCATCTAACTTACCCCACCATCACATCACCAAATATTTGGTCTCCATCCTCTTTACATAGTCTTCCACCTTATACCTCACCTTCTATATCAGGAATATATGTCTTAATTGTTTGATAGAGTTATCTTCACCTAGAGGAGGATAGCCCTCCCATGAATCCTCCCAAAAGTCCATCGAGCCACCATTTTTGATACTTCTATCAGTGATGAGATGATGACACTTGCACAAAAATTCCACACTACAAATCCTTGAGGGGGGTTGGCAATAGTTACAATCCTATTTGGATCCCTCGTATACAAATACTTATACTGCATTAGCCTACACCATGAATTGTTGTCCTGAAAAATATTCTTGAAATTGTATTTGTTTCACAATTTAAACTAAGCTTTGACATATTTTAATATAGAGAGAAAATGGAACATTTGGTGCCTACCTAAGGGGCTTCACCCTAGCTATTTTCATAAAATATTTAATTAAAATCCTTATCCTTCACCCACATATTTTCAAATGTGAATGAACATCTGAAAGGGAATTTACTCGAATAATGGTGACTTGTATAGGGAAAAGGTATGAAACCGAGCAAAAGATAATACAAAATTCAAAAGAGAATGTAAATATACTCATGTCATCTTGACATAAGAATCTATCCATCTTCTCCATTATATTACTTAAATCTAGTCAATAATTTATTCGTATACAAGTTCAATTTTTCAATTGGATGACGATTAGGTGGGTTCTTTCTAATTTTTTTTTGACATTAGCATGAGACTAATACTTTTTAAAAACTCCTCACTTTATCATGACTATGATGATGCAAAATATTGGATTTTCCTTTTGAGGCTTCATCAACTTGGACCATCACTATTTACACCCTTTGATTTGTCGAGAGAGGAGCTCCATGTATAAAGAGGAGAATTTATTATTTTGAATCAAGAATGTGTTAGTATTAAAAATAGTCATTTGATGCTTGGCCAATGATTTATTAGGAGTGTTGAGAACCCTAACAATATATGAAGTGATCTCCATTGTTGTCTAGGAAGGAAATGTTCCTTGTCAAATTTTAACATTCATGTGTTATTTAATTTGACCTTTTGCTTCACCATCTTGAATTTTATTTTCTTGGTTAAAATTTATTTTTTTCTTTCTCGATTCACCATAGTTGGGAGATGTTAGGATATACACTATTTGAGTGATTCCCAATTTGACAATTTTGTAAGAGAAAGTGTTCCTTCATCCAATCCTTTGGTGGCTTTGTCTAAGGCGAGGTTACCCTCCCAATTATCTTCTTCTACTAGCTCCATTCATTGTTATTGTTGGTGTAATTAATTATTTATCTTGGATATTATTACACCTTACTTAAGTTTACTTAGGTATATGCATATCATAGTAGTTTGGGTATGAGACATTTGGGTGTTTGTGCCACATTGGGATAGTGTGTTGTAGGAGAATTTCCACCTTTTGTGGTCTTATCTTGTTGTTACATTCCACATTCGGTGGGTGATCCACCTCATGTGGAATATTATATTGTTTCTCCTACCTACCACAACTATTTCCTACCTACCCTTGTTTCTCATTAAGCCAAATTTCATGTTTGTAAGCTCACATATCCATATAGTCTTGCCTATATAAGAAGGCTCATATTCATTGTATATATTGATTGATGATCTAGTTGATCAGTATTTTCATCTTGATAGAATAGAGTTTATTCCTTTCAATATTTTGTCTCTCTATTTTGTAATTTTCATTGAGCTCTTGATCTTGGAAAAATCTAACATGGTATCAGAGCTTAGAGGGTTACATTGATTTGTCTTTGAGAAGCATTTTGGAGGCTTCAATTTTTGGATCTGGGGAGCTGCTCTTTTTAGGTGCGTCCTACGTCAATTTGGACATCATGGTTGAATCTAGGAGTCTATTTCCATGAATTTTAACTATAAATTTAGCCTATTTTGGAGAAAGTCGATTTTGGAGGAAAAATTTAGCCTATTAAGCTATATGGTACGATTTTACTAAAAAAATGTGTTTTTTTCTGCGAAATATTTCAATATTTATTAAAATATATTTTTCACAGTTTTAATATTTGATTTTTTGTAAAAGTTTTATTAATAAAAAAAAAATTATTTATGGGGGTCTGCAGACCCCCCTCTTGTGCATGTACCACTGATTTTAATTTTTGTACGGCAATTTTTGGTGGCTCATGCCACAGTATCCCCGTACCCTCTGCCTTTCCATAGAGTTCGTACGGTTTCCAACAATCGCAACTTTACCAGCTCTACTCCCCGGAAGTTCGTGCTCCGTCGCTGCCGTGTGTTGTCTGCCAATGCCCCCACATTCCGGTCTCTGGCTACTTTCATTTCCACCAACCACCGTCACCTCCCGAACCTCCTTTTGGGATGCTTTGTCCTAGTTGGGGTGTCATGTTCCCACCACCTCTTGAACCTCCCGCTGGGATGCTTCATCCTCGTCGGGGTGTCGTGTTCCCGCCACCTCTCGACTTGATTTCTATGTCGACCGATGCAACCTCTACACCAACGCCGCTGCTTCATCTCAAGAGGAACCTACAATCCTGTCTTGACGGGCCCAAGCCACCATGCGACAACTTTTCACTGTTTCATTGAACCCCATCAGCCCAAAGTATAGCTACCCAACCACCACGTGGCATTTTTTTATTGGCTTGTCAAGCCATCATCAGCCACACGAGACAACTGCATCAACGCCATGTAGCAGACAATTATTTATTAGAACTGCCTAGTTGACAGTTCACATGGCCTCCACACCGTATCCATATAGAATGGTCACCCAGTCAATAGGGTGGTGAAGTTTTCCCGATGGCTATACAATCATCAATTTTAAGCCCACGAAATGCCGATGTCAGCACACGTTAGCATTTTTTTGAAAATTTGTAGGCCCCATTCTTGAGCCTTGCATTTCATCTCCTCATATTGATAGCACATCACCTCTTGGATTTGATGATGCAACTAGTGCGACAATTTTGCCTTCTTGTGATTTAGTGTAGTAAGATATTTTATGTCTTCCAGGTTTACTTCATTGGGATGACTACTTGACAGACATTGTAGGTTTGTTTATGGAGTCATACATTACAAATTTGGGAGACATCAATGATTACATTCATCTTCTCTTTGATGAAGATGATCCTTCTTCGATTGTTGTGAGGGAACACTCTAACCCTCTTGTGCATTCTCTACATGATCATTCTTTAGAGGTTGACATGATTGTGGATACTTTCTCACAACAGTCGGAGGAGGTGTCTTTATTGTTTCAGGGGACATGTGATTCTTTGGATATTGTTCTACATTCTCCTCCACTAGATCTTGGAGTGCCTTTTTCAGTAGTGTGGAGTAGTTCACCATCTTTGGAGGGGGTATCATTCAACATCAACATGGGGACACTTGAGTAGTTTTCAGAGATTCTATTCATCATGAGTTTTTTTCCAACCTCTTCCCTTCATGATTGGGGAGACTTCATGGATACACATTTGGTTTTGTTTCTTCCTAATGGGAGGAACATTGTTTGACGTTCGTGGAGCAATTTGTTCATTCAGCATCGAGCTTCTATCATTGGTGCAGATTCTAGATTGAGGTGGGGCTACCTAGTTTCTCTTCTTCTCTCATATGGGGTGGAATTTTTCCTCACATGAGGTTTTGTTTCTCACATGCTTCTTTGAGAGTTTCTTTGTATATAGTTTTCACCTCTCTTTTTGGGGGAGGGTTTTTTTCAATTGGGTTTCTCTTACGTTCCTTGCTTTATGAGAGATTGCATTGGTTTGCATGCATTTACATTTGTACATGGGTACCTAACATGGCCTTGTATCCGGGACCTATCTTGCATTGCTTAGTTGCATTGTATACTTAAGTGCATTCCCCTAAGTTGCACTTAAGGGGGGGTGTTGGTGTAATTAATTATTCATCTTGGATATTATTACACCTTACTGAAGTTTACTTAGGTACATGCATTTCATAGTAGTTTGGGTATGAGACACTTGGGTATTTGTGCCACATTGGGATAGTGTTTTGTAGGAGAATTTCCACCTTTTGTGGTCTTATCTTGTTGTTACATTCCACATTCGGTGGGTGATCCACCTTATGTGAAATATTATATTGTTTCTCCCACCTACCACACCTATTTCCTACCTACCCTTGTTTTTCATTGAGCTCTTGATCTTGGCAAAATCTCATAGTTATAAACCAAGATGTGCGGTATCCTCTAAAAGATAATCAAATAAAATTTAAGTATTTTTATTGTGTAACACCTTATTCTTGGAAGAGCGCTCAATAAGGTCATGAGAAGCCTCATGGGAGGAATCTTAGGTGGAATTATTGATTGAATTTATAGGATTTGGAAGTGAATGGAAAAAGATGAATGTTTAGTACTAGAGTCTCATTGGCTTTTTAGGTGGAGAAAATCAAATGAGGATCACCATATATAGGGGAATAAGTAACTAGGGATTTCAACCAGCCATTGAGATTTGTTGCTTCAAAATATTTTTCCAAAGGTAAATAAGGTTGAATGATATTTCCTTTAGTCTTTATGTTGAAAATATACTCAACAATTAAGAGGGTTGTAGAGCTATTTGAAATGTATTTAATACAATTACTTTGAAGATTACCTCTATTCAAATAATCAAAATAGAGAATTGGAAGATAATAAATCTCCACCTTCTGTTTCCATTTAATAAATTTAGAAATTAGTTCAAGCTCTTTCGAGTGAGGTTAATTAAAGTCCAATTCAACACAAATACAAAGATATAGATGCCAAATGCCTCATCAGTAAAATTCTCATTTAGGCTAATAAAGAAGCCTAAAGCATCTTAAATTTCTCAAAGGAATCCCTCATATCAATACTTAGACCCGAAAGATTATAAAGTTGGGTCCAAATCAACATTTTCCCTAAAACTTGAGGAAGAGGGTTAAAATTAGGTTCATAATCCTTGATGAAGAATCCCAACCCATCCATCACCAACAATCAATGAAATATCATATATTTTTTTTAATTCAGCAAAAGCATACTCCACCAAGAAGAATCCATTGGATAGATATTTAAATTTAACCTTAGTGTCCCACTTATGCATTAACCAATTTATAATTCTTGAATGGGCAAGCCATTTCCTAGTCCATTTGACAAAGAAGGCACATTCGTTTAGATGACACGCAATATGCTAATATTTTATGAGGTAATAATAATCACTTCACTTTTAACAATTTACAATATTGCTCGGGTTCAATTGGATTCTGATGATTAGGTGTGGCTTTAGGGGTCCACTATTATTCTTCAAGTATGTAGAGGCCCATGGGAAAAAGTAATGTGAAGGAAAATGTTGGAAATCTTACTAAGATTTATGTGTATAACCAAGAGGGATACAATTTGCACTAGTGGTCATGACTAAGCTCCATTTTCCTTGATTACCAAAACACAATTTGATACAATTCAGTGATTGGTAGATAATCTTGATCACCCTAGGGCTCTATTATTTCTCAATATTTTTATTTTCATCAATGATTTTTTTCAAATCACTAGAAATTTATAAAAAATCCTAGAAAATTTTGATGAAAATTAGCAAATATAACTATTATAATTATTGTTAATTATAAAATATATCAAGTCTAATGTTTAATTTAATATATTATAAAATTAAAAAATAAAATTCAAATATATGTGTTAAGAAAACTGAGAGTAGATTAAACAACAAACATAATTTAATAAAGACAATGAATTACATGGTTCATCAAAGGTGGCTATGTCCGTAGAAAAGTGAATTATTTTTTTTCCTTGAATGATCGTAGCAATTACATCAAGTTTCATCAACTTCAAATATTATCTTCATCAATTTTTTGTAAAACTTCTCATTTACAACAAAGAGTCAAAAGATATGGGAATGTTAAAGGTTGGGGAAATCGAAAGGGTGTGCTTGTTGGATTTCACAACTAAACAATATATTCTCAAGTGAAACTACCAAAAGAACAACTCACAATGAGAATTTAGAAATATTTTCCAGAAATATAAGTGATCGTATATGCACTCCTATATATGTAGTTACATTGCTAACAAATAGATGTATGGTATTGACATGTGGACTATTACGTCAATCGTACTTTTTATTTTTGGGGTTTTGACATACTTTAGTATAATTCAAAATAGTTTTTCTACATTAATTATTTTAACTAAATATGCATGACTTGTCTAATACACTGGTATAGAATAAAAGGTTTGTAAATAGTTATGTTAATGTTGTCCAAAAAATTAGAAATGGGATTTTTTTAATATAAAGTAATGGAAGGTAATTATAAATAAATAAATACCACTATTCGTGACATGGGCAATTACTATACATGAATCTCAAGAATCAACACTGAACAATCCAAGGCTAAAATTTTACAACTTTGTCTAGAGTTAATCAATAAAGGGTCTTCGAAGAGAACCGCCATTTAATTCCTTTGATCAATACATACAATATATACATTTTACATAAGATCAACCACTCATAATTTGTGATATAAATCCATTAAGTATTAGTTTCAATGTGTAGGAATGAAATAAATAAACAAGCAAAAATCTCTTTCCAAGCTCATTTCATACAACCAAAAGAAATCATGATGTACAAATTCCTCAAAATTAAAATTGTTACAAATCTTTCATTAGATTAAATATAAACAAATATATAATACAATTTTTTCTCAAACTTTTGATAAAAATATTTTATGTACAAAACATGTAGACAATACAAAAAAATAAATAAAAAAATATCTCTCTTAACATGTTAAACATAATATTCTCTGAGGTAATCATTGCACCTCCTTATGCAACGTGCGAGCAATTTCTAGACCTAACTAGGATGGATGTATTAAAGTGAGTGCCTGGCATCCATTCTAGCTTTGTTCTTCGGTTTGCCGATAAATTATTGAGAATAGAGGGCATTGCAGTAGAATGCAGAGGGTTTGCGCGAGTTAGACGATATCCCAATGCCTGAAAATCCTTTACATCGTCCGTTGACGTTGGCAACACACGCCAATCATATCTTTTAAAAGTTTGCTTTGCTGATTTTTATGTTGAGATGCAAATTCTTCTATCGCCATCCACTAAAAAAACAAAAACAAGTTATTTAATTTGAACCCCAGTTTAAACGAATATTGAAACTATCCAGCTTAACAATATCGAATCACCGCCGCATGTTTAAACGCGTACCTTGGCTGCAGAAATTTCGGTATCTTGCACCACAATATTAGAAGAAACGGATCTCAACATACACACGAAGAGCATATCCGATTTTCCAAAAGGGGCATTGTGACCATCCCTGCAGTTCATGAAGGTATAACTATTAGAGGGCTAAAAATTACTAGTTCAAACTCATCCTTCTTTGTACCAACTATGAAACGAGTTATAACTTTGTGTAATGAAAGTTTTGCTTACCTGAAGCCAACCACTTCTACCAATTCTGCATCAATCTGTAAAAGCACAGGAATATAGTTTGAATTATCAAAAATTATATTGCAAAGAAGTTAAAAATCCCGATTCAAAGGAAAAAGATGAGGTAAGTGACATTAGGTAAGTGACGTTTACCCCTGTTTCTTCGTGAACTTCTCTTATGGCCCCTTCCTTAATGCCTTCCCCCTACCAGAAACAAATTGCCCATAATATATTAGAGGGCTTCATGTAATTTCATGTAAAAATTGAAGTGTCATAAATTTAGTTTGATAACTGAATTTGACCCTGATACCTGGTTAATCCTTCATGTTGGCATCTTCCACAACCCAGAATCTTTGTAAGGTCCACACTTTTCCTGAACCTACAACCGCTATTAAAATAACATTAACGGGTAGTCATTATATTAATTATACATTTTCCCAGTGATTAAGAAAATCAAATCCTTTTAACACAAACAAACACTTAAAATACTCGACATCTTTTCACAGTTACATTGCTATGGAGCGGAGGAGAATATTAAGCAGAACTGCGCTACATTCGGATATACCTAATATTACAATTACCTGTCCCTCCTCGTTGAATACAAAAGCTGCAATTCCCACTTGATGTGAAGCATTATCAGGGATGGTAGGAGGAGTTTGAGGGATCCAATACACTAACATCACATATGAAGGCTCAGCATGGTGATACCAAAATCCCACCTGCAATTCACCAAACACTGTTGAAGCATAAACGAATGGCTTGGAGTGAGAAAAACATCAATGGTGTTAGCGAATTTTTGAAAAACCGACCTCAATCGCAACGGGGACTAGCTTCGCCTGGCCCTTGGGCACTTTAATCCACACCCCCTTCTTTCCCTGTATACCCATTGATCCAACAAGTGTTATGAATTGAAGGAATAAACTTACTAATGTCTTGAGAGATTTGTATTTAGAGTTAACAAAGCAGTAAACACTGACCTGGCGTGCCCAATGAGAAAGTCATGCCCTGAGCGAAGCTGCAAAACGAGTAGCATCGTTTTGCATATGCCCAATGTCAACAACCACACCATCATATCTGTCTTCCTGGGCTTTGAGCACTTCACATATTTCGTACAAAACAGTGTCAACATCATTAGTGGTAGCCGAAACCTCGTTTGTTGGGAATGCCATTGTGCAGTGTAAACACCGCCCGCCAAAAAAGTGTTCAATAACTATCGATGCAAATTGAATTTGGCTTCTGAGTACCCCTACGAGCAGGATTGAATTTGGCTTCTTCCTATTTCCAAATCGTGTGCAAAACAGATTGAATTAAATTAGCGCCAGTGCAATAATAGTATGTGGTAGAGTTTATATATGTGGTAGAGAAAGTTTCTGGGATTTCAGACGAATGCTTCGGCGCGGGTAACAACTAACTACCGCTACCCTTCCTTACAGCGTAAGCGTAGCAATAATGAAATTGGATACCTGAAAAACTTATCATTTAATGACGTTGTTCGTAAATTCGCAGAAAGGCTATTGAAACTTCTTGTTAGTGAACAAGTAAGCGCGCTAGGTACTACGTTTCAAGAATACAGAAGAGCGCGTGACTAAATATTCCAAGGCTGAAACAGTGATAACGAAGCAGTAAGCGTTTAACCCTGCCACGCAGGTTCGTGGGTCCTTCCCAGATCGTTCCGATTGCGACTCTCCGTATTTTATTGACATTCCATATATACTACGACTATTTGTTCACGTTGACCCTTCTGAAAACAAATAAATACTCTATAACAAGTATTGCATGGAAACAATCGGATGTGAAACTTTGTTGGACACTCTTTATCCTAAGCTTCACCTAATGTATAGTCACTTGGAGAGGAGACACTTACTAAAGCAGTAATTTCAAACAAAGAATTCACATATTATGCTAGACCACCCATAGATGGTGAGAGAGCATCATTTGATGCTTCAAGATAAAATATTTTGTTGAATAACATAAGAAATAAGTGCAATATATTATTATTTGTATGATTGCAACTTTTTTCTTATATATTTGCGAGTGTTCAATTAGCTAACACCATTTGTGGAATAAAGAGTATGTTTCATTCACCATGGGAAAGTATGCTTAAAGTTAGGATTTCATGTTTTATGTCCAGTAAATTCAAGTATAAATTGTATTGATTTAATATTATAATACGTTGTATTTATGGGGCCAAATGGAAATGGGCACCCTAACTGGAAGGAATCTCGAGATTCTTTGGGCATGACAAAAATAAATCATGTCACTTGAAAATTGTAGTATGGTATGTAAGATCATCTTTTCTTTGTGAGATGTTTAAGAGTTTTTATGAGATTGTAAGATGTATAAGAAAAATTATGATTGTAATTCCAATGGCGAAGAAACCAAAACAAAAGGACATGATCGATGTCGTTTAAAGGAAACACAAAGTCCTACCAAAACTCTTGAGCATGCTACAACACATCTGTTGATTATAAATATTACAAATACTCTAAACTCTACAACATTCACATCCTCTTGATCACTTCATCATCTTCATCAACTAATACCTAATGCCTAAAATCATTACAAAAGCGTCAATATATAGAAGTCTTTTGAAATTAGAGATTATATAGATGATTCTACAATCAAGACCGACTTGATCATATATTTAATATTTTTTTATTTTAACTTTATTTTGTTCCTTCTAGAATATTTTTCTATTAACAAGATTTTGTGTATATATTTTGTCTTTCTCATTTAATGGCTACATTTCATTAGTGAGAGAAATTAAATCTTTCAACAAAAAATATAAATGAGGACAACTAGGATTGAAATTTCGAGTGAAAAAATGAAAGATAGATGATGTGATGTAATGGGAAAATCTGGAAATAAAGGAAGAACAATGAATGGTGTGGTGGAAAAAAATGGGGACAAGGAAACCTCAAATCTCTTTCAGAATATTTTTTTTAATTTTTGTTAAAAAAGGTCAACGTGAACAAATAGTCGTCGTATATTGAAAGTTAATAAAATACGAAGGTCGCGAGCGGAACGAACTGGGAGAGCTTACCGCTTCATTAATCAGTGTATCAGAATCTGAATTTGCTTTGCTTTCAGCCTTTGAATTTTTTATTGTGAGATGGTCACGCGCTTCTCTGTATTATTATTACTAAGACGTAGCAGCATAGTTGTTCATTACCAAGAAGTTTCGATAGCATACTTGTCCCTAGCGCAGCATACTACTTCATCAACAAGAAGTTTCGATAGCCCCTCTGCAAATTTACGAAGAAAGCTAATAAATCATTTGCGTGTCCGTAGAATTTTTTAAGATAAGTTTTTCCCTATTTGTCGTTGCTTTGCATACAAGTTTTCAGTTTTCCTTTTTGGTTTGTGTAACGCTTACGTTGTAAGGAAGGGTAGCGGTAGTTGGTTGTTAACAGCGCAGAAGAATTCGTCTGAAATCCCAGAAACCTCCTCTCATTGTTGCCAATAATATATATATATACACTTCCCCCCTCTACAACATATTACTATTGCACTACTAATTTAATTTAGTCTGTTAGGAAGTAGCCAAATTCAATCTTGCTCACAGAGCTACTCAGAAGGTTAGCATCTCTTCCTGCACCACTATGGTTCCTTTTCATTTCATTGTGCTAGCTATTGAACTAGTTTTTGGCAGGTCGCTGCTTACACTGCACAATGGCATTCCCAACGAACGAGGTTTCGGCTACCACTAATGATGTTGAAACAGTTTTGAACGAAATATGTGAAGTGCTCAAAGCCCATGAAGACAGATATGATGGTGTAATTGTTGACATAGAGAATATGCAGAACGATGCTTGTCGTTTTGCAGCTTCACTCAAGGCATCACTTTCTCAATGGGCACGCCAGGTCAGTGCTTACTGCTTTGTTAACTCTAAATACATATCCCTCAAGACAATAATAAATAGTACCCTCAATTCATCATACTTGTTGGGTATACAGGGAAAGAAGGCGGTGTGGATTAAAGTTCCCAAGGAACAGGCGAAACTAGTGCCCGTTGCGATTGAGGTCAGTTTTTCAAAACATCGCTGCTACCATCGACGTTTTTTTCCCTCCAACCCATTTGGCTAGGCTTCAATACTGATTGGTGGATAACAGGTGGGATTTGGGTACCACCACGCAGAGCCTTCATATGTGATGTTAGTGCATTGGATCCCTCAAACTCCCCCCACCATCCCTGATAATGCTTCACATCAAGCGGGAGTTGCAGCTTTTGTATTCAACGAGGAGTGAGAGGTAAAGATGTAATCCAGTTCTTATATATTGTAGTTACTCTGCTTAATATTCTCCTCCTGTCCGTAGCAATGTAACTGTGAAGTGGGAAAAGACATTCACTATTTTGAGTGGTTGTTCGTTTTAAGAGGTTTTTTTTTCCTTACATAAATTATCGCGACAATGGCAATATAGGTTCTAGTAGTTCAAGAAAAGTGTGGCCCTTACAAAGATTCCGGGTTGTGGAAGATGCCAACAGGAAGAATTAACCAGGTATCAGGTGTAAATTTCCACATCAAACTAAATTCAAGACCCTGCAGTTTTTACATGAAATTACAAGACGATCACTAATGTACTTATCGGCAATTTGTTTCTGATAGGGGGAAGGCATTAAGGAAGGGGCCGTAAGAGAAGTTCAGGAAGAAACAGGGGTAAATGTCACTTACCTCACCTTTTTCCTCTGAATCAGGATTTTTACCTTATGTTCAATATAATTTCCGACATTTTTTTTTGATAATTTATGTATTTTCATGTACTCTTACAGATTAATACAGAATTTGTACAAGTGGTTGGGTTCAGGTAAGCAAAACTTTAATCATTAGAAAAAATTGTAACTTGTTTCATAGTTTGTACGAAGAAGGATAAGTTTGATCTAGCTCTATAATAGTTGTGATTGAACTGCAGGGATGGTCACAATGCCCCTTTCGGAAAATCCGATCTGCTCTTCGTGTGTATGTTGAGATCTCTTTCTTCTAATATTGTTGTGCAAGATACCGAAATTTCAGTAGCCAAGGTACGTGTTTAAACATTATTTCAATATCGTTCAGTTGGATAACTTCAATATCGTTTAAGTGGGGCTTAAATTTGTTTTATTTTCGGTGGATGGCGATAGAAGAATTTGCATCTCAACCTAAAACCAGCAAAGCAAACTCCTAAAAGATATGATCGGCGTGTGTGTTGCCAACGTCAACGGACAATGTGAAGGATTTTCAGGCATTGGGATATCGTCTAACTCGCGCAAACCCTCTGCTTTCTTCTGCACTGCCCTTAATTCTGAGTAAATTATCGGCATTTGCAAACTGAAGAACAAAGATAGAATGGATTTCAGCAACTTCATTCAATACATTCGTCCTAGTCATGTCTAGATATTCCTAGCACGCCCCATGTAACAATGATTTCCTCGATAGAATATTATATTTAAGTTAACATGTTGAACGAGTATATTTTTTTTAATCAAGTTTTGAAATAAATACAAATTTTTCAATTATATTTGAAAAATATTTGTATTGTATATTTGACACTATGATCATTTGAAACAAAGATTTGTAACAATTTCATGTTTGAAGAATTTATATTTATGATTTCTTTTGTTTTTATGAAATGAGCTTAAGAACTATTTATTTGTTGATTTATTTTGTTTCTACACATTAAAATTAGACTTTAGTGGACTTATACATAAATAAATGGTTGATTTTATGTAAAATAAATATATTATAAATGAACTCATACATCATCTTTCTAAAGTTATTTATCATACTCTTAAATTGTATTCTTAAGATGTAAATAAAAGAGTCACCAAATATATCATTAGACAATAGTGTGTACACACACAAACTTTACTTTAAAAAAATGACATTGTACAGTTGAAATAACATGGCACTACGCACTTATGATAACGTCCACTTCATCTTTAATGACTTTCTTTCATTGCACGTGAAGCATGAAGATGCTTTTTAAAAAATAGTAGCTTTACAAAATGTTCATGTGGAGTACAACTATTCATAACTATTTAGCTAACTAGTTATCTAATGGTCATAGCCAACTATACATCTATGCAAATTTCTACTACATCTTTGTCATACCAAATTCAGACCATAGTCTTTTCTATACATATAAATGTGGCCATGCACTGTATCAAAGGCGATATTTTCTTGAAATATGTTGTCTTTATGAATGATTTTTTTATTGTTAAAATTTACCCTCGTATGATTTACTTGAAAATGTATGATGTGCATTCTTATCTATGTTGTAAAATATGACACTTGAAATTTGTGAAATATTTTTTATCTTCGCATCTACATTTTTTTCTTGTTATTTCTACATTTATTTAGAATTCCCTTATATTTGGTATCAAAACCTATTGTTTTCATAGATATCTTTTTGCTATAGTGTATATATTGCCCTTTCTTGCATAGTCTATTTGCATCCAACTCCTAAACTCCTCCAACTGTACTATTTTCAAACTTTTTATTTTACATACTTGCTTTGATTTAGGTATCAGAAATAAATTTCTTTTACTTCCCTTAATTCCTAACCAAGCTCTAGTGACTAATTAATTTTTGTTATACATAAAACTTTGATATTAGCTAGTTACAGTGTGGTGAGACTGGTTGTATTATAATACTACTTTGAAATAAAAATATGGAATCAATTTTGTTTCAATAATCTACTTATCCATTGCTAACTGCACCTTAAGGGATCAATCCTTAGTAGGATTTTTGTGTTTAAAGAATTCATACCAAAGACAATCCATTCTTGTGAGAAGGTAGATTTTAAAAATTCAATAATAGATGCAACAAGACTCCAATTATAGAATGATATAAGGCCCCACACACACCAAGCTTAGACTAACACCTATCTCTCGTAACACAAGAAATTACATAAACAAATACTATCAACACAAGATGTCTAGGATCAAATGTAAATAAAGATAGTTCCCAGAGACTTCCATGAAATAAAGGCTAAGACCGAGGGCACACTTAGGGGAAAGTGTCATCACATTCTATCATCAAGGTTATCCTAGCAATCTCTTTAGATTTCGGTGCCAAGTGACACCCATGTGGAACCAACTCAACCTCTCATGAAGACAAAGGAGTACAGTCATGCCAATAAGGCCTTCCCAATCTCATCCTAAGACTGTACTGGCACTTTAGGCCATGAGTGGGGCACCAAAATAATTTACTATCTTATTAATGTGAAAACTACCCAATCCCTTAAATAAATTAATTAAGGTTATCACTTATTTAAAAACTTCCAACGAGATCTCCTAGTAGCCACACAAAGGCCCTGGCACTCACTTGGAAGCCACTTCCCCTAATATGCTCCTATAATCTAGGGTCAAATATAAATAGTAAATATGTAGCATCGTAAAATTTCACCCCTTGAAATTTTGATCGTATTTTGGGCCCTCACCTTATCGATCTCATCCCCATGCTTGACCAGGACCTATTTTTGTCTTCCCTATGCAACCAGACTTCATTATTCACCTTGCACCTTGCATGGCCATCTTGATCCTACCCCAAAATAGGGCAAGACTAGGGTGTGGCTCCCTGATCCCCAATAGGACAAGGGCATTCTACCTTGGGGTCCCTTAAGGGGACCTACCTTGGCCCTTCTCCCTTGGACTTATCTCAAATGTGAGCAAAAAATAAATCCCTATGTGAGCCTCTGTCGGAAAATTAAATATTTGACAATAGGCAAGTATATCAGGAGGTCTTCCCCTCTCATTTGGATATAGATTCATGAAAGCGGAATTGGATCTCAAGTGTTCAAGCATTCATCATCAAACAATCTTCAAGGCTGCATATTCTTCATCTATCCATTAGGGAAATATTACTTCATTCATTTACAAGAATGTGTGTGTGTTAAGGTTTTGTAATGTTCATGCCATTTCATACAACATATGTGATTACATTCAAGAAGAAAGGCATCATTATCATCTATTGTAGATCTCAAGGTATACCTTTCCATCATTTATTTTAAGTATTTGCAGTATTTCATTCAAGGTTGATTCAAAACTAGAGTTTGACTTAGGCAAACCCCTATTCCCATCCCCTTTATTCTTCTTTCTATGTGCAGGAAACATGTGCGCAGTTGTACTTCTACCATTAATCTTTATTTGTAGAGAAAAAACCCCTTTTCGACGCATGGAAAGTTCAGAGGACCAAGTAGAGGGCGCCCCTGTCCGGACACACGATCCCTAAAACTGTTGCTTGATTTTGCAGAGAATCTCTTTGAATCATCTCAAACTTCTCAAATCGAGGTGCATGACTGAATCACGAATCTGTAGCTCGTTGTTTTAACATACTTTGTCTTGAATTTCAGAACTTTACTTATTCAACTTACAAAGGAGGGTCAAACACATTCCAATCTAAATTAATATACTTAGTATTCAACCCTTCCATCATTTAGGATTGGATCTAGTAGATTCATCCCCTCTTTTTAATGTAAAGTTTCCTGAAGTGAAAATCAGCTTAGTGACTTCCCCCTTTCATGTGGTGAATTTGCTATGCTCTAATTTTTCACTTTACATTTTGGTGAACCCGACTCCTTAGACCATTAATTTTGATTTTTGTTTTCAAATCTGAGTGCATGCAATTTAAAATTCAAATTTCCATTTACAAGTTTGATTTCTTTGCAAATTTTAAAAATTTAAAGGTTGATTTCATTAAAACCCTAATTTTTATTTTCAAAATTGAGCTTGTGATTTGTATAATTTGGATTAATTATTTCAGATATGAGAATTCATTCAATTTGCAAATTCAAATTTTCATCTACAAGTCAGATTTAAGAACTAAATTTTAAAATTAAGTGGTTAATTTCAAAAACCCTAATTTTTAAATTTTTTAAATTGAGCTTGTGGGTTGTTTAAATTTTGAATTTCCCTCTTCAATTTTGGTTGCTAAATTAAAATTAAAATTCAAAATTGCAACCTTGGATCAAATTTCAAATTTAAAATTTAAAATTAAGTGGTTAATTAAACAAACCCTAATTTCTAAGTTTAAATTAATCTTGTGCATTTTCCAATTTTTCAATTTCCAAATTCCCACCTTAGATCTATTTTCAAATTTTAAATTAAGTGGTTCTTTTTACAAGACCCTAATTTTTCATTTAATTCTCTTGTGGACAATTTCAAATTTAAATTTTAAATTTTTTTTATGAGGTTAATTAAAAGAGCCCTAATTTTTAAAATTAAATTATTTCTTTCAATTCTTAAATTTCAACATTTAAATTGAAATTTTAAAATTAAATTATTTCTTTCAATTCTCAAATTTCAAGATTTAAATTTAAATTTTAAAATTAAGAGGTTATTTAATGAAGCCCTAATTTGAAATTAAATTTTTATTGGATAAATTCAAATCTTCTAGTGGATAATTAAGATGTTAGTTATTTTCAAAGGCCTAATTATAAATTTAAATTTCCTAGGAGGTTGCATAAATTCATTAATAATTTTTCTAAAATTTTGAATTATTCAAATCTCAAATTCTTATTTTCAAATTTTCATTTCACATTTTTCAATTTAAAAGAAAAATAAAATCAATTTTGAATCTCATTAATTTAAATAAATTAAGAGGTTTTATTTATAAAATCCTAATTTTATTTTCAAATAATTTGCTTGGACTTAAATTTCAATATTCATCATGGTAATTAATGGATTTGACCTATTTTTTATTTCACCCATGAGTATCACTTTTTACATATATTTATTATAATCATGTGTTGGATAATGGCTACTTTCACTTCATGTTACTTCTTTGCATTCATAATACTTGGACATATTGCAATTTTTGAATTTCCAAGTTGATTCCTTTTCATAGATTAGATCTCAAATCTTTCATTTTTAATATATGTTGTGTTATGGTGAGGTTTTTGGGCAAATGCATTTCATACATAGATCACTTAAAAGCTTTTGTAGATCCTAATCCTAGAGATGACAATGAGAAACCTAATAGTTGTACCTCTCCTAGGGTATCTAATGTGAATGAAGAAATAACTAATACTCCTATCAATTATCTCTCTAATGGAGAGAAAGCATCAAAGAGAAACATGGCCCCATCTTCTTCTCATACACATGCCCTTACCCAAAGGGGGCAAGGTCAAAAAATTGGTGTTTCTATCTCTCAAGATCTTCCTTATTTTCCTAGAGCCTATCTTAAACATCAAAGCATTTGTAGAGAAGATGATGTCATGCATTTCATTGACGATCTCTCTCCCCATATAACATTAAAAATTTTGAGGCCCTAGATGATAAGGATATTCCTTCCCCATCTACCAAAGAGGATATGCATGATGAAAGAAAGGAAAATTTTTCTTCATAAGATATTCCTTCTTCATCTACTAATCCTTTCATTCCTTCTAAACATCCTTACACTAAAAACTATGTTTCACTATGTTCTTTGAGATTGCATTATTCATAGCTTGATACCTTTTCTTGCATGGAATTGTCCTTCATCCGAGCACATGTTTGTTCCTTGATTGGAACCTATTTCTTTCTTGACATGGTGCATCTTCTATGAATAATCTCTTCCTAGAGAGATTTTGTAAACCTTCCCTCTTCCTCTTTCATTCTCTTTGAAAAGTATGTCTTCTTTTCCATAGTGCTATTCATCACTTGATGCCCTTTCTTGCATAGAGTTATCCTTCATTCGAGCACATGTTTGTTCCTTGGTTAGGACCTATTCTTTGTTTGAAATGGTCTGTCTCTTATGAATAGCCTTTCTCTAGAAGATGTGTAATTTTTGTCTTTATCATCTTACTTAGGGGGCAAGGATGACTTTTTCCCCTTCCCTCTTTCTATCTAGTGTATCACTATTCCCTTTTAGTTGTTGCATTTTTCATGTGTTGATATCCTTTCTTTCAATGACATGTCTCTTATGAATAATCCCTCTTTAGGGGAATATGTGATCTTTCTTTCTCTCTCTCTCTCTTTGAAGATTACCACTTCTTTTAAGATGCATTTTACATAATTAATGTCTTTTCTTGCATTGGATTTTCATTCATGGTATATTGTACATTTCCTTACGCTTAATCTCTCCTTAGAAGATTGTGCAATTATTCCCATTGTCCCTACACTTGAGGGGCAATGACTGATTTCTCCTCTCTATCTCCTCTATAAGGATCTACTTTTCCTTTGCGGAGTGGTGTTTGGTCATGATTTGGTTTCATTCCTTATGTCAAGTTATTGTTTTCTCAAGGATTCTCTCTTATACAAGACGTGTAAGTCCTTGGATATAACCTCTTCTTCACTTGGCAATGTATATCTACCTTAAACTTACCCCTCACATTGGGTAAAAAGTGTGTCATCCTTCATCAAGAATCTCTTTCACCTATAAATAGGAGGGAGGTATGGATTCTTGTTCTCCTTCCCTTCTTTTTGGTAGAAGATATTAAGTTTGTTCAAGATATCTCCTCCTAAATGTAGATGTCTTTCAAGGAAAGATCTCTTCTTCTCCAAGGATCTCCTTTAACATTTGTTGCAAGATATCTCTTTTTAAGCTATTTTATCCTTGCTTGAAGAGTATACCCTCTCTAGCTTGGATTTATGACATTTTTTCTTAAAGGATATCTCCTTGGTGTTGAAGGTAAGGTATCCTTGTCTCTAGCTTATTTAAGACATAAACATAAAACTATATTGATAGCTTAAGTGGGGGTACCCATATCGCTCCCTTTGTACCATATTGTACTATTCTCTTGCATATCATTTTTGCATGTCTTAAATGGGGTGTTCATTCTCGAAGCTAGAGTAAAAACATTTAGAGAGAGATGCTTCACACTCGAAACCAGACACAATATTTGATATATGTCTTAGATGGTGTTAACACATCATAGAAAATAGAAAAGTCTTAAATGGGATGGCCTTGAAACCAGGCATGTATCTTGGCCACTTGGCATTTACACATTTGCACACACAATCGCCCCTTAGCATTTGCATTTACATTACATGTGTTAAGCAAGTTTAAGCACACTAAAAAATAGACCAAAGACTCTTACACAAGGTTATATACACTTGAAACCAAACATCACTTGCACACATGCACGGGGATGGGTGGAACTAGCTAAAAACAACTAGACTATTCTTACTCTCACCATGTATCACCTAGATAAGAACATCTAGGGGGAAGTAGTCCATGCCAACTCTCTCATCATTCTTCTCATGGATCACTTGGATAAACACATCTAGCATGTATTCGTGCTCTCTCTTATTCCTCTCATGAACTCATAGCTTGGCTATTGATAGTTTATGGATGATGCTCACTTTCCTCTTATATGTGATCATTTGTGTTCATGAGATGCCATTTTCAAGAATGATATTAGTTGAGACATTTTTATATCGAGGTCTCTTTAGGTAATTGACTTGAGGTTTTGTTTTTTTGTCTTTAGCTTTGAGTCTTGTGTGCCTTTGTGTCTTTTCCTTTGTTTGTATTTTTGTCTTTTATTTTTATTATTGTTTTTGTCTTGTTTATGTTCCCTTGCATATGTTTGAGTGAGTTAAGATCCTAATATTGGCGGCTTAGTTTCTCAAAATTAGCAATATCTTATCCTCTTTGTGATTTTGCTCCAATTCCTCATGTTCTTTTCTCTTCTTCTACTTTATCGTGAGTATTTACGTAAGATCATACTCCTGCTAAAGAGGGTACTAAATGTAGCATCCTAAAATTGTACCCCTTGCAATTTTCACCATATTTTGGGCCCTCACCTTATCAGTCTCACCCCATGCTTCATCAGGACTTATTTTTTGTCTCCCCTATGCAACCAAATTTCATTTTTCACCTTGCACCTTGCATGGCCACCTTGATCCTACCCCAAAATAGGGTAGGACCAAGACATGGCGCCCTGGTCCCCACTAGGACTAGGATGTGGCACCGTGGGATCCCCTAAAGGGGACCTATCTTGGCCCTTCTCCCTTTGGACTTATCTCAAATGTGAGTGGGAAATAAACCACTATGTTAGCCTCTATAAAAAAATTAAATATTTGACAATAGGCAAGTATATAAGAAGGTCTTCCCCTCTCAATTGGATATACATTCACGAAGGCAGTATTGGATCTCAAGCATTCAAGCATTCATCATCAAACATTCTTCAAGGCTGGATATTCTTCATCTATCCATTGGGGCAACATTACTTCATTCATTTGCAAGAATGTGTGTGTGTTAAGGTTTTGTCATGTTCATGCCATTTCATACAACATATGTGATTACATTCAAGAATCAAAGTATCATTATCATCTATTGCAGAGTTGAAGGTATTCCTTTCCATTATTTATTTTAGGTATTTGCAATTTTTTATTCAAGTTTGATTCCTAACCAGGGTTTGACTTAGGAAAACCCCTATTCCCAACCCCTTTCTTCTTCTTTCTGTGTGCAGGAAATAGGTGCGCAACTATACTTCTAGAATTAAGCTTTATTTGTAGAGACGGAAAAACCCTTTTCAATGCACAAAAAGTTTGAAGGACCAAGTGGAGGGTACCCCTGTCTGGGCACATGGTCCTTGCAACTTTTTCCTGATTTCATAGCGCGACTCTGAATTATCTCAAACTTCGCAGATCTAGGTGCACAACTGAATCTCGAATCTGTAGCTCATTTTTTTTGCATACTTTTTCTTCAATTTCAACACTTTACTTATTCAACTTACAAAACAGGGTCAAACACATTCCAATCTAAATTAATCTACTTAGCATTTAGTCCAAGTGCATCATTTAGGATTGGATCTAGTAGATTCATCCCCTCTTTTGCATGTAAAGTTTCCTCAAGTAAAAATTGGCTTGGTGATTTCCCCCTTCCATGTGGTGAATTTGCTAAGCTCCAATTTTCCACTTGACAAAAATAACTCATAACCATCTGTAATGCAAAATACAGTGGTTCCCATATTACAAACTAAACCATTACAATAGGCTGATTTTCCATACATAATATAATTCCAAGAGAGCATATCTTATGCAATTTCAATAATATCACAAAAATCCTTAAAAAATTGAATTAATCAATTTTAAATAATCATCACAGGGAAACACAAATCAAAAAATAGGTCTGTGGTATGACTTAGACTGATGAAAATTTCAAAAACAAGAAGAAAAGTAAAAATAACTAGAATCACGCATTTGTAAACTCTTTTATAGCACATTTGCACATTCCTATTGCACATTTACACATTCTTGTCATGCATTCATTAATTCTTCCAGCACATTTGTGACCCAGTTTCGTGCATTTGTTACACAATCTAGCACATATAACAAATATTTTAGTGCATATGTTAATTCTTTTAGTGCATATGTCAAACTAGTAAAATACAAAATAAAACATGAATAGAATCCATAAAAAAACTCTAAAAAGCTCAAACAAGATTTGACATAAACAAAAACAATTCAGAAAGAGATGCCTTTACTCATAGACAAGGTAAATAAATCCAAAATAATAATTATATTCTCAAATCCAAGTCCACAACTAAAATCAAAGCCAAATAAAAATTTTAGAGAAGGAAAATACAGTCGTAGAGAAGACTCACTACCAAACTCTTATTACTTCAATAATTAAATTGCAACAATAAAAAATACAAAATTCAAAATACAAACAATGGAAACTTAATACAATCTCCTTATACAAGCATGAAAATTTAACACAAAGAATTAAAATACAACAAGAACCCCGAAATTCCCATATATGCAATAACTGAAAATTCTGATTATAATAATATTAATAACTATAAAATACCAATTTTCTCCCCAATTAACCCAAAATATATTTTTTAGACACAAAGTAGACAATCTATTCTCTTTTTAAAAACTTTAGATGCATAAAATAAATTTAGATATAGAGATAATAAATTCTCTAACTTGAAAATTAGAAGAAAGGTCTAAGTCTAGAGAAAAGTTGAAGCACAACCAAAATTCTAGAAAATTCCAATGCAATCCATAACCAGAAACAAATCTCCTAATATGCAAGCTATAATAAACAACTGCATAGAAAATCTCTTCAAAATCCAAAAGTAATCTTTCACTTGAAAATCCCAAATCACTGTAAATTCGCTAGAGCAATAGTGCAAAACTTCTCCAAAAATTTCACATACACAATAATAATGCAACAATCCCTTAAAAATTCTCGAAAAGCCCTAAATAAAACATAAATAAAAAATCCTTATAATAATAATCATAATAATAATCTTGCATGCATAAAACCCAATTAGAAATTTCAATGCAAAGCATAAAGATCACTCCACTTCCACCTTCGAAAACAAATTAAAAATAATAAATACTAAATAAATTTCTCAATTAATCAATAAAGCCAAATAAAAATAATAAAAAAATAATTAATTAATTAGCAATTTAATATAGAAGCTCTAAATAAAACAATCAATTAAAATCCCAATTAAATATAATAGCTCTAAATAAAATAATTCAAGTCAAACAATTTATTTAACAACATTAAACTCACAGTAAATATTATTTATTAATTACACAATTAAACTTATAACATTATTAATTAATTAATTACCACAATAAAATCAACCCACATAATTATTAAATAAAATACCACATAACCAATATAGTAGAATTGGCAAGGTATTGACCAGGCCTAGAATGTGATAGGACATTATATCGTTCTTTGTTTCAACTTGTTGTTGGGATAAGAGACACACTTAGACTTGTGAAGCCAGGTGGAGTTGATGTCTAGTACCTACAATCCTGCATAACACCAAACATGTATGCACTATGTGTGTGTGTGTGTGTGTGTGTGTGTGTGTGTGTGTGTGTGTGTGTGTGTGTGTGTGTGTGTGTGTGTGTGTGTGTGTGTGTGTGTGTGTGTCTATATGTATATGTATATTTATATTTATATGTATATGTATATGTATATGCATATGTATATGTATTTGTATATGTATACATGTTTTTCATTTTTAACCTAATATGATCTCCATTATTTGTGTGATCCTATCTCATTTTGTCTTTTCCATTTTTGCTTCAAATCTTTCCATTTTATTCCTATTACAAGTTCAGGCTTACATTTTACCCTTCATCCCCCTTGCGTTAAATCTTTCCCTTGTCACTTTATAGTGACGGTTTTCCCAATTGCGTCTCCTCCTAATTCAGTCCTCCCACTTTGCCTTTTCCATTTTCTATCTAGATATTTCCCTTGTGTTCCTACTTTAGGTGTTTAGGTTTCATTTTGACCTCTCCTTCACCCCCTTGCATTGGATTGTTCCCCTCTAATTCAAGTGATGTATTTTTTTAACCAAAATCCCTATCGTGATTTCAGGGTTTTTTGCTTTCTTTTTAGGGTTTAGTCGCTTCCCTCTTTCCATTTTTAGTTGGATTGCCTTTCCTATCTATCCCTATGTTCAAGTTACATTTTGATCTCTTCTTCGATCCTATGACATCACATTCATCCCTTCTCTGCTTGTTGACCTGCTTTGACCCAGTTTACTTATTGCTCAGTTTTGATTGAATTGCCCTAGTTTTTCGATCTTCATTCAAATCTTCTCGTTTTATATCCAAACTTTCCTCTTCTTTCCAATTTCACCAATTTTGACCCAAATTGACTTAATTTGACCCCTTTAAGGTCATTGGACGTCATTTTTACTAACTTGTTCTTTTTAGTTTTAATTAATCATTTAATTAATTAAGCCCCTAATTATTCTTCTTTAATCATTCATTGTTCCTCTTCCCTTTTAATACAAATTAAATAATATTGCATTACTCAATTAATTTTGATTTATCCCCTTTAATTAAATAATGTTAATTAATTAATTAAAGGTTCATTTCATAACCTATAGTTGAATAATTTATTTAATTTCCTAATTATCTTCTCATATGAGGATAATATCTGTTTGTTTTAATTTTTCGTTGAAAATATCCTCTCAGTTTTCAAAAATAGAAACATTATGTCAAGATTCCTCTTTGATTTTTGAAAGTCCTAATTTTTGGAAACATCTCATTATTTTTTCAATTTTAAATTTGAAAATAAGGTATGCATCTTCCAAAATCTACTTTTTTTTTTCTCTTCTTTTTCCTCCATCTCCTTCATCCTTACTTGAATAAGAGCTTTGCCATGCGTTTAATTTCCTCTATTGTGTGTTTAATTTGGTCCGTCCACCCGATCAAAAATATTTTCGATCCTACCCATCAGTCGAGTCTTCAGTTTTCTATAAATTGAAGCTCAGACTTTCTCAATCATTTCATCTAACTTTAGCATTGTTATTTTGCCAGTTTGTCAAGCAATCATCTATTTTTCAAGTAGTTTTATTTTGAGAATTTATGTAGCAATCATCTAGGTTAATTACTATTGTTTTATCCTTTAAACAATCTTTCAGTTTAAAAAATTAATACTGCGTAATCACACATTCCTAGTATATATCACATATCACCCCTTCACTTTCATCTATTTGATGCACTTGACATAATGAGAGCGACAAAGAATTATTAGAGATGAAAGGAAGAAAAACATGGCTTGATTGAAAATTTGAGGTTTGTATTTGTGTTTTCATTTCATTTTGGTTTTAACAGTCCTATTGGTCAAATTATGAAGGTTTTAGCATGCAATTCTAGTTTTGTGATTAACTTAGATAAGTTGTATGTATGTTTGGTTTTCATATTGATTAGCCACACCTCTTTTCCTATGTATACATCTGCTAAACCTTACATGAACATGCATCCAATTTGATTCTTATCTGATATTTTTTTGTTAATTGTAGGTTCCAAAACATCAAAAAATCTTGATTTATGTGCCTGACATTGGTCTTGCGTAGGTGAAACCAAGTCCTACATTGTTGGCTAGGATTTATGTGGTCTTGGTGAAGGTTTATATACCCTTGGTGAAGCTTACTGTGTAGTTGTTGGTCTGCTCTACACAGTTGACTCTTTGCGTTATGCAGTTAGAAAGAAAGGTTGGCTAATCAGCTCATCTTGTATCTCATTCTGGGTTTTCAATAAGTTTTTCATTTGTAGGGTATTTATTGGTCTAAAAAGTTGACTTGAAGGTTTAATGTGCATGATTGCAGGGTTTGATCAATCAAACCCTTAAAATTAAACAACAGATTTTACTTAGATCCTAAATAGGCTTGGATTAATCTTTCATTTATTCAAACAAATTTCACTTAGATCCTAATAGGCTTGGATTAATCCTTTTTTTCCTCAACAAATTTCATCTAGATCCTAATTAGGCTTGGATTAACCTTTCATTTCCCCTACAAATTGCACCTAGATCCTAATTAGACTTTGATTAATCTTTCATTTAATGCTACAATTCACATTTAGATCTTAATTAGGTTTTGGATTAATCTTTGGTTTCATGTAGCAAGTCACACTTAGATCCTAATCAAGAGGTAATTGAATCTTTCTATTCATGTAACAATCTCAATTAGACTTAACTAGGAAGTTAAATGATTCCCTTCAGTTTTCATTATAATCATCTTTAGCTTAGAGGGTTTAATTAGATGTCATGATTCAAGATGGTTCTTCCCAAAACTAATGTTACCCTTTTGCTTCAACCTGACCTAGCATATGATAGTCACCAAGAGGACATTCTTACAGGATTAGGTGAACTAGTTTGCGAAACCAAAACTAGTTATGCTCAGTACATGAGAATAAATTTTTTCATAGAAGAGGTGGAAGCCAAAGCTAATCATATTGAGAAATCCTTAAAGAAAAAATTGAACAGGAGAGATAAAAACAAAAATTAAGGGAAGAAGAGACAACCCAAGCTCCACCTCCTCCTAAACCCTGATAGGGATGTTGTCTTAGTATTCTTAAGCATCTTGCATCTTTAACTTGGAGAGTGTCTCACATCTTTAGTATAGGAATTTGTCTTGTATCCTTTGAAAATGAACCAAAAAACATAATGTCTCATATAGTGAATTTTAGGATTTCAGAGAACCATAAGAGAGTAGAACATAAGAGATTGACCAAGAACTTTCAAAGAACACAACTAGCTTAGACACTATTCACCAGCCCCGACATATCCATCGCTCTTATGACCCCTAACGACACCATATGGATCATAGAACACCATATGACCCCTTAGGATGCCATACGACCCCTAATGACACTATATGGTATCCTAAGGGGTCATATGGTGTCACAAGGAGTCATGTCATGTACCAGGATGTGAAAAGGGGTCATATGTTGTCATATAATCCCTAACGACACCATATGAGCCTAAGGGGTCATATGGTGTCATAAGGGGTTATGGCATGTACTAGAATGTTAAAAGGGGTTATGTGGTGTCCTAAGGGGTCATATGATACCATATGACCCCTTAGGACACCATATGACTCCCAACAACACCATATGACCCCTAACGACACCATTTGATTGATTATTCATTGTGGTCTCTTCTTTAATTGATTGACTATTCATTGTGGTCTCTTCTTCAATTTCATTAGGTTCATTTAGTAAATCAAATTTTGTTGGTGCATCTTTATCATTTGTTTGATTATTGATTGTGATTTCTTCTTCAATTGCATTAGGTTCATTTGGTTGTACATATAATTGAGATATTGTGGATGACATATTTTCTTGTCCCATTGTTCTTAGTTCACATAATTTCTTCATACACTGTCTTCATCTTTCATTTTCAACCTCTCATGGTTCGATTGTTCCTCGCTTGTTATTTCCAATCGTTAATAATGATTGTCCTAAATAAAATCATTTTGCACTAATTAGAACAACAATTCAATCATTTGAAATCATGCAAAACAAAATTTCCCTTATTTTGACATATAAAACTGTCACAGAATCACAGTATCAGTTGCAGTGGGGCCTTCAACGACTTCAAAAACTCCTTTTGTGGTCGTTGAGGCCATTGGATAAATAAAAATATGTGCAAGAAACACATACGAGTTATATTTGGTTAATTCGTACGTGTAATTATTCCCTAAAAATACCCCAACAGGGCAATGTTCATAATTCCCATAACTCATACGTGCTTTTTATGTTGAAAAACCCGTACATGTTTTTTATGTTAAAAAACTGTAGCCCTGCAAGGCTGTGGGCCGTCAACCACTGCACCCCCACAAGGGATTTGGGGAGGAGGGCCCATAGCACTGTGGGGCTACAGGGTCCATGTCCTCTTAAATTATTAAAATATAATTTAAAATAATATAGAATAATTAAAATATAAAAAAAAATAATTAAAATAATATAAAATAATATAAAATAAATAAAATATAATCATACAAAAAAAAATATCTTGAAGGAGGAAAATAATGAAAATAATATCATAATTAATGTATTCTATTGATTATTTTTTATGGATGGGAAGGGGAGTGAGGGAGAGAGAGATAGAGAGAAAGAGTGGGGAGAGGGAGGGAGGAGAGAGAGAGAGAGAGAGAGAGAGAGAGAGAGAGAGAGAGAGAGAGAGAGAGAGAGAGAGAGAGAGAGAGAGGGGGGGGGGGGGGGAGCAAGGGAGAGGGAGAGTGAGAGGATGGGAAAGAAAGGGAGATAGAAGGGGGGAGGGAGAGAGAAAGAGTGGGGAGGGAGGGAGAGAAAAAGAGAGAGGGTGAGAGAGGGAGAGGGATGGTAAGGGGAGTGAGGGAGAGGGAGATAGAGAGAAAGAGTGGGGAGAGGGAGGGAGAGAGAGAGGGGGGAGAGTGAGAGGATGGTAAAGGAAGGGAGATAGAAGGGGGGAGGGAGAGAGAAGGAGTATGGAGGGAGGGAGAGAAAAAGAGAGAGGGTGAGAGGGATATCATACATGGTTCTAAGGGGTCCGAATGGGTCCAAAAAAAGAGAGAGGGTGAGAGGGATATCATACATGGTCCTAAGGGGTCCTAATGGGTCCAGACATGTGTTAGAGCACCATATGACCCCTTAGGACATCATACGGCCCCTTAAGATATCATATGGTCCTAAGGGGTCATGTCATGTGCTAAGAGGTCATATGGTGTCGTTATGGGTCTTTGGGGTCCTAATAGGGCTACACATGTGTTAGAACACTGTTGGTTAACAAATTTGTCCTTCTTAAATACCTTTTAAAAATGAATCCCAAATGCCCAAATTGAAAGACAAAAACAAGAACCAATAGTTGAGTCACTTGCAAAGGGGAGTGCAAGTTCTCTTTGAATTTTGATATGAAGGTACAACTCCCTTCATTGGATAAAAATATATATTTTCTAAATATGATTTTAACTAGAAAGCAATAAAGGCAACTAACATCTGCTCATAGCCATGACACAAATGTGAATAGTAGATTTATAATGAAGTGAATGAAGATAAGTAAAACACAGTTCAATTACCCACACCCACGAAAATAACCTTTCTAAAAGAATCAAAATGCTCTAGACTCTAATCAAGTCTCTCTCATGCCTCAAAGGACAAGGGGGATCAAAAAAACCAAGCAAAGAGATAACAACAGATTTCTTTCCAACATACAAATTATTTCTGAAATCAAAGTTTCAGAATCAAATGTATATACACAATTTGATGTAACAGAAAAGGCAATGAAAGGTAATTACAAGAGAAACAAAGCTCATAGTAATTAAAAGAAAATATTGACAGATACGCAGATCAACAAATCTTCTTTATTTTATCAATACCAAAATATGTCCTCACAGACTCAACACTTCTGAAAAATAAAACTGTGTAGTCTAGAAAACTACACTGCCCTCTCTATTTAACAACAAAAATGAAAACAATCCTCACTCTTTCCTTTCATTACATATATATAGCCTCTTTTTTAAAGAGACTTTTAGTTATCAATAACTGATTCTTGAAAAGATTATTTATTTCCTTCTCACATAACATTCCCATGAATACAATTATCACCTAAGGGGTCCTAATGGGTCCACACATGTGTTAGAGCACCATATGACCCCTTAGAACATCATACGGCCCCTTAAGATATCATATGGTCCTAAGGGGTCATGTCATGTGCTAAGAGGTCATATGGTGTCGTTATGGGTCTTTGGGGTCCTAATAGGGCTACACATGTGTTAGAACACTATTGGTTAACAAATTTGTCCTTCTTAAATACCTTTTAAAAATGAATCCCAAATGCCCAAATTGAAAGACAAAAACAAGAACTAATAGTTGAGTCACTTGCAAAGGGGAGTGCAAGTTCTCTTTGAATTTTGATATGAAGGTACAACTCCCTTCAATGGATAAAAATATATATTTTTTGAATATGCGTTTAACCAAAAAGCAATAAAGGCAACTAACATCTGCTCATAGCCATGACACAGATGTGAATAGTATATTTATAATGAAGTGAATGAAGATAAGTAAAACATAGTTCAATTACCCACACCCACAAAAATAACCTTTCTAAAAGAATCAAAATGCTCTAGACTCTAATCGAGTCTCTCTCATGCCTCAAAGGACAAGGGGGATCAAAAAACCCAGGCAAAGAGCTAACAACAGATTTCTTTCCAACATACAAATTATTTCTGAAATCAAAGTTTTAGAATCAAATGCATATACATAGTTTGATGTAACAGAAAAGGCAATGAAAGGTAATTACAAGAGAAACAAAGCTCATAGTAATTAAAAGAAAATATTGATAGATACACAGATCAACAAATCTTCTTTATTTCATCAATGCCAAAATATGTGCTCACAGACTCAACACTTCTAAAAAATAAAACTGTGTAGTCTAGAAAACTACGCTGCCCTCTCTTTTTAACAACAAAAAAGAAAACAATCCTCACTCTTTCATTTGATTAAATATATATAGCCTCTTTTTTTAAGAGACTTTCAGTTATCAATAACTAATTCTTGAAAAGATTATGTATTTCCTTCTCACTTAACATTCCCGTGAATACAATTATCACCTTTAGGGAAATAAAGCTCAAATATTCTAATGTATAATTTCCCTTGCTAGCCTCGGTGAATAATTTTTCACTTATAGGTGAAAATACTTGCCCACTTTCCTTAGTGTTTGAGTTTATATGAGTAAAAGCCCAAGTATCTCCCAATTAATGTGATTGTCATTAACAGTTTTGATAGTGCTATGCTCTATTATCCATATCTTATGAACCAGACATAATGTTAGAAATATCTCTAGTGATAATTTAGAAAACTAGGTTTTCTAAAACATATCAAAAATTCATCAAGATTCAACAATTGAATTGAGAGTTATGCCCCTCGCACAAAGACTGATTTTTCTGTCTCAAAAAATTCATGGCTACAGGTTGCATTGAAAACTACAAATAATATACATTCTAAATCTTACACATGGACCACCACTTTGAACTTCCATTTGAAAGAATGAACTCTATTTTAAGAGAAAGCTATCTTTAGAATATAGGAGGATTGTAACTCTTTAGTTTGTTTGTTATACAGTGTTGCTGAAACAATTGTTTGAAAATGTTATCAACTTCTATCCTTTGTTATCAACATATGGATTAATAACTAAATTCCACTTTCAAGAACCCAGATCTTCCTTTGTAACATGAAGGTTATAATTTGTATGTGTTAGTTTGTCTATCTCGAAAGTCATCCAAACACTTTTACTCTCAGCTCAGTGATCATTTTTAAAAACATCACTGTCATTAAAACTGACATTAATCAGCTCCAGGAGCGCCTCCGAAATACATTGAGCCTTAGACAAATTACCATTATCAGCTTGTTTGGTAAATCAACATGTTATACTATAACTCATTCCAATGTTATTGCATTATTAAACTCACTGAATTTTGAACTCACACACTTTGAGCCTGCATCTGTTTAATCTGATGAATCTTTGAACTCTAAATTTGAACCTGCAAACCTTGAACTTTCAACTTTCAACCTTGAACCTTGAACCTTGAAGCTATGGGGTTCAATCAGAAGGTTCAAAATTATAGACTTTGCCCAAATATGATTCATTAATCACTTTGTCTGCACATTTAGCTGCGCATTGAACCTTTGAACCTTGACCCTTGAACCAAAGAAGGTTCAAAGTTCAAGTTCAATGACCAAAAATTACAAAGACCTTACACTCATAAAACTAAAGCTGCAATACAACCCGCTCTAGTTGAACTCAAACTTTGAACTTTGTAGAGGTTCAACCGATAGGTTCGAGTTCAAGAAAAACTTCAACAACACAAAAAATGAGAATTATACAAGGTAAGACTGAATAAACACTCCTTATTTGAGGATGTGAGAGAAATAGTGCAAGAAAAAATATGGAGGGTAACAAACACCATATGACCCCTTAGGACACCATACGACCCCTTAGAACATCATATGCTCCTAAGGGGTCACGTGTTAGAACATCATATGACCCCTTAGGACATCATACGACACCTTAAGATATCATATGGTCCTAAGGGCTCATGTCATGTTCTAAGGAGTCGTATGGTGTCATTACAAGTCTTTGGGGTTCTAATGGGGCCACACATGTGTTAGAACACCATATGACCCCTTAGGACATGATACGACCCCTTAGGACATCATATGGTCCTAAGGGGTCATGTGGTATGCTAAGGGGTTATATGGTATCAGTAGGGGTCTTATGGGGTTCTAATGGGTCTGCACATGTGTTAAAATACCATATGACCCCTTAGGACATCATACGACCCCTTAAGATATCATATGGTCCTAAGGGGTCATGTCATGTGCAAAGGGGTCATATGGTGTTGTTATGTGTCTTCGGGGTCCTAATGGGGTCACACATGTGTTAGAACACCATATGATCCCTTAGGAAACCATATGACCCCTTAGGACATCATATGGTCCTAAGGGGTCATGTGGTATGCTAAGGGGTCATATGGTGTCGTTAGGGGTCTTGTGGGGTCCTAATAGGTCTACACATGTGTTAGAGCACCATATGACCCCTTTGGACACCATACGACCCCTTTGGACACCATACAACCCCTTAGGACATCATATGGTGTGCTAACGGGTCATATGGTGTCGTTAGGGGTCATGTGGAGTTCTAATGGTGCCACACATGTGTTATAGCACTATATTACCCATTAGGACACCGTATGACCCCTTAGGACACCATATGCTCCTAAGGGTTCATGTGGTGTGCTAAGGGATCACATGATATCGTTAGGGATCGCGTGGGGTCCTAATTGGTCCACGCATGTGTTACACGACTATATGACCCCTTACAACACCATATGACTCCTTAGAATATCATACATGGTCCTAAGGGGTCATATGGTGTCATTGGGGGTCATTTGGGGTCCTAATGAGGCTGCACGTGTTAGAACATCATATGACCCCTTAGGACATCATATGATCTTAAGGGGTCATATGGTGTGCTAAGGGACCTTATATGATGTCATTAAGGGTTATGTGAGGAGAGACAGGGAGAGAGAGGGAGAGAGAGATTTAAAGAGGGTAGGAATACAATGTACTAAGATATTGAGAGACTATATATGCATATATTTTACATGCATATATGTACACACAAACATATATTTTTATATATTAGGATGTCTTTATATTGACATAACCTATACACGTGTTTTGTTCTCTCCAAAATGCATACTGGTTTTGTTCTCTCTAAACCCCGTATGCGCTATTGTTTCTAAAAATACCATACGTGCTATTAGTAAAACAAAATCCGTACACGTTTAGTGCATTTAGGCTTGTGATTAGACTTGGACGATAAGGCTCAAGGTTGGAAGTTTGATTTTGTGAGATTTTTCCAAGGTCTAGAGGCAATGGAAAGCACAAATAAGAGAGAACAAAATAGATGATATGAATAAACTGTATTCTATCAAGATGAAAATACTGATCAATTGGATCATCAATCAATAATTACATACAATATAGATGAGCTTGCTTATATAGGCAAGGCTATATGGATATGTGAGAACACAAACATGACATGAGGCTCAATAAGAAATAAGGGTAGGTAGGAAATAGGTGTGGGTAGGTAGGAAATAAGTGTGTGTAGGTAGGAGAAACAATAAAATATTCCACATGAGGTGGATTGTAACAACAAGATAAGAACAACACCACAAAAGGTGGAAATTCTCCTACACACACTATCCCAATGTGCGCACGAACAGGTACCTGATTTCAGGAAGTACCCATTTCAAAAAATCATTAAAAAAAAATACTCAACAAAAAATTATAAAAATATACACAACTTCTAGTGCTCACTCTTAGTTATCTTCCTACAAAAGGATTTATAAAAAATACTAAATATAACTATGACTTTTTTGATACGCGTGCCTGACACTATGTTATGTTTTTTAGAAAATAATCAGGGATTGTTTTTCATAAGTGAAGGATTCGACCCCCTTATTTTTATCCAATTTTTTTTTAAAATAGTAGTTTGGAAACTAGATTCAAAGTACTACAATCTTTGTTCTTCAAGTATCTTCATATTTTAAGTGTACGACTCTCAATTTTTTCCTTCAAGTTTAGGTTTAGATGATATTAGGAAAAAAAAGTCCACTTATACCCCCTTTTTTGCACACCATCTTGGTGCACTTACCCCAAGATTTTGTTGAGGGGATTATGTTGATAAAAAATGGTATCTAGATGCTAGTCCAAATATCTAATATGGCGAGCGACTTAGTTTCCCAAAGCGGGCCATTTGGCACTCGCCAAATATGGCGAGTGACCTATTTGGTTTAGCCAAATGTGATGAATGGATATTCCATTTGGTGCGCGCCAAATGTGGTCTATATTCCACATTTGGCGCATGCCAAATAAGGATGAAGAGGGAGATAGCTTGAAGGATAAGAGAATAAGGGAATTGTGAGAGCTAGAAAGGGGAGGGACAAAGAAGAGTATGTATCTATAAGAATGAAAAGCCCAAGAAGAGGTAAGGGGAGAGAGATAATATGAGGTCTAGTTCATAGAGAGAGATGGAACTATGAGGGAAGGGAGATAAAGAAGGGAGAGGTGAGATGGGGGTTTCTATGTACACATTTGGCACTCTCCCTATTTGGCACATGCCAAATGTGGAATAGATACATACTCTTCTTTGGCCCTCCCCTTTCTAGCTCTCACAATTCCCTTATTCTCCTATCCCTCGAGCTATCTCCCTCTTCATCCTTACACCCTTCAAATTCCCTCTCTCACCTCTTTCCCTCAATTTTTTCCTCACTCCCTCCTCTCTCTAGGTCCTAAGGGGTCATAGGACACCATATGATCCCTTAGGACACAAAATGACCCCTAACAACACCTAAAGGGTCATATGGTGTCCTAAGGGGTCATAGGACACCATATGACCTCTTAGGTTACCATAGGACCCATAACGACACCATATTTTGTCCTAAGTGGTCATAGGACACCATATGACCCCTTAGGACACCATACAACCCATAACGACACCATATGGTGTCTTAATTGGTCATAGGACACCATATAACCCCTTAGGTGTCCTTACCTCTTAGGACACCATATGACCCCTTGGGACACCATATGACCCATAACGACACCATATTGTGTCCTAAGGGGTCATATGGTGTCCTAAAGGGTCATAGGACACCATATGACCCATTACGACACCATATGACACATAATGACACCATATTGTGTCCTAAGGGGTCATATGGTGTCTTAAGGGGTCATAACAAACCATATGACCCCTTACGACACCATACAACAAATAACGACACCTAAGGGGTCATATGGTGTCCTATGGCCCCATAGGACACCATATGAACCCTTAGGTGTCCATACGACCCATAACAACACCATACCCATAGGACACCATATGAACCCTTAGGTGTCCATACGACCCATAAAAACACCATATTGTGTCCTGAGGGGTCATATGGTGTCCTAAGGGGTCATAGGACACCATATGACCCCTTAGGACACCATACGACCCATAACGACACCATATTATGTCCTAAGGGGTCATCAGACACCATATAACCCCTTAGGACACCATACGACCCATAACAACAATGTATTGTGTCCTAAGGGGTCATCGGACACCATATGACCCCTTACGACACCATACGACCCATAACAACACCTAAGGGGTCATATGGTGTCCTATGGCCCCACAGGACACCATATGACCCCTTACGACACCATACGACCCATAACAACACCTAAGGGGTCATATGGTGTCCTATGGCCCCATAGGACACCATATGACACCTTAGGTGTCCATACGAACCATAACGACACCATATTGTGTCCTAAGGGGTCATATGGTGTCCTAAGGGGTCATAGGACACCATATGACCCCTTAGGACACCAAACAACCCATAACAACACCATATTATGTACTAAGGGGTTATATGGTGTCCTAAGGGGTCATAAGACACCATATGATCCCTTAGGAAACCATACGACCCATAACGATACCGCATTATGTTCTAGGGGGTCATATGGTGTCCTAAGGAGTCATAGGACACCATATGACGCCTTACGATACCATATGACCCATAACGAAACCTAAGGGGTCATATGATGTCCTATGGCCCCATACAACACCATATGACACCTTAGGTGTCCATACGACCCACAACGACACCATATTATGTCCTAAGGGGTCATATGGTGTCCTAAGGGGTTGTAGGACAACATATGACCCCTTAGGACACCATACGACCCATAACGACACAATATTGTGTCCTAAGGGGTCATATGGTGTCCTAAGGGGTCATAAGACACCATATGACACCTTAGGACACCATACGACCCATAACGACAGCGTATTGTGTCCTAGGGGGTCATATAGTGTCCTAAGGGGTCATAGGACACTATATAACCCCTTACATCACCATGTGACCCATAACGACACTTAAGGGGTTCTATAGAGTCCTATGGCCCCATAGGACACCATATCACCCCTTAGGTATAGATATGACCCATAACGACACCGTATTGTGTCCTAAGGGGTCATATGGTGTCCTATGGGGTCATAGGACACCATATGACCCCTTAGGACACCATACGACCTATAACGACACCATATTGTGTCCTAAGGGGTCATATGGTGTCCTAAGGGGTCATAAGACACCATATGATCCCTTAGTACACCGTACGACCCATAACGACACTGTATTGTATCCTAGGGTGTCATATGATGTCCTAAGGAGTCATAGGACACGATATGACCCCTTACAACACCATACAACCCATAACGACACCGTATTGTTTCTTAAGGGATCATATGGTGTCCTAAGGCGTGATAGGACACCATATGACCCCTTACGACACCATACGACCTATAACAACACCTAAGGGGTTATATGGTGTGCTATGGCCCCATAGGACACCATATGACCCCTTAGGTGTCCATACAACCCATAACGACACCATATTGTGTCCTAAGGGCTCATATGGTGTCCTAAGGGGTCATAGGACACCATATGACCCCTTAGGACACCATATGACCCATAACGACACAGTATTGTGTCCTAGGGGGTCATATGGTGTCCTATGGGGTCATAGGACACCATATGACCCCTTATGACACCATACGACCCATAACGACACCTAAGGGGTCATATGATGTCCTATGGCCCCATAGGACACCACATGACCCCCTAGGTGTGCATACAACAGATAACGACACCATATTATGTCCTAAGGTGTCATATAGTGTCCTAAGGGGTCATAGAACACCATATGACCCCTTAGGACACCATATGACCCATAAGGACACCATATTGTGTCCTAAGGTGTCATATAGTGTCCTAAGGGGTCATAGAACACCATATGACCCCTTAGGACACCATATGACCCATAAGGACACCATATTGTGTCCTAAGGAGTCATATGGTGTCCTAAGGGGTCACAAGACACCATATGACCCCTTAGGACACCATACGACCCATAACGACACCGTATCGTGTCCTAGGGGGTCATATAGTGTCCTAAGGGGTCATAAGACACCATATGACCCCTTACAACACCATACAAACCATAACAACACCATATTGTGTCATAAGGGGTCATATGGTGTCCTAAGGGGTCATAAGACACCATATGACCCCTTAGGACACATTTTCAGTAGACTTGCATCCAGTTGCTCCTGGCGACTCTTTCTCGATTGCGACAAAAAGCATTAGATGAGTTTAATGAAAAGTTGCACAATGTCCCATCTTTCAATCTGCTCGTTGTGGCACTGAACAATCAGCTCATACATGTTAGGGTGGTCGGGTTTACACTAGGAATGCCTTCTTTTTGCTCTCCAACTCGCCCAGTCATTATGGGCCACACCCTAGTAGCGAAATCGTCCAAGTGCTCAAATTGCTCAAAGTTGTCAATATTCAACATCACGTTTCTCAATGCCCATTAATTACAAGAATGATCTGTCTAATCCTACGGGGTCATGTTATGGCACTCTAAAAAGCCTCTCTTAGTTTTGGTAGACTCGGATCCAGTTGCTCGTGGTGACTCTTTCTCGATTGCGACAAAAAGTGTCAGATCAGTTGAATGAAAAGTTGCACAATGCCCCATCTTTCAATCTGCTCGCCGTGGAATCGAACCATCAGCTCGTACACGTCGGGGTGGCTGGGTTTACGCTAGGAATGCTTTCTTTTTGCTCTCCAATTCGCCCGATCATTGCGGGACACACTCTAGCAATGAAATCGCCCAAGTGCTCAAATTGCTCAAAGTTGTCAATATTCGGCATCGCGTTTATCGACGCCTGTTAATCACAAGAATGATCCATCTAATCCTGTAGGATTGTGTTATGGTACTCTAAAAAATCCTCTCTCGGTTTCGGTAGACTCGAATCCAGTTGGTCATGGTGACTCTTTCTCAGTTGTGACAAAAAGCATCAGATGAGTTTGATGAAAACTTGCACAATGCCCCATCTTTCAATCTGCTCATCGCGGCACCAAACTGTTAGCTCGTACACATTGGGTTGGCTGGATTTACACTAGGAATGCCTTCTTTTTGCTCTCCAACTCGCTCGATCATTGCGGGCCACACCCTAGCAACGAAATCGCCTAAGTGCTCAAATTGCTCAAAGTTGTCGATATTTGGCATCGCGTTTCTCAGCACCCGTTAATCATAAGAATGATCCATCTAATCCTGCGGGGTCATGTTATGGCACTCTAAAAAAGCCTCTCTCGGTTTTGGTAGACTCAGATCCAGTTGCTTGTGGCGACTCTTTCTCTGTTGCGGCAAAAAGCGTCAGATGAGTTCAATGAAAAGTTGCACAATGCCCCATCTTTCAATGTGTTCATCGCGGCACCGAACCGTCAGCTCATACGCGTCAGGTGGCCAGATTTACACCAGGAATGTCTTCTTTTTTCTCTCCAACTCACCGAATCATTGCAGGACACACCCTAGCAGCGAAATCGCCCAAGTGCTCAAATTGCTCAAAGTTGTAAATATTCGGCATCGCATTTCTCGGTGCCCATTAATCATAAGAATGATCCATCTGTACCTACGGGGTCGTGTTATGGCACTCTAAAAAATCCTCTCTCGGTTTTGGTAGATTCAGATCCATTTGCTCGTGGCGACTCCTTCTCGGTTGCGACAAAAAGCGTCAGATGAGTTTAATGAAAAGTTGCACAATGCCACATCTTTCAATCCGCTCGTCGCGGCACCGAACCGTCAGCTCATATGTGTTTGGGTGGCCGAGTTTATGCTAGGAATGCCTTCTTTTTTCTCTCCAACTTGCCTGATCATTGCGAGCCACACCCTAGCAGCAAAATCGCCCAAGTGCTCAAATTGTTCAAAGTTGTCAATATTTGACATCGCGTTTCTCGGCGCTCATTAATTATAAGAATGAGCCATCTGATCCCGCGGGGTCATGTTGCGGCACCGAACCATCATCTTGTATGCGTCGGGGTGGCTTGTGTCTTGGATTACAAACACATATTTAGGTTCAAAGCTTAAGTAACAATAAACTTTGTGCAATTATTCATCTAATCATTTGTACTGCAATTATGGATAACCATGATAAATGATTTGCATTAACCAAAAAGCTACAAATCCATGCAACATTGTATACCGTTAAAACTATCAAATATATCCAATACAAACAAATAGGCTTGCCAAAAGCCATATGGACTTAGAATTTCACATATTCATAAAATAAAACATATGTTAAAAATTGCTATAAAGGCATACAACATGATATCCAATAAAGTAAAATAGGGGCTTGGCAAAAGCCACATGGACATAGAATGTCACATATTTGTAATACAAAACATATGTTCAAATTTTCCATATAGGCATACAACATGGTATCCAGTAAAGTCAAATAGGAGCTTGCCAAAAGCCATATGGTGATAGAATGTCACATATTCGTAATACAAAATATATGTTCAAAATTGTCATATAGGCATAAAACATAGGGCCCTATTCTATTCATTTCCCTCTAGGGGAAGGAAACAAATCACGAG
The DNA here is from genome assembly GCF_030272615.1 of Cryptomeria japonica. Taxonomy (NCBI): domain Eukaryota; kingdom Viridiplantae; phylum Streptophyta; class Pinopsida; order Cupressales; family Cupressaceae; genus Cryptomeria; species Cryptomeria japonica. The sequence goes on from NC_081411.1 coordinate 239,195,906, forward strand.
ATATATTTTCTTGTCGAGGGGATGGAGATGTCTATGATGCAGGTGTCTTTCGAGTACGTCCACTCGACCTCCTCTCCAGACTTTTTTGTAACTCCACTTGATACAATGAAAAGAATGATGTTAGCATATACAAAAATTTAATTTTAGAATGACATATAATAGAATAGTCACTTACCGCATACAAATAATCATGATGTTCATCCACAATAGGTGCACGTTCATGTTTTGGAGTGACAAGCCCCTCCTATAAGCATCACAATATAAATTAAACTAAATACAAGTGTCGTTAACATTTTCAATAACATATTATTAAGATAACAAATGTAATGCTAAATTTACTAAATTTACAAATATGTCTCATACTTCTATTAAAGTAGTTGAACTTGCTACTGCTGGAGCAACACCATGCTCCATTGACACGTGGATAGCAGGAGAAGTCTCTGATGTCAACATCTAAAAATTAAACAAAGTATACTGATTAATCACCAAGACTATTTATATTATTTAATAACATCATTAAAGATAAATTGTTTACTTGGGTGAAAGGTTGTCGATGAATACACTACGAGGTGTTGATGTTGAAGCTCTAACATCAAACTATTTGACATCCAAAATGAGTAATTAGAAAATCATTCACATAAGGTTCAACTATCTATATATAATAATTATATTTCTTCACTCATTGTATACCTGTGGAGTCAACGAAGTAGTGAAAAAGGGTGCTGCAGGAATGTTGCTAGTATTGTGAGCACATTGACCCTAATTTTTTATCATAATAATTTACTAATTTAGATATATTCTCAAATTTACATATAAGATTTAATAAAAAGAATGAAATAAACTTGTAATGAAATTCACCTGGGTATCAATGCCAAATGTTTCGTTCAACAAGGATTCTGTCATGTCAATGTTCTTTGTAGAAAACTCCACTCGTGCACGTGCATTCTCAGAACTATTAGGATCATAAGCGCAAAGAGAACCACAAGATCGACAAAAATGAGCTGGAACTTGATGCCTAGAAGAATCAACATCATCACTTGCATCACCCTCTACTAGAGGCCTAGCATACTATATAAGTGTCTGAGTGAGTGAGCTAATCGAGTCTAGAGTTTCGACCTCAATACTCTCCTTCACAATGGAAGGAATAATAACATGCTCCACCATAGGTTTGGCCAAGGGTCTTGGTGGGAGATTTGGATCACGCTGTGCACCCTCTCTATTATGCGAGGAACCCCCACCTCTACCTTGGAAATCTAGAAAATCAAAATAGTTTGGGATCTCATTAAGGACAAACTCATAGTACAGTTTTCTCAAAAAGTATTGGGGTACCTCATGATTATTGCATGGGGGCTGATCAAATACCATCCACCACCTATCCCAAAAATTGTTCTTAATCCCTTCATGATGACACCAATGAATAGGAAATCTCCTACATCCAGGGTGTAAAGGTTGATTCGTTCGAGGGTCCGTAAAAAGAGCACACGAGTCAAATTTATTAATTTTCTTTTTCTTCACTGCCACATATGATAATTTGTCAGCATAAAATTGCTTTTGTTCTTCCTTCTTAAGGGACCAAAAATTTATTTGCCCACTCACAGATTGTATGTGAGATACAATAGATTGCAAAGAACTGGCAAGGTTTGTCCTATGGGAGTTTGTTCCAGTGGGATCTTTTAGCCTTGTGATTAAACCTTCAAGCTCTTTTTGGCTATTTTATATTTGACCTAATAGGTTTTCTTGTGTACCTATGGGATGTCTAGGGATTGTAGGAGGTTCTTGATGTGCTTCTTCTTCAATATGGTCTTCATGAGGAGGTGATTGATGTGCTTCTTCTTCAATATGGTCTTAATGAGGAGGTGATTGAGTGTTTTCAACATTTTCTTGTCTAATATCATTTCCTAATAATGAAAATAAATTTAAATCAATAAACCTAGTTTAATCTTCAAATTAATAATAAAATGACAATAAAAAAAAAAAAAAATACATACCTGTTCGAGCTCTTCGATGGCATGGCGGCATTTTGATGAGAGATGGACAAATTAGTGCCCAATTTCAAGATTTTACAAAGGGCGAGCACAAGAAAATGGCACCCGAAAATGCCAAAATGTGGGTTTGGAATGCAGAATGCATCCAAAATGTGGAGCAGGGTTTTTTTGAAGTTTACAATGCACATAAGGCGCACGCCTTATGCGCTTTTTAATTTTTTTTTGAAGTGTGGCACCTTTTTGGTACCACAACTTCGTGCATATACCCTACACAAAGACCCAAGAAGAAAACAATACCATCGAAAAGGAGCTAGACACCACCACAAAATTAGGTACAACGGAAGCAAATCCCACTCCAATAACTCCCATGCAGGGTAACCAGACCATAATGCACAACCAATGCCAACCAACTATTTCTAGAATAGAACTAGTTCCAAAAAGTAGGTCCTCAACATTCGAATATCATGCAGCCTTAGAAACTCATGAAATCCCTCCTCTCAACTAGAGAAGCACAAAAAAATCCAAACCTATCAAGCATTGCTACAAGGGGAAGTCATGGAGGAGAATCCAGAAGGCTAAACCCATAGAGAGTCTAAACCCAAAACCAATACATTGATCCATCAAATAAAAGAAACATGGTAGGTATAGTTGGCTCTAAAGACAATTGTAGATGGATCCCTCACAACAAAAAAATGAGCCACTTTGGGAACAAGAGACTAATATCTAGAGAAGAGGGAGAGAAAACCTCTTGATAGAAAAGAGAGAAAGACATGGAAACCTGAAAGTTGCACATAGGTCTAGAAAATTGTAGTTTTTGGAAGCACAAGTCACCACCCCACAAATAGGGGAGATTCTCCAATAGTGAGGACCCATCTCACACCTCACATGCATATGGGAGAGCGATATAAGGGAGGCAGGAGAAACCCAAACAACCCAACCTCTAGGATAGAGAAATTGGGCACCCAAATAAAACTGCAAGACCCATTAACCCAAACAAAATAATGGCTGCCCACAAACTCATCACCTCTAAGACAAGAAGGGAGTAGAGCATAGAACCCATCCAGAGGAAAGTAAAAATAGAGAGAAAATGAGGTAAAGTAACTATTAAAACCTCTAAAAACTCCACTATAGAATGAGAATAAGGTTCATAGCCACCCATTTTGGCATTATCCACAATAGATGCATTCAGACCAATGCCTTCATCTTGATCATCTCCATCTCCTTTATCTCGAAATTTATCATCACTTTCATTTCTCATATAATATTTTTTTGATATGAAATATGCAAGAAGAGGTTGCAAGATTTGTATTAATTCAAAAAATTAGTACAAAGAGTGAAGCTATAACTCTAGTTTCCATACATGAGCAATCCTAACTACTACATATTAGTTTTTAATGCCACTATTAGAAACAAACCTACTCTAATATAATAAAATCACTTTGTAGCCCCATCATCAAATATGACTGAAAAATAAGATCCATAATAACTGCCTTAACCTAAATTAATGGATACATTAGTGGTACATATACTAGCCAAAATTGTTTGTTATTAGAGCAAGGATTATTGCTAAAGATAGCAAAAAATCCATCAACAAGTGGGGAAACCCTCAATGAATGGTTGTAACACCAAATTTGTTGTGAGACCAAAGGTGTATCCTATTGCAAACAATCATAACTATTTTATTTTTCTTCTCTTTTTGCAGTGTATGCCAATCGTTGGCAACACCACCCTCATTGATAAACTTTAGAGATCAGGATGTTATATGAGAATGAGTGTTCTCAAATCCTTGAAGAGTGGATGCCCTCTTCCAATACATATGACTTTATAGGAATATTTGCCACCCAATCCATTGTGGTAGAATCACAAATTTTAACTCAATTTGAGAAAAAATGAATTAGTTTGTTATGATAGATTTAGAATTGCCTTTGTATTTGGAGAAGGATCTTCCACTTATCCTCCCTTTTTATTCTTTGGCTCCTTTTTTGGAGAGATGTCCTTCATAATGAGGATGTTTTCCATAGTGTAATGGTTCTAGGGGAGGTATCTATTTACCAACAAGCCTCTCTATTTGACTATATTTTGACATTTGGATATTTAGTGACAATATGTCTAGTTTTGTAGCATCTTTTGCATATGAAGGATAGACTTTCATAGTCTAAAGTTTTTATCCAACTATGACCATTTGCATTGAGAATAATTTCTATCAGTAGATTTTTAGAGGTGTCCAATTCCACTAAAATATGAGAAAAGGTCATGTGGATGAAATTTGAATAATCTTTGTTTGTCATTAGTAAGTTTCCAAGGAAGTTCCCAATAGTTGTAAAGTAGTATTTGAAATAGTAATGAAGGGTAAAATTTGGAAGACAAACCCAAATTGGCATGACTAAGAAAGATTTTGTGGATAAATTGCCAAGATTTTAGTAACAATATACATTGGAGCAATAACCAAACATGCAAGTGAAAACAAAATTCAAGAATTCTTGATAAAATCTAGAGGATTCAAGAAATTTATCACAAATCTCCACTTGACTCAGTCATATGCTTCCTTAATGTCAAGCTTAACTAAAATACTTAGAGCTCTAGTTTGATATATTGAGTGAATAAACTTGTAATCTTTGATCACTCCATCAACAATTAAATTTTTAGCGCAAATCCCATTTGTTACTCAGAAATGATGGAAGGTAGAATGGTTTTAATATATTTTTCTATTACATTTTATAGAATCTATACAAATTATTACAAAAAATAGTACTAAATTCATCCAGTGATGTGTGAATTAGAGAAATGAATGCATTGTTAACCTACTATAGGATTGTTGTTTTATTCATGGTTTCTTTAATAGTTTAGAAAAAATCCTTGCAATGATATTGCAAAATTTATGGACTAAACCTACTACAATGCCATAGGGACCACATGAAAATTGTCTAAATGAAGTTGTCTTACTGCCTATTTGGTTAAACTGACCATTGAATAATTTTCCAACAACATCTTATTTAATTATAGAGAAATCAATTTGAGAATTTTATGTAAAACTAAATTATGTGGGATCTATTGGGAACCTTCCCAATTATTGATAAGATTATAAAAGAAACATACTATACACTCTTTGATGACCCCAAGATCCTCTTGTCTTTTTTGGTACTTAAATCATAGAGATTATGATCTAATCTCATCATACATTCGTAGCATTGTTGAAGTATTTATAATTCTTATCTCCATCTTTGAGCCAAGATTCTCTAGACTTTTTCTTCCAAAAGACCTCTTCCTTAACAAAGACATCCATGTATTCCTTCATGAGTTCTAACATCTAAAAATGTGCTTCATCTATATCAAAGAGAAGGACTGCATTTCTTCATTGAGTAGGATCAATATCAATTCAACATTGACCTTGGTCTTGGAAATGATTTGTTTTTTTATTTTTTATTTTTTAGATAAGTTGTGGACAAGTGCTCCACTCCCAAATATAATTAATTTGAAAAGAAAATATTAAAACATGCATGCCCTATAATAGAGATGCCTCAAAGATCACATTAAATTCTTAAATACTAGCTCATCTATTACCCATTTGCCACTCATCTCAAGGAATAACTACCTTGCCATTTGCTAAGTGAAGGAACATCACAAACAAGCCAAAGGGGCCTCGAATAGAGTGCTAATCAATCCTATCATATAGCTAGTGGAAAAAGACCTAGCACTCTAACAAAATATTCTTAGCAAATTAAGGATCCAATACTATATCCTATGTGGAATGAACCTCCAAGTGCATGTAGTAGAAAAGCAAGACAATCCAGTGCAACAAATCATGCACACCAACAACCATCCCACGACATAGGATACAAGAGAGTGAAGCATCATCGAGCCAAAAAATATAAAAAATGGAGCAACCCAGCTCAACAAATATAAAGAATTCTTATCATTCTCAATGATGTCTATGAGATTCACATGATCTACCATTATAATCATCTTACCTTCCTTGGTATTTTTGTTTGTTCCCTGATTTTCCAACTAGTCTACCGCATTATAGGCCTTAAAATATATATTGTAAATTGAGAATTTCATATTTTTGAGACTACCCCACACTCTGTTAATTAACTTATCCAATAGCCATTTGAGACAATATTTTTTCCTTATCCCATTAACACATAATACCAAATCACCTTCTATGTCTACTTCCATCTAGCCTCTTTTTTGGCACTCTTCTAGAACCCTAGTATGGCCAATGTATTTTTCTTAATTATTGATTGATATACATTTTTATCTAGCCATCATCCATAATACTTCACCTTTCTCACCTCTCAGGATACACTTGAAACTAGCTTTGTCCGACTTGCCCTTTGCAACACCATCAAAGTTCAACTTCATTCTACCATGCATCAGGGGGACACCACTTTGATTCCCTTTTTTTAAAAAAAAATCTCCTCATCCATAATAGTGCAAGGAACCCAGAGGCCCTACCACTAATTCCCCATAGCCTCATCCCAATAATTGAACTTGATCATCATCACTCGAGACACCTTATTGTTAAGGTTTTCAATAATTATTTTGTTAATTTTCATAAGCAATTCCTACTTTGAGCATTTTAAATCCTTTAATATTATACATTTTTTCCCCTTCAATATGTTCCACACCAACATGGAAGGGGAACATGTTCGTACGCCACCACATAAATGACTTTGATAAAGTTTTGGCCAGCCAAGCATGGAAGTCACAAAGTCTCCATTTGTAGAGCTACTCTAATTGAGTTTTCCTTGTAGCTAGTCCCAAACAACACTTTGATACCACTGGGTATTGCAAAAGTAGACGGTCATAGGATTCCTTGGCTTCTTTACACATAATGCATTTGGTAGGCCCACAAACACCCACCCTATGGAGCCAATCACTAGTCAATATTTTTTTATGTAACTTCATCCATAAGAATGCCCCCACCTTGAGAAGAAGGTGACTACCCCAACAAATATTATTCTACCATTCAAGTTTCTCTCTAACATTACACATGATCTAGTAACCATCCAAACCAAATACCTTCTAAACTTGGCCCCACACCAAATTATTTCATCTTCCTGCTCATTTAAATCCACCTCACACTCCCTCAACAGAGCCACAAACTTGATATGCACCTCCTCATCAATCCCCAAGTCATCTAACTTCCTCCACCATCACATCACCAAATATTTGGTCTCCATCCTCTTAACATAGTCTTCCACCTTATACCTCACTTTCTATATCAGGAATATATGTCTTAATTGTTTGATAGAGTTATCTTCACCTAGAGGAGGATAGCCCTCCCATGAATTCTCCCAAAAGTCCATCGAGCCACCATTTTTGATACTTCTATCAGTGATGAGATGATGACACTTGCACAAAAATTCCACACTACAAATCCTTGAGGGGGGTTGGCAATAGTTACAATCCTATTTGGATCCCTCGTATACAAATACTTATACTGCATTAGCCTACACCATGACTTGTTGTCCTAAAAAATATTCTTGAAATTGTATTTGTTTCATAATTTAAACTAAGCTTTGACATATTTTAATTTAGAGAGAAAATGGAACATTTGGTGCCTACCTAAGGAGCTTCACCCTAGCTATTTTCATAAAATATTTAATGAAAATCCTTATCCTTCACCCACATATTTTCAAATGTGAATGAACATCTAAAAGGGAATTTACTCGAATAATGGTGACTTGTATAGGGTAAAGGTATGAAACCGAGAAAGAGATAATACAAATTTCAAAGGAGAATGTAAATATACTCATGTCATCTTGACATAAGAATCTATCCATCTTCTCCATTATATTACTTAAATCTAGTCAATAATTTATTCGTATACGAGTTCATTTTTTCAATTGGATGACGATTAGGTGGGTTCATTCTAATTTTTTTTGACATTGGCATGAGACTAATACTTTTTAAAAACTCCTCATTTTATCATGACTATGATGATGCGAAATATTGGATTTTCCTTTTGAGGCTTCATCAACTTGGACCATCACTATTTACACCCTTTGATTTGTCGAGAGAGGAGCTCCATGTCTAAAGAGGAGAATTTATTATTTTGAATCAAGAATGTGTTAGTATTAGAAATAGTCATTTGATGCTTGGCCAATGATTTCTTATTAGGAGTGTTGAGAACCCTAACAATATATGAAGTGATCTCCATTGCTGTCTAGGAAGGGAATGTTCCTTGTCAAATTTTAACATTCATGTGTTATTTAATTTGACCTTTTGCTTCACAATCTTGAATTTTATTTTCTTGGTTAAAATTTCTTTTTTTCTTTCTCCATTCACCATAGTTGGGAGATGTTAGGATATATACTATTTGAGTGATTCCCAATTTGACAATTTTGTAAGAGAAAGTGTTCCTTCATCCAATCCTTTGGTGGCTTTGTCTAAGGCGAGGTTACCCTCCCAATTATCTTCTTCTACTAGCTCCATTCATTGTTATTGTTGGTGTAATTAATTATTTATCTTGGATATTATTAGACCTTACTTAAGTTTACTTAGGTATATGCATATCATAGTAGTTTGGGTATGAGACATTTGGGTGTTTGTGCCACATTGGGATAGTGTGTTGTAGGAGAATTTCCACCTTTTGTGGTCTTATCTTGTTGTTACATTCCACATTCGGTGGGTGATCCACCTCATGTGGAATATTATATTGTTTCTCCTACCTACCACACCTATTTCCTACCTACCCTTGTTTCTCACTAAGCCAAATTTCATGTTTGTGTGCTCACATATCCATATAGCCTTGCCTATATAAGAAGGCTCATATTCATTGTATATATTGATTGATGATCTAGCTGATCAGTATTTTCATCTTGATAGAATAGAGTTTATTCCTATCAATATTTTGTCTCTCTATTTTGTAATTTTCATTGAGCTCTTGATCTTGGAAAAATCTCACATGGTATCAGACCTTAGAGGGTTTCATTGATTTGTCTTTGAGAAGCATTTTGGAGGCTTCAATTTTTGGATCTGGGGAGCTGCTCTTTTTAGGTGCGTCCTACATCAATTTGGACATCATGGTTGAATCTAGGAGTCTGTTTCCATGAATTTTAATTATAAATTCGGCCTATTTTGGAGAAAGTCAATTTTGGACAAAAATTTTAGCCTATTAAGCTATATGGTACGATTTTACTAAAAAAATGTTTTTTTTTCTATGAAATATTTCAATATTTATTAAAATATATTTTTCATAGTTTTAATATTTGATTTTTTGTAAAAGTTTTATAAATCAAAAAAAATTATTTATGGGGGTCCGCAGACCCCCCTCTTGTGCATGTACCACTGATTTTAATTTTTGTAGGGCAATTTTTGGTGGCTCATGCCACAGTACCCCCGTACCCTCTGCCTTTCCATAGAGTTCGTATGGTTGCCAACAACCGCAACTTTACCGACACTACTCCTCGGAAGTCCGTGCTCCGTCACTATCGTGTGTTTTCTGCCGATGCCCCAACATTCCGATCTCCAGCTACTTTCATTTCCACCAACCAGTGCCACCTCCCAAACCTCCTGTTGGGATGCTTTGTCCTCGTTGGGGTGTCGTGCTTCCGCCACCTCCTGAACCTCCTGCTGGGATGCTTCATCTTCGTCGGGGTGTCGTGTTCCCGCCACCTCCCGACTTGATTTCTATGCTAACCGATGCAACCTCTACACCGAATGTGCTGCTTCATCTCAAGAGGAACCTGCGATCCTATCTTGATGGGCCCAGGCCGCCATGCGACAACTTTTCACTGGTTCATTGAACCCCATCAGCCCAAAGTATAGCTACCCAACCACCATGTCGCATTTTTTTTATTGGCCTGTCAAGCCATCATCAGCCACACGAGACAACTGCATCAGCGCCATGTAGCGGACAATTATTTGTCAGAACTACCTAGTTGATAGTATACATGGCCTCCATATCATATCCGTATTGACATGACATCGGACACATCAACATCATCGGCCAGTCATAGGCTGCCACATCATCAGGTCCATACAGTATGGTCACCCCGTCAATAGGGTGGTGAAGTTTTCCTAATGGCTATACAACTGTCAATTTTAAGCCCACAAAATGTCGACGTTAGCACACGCCAGCATTTTTTTTGAAAATTTGAAGGCCCCATTCTTGAGCCTTGTATTTCATCTCTTCATATTGATAGCACATCACCTCTTGGACTTGATGATTCAACTAGTGCGACAATTTTGCCTTCTTGTGATTTAGTACAGTAAGATATTTTATGTCTTCCAGCTTCAGTTCATTGGGATGACTACTTGACAGACATTGAAGGTTTGTTTATGGAGTCATACATTGCAGATTTGGGAGACATCATTGCTTACATTCATCTTCTCTTTGATGAAGATGATCCTTCTTCGATTGTTGTGAGGGAACACTCTAACCCTCTTGTGCATTCTCTACATGATCATTCTTTAGAGGTTGACATGATTGTGGATACTTTTGTACAACAGTCAGAGGAGGTCTCTTTATTGTTTGAGGAGACATGTGAGTCTTTGGATATTGTTCTACATTCTCCTCCACTAGATCTTGGAGTGCCTTTTTCAGTAGTGTGGAGTAGTTCACCATCTTTGGAGGGGGTATCATTCAACATCAACATGAGGACACTTGAGTAGTTTTCAAAGATTCTATTCATCATGAGTTTTTTTCCTACCTCTTCCCTTCATGATTGGGGAGACTTCATGGATACACCTTTGGTTTTGTTTCTTCCTAAGGGGAGGAACATTGTTTGACGTTCGTGGAGCAATTTCTTCATTCAGCATCGAGCTTGTATCATTGGTGTAGATTCTACATTGAGGTGGGGCTACCTAATTTCTCTTCTTCTCTCATATGGGGTGGAATTTTTCCTCAAATGGGGTTTTGTTTCTCACATGATTCTTTGAGAGTTTCTTTGTATATAGTTTTCATCTCTTTTTTGGGGGGAGGGTTTTTTCCCATTGGATTTTTCTTACTTTCCTTTCTTTATGAGAGATTGCATTGGTTTGTGTGCATTTACATTTGTACATGGGTACCTAACATGGCCTTGTATCTAGGACCTATCTTGCATTGCTTAGTTGCATTGTATACTTAAGTGCATTCCCCTCAGTTGCACTTAAGGGGGGGTGTTGGTGTAATTAATTATTCATCTTGGATATTATTACACCTTACTTAAGTTTAACTAGGTACATGAATTTCATAGTAGTTTGGGTATGAGATTCTTGGGTATTTGTGCCACATTGGGATAGTGTTTTGTAGGAGAATTTCCACCTTTTGTGGTCTTATCTTGTTGTTACATTCCACATTCGGTGGGTGATCCACCTTATGTGGAATATTATATTGTTTCTCCCACCTACCACACCTATTTCCTACCTAACCTTGTTTTTCATTGAGCTCTTGATCTTGGCAAAATCTCATAGTTATAAACCAAGATGTGCGGTATCCTCTAAAAGATAATCAAATAAAATTTAAGTATTTTTATTGTGTAACACCTTATTCTTGGAAGAGCGCTCAATAAGGTCATGAGAAGCCTCATGGGAGGAATCTTAGGTGGAATTATTGATTGAATTTATAGGATTTGGAAGTGAATGGAAAAAGATGAATGTCTAGTACTAGAGTCTCATTGGCTTTTTAGGTGGAGGAAATCAAATGAGGATCACCATATATAGGGGAATAAGTAACTAGGGATTTCAACCAGCCAATGAGATTTGTTGCTTCAAAATATTTTTCCAAAGGTAAATAAGGTTGAATGATATTTCCTTTAGTCTTTATGTTGAAAATATACTCAACAATTAAGAGGGTTGTAGAGCTATTTGAAATGTATTTAATACAATTCATTGAAGATTACCTCTATTCAAATAATCAAAAAAGAGAATTGGAAGATAATAAATCTCCACCTTCTGTTTCCATTTAATAAATTTAGAAATTAGTTCAATCTCTTTCGAGTGAGGTTAATTAAAGTCCAATTCAACACAAATACAAAGATATAGATGCCAAATGCCTCATCAATAAAATTCTCATTTAGGCTAATAAAGAAGCCTAAAGTATCTTAAATTTCTCAAAGGAATCCCTCATATCAATACTTAGACCCGAAAGATTATAAAGTTGGGTCCAAATCAACATTTTCCCTAAAACTTGAGTAAGAAGGTTAAAATTAGGTTCATAATCCTTGATGAAGAATCCCAACCCATCCATCACCAACAATCAATGAAATATCATATATTTTTTTTAATTCAGCAAAAGCATACTCCACCAAGAAGAATCCATTGGATAGATATTTAAATTTAACCTTAGTGTCCCACTTATGCATTAACCAATTTATAATTCTTGAATGGGAAAGCCATTTCCTAGTCCATTTGACAAAGAAGGCACATTCGTTTAGATGACACGCAATATGCTAATATTTTATGAGGTAATAATAATCACTTCACTTTTAACAATACAATGTTGCTCGGGTTCAATTGGATTCTGATGATTAGGTGTGGCTTTAGGGGTCCACTATTATTCTTCAAGTATGTAGAGGTCGATGGGAAAAAGTAATGTGAAGGAAAATGTTGGAAATCTTACTAAGATTTATGTGTATAACCAAGAGGGATACAATTTGCACTAGTGGTCATGACTAAGCTCCATTTTCCTTGATTACCAAAACACAATTTGATACAATTCAGTGATTGGTAGATAATCTTGATCACCCTAGGGCTCTATTATTTCTCAATATTATTATTTTCATCAATGATTTTTTTCAAATCACTAGAAATTTATAAAAAATCCTAGAAAATTTTGATGAAAATTAGCAAATATAACTATTATAATTATTGTTAATTATAAAATATATCAAGTCTAATGTTTAATTTAATATATGATAAAATTAAAAAATAAAATTCAAATATATGTGTTAAGAAAACCGAGAGTAGATTAAACAACAAACATAATTTAATAAAGACAATGAATTACATGGTTCATCAAAGGTGGCTATGTCCGTAGAAAAGTGAATTATTTTTTTTCCTTGAATGATCGTAGCAATTACATCAAGTTTCATCAACTTCAAATATTATCTTCATCAATTTTTTGTAAAACTTCTCATTTACAACAAAGAGTCAAAAGATATGGGAATGTTAAAGGTTGGGGAAATCGAAAGGGTGTGCTTGTTGGATTTCACAACTAAACAATATATTCTCAAGTGAAACTACCAAAAGAACAACTCACAATGAGAATTTAGAAATATTTTCCAGAAATATAAGTGATCGTATATGCACTCCTATATATGTAGTTACATTGCTAACAAATAGATGTATGGTATTGACATGTGGACTATTACGTCAATCGTACTTTTTATTTTTGGGGTTTTGACATACTTTAGTATAATTCAAAATAGTTTTTCTACATTAATTATTTTAACTAAATATGCATGACTTGTCTAATACACTGGTATAGAATAAAAGGTTTGTAAATAGTTATGTTAATGTTGTCCAACAAATTAGAAATGGGATTTTTTTAATATAAAGTAATGGAAGGTAATTATAAATAAATAAATACCACTATTCGTGACATGGGCGATTACTATACATGAATCTCAAGAATCAACACTGAACAATCCAAGGCTAAAATTTTACAACTTTGTCTAGAGTTAATCAATAAAGGGTCTTCGAAGAGAACCGCCATTTAATTCCTTTGATCAATACATACAATATACATTTTACATAAGATCAACCACTCATAATTTGTGATATAAATCCATTAAGTATTAGTTTCAATGTGTAGGAATGAAATAAATAAACAAGCAAAAATCTCTTTCCAAGCTCATTTCATACAACCAAAAGAAATCATGATGTACAAATTCCTCAAAATTAAAATTGTTACAAATCTTTCATTAGATTAAATATAAACAAATATATAATACAATTTTTTCTCAAACTTTTGATAAAAATATTGTATGTACAAAACATGTAGACAATACAAAAAAAATAAATAAAAAAATATCTCTCTTAACATGTTAAACATAATATTCTCTGAGGTAATCATTGCACCTCCTTATGCAACGTGCGAGCAATTTCTAGACCTAACTAGGATGGATGTATTAAAGTGAGTGCCTGGCATCCATTCTAGCTTTGTTCTTCTAGAATGCAGAGGGTTTGCGCGAGTTAGACGATATCCCAATGCCTGAAAATCCTTTACATCGTCCGTTGACGTTGGCAACACACACGCCGATCATATCTTTTAAAAGTTTGCTTTGCTGATTTTTACGTTGAGATGCAAATTCTTCTATCGCCATCCACTAAAAAAACAAAAACAAGTTATTTAATTTGAACCCCAGTTTAAACGAATATTGAAACTATCCAGCTTAACAATATTGAATCACCGCCGCATGTTTAAACGCGTACCTTGGCTGCAGAAATTTCGGTATCTTGCACCACAATATTAGATGAAACGGATCTCAACATACACACGAAGAGCATATCCGATTTTCCAAAAGGGGCATTGTGACCATCCCTGCAGTTCATGAAGGTATAACTATTAGAGGGCTAAAAATTACTAGTTGAAACTTATCCTTCTTTGTACCAACTATGAAACGAGTTATAACTTTGTGTAATGAAAGTTTTGCTTACCTGAAGCCAACCACTTCTACGAATTCTGCATCAATCTGTAAAAGCACAAGAATATAGTTTGAATTATCAAAAATTATATTGCAAAGAAGTTAAAAGTCCCGATTCAAAGGAAAAAGATGAGGTAAGTGACATTAGGTAGGTGACGTTTACCCTTGTTTCTTCGTGAACTTCTCTTATGGCCCCTTCCTTAATGCCTTCCCCCTACCAGAAACAAATTGCCCATAATATATTAGAGGGCTTCATGTAATTTCATGTAAAAATTGAAGTGTCATAAATTTAGTTTGATAACTGAATTTGACCCTGATACCTGGTTAATCCTTCCTGTTGGCATCTTCCACAACCCTGAATCTTTGTAAGGTCCACACTTTTCCTGAAATACTAGAACCTACATTGCCATTGTCATAATAATTTATGTATTTATCACTTCAAGCAACTGACCCACAACCGCTATTAAAATAACATTAACGGGTAGTCATTATATTAATTATACATTTTCCCAGTGATTAAGAAAATCAAATCCTTTTAACACAAACAAACACTTAAAATACTCGACATCTTTTCACAGTTACATTGCTATGGAGCGGAGGAGAATATTAAGCAGAACTGCGCTACATTCGGATATACCTAATATTACAATTACCTGTCCCTCCTCGTTGAATACAAAAGCTGCAATTCCCACTTGATGTGAAGCATTATCAGGGATGGTAGGAGGAGTTTGAGGGATCCAATACACTAACATCACATATGAAGGCTCAGCATGGTGATACCAAAATCCCACCTGCAATTCACCAAACACTGTTGAAGCATAAACGAATGGCTTGGAGTGAGAAAAACATCAATGGTGTTAGCGAATTTTTAAAAAACCGACCTCAATCGCAACGGGGACTAGCTTCGCCTGGCCCTTGGGCACTTTAATCCACACCCCCTTCTTTCCCTGTATACCCATTGATCCAACAAGTGTTATGAATTGAAGGAATAAACTTACTAATGTCTTGAGAGATTTGTATTTAGAGTTAACAAAGCAGTAAACACTGACCTGGCGTGCCCAATGAGAAAGTCATGCCCTGAGCGAAGCTGCAAAACGAGTTACATCGTTTTGCATATGCCCAATGTCAACAACCACACCATCATATCTGTCTTCCTGGGCTTTGAGCACTTCACATATTTCGTACAAAACAGTGTCAACATCATTAGTGGTAGCCGAAACCTCGTTTGTTGGGAATGCCATTGTGCAGTGTAAACACCACCCGTCAAAAAAGTGTTCAATAACTAGCGATGCAAATTGAATTTGGCTTCTGAGTACCCCTACGAGCAGGATTGAATTTGGCTTGTTCCTATTTCCAAATCGTGTGCAAAACAGATTGAATTAAATTAGCGCCAGTGCAATAATAGTATGTGGTAGAGTTTATATATGTGGTAGAGAAAGTTTCTGGGATTTCAGACGAATGCTTCGGCGCGGGTAACAACTAACTACCGCTACCCTTCCTTACAGCGTAAGCGTAGCAATAATGAAATTGGATACCTGAAAAACTTATCATTTAATGACGTTGTTCGTAAATTCGCAGAAAGGCTATTGAAACTTCTTGTTAGTGAACAAGTAAGCGCGCTAGGTACTACGTTTCAAGAATACAGAAGAGCGCGTGACTAAATATTCCAAGGCTGAAACAGTGATAACGAAGCAGTAAGCGTTTAACCCTGCCACGCAGGTTCGTGGGTCCTTCCCAGATCGTTCCGATTGCGACTCTCCGTATTTTATTGACATTCCATATATACTACGACTATTTGTTCACGTTGACCCTTCTGAAAACAAATAAATACTCTATAACAAGTATTGCATGGAAACAATCGGATGTGAAACTTTGTTGGACACTCTTTATCCTAAGCTTCACCTAAAGTATAGTCACTTGGAGAGGAGACACTTACTAAAGCAGTAATTTCAAACAAAGAATTCGCATATTATGCTAGACCACCCATAGATGGTGAGAGAGCATCATTTGATGCTTCAAGATAAAATATTTTGTTGAATAACATAAGAAATAAGTGCAATATATTATTATTTGTATGATTGCAACTTTTTTCTTATATATTAGCAAGTGTTCAATTAGCTAACACCACTTGTGGAACAAAGAGTATGTTTCATTCACCATGGGAAAGAAGGCTTAAAGTGAGGATTTCATGTTTTATGTCTAGTGAATCCAATTATAAATTGTATTGATTTAATATTATAATACGTTGTATTTATGAGGCCAAAAGGAAATGGGCACCCTAACTGGAAGGAATCTCGAGATTCTTTGGGCATGACAAAAATAAATCATGTCACTTGAAAATTGTAGTATGGTATGTAAGATCATCTTTTCTTTGTGAGATGTTTAAGAGTTTCTATGAGATTGTAAGATGTATAAGAAAAATTATGATTGTAATTCCAATGGCGAAGAAACCAAAACAAAAGGACATGATCGATGTCGTTTAAAGGAAACACAAAGTCCTACCAAAACTCTTGAGCATGCTACAACACATCCGTTGATTATAAATATTACAAATAGTCTAAACTCTACAACATTCACATCCTCGTGATCACTTCATCATCTTCATCAACTAATACCTAATGCCTAAAATCATTACAAAAGCCTCAATATATAGAAGTCTTTTGAGATTAGAGATTATATAGATGATTCTACAATCAAGACCGACTTGATCATATATTTAATATTTTTTTATTTTAACTTTATTTTGTTCCTTCTAGAATATTTTTCTATTAACAAGATTTTGTGTATATATTTTGTCTTTCTCATTAAATGGCTACATTTCATTAATGAGAAAAATTAAATCTTTCAACAAAAAATATAAATAAGGACAACTAGGATTGAAATTTCCAGTGAAAAAAATGAAAGATAGATGATGTGATGTAATGGGAAAATCTGGGGATAAAGGAAGCAAGAATGAATGGTGTGGTGGAAAAAAATTGGGGACAAGGAAACCTCAAATCTCTTTTAGTTTATTTTTGTTAAAAAAGGTCAACGTGAAAGTTAATAAAATACGAAGGTCGCGAGCGGAACGAACTGGGAGAGTCCCAAGAAGCTGCGCGGCAGGGTTAAACGCTTACTGCTTCATTAATCAGTGTATCAGAATCTGAATTTGCTTTGCCTTCAGCCTTTGAATTTTTTATTGTGAGATGGTCACGCGCTTCTCTGTATTATTATTACTAAGACGTAGCAGCATAGTTGTTCATTACCAAGAAGTTTCGATAGCATACTTGTCCCTAGCGCAGCATACTACTTCATGAACAAGAAATTTCGATAGCCCCTCTGCGAATTTACGAAGAAAGCTAATAAATCATTTGCGTGTCCGTAGAATTTTTTAAGATAAGTTTTTCCCTATTTGTCGTTGCTTTGCTTACAAGTTTTCAGTTTTCCTTTTTGGTTTTTGTAACGCTTACGTTGTAAGGAAGGGTAGCGGTAGTTGGTTGTTAACAGCTTAGAAGAATTCGTCTGAAATCCCAGAAACCTCCTCTCATTGTTGCCAATAATATATTTATATACACTTCCCCCCTCTAAAACATATTACTATTGCACTACTAATTTAATTTAGTCTGTTAGGAAGTAGCCAAATTCAATCTTGCTCACAGAGCTACTCAGAAGGTTAGTATTTCTTCCTGCACCACTATGGTTCCTTTTCATTTCATTGTGCTAGGTATTGAACTATTTTTTGGCAGGTCGCTGCTTACACTGCACAATGGCATTCCCAACGAACGAGGTTTCGGCTACCACTAATGATGTTGAAACAGTTTTGAACGAAATATGTGAAGTGCTCAAAGCCCATGAAGACAGATATGATGGTGTGGTTGTTGACATTGGGCATATGCAAAACGATGTAACTCGTTTTGCAGCTTCGCTCAGGGCATGACTTTCTCATTGGGCACGCCAGGTCAGTGTTTACTGCTTTGTTAACTCTAAATACAAATCTCTCAAGACATTAGTAAGTTTCACAAAAATCCTTGGGTCTCACAAAATCCATCATTGCTTTACACCTTACATTACATTCACATTTGTCTAAACTTGAGTCAAAAGGTCACTTGCTTGTCCTCATCATACTTTGTCAACACACTACATACAACAACACTTTGCTAAGTGGTCCCTCATCAAGGTTTCTTACCTTTGGGTCTCATTTGGTTTTACTTAGAGTCAAGGTCAACTTACCTCATCAGGAGAAACTATCCTCTCTTTGAAAGTCACACCTACTCTACTACATACATACTTGGTCTTACACTTTGGACATTACAAGTACACTTCAGACTCATTTACATTCGATCCAACTCTTAGTCTTCCGTACTCTTTCCATTTTTTCATCTAGTCTCACACATCTTGGTCAATACCTAGTTCATGGTTGAAACCCGTCTTCAAAAATCTAGGAGAGAAACTAAAGAGGCTCAAGAGTCTGCAAACATGAGTTCTTATGAGTATGACAATGAGATCTTTTTCAATTCTGATCATACTACATTACCTGACATGGATGCCTATAGAAACAATCCAAATGTTGAGAACATGGACACTATAAACAACAATGCTACACAAAATGACAATGTGGACAACTTTTCAATACATTCAGCAGATGTGGAAGGATCCATTATGAATCCCCATTTCAATCGATTGGTTGAGGAAATAATGAGGAGAGATAGACAATACTTCTTACACATGATGGCACAAAGTGGAGCCAAGATACCTCATGATTTTGACATGTCTCAAATAATGGAACATAGACCTTTGCAACAACCTCACTCCAATATGGATCAAAGGAGACCTAATAGTGGAGGAAATAGAGGACCACATATGGTACCTGAATCACCATCAGCTTTGCTTCAAAAACCAGAGGTCCCACATACACATGGTCAAACATATGATACTTACCTTTGTAGACCATTATGGAAGTCTTATGTAGACAAATATGCTCAATCACATACTAATGCTAAGGATCAACCACCAAAGCAATCGGATATTCCAAGGCATGCGCAAAATTTGGACACAAGGAAACCTCATATCAAATTTGGGGGCAACACAATGGAACATGACATGCCTGTAGAATATGGTATACATGCGCAAAATAGATATGGGGTTCCTCAACATGAATCTATACCAAGTGGTCCACATACACAGCATTACTACAGACCTCCTCCATATGAACATGTGTATTATCAATATCATCCATATATGCAACATGCACCTCCTCCAATGGGTACCTCAAACATAGGATATGGTCTAAGAAGTCGATCTCCACCTAAGAGCAATTTGGAGCAACAAATCAGGGACTTACAAAAGAAAATGGAGGACATAAATACACCGAAGCCAACATACACAATGAGAGACATATGTCCTTATCCATTTGACAAGAGCATTCCAATGCCTCATTTCCCTACACACTTTGTGACGCCTAAATTTGACAAGTATAGAGGAAAAGGGGATCCTAAGGCGCACATAAGACAGTTTTTCACAGCTTGCATTGAGGTAGCAGCAGAAGAGACATATTTGATGAGATTATTCCCACAAAGCTTAGGTGATCAAGCTATGGAATGGTTCTCCCAACTTCCACCTGGAATTAAGTCATGGGGTGACTTAGCAGAGGCATTTATTCAACATTTCTCCTACAACATAGAGACAGACATATCAGTCACTAGTTTGTGCAATACTAAGCAAAAAGAAGGAGAATCTTTTGCATCATTTTTACAAAGATGGAGAAATCTAGCCAGCAGATGCTCTTGTGAAATTCCACAAAAACAAATGGTAGAAATGTTCATTCAGAATGTTAACAAAGACATTGGCTATGATCTAAGGAAAGCTTGTTTGTCCACCTTCAAGGACGTCATTGAAAAAGGCTTAGCAATAGAGAAGGTCCTAATTGAACAAGGAGTCATCAAAATATTCAAGGAAAACAAAGATGACTTTAAAGGAAAAGACAAGCCAAGATTTTGGAATAAAAACAAGAACACAGTCAATGATGGTGTTGTTGATGCCAACATAGTGCGACCCAAATTCATTTTTTCTGGATCAAGTTCTACAAACAATCAAGTGAATACTCAAACAACTTCTAGATCACAAAGGAAGTATACCCTATTGGGAGAACCACTTGAGTCAGTTTTCAAGAAGTTAGTGGCAAACAAGGTGATCACAATTCCAGATTTCCCGCCATATGAACCAAAGGTCAAACCAAATTGGTGGAATGATGATGAGTATTGTGAATTTCATAAGAGCAAGGGTCATAAGACAGGAAATTGCCATTGACTGAAGAACATCATACAAGATCTCATTGATAGAGGTGATATTGAGATTGAGGGACATTCATCCAATCAAGAACATGAGATGTTTAAGGAACCATTCCCAAAACATGACAAGGGAAAAGCTAAAGCCACAGATGACCAAACCAACTATACCAGAGCATCCTATAACTATGATTCAACTATCAATCACATATTGATGGACAATTACGTCTCTACTATTATCATCAAGGATAAAGCATCTGAAAATTCTACTCAGAGACCCAAGATTGTCCTAAAAGGCGTTGGATCTTCTTCCGAACCTACCTCTGAATGTCATGTTACAACCCGTCGAGGTAAAATCACTTTGCAAGGTGCTCCAGCCAAGAACACCACTTCCTCATCAACCAAACCTGAGTATGACCTTGTAGAACAATAAGGGAAGACACCTGCGCTCATTTCAATCCTTGAACTATTATGCATATCTCCCGCACATAAAGCCATTCTTGATAAAATCTTGAGAGATACTGCTGTTCCTACTGATCTGAACGTGGACCAGTTTCAAGCCATGGTGGGATACCTTTCCGTTCCACACTCCCTTACATTCACAGAAGCCGATGACGCATCCGTAAGTCAGCCACATAATGCACCATTACACATTGAAGCCTTCATACACAAACATCGAATAAAAAGATTCCTAATAGATGGAGGAGCAGGTCTAAACATTTGTACATTGAGCACAATTAAACAATTGGGATATTCTGATAAAGCTATGAATTCTACAAACAAAATCACCATCAAGGCATATGATGATGAAGAGCATTCATCCAAGGGCACAGTCACCTTACCTCTCAGAGTTGGGCCAGTTACAAAGGATGTGGTTTGTCAAATCCTTGATCTAGATCTCACATACAACATACTCTTGGGATGTCCATGGATTCATGAGATGAGCGTAGTCCCATCTACATATCATCGATGTATCAAGTTTCCACACAATGGACTTGAAGTGACCGTCAAAGCGGATCCAAATCCATTCATATATTGCAACAATCTGCAACCTCAATCAAAAATAACAATCCCAGTCAATCAAGAAGCTATTCCTTCATCAGTATATGTGGATCCTGAATCCTTAAAAGCTTCTACATCCAAACAAGCAGAGCTAAAAGAAAAGTTCAAGATTAAAGACCTAGGATGTGGTGAGTATATATTTCATGTTGACCAACTCCCATTATCTCCTAAGGTATTCTGTCAACAAGAACAACCTACAAACAATTTTCAATGCCAAGGAATTGGGTGTGAACCACCTAGTATTGTGGCTACTAAGTCTGAATGCAAATCTCCTCTAGCGGTGCAAGCATCTCTTGATATCAACAGTCCTAAGAGTGGTTCCAACAAAGAATCTATTGAGCATATTGTCAGCCCTCTTGATAACTCACATAGCCTTACTATATCATCCACTCATTCCATTTCCACTCCACTTCCAGACTTGGATCAACAAGAATTACAGAAGCCCTTACTAACTGGGGATCAAAAATCAAGCTTTGAACAGAAAAAACTAAAAGTCAAAACTAAAGAAAAGTCCTTTAGTCCAAACCAAAATCAAAAGCTATTGGACTCTGAAAAAAACAAGGTCAAGGATAAAAATCCTATGAAGCAAAAAGAGCAAGAGTTGATCTCCCCTAATATCAAAATAACTGGGGGCAAAAGTTCTAAAATTTCAAATCAAAAAGTATACTTGTTGATCCTAAGTCTTCATCATGTCATGATACTTTCACTTCTTTTCACAATCATAAGCCTTCATAACTCATCCACTTGTTCCACAAATCCATCCCCTTTTGGTGATACATCACGGACCTTTAATGGAGCTTCCTCGAAGGACTTTGCTATCAGTGATGCCCAAACTTCTTCAGGTGACACGCATACAGGCATGTGTAGTCCACACACTAGTAATTCTATCTCAATTCCTTCATCGAGGAAGACATTCACTCGAGCTACACATCATTCAGTCAAGGAACAATGCAGTTACAATCACAAAGTCAAGCCTCACACATTTGAAGTGGGTGCCTTGGTTCTCAGAGAAAATCCTAAAAATCAACAAGACAGAGAGAAGAAGGACAAGTTCGAACCAAACTGGCTTGGTCCTTGCATTATTACAGCAACATATGGATCTAGGGCATATCAGCTCTCAACTACAGAAGGTGAACCTTTGGAGGATCCTATCAATAGCATGCACCTTCGCAAGTTGTACACATAGCTCTTCAGAATATCCTAATTCAAAAATACAAAAAAAAATTTATAAAATAAAAAAATCGTTACTTGGTGAAAACCTGGCAAACAGGCGCCTTGTGACACAAAAAACATTGAAAAATCAAAAAAAATAAAGAGAAATAATTTCGTCCAACGGTGAAAACCACTTCGGTGGCGCCCTGGGAAAGTACCATGGTGAAAACTGGGTTACCAGCGCCATGCGTAGAGACATTGCTCCTCCCTCCTTCAGGATTCACTTTCATCCTTTCACTTTGCACACACTCACAACCTATTCATCCATAATAAACTTACCCAGTCCCATCATGGCTTGTTATTGATCTACCTAAGATTGGTTAGCCATTCATAATAAACCTCCCTTTTCACATCCCTTTCTATCCATAACAAATCAGACCCTATCTGTGGCTAAGGAAAATCCTATGTCTAGTGATGGGTGTGGAACTGAGAACATCACATGTTTTGAGGAGTACAGTTTCTTCCAGCTTCCTTCATTCTATTCGCGCACAATCCACAATAAAGCAACATTTGCATCACAGATCCGCAATAAAGTTTCGTCTTCTCCACAATAAAGTATCAGTTTCATGGATTCAGTCAGTTTCAGATGAGACACAGCAGCAACAATGGGCTTCAACAAATCAAATATTTCAACAAACTCAGACAACATTATGGTTCAGTGCTATCTATCCTTTCTATGAAAGTGAACATTGTGACCACAATAAAATAAGACTTATACAAGTGACAAGAGACACTAAACTTGAGGACTACAGTGGATGTTGGTGTCGAGTCTTGGTTTTCTTTTGATTTCATCTTTTTTTTTTGGTGACATGTCTTTTAGCTTTTCTGGGATGTCTTTGACTAGAGATTCTATCTCTAGGATGTCTTTGACTAGAAAGGCGAGGATGGGGTATCGTCACCCATTTTCTTTTGCTGTCTGTGGATTGTCTCTTAGTAATGCTATGACTTGTCCAAGGATATGAGGACACTGTGAGTCTAGTGTGAACTGGGGCATTCCTTGTTTGTGACTATCTTATCTCCATGCAAACAGGTACAATGACTTTCTGGGTCGAACATATGCCTTGATTGTCATAACCTATTTTGCCATAATAAAGCTCAATGATGATAATGCACAAGAAGCTCTTTCACTTTCATATCTTCTGTCTTTCATCCCCCCTTTCTTGATTGACTTCCATAATCCTTCTCGAGTCCGCGTAGCCTGCTATCACATGACTGAGTATAATGACACACCAAAAACATTTGCATTTCATGTAGCTGCACCTGCATTACCATGTATAAGCATTTCATACATACATATAGATATCACAACTGCATCACATCCTGCACACAATACCTGTTAGCAAAATTTACATTTGCATTATCATATTCATCTGCATTACTTACATTCACATTTGCATCATGCATACACATATAAAACATAAACGAACAAAAAAAAAAAAATATTGCATTGCATCATATACATATTTGCATCCATATCATAAGCATCACATAAGAAAATCTCATCACATAGGTACACATGCATATAGCTGCCACAAAAATGAATCATCTCATATATATATATAAAGTGTCCTGATACAATGATGTCAAAATCATATGGCTACAATCACCCGTAGGTGTCATCATAAAAAATGGTACAAAACTGATACATAGGGAGCCCTCTAAGGCTATGATAAACTCCCTCCCTTGGAGCTGACTAGCCTTGATGGAGTCTGAGCCCTAGGACATGCCCTAGGATCATCTATCTTGCCCCCTCTATCTAGTGGTGGTGGAGGACCCACAACCCCACCACCAGATGTCTGTCTCTTGTCTCTCCCTCCAGAGGTCATAGTAGTCTGCGATGGTCTCCGGAAGCTCCTAGCCTATTTATCTGGTGGTACCACTCCATAATATAGGTCTCGCTAGTAGGCTATCTCATCCCCTACACATAGAACATTGTCGTATCCAGCCCCTATGTCATATGTTGTCTACCTCCCTTCTCTCAGTGTTATCTCAGCCTCTGTATAAAGCTAAATAGCCTGATTGTTGTCCCCCTTAGTATCCCTTAGCTGTCTCCTGAGCCTAGTTGTATCCCTCTCCAGAGTCGTCCCCCATCCCACAACCAACCTTCGTGTCACCCTGTTCGGACAGAGGAACCCACTAATCACTCTTGCAAGCACCGTTGATAGTGCCAATCCTGTCTATATCATGGTGTCCCAAGCCACGTGTCCTACCCTCATCTCCAGTCCTAGATCCTGGAACACTTGTCTCAGTGCATCCCTGCCTCCCTCTAAATTGTAGGGTACTAACTCCCCATCGATCGGTATCCGCAGTATCCTGTACACATCCTCTAAGGTGACTGTCATCTCACCCATCAACAAATAAAATGTGAAAGTCTCTGAGTGACATCTCTCAGCTAATGCAGTTAGCAATCCCATGTTCGCCCGAAACTCAGACACATACATAATACATCACAAGCCCATAGCCTGAACTGCTACACTCTCCTTGAGTGTTAACTCTAGCCATAAACTCTGAGTTGATGGGAATCTCTCTCGTAACTCCAGCATCGATAGGTCCTCTTGTAATCAAGAAAACCAACAGTGTCAATCAAAGTGGCATTCCCTGTTCATCGCAAAGTGCTTCTTTTTATCCTAGTGTTTATGGCATTCTATCATAGTAACACTCCTTGTTCATCACAAAGTGTTGCTTCCTATCCTAGTGTTACTCCTCATTCATCACAAAGTACTGCTTTCTATACTAGTAGCATTCTCTTTTCATCACAAAGTGTTTCTTTTCATCCTAGTGCTTATATCTATCATATGGCACTCTATCTTAGTGGTACTCCCTATTCATCACAAAGTGCTGCTCTTTTTCGTACTCCCTGTTCATCATAAAGTACTACTTTTTTATCCTAGTAGCATTCCCTATTCATCACAAAGTGCATCTTTGATCCTATCTTTTAGGGCACCTACTTGAGTGTATCCTCTTAAGTAGCTTATACAATTGACAACGTATGTTCTATCACAGAATTGTCAATTCCAGCCTAATCCAATTAGCAACGTATGTTCTATCATAGAATTGTCAATTTCTATGGTACTCCCTATTCATCACAAAGTGCCTTGATCTATCCTATCCTAGGGCCTCTTCTTGAGTGTATCCTCTTGAGTAGTTTCCTAATTGGCAACGCATGTTCTATCACAGAATTGTCAATCCTAGCCCTAGCCCTAGCCCTAGCCCTATTCAGTCTTCTTTATCCAATGACTTTGTCACTCTATCTTGTCATTTCTTTCTTTCCTTTCTTTCTTATTGAGAAATTGTCTATGATCTTTTCAGACATTTTCATCCAATCTCTCGAGGGGGCATATCATTCCCATCTTGGGCCAACTTTGTATCAGTTCAACTTATCTTCTTTGAAACAATACGACAAGTTATATTGTCTCTGTAGCGTCCTAAAATTGCGACACTTGCAATTTCGGCTGCATTTGGGTCTTCACGATGGCGGCGCAACGTTGAACCTGAATGGAGACCCCAAAACCTGTTTATAACACCAAAAACTACATTTTTCTGCACCCTGGCCTGATCCCTCCTTGCACCTTACTATCCCGGGAGGTGGGACCATGGTGCCCAGCGCCCTGGTCCTTTAGGACTAGGGCGCCCAGCGCCCTGGTCCCCCAGGACCATGGCGCCCAGCGCCCTGGTCCCTGGCCCTATTTTGGGCCCGGTCTCTTTTGGGTATTGGGTCTTTAAGTTTGCAAATTAGAAAATAATGTTTTCTGGTCGGCCTAAGGTCGGGAAAATCAGTCTATCAGCCCTAATTGACAAGTATATAAACTACTTTTCCTCTCCTAGAAAAGGGGGAAAGAGGAGAATATATGTGTGCAAAAGGCAGAAGCAATATTCAAACATTCAAACATTCAAGCATTCAAGCATTCCTTCAAGCAATTGAGCTTTCTAAGTCTCCATTCAAGGCTAAGTGTTGCATTCAAGACAAGGATTCAACCATTGAAGAGGAGATCACATACAACATACAACATACTACATACATCACACCTTCGCATGTAAGAATACAAACATTCTTACAACAAGGTATCAGTACTTGTTTACATTACATTTACATTTACAACATTCTCATTTCTTGGTTAATTCCAAAACCAGGGTTTGACCTAAAGGCAAACCCCTCATCCCTAACCCCCCAATCATCCTCTCTTTTCTGTGTGTAGGTTGCAGGTACGCGGCTGTAATTGAAGATCTAGAATCCTTGTGCAGAGACGAACAGATCCCCCTTCGTTTCGCGGATTTTTTGGAGGACCGTGTGCATGCCGGGCGCCATCGTCCCATCAACTTTCGCTCAAATTTACAGAACAACACCGTCTCAACATTTTACTGCTAATTCCAGGTCCGCAGCTTCATCCCATATCCCTATCTCTATTTATAAGCGAATCTTTCCTACTTTATATGCATTCCTAGTTCAATCTTTCTACATTCTTTAGAAAAGAGGGTATCCTTTCTATCACAACCCTTGAAACTCATTTAGAATCCAATCTTGCATTGCATGGGATTGGATCTTGTGGGTTTCAACCCCTCTTTTGAATGTAAAGTCTCCCCTAAGTGAAAACCATCAACCCTAGTGACTCTCCCTTCTCTCTCCTCGGAGTTGGGGAGGGGAGAACAACTAGGGTTCGATTTTTCCACTTTACATTTTGGTGAACCCGACGTGAACATCCTCATTCTGATTATTCATGGTTAGATCTGAAAATTTTGCTTTCCTAATTATATTTCCATGTTTGATCTTTTGCAAATTTTAGAGGTTGATTGCATAAAAACCCTAAAATTTTCTTTTTAAGTAATTAAACTTGTGAAATGTTTAATTGTTAATGCTTGTTTCAGATCTACCCTTCTATTGCAAATTGTCAATTCATATTTGTGCTTTAATTCTGAAAATTAAGTGGTTAAATGTCAAAACCCTAATTTTTAAGACCTTCTTGATTCAACCTTTGACTGATAATTTCACTAATCAAAACACCTCCAAATTGGCTGTAACTTTGGATTCCACAATAAAATCACAATATCTTTCATCCCTAAAAATTTGGAAAAAAGTTGCGAGGACCGTGTGCACCCCGAGCGCCATTGTCCCTGACATTTTTTCCGAAATTTTGGGAGCTAGATCTTACTGTATTTTTCTGCTAAAATCCAGAATTTTGGCTGATTTTATCAATTTTAACACTTTCAAAATTAAAGTCAAAGTTGGTCTAGCGATTGCTTGGATTGAGGCTTCTAATCATTCAAAAATTGTTGAAATTGAAATTCATGTCAAAATTGTGTTTCTTACAGTCCTAAATCTGAAAAGTGTGTTAGCATTCATTCAAAATTTCAGTGCTTTATTCAAATTTTTGCAATTTGTGACTTTTGAAATTAAGTGTTTAATTGCAACATCTTTGATTTCCACTTTCAAATTTGAATTTTGCATGAAATCGAGTCAACTTTTAAAATTTCAAAGCCTGCATTGCTTTTGGTATTCCCTCTAAAATCATAAAATTCAAAATTTCAGTTTCCCCCTCTTTTTCAAGATTCAAAATTTACATTTTTCAACAATCTTGGTAGGGTTCAATTTTGAGATTGCAACTTTAATTTGGCCTATCTACAGATCATAAAATGACTCAATTTTTTCAGATTAGTTTTAAAATCATCATAACTGTCATCCCTGAAAATTTCAAAAAAAATTGCGAGGACCGTGTGCACTCTGTTTGCCACGGTCCCAGACATTTTTTTCAAAATTTCGGGAGATTGTCCTAATTGCATTTAATAGCTTAAATCTAGGAGATTGGCTGATTTTATTGAAATTTGCTACCTCTAAAATTCAAAATCTTCTCTCTCTCTTTAGTGCATGAGTTTTACAACAATAAGCCCTACTTACACTATTCCCGTTAGACGAAGCCTTAGAATTAAGTCTTTCCAAGGTTTAATTACTGAGGAGATGGAACCTAATTTGAATGGCCTTTTTAACGAGGACATGGGTAATTCCTCTAATCCTCTTAATGATGAAGAAGCTCTCCATGAGGTTTCTGTAGAACAACTTTCAAAATTGGATAACCAATTTGATGATTTTCAACAATGGATGTCTCAAGAATACCCCGATAGTGAAGCTCTTTCATTAATTGAGGGTCTAAAACGTATGGTTCAAAGTGATAAGAATGGAATTGATATTTTGCGTGGTATTGCACACATTGTGGATTCGAATGTGATGCCGATGAAAAGTTGTGTCGAAACCTTAGGTTATACACAACCCCCTACTCAAGTTAATCATTCTATTCCTTTGACAACTCCTATTGCTAGTATACCTACTTTTACATCAAACATAATGACTACTTCAATACAAGACATTCCTCCTATGATCACCAGTCATGGGGGCAATCCCTCTTCTTCAATCAACCCTCTTCCTTCATTCAATCCAACTTCTTCATTCATTCCTTCAATGAGTGTTCCTATTATATCACCACAAATGAACATGACGCAAGGGGGCAATTCATTTAACCCTTCCATTCCTCCTTTTAGTGTTCCTCCTTTCCAATCATCTCCTATGACTAACTATCATAGTGTCCCACCACCTTACTCTCTACCTTCTTTCAATAACATAACACCTCCATCACAATCTAACACGTCTAATATGAACTCTTCGACTGAAGCGACCATTAACAATCTTGCACAAACTGTCTCTTCTTTACAGCAACAAATTGCCTCTATGAATCAATCTAAGTTTAGTGTGCCCACATTTGATGTTGCGAGCCCACTTTCTCTTGACATTGTTCAAGCTATTCCCCCTAAACATGTTGAAATTCCGCATTTGGAGCTTTATAATGGTAAGGGTGACCCTCTAACACATGTTAAGACCTTTCAAACAATATGTACTGATTTTGCTTATGACCAAAGGTTGCTTGCAAAACTGTTTACTAGAACATTAAGAGATAAAGCCCTACAATGGTATTGCTCGTTGCCTTCTTATTCTATTACTTCTTTCGAACAACTTGCAAATGCTTTTATTCAACAATTTCAAAACAATATAAGTCCTAAAGTTACTTTGATTGGTTTAATGCATTGTAAACAAGGTGTTAAAGAAAAAGTGACTGATTTCATTGGTAGATATAAGCATTTGTATGCTCAAATTTCTTTTCCAGTACCTGATAATGATATTCAAAGAATATTCATTTCTAATTTACAAAAAGATATTAGAGAAAAACTTTTGTTTTCTGAGTTTACTTCTTTCCAACAGTTGTGCGCAACTCTTCACAATTATCAACTGACTGTGAGTCAAATGGAACAAGCAAATCCTATGGCTCCAAGTGATAAGGGTGATAGTAGTCAACAACCATTTGGGAAGTTTAAACCGAACAGAGAGTCCATTAAATTCAATGAAAACATCATCAACAACAATGTGAATGCGGCATCAGGTGTGCCTCCTATTTCTAAGTTTTTCAAGAAAGAAAGAAAGTTTACTCCTTTGAATGAATCATTGCATAGTATTATGAATAAGTTATTGGAACAAAATGTGCTTACTCTTCCTCCTATAAAGCAAATAGATCCTGCAAAGATTAATTCACCCTATTTTGATAACAAATCTTTTTGTCAATTTCATCGTCATCCTGGGCATGATACTGAAAAATGTTTTGCTTTAAAAGGTAAAATTCAAGATTTGATTGATAATAATACTATCTCTGTTTCTGGTGTGAATGATAAACGCAATACATCTATAGCTCCTCCTAACCAAAATCTTTAGATTTTTACTGATCCATTGTCTTCTCATACCTCTAATGTGATTGATACTACTGACTCCTCTGTCTCACTTGATGATCTTGTGTCTATGACTCCGAATGTGATTAACTTTGTAGAGCAGCAGAAAATCCCTAAAGAACCTTCCATCAGCTTTGATTCTAGTGAAACTATCAGGGCACCTGATGGTCCTTTATTTATAGCTGCAAAAGTCAAGAATACACCTTGCCGTGGAGTGCTTATTGATCCTTCTTGTATGGTTAATATCATTACTGAAGAATTTCTTTTTACTTTGCAATTGAATCAAGTGATCTATGATGAAACAAATGTGGTTGTGAAACTATTTGATGCATTTTCTTCTCCTGCAATTGGTTCTATTACATTACTTATTGAGGTCCATAACAAATCCCTTGATGTGGACTTTGCTATTATTCCATCATCTGAACAATTTCGTGTGAAGCTAGGCTATCCTTGGCTATCTTCCATGAAAGCTATTGCTTCTCCTATTCACAAGTGTTTGAAATTTCCCCATAATGGTGAAGTTGTTACTGTCAATCATAGCCTCTTTAAACCAGCTGAAAGAACTTCTAGCATTCCTATTGATTATTTTTGGCCTAAACAATTCCAATCTCTTCCTCCACGAAGTGATCATCTTTTCAAATCTTATCAAAAGTGGAAAAAAGATATGATCCTATCTCTAAGTGAACCTAGAACACCCAAACTTGACATTCCTATCATTCTTGAGAAGGAAGTTCTTCCTTTGAAAGATAAAACTAATGTCTTTTCTCAAGAAGATTCCCAACCCATTCCTATGAATGTGACTATGCCTATATCTAATAAACTTCCTAAAAGTAGACCTATACCTCCTCGTCATGAGGGGCTTGGTCTCCTTCCTAAACCAAATATTCCTCCCTTATATGGAGCAGTTCCTCCTCCTTCCTCTTATGGAGAGAAGAGACCTTCCTCTTCTCCTATTGTTCAACCTAAGAGACCACAACCTAAACACCCAAGTGATAAGGATGAGAATATTCCTCCTCCTCAATCTTCTCAACTTCCTACTAAGACTAGACGGAATCATTCTGCACGTGAACGCCGACAAAAGCGTCGTCTTAGAGCTCAGGCAGTTGCTTCTCAAACTTTGCAATCCCCAAAAACACCTTCAGCCAGTATTATTCCATTTTCTCCTCAGCCGACGATTGAGCCGAAATCTCCTAAACATAAGATGCATGATGGTCTTGATCCTGTGTGAGTTAAAGTTCCTATTTTTATAAATATTGATGATGATATAGATGAAAATGTTATTCATGATGAAAATATTATTCATGATGAAAATGTTACTCCTGTTCATTCTGATAGTGAATATGAATATGTTGATGTTGATAACCATTTATGTAACGAATTTTCTAAAGCACTTATCCTAGCTCCTAGACAAGAACAACATGGCTCGGAACATGAACATAGCCCTTGTTTGGATCTTGTGATAGCTCCATCTGTTGTGTTGGATGTTCCTCCTCTAGCGTGTTTCCTACCTTCCCGAAATATTGATCAGCAAGATCGGGGGGTAGATGACGTGCTAGACTAGTTCATTAGCATAGCAGACTCTCTCCTCTCTTGATCTCTTTTGTTACTTCTTCTATGTGTTATTCTCATTCTTCTATATCTTGTCCTTAGTGTTGTCTACTTGAGGACGATGCAAAACATTGAGATCTCTTTTGGTCTCTCTCATGTTGACTCAAAAGACACATGTGTTCCCTTCTTCTAGGTGACCTTCCTTGATTGGGGAATGAAGAACAATTATGCATACATACATATGATATACATGAATTATCATACATCATACTAACCCCGAGGAAAGCGAAGTCACCTTGTGCTTTGTGTTTTGTGTCTATTATCCTTGGGCTTATCTCACACTTGGGGGCAAAATCCTTGTGATAACGTGCTCCTTTCTCATTTCTTATATGTATCACTACCTTAAAGCAATCACCCCCGGTGAGGCGTGTGCGATCGCTTTAACGTAGGGGGGCATACATCCCGTTCATATCTTTTCAAGATACTTGAAAATTTCTTGACAAATTTAGCTTTGCCTTGAAAATTTTTGATATCTTTCTTGCATGACTCATAGTGAGGGAACCTTACTACTGACAGTCATGATTCTCCCTCGTGATCTTCCCTTTTACTTTGTCAATCGAAGTCGTAAGATCCTTAGTCCACTGGGGGCTTGGTGTATCTTGCCTCCTTGACGTGGTGAAAGTTTTTCAATGTTGTTTCCTTGTACTTTACCGGAAGTATGAGAATATGCTTATACTCCCGCTAAAGTGGGGGCTAAATGTAGCGTCCTAAAATTGCGACACTTGCAATTTCGACTGCATTTGGGTCTTCACGATGGCAGCGCAACGTTGAACCTGAATGGAGACCCCGAAACCTGTTTATAACACCAAAAACTGCATTTTTCTACACCCTGGCCTGATCCCTCCTTGCACCTTGCTGTCCCGGGAGGTGGGACCATGGCGCCCAGCGCCCTGGTCCCCCAGGACCATGGCGCCCAGGGCCCTGGTCCCTGGCCCTATTTTGGGCCCGGTCTCTTTTGGGCATCGGGTCTTTAAGTTTGCAAATTGGAAAATAATGTTTTCTGGTCGGCCTAAGGTCGGGAAAATCAGTCTATCAGCCCTAATTGACAAGTATATAAACTACTTTTCCTCTCCTAGAAAAGGGGGAAAGAGGAGAATATATGTGTGCAAAAGGCGGAAGCGATATTCAAACATTCAAACATTCAAGCATTCAAGCATTCCTTCAAGCAATTGAGCTTTCTAAGTCTCCATTCAAGGCTAAGTGTTGCATTCAAGACAAGGATTCAACCATTGAAGAGGAGATCACATACAACATACAACATACTACATACATCACACCTTCGCATGTAAGAATACAAACATTCTTACAACAAGGTATCTGTACTTGTTTACATTACATTTACATTTACAACATTCTCATTTCTTGGTTAATTCCAAAACCGGGGTTTGACCTAAAGGCAAACCCCTCATCCCTAACCCCCCAATCATCCTCTCTTTTCTGTGTGTAGGTTGTAGGTACGCGGCTGTAATTGAAGATCTGGAATCCTTGTGCAGAGATGAACAGATCCCCCTTCATTTCGCGGATTTTTTGGAGGACCGTGTGCACGCCGGGCGCCATCGTCCTGTCAACTTTCGCTCAAATTTACAGAACATCACTGTCTCGACATTTTACTGCTAATTCCAGGTCCGCAGCTTCATCCCATATCCCTATCTCTGTTTATAAGCGAATCTTTCCTACTTTATATGCATTCCTAGTTCAATCTTTCTACATTCTTTACAAAAGAGGGTATCCTTGCTATCACAACCCTTGAAACTCATTTAGAATCCAATCTTGCATTGCGTGGGATTGGATCTTGTGGATTTCAACCCCTCTTTTGAATGTAAAGTCTCCCCTAAGTGAAAACCATCAACCCTAATGACTCTCCCTTCTCTCTCCTCGGAGTTGGGGAGGGGAGAACAACTAGGGTTCGATTTTTCCGCTTTACAGTCTCAAAGAGGGGCAAAATGTAGACACCTAAAATTTTCATGTCTAATTAAATAAATATCTTTATTTATTTAATAATTTTAGGCTAATTCTTCTATTAATTAAATAAATCTTTATTTATTTAATTAATTCATTAATCCTCTTCTAGCCTTATTTCTCATTTAAATAAATAATTTTATTTATTTACATTATCCTTTTCCTAAATTAAATAAATACTTTTATTTATTTAATTGATCCCACTTCTTCTATTAATTAAACAAATCTTTATTTATTTAATTAATTCATTAGCCTTTTCTACCTATGACACATGTCATTCATCTCTTAATTCCTACACTACCTACCCTCTCATTATTTTCTTATTTCTTTTACCTACCCTCTAATCTTAGCCAAACATTTATCTTTTACACCTCTCAATCTTATCCATCCATTTCTGATAGTGTCTTCTATATAGGAAGATGTTTCCTTCATTATCAACCCTAATCAGCTATTCAAGCCTCCGACTAGTCTACACTTCTGAACTTTCATATGCAATCAAGCCTACTTACAACCACATTTCCGTTCTTTGTTGAGCTCTTGTGCACACATAAAATTTGAGATAAAATATATCAAGAAAGATCAATGGAGATAGCCAGAAAGGAGATCCAAACCCTAGTGGACATGTGATGGTATAATCTTTGTGATTTTATTTGATTTGCATTGTCTTAGGTAATCTTCATATGTTATGGTGGATCTTTGTTGATTGTTAGGCTAGGGTTTTGTGGTTGAATTCATTTAGTCTTTCAATATTGTTTATCCACTTTCACCATAAACACCAACAATATCCCCCTTGGCATTGATGGCAACACTAATCACATATACCAATCAGATTGCAACACCATCATTGTTACACCATCACTGCTACTTGCTACCAGTATCAAGTCATCTATCAGTCTCCTTCTTTTGTCTTCTCAACTTAAATCAATACTTCTCTGATCTTGTTCTTCTCCCCCTTTGACAAAAATGCCAAAGGTGTATGTGCATCACTAATCTTCTTTACTGTTGCTTCTATCATCATTATCTTCGCTAACCAAATCAGAATATTATATCCAACTATTATAAAAGATCATGAAATCAAAACTTTATATCCTAGCTGCTCCCCCTATGGAGTAGCTTGCACCTCATCAATCCTTAACGAAGAATAAACTTTAGATCCAATTGAAGAGGTGGCTAACTAGTTCATGATTGGGAAATATTTGAAGCAAGGCGGTTGCACATGTTGTTAGAAACAAAACTACCATCTTCTTTAAGGAAGACATCTTTCTGTTTAAAAATTTCTACTCCGACTGCTAAATGGAAAACACCAACAAACCATATATCCCCCTGGTCCACTTAATTTATTCTAGCTCTAGTTTTGAGATCCTAAATTTTATAGTTCTGCATCTTCCTAAGGGCATCCATGCCATGTCATATAGATTCTAGAGCAACCTCACTACGAGGGCTACATTGAATATATTTCAATATAGATTAATATATCATGTATCGTAGCCTCTATTCTCTTGGAACAATTTTCTTCATTATTTCTCACCATTTGGTACGGTGTTCTCCAACTACAAACATTCTCATTCCATATATCTTTCTCTAACATCAATGTCCCATTTTGTTCATTGAACAACTTGCTTATTAACACTGCTTGATTGACAAAATCATCCATTAGTAGGCTAGAGTTCAATATGAAATTATTTATTTTGTTAACTGACTCTAAGGATGGGTTGCCCATATAAATCATAGATTGTATTGGGTGGTTATCTGAGAGCGTATAGGGGATACCCTTCACACTGTTATTAGAATTTATCCTTTTTAACTAAAAAACATCCTCTTTTGGATGTAATCTATCTAGATTTTTAAAGACTCTTTTGTTCCCCTGCTAGAAGTTGCACTAAGAAATCCAAATGTCATTAACTTCATCTTTCTTACCAGCCACTAGATAAAACAACCTCAACTTTCTCAACATCCTATTCCAGTATAATATCTCATCACCTTTCCACTAAAACTTGTTATGCCCTAACTTATTTGAGGGTCTCTCAACAATAATGGAGTCACCTCCTAGTAACCAAGGAATCTCATCCAACTATGTGACCCATCTCCTGAGCTAAATTCTCTCTCTGTGGTCATTAGAAGCATAAATAGATCTAATCCCCATTTCTATCTCCTTGATTTTTAGAACCACCCACACCAATCTATTGAAATGTGAACACCCTCGTCTCACAACCAAGTTCCTCCACTTGTGGCTAATCAAGATGGAGAACCCCCTTTCCTTTTTCATGATTAATAGTAAAATATTTTGTATCCCTCTAAATAAACTTTGGATTGATGTCTAAGGAAAATTACACAACCTTGATCTCTTGTAATAAATACACATCCACATTCCTATACAATCAATGATCGTGAAGTCTTCCTCTAGAATTACTCCACACCCCTGACTCGTCATTCCACCTCCTAGGACCACTTCAACACTCTATCTAGCACACTCTAACTCTATCGACCTCCCGATTATATGTGCTAACAGGGGGATAGATATTCTCATCTACCTTACAGTAAACTGAAACAAAGCTTATAGTACAGACTCATTCCTAGAGATCAAAATGAAGTCAGCATTGACACCATGATTCAAGGGTTTCCAAGTCATATTCATCAAGGGATGCTCAATATTCCCCTCCAGCATCCATAACCTGCTCATTTCTAGGGTTACGAAATGGGCTATCCAGAGTGTTTCCCATGGGTATGGGAGGAATCACAATAACATCAAAGTCATTGATTTGAGATTTAGTTCTCTTTTTAGTCTCCATGATATTTTTGAATTTGTCTAGGGTAATCTGTTGTGCATTCAAAGTCTTGGGCTCAGGTTGTGTATCTAGGGAGTCATTATCCATCATTACCTTATTAGAGAAGTCATAAATATGATTAGGGTCTACATTAGATGCTTCTTTAACTTCAACATGTAGAGCATCTAGTTTAGAAATAATGGCTTCATTATGAGAAGAATTCATCTGCACAAAACTCTTTTTGGCAGACAAGCCCCCCTTTTGCAAAGAATTCTCCAAAGGATGTGGATTGGAAGAGGAACAAAGTCTAGAGTTTTCAAAGGCCCCTTAGGATTAAATCTACCAATTGTTTTCTCAGTTAGATAAGGGTGGTTTGTGTTAGCCAGAGGCTTAGCTTTCCTACCACTGGATCATGTATTAATCCCATCCAAATATTGAATAGGGCATACAAAGGCCTCCTTGTACAATTAAAACCTAATCTCTTTCAAAATATTTAAATTCCAGGTTTGATGAAGATGATTAATCTTGCATCGATATGTAAGAGAAGGGAAGATGTTTCATCCATTCTAACAACATTGCCAATAGAGTCTAGGGCTTTGGGAAGCCATTTCCATAGAATCAATGAAATATTCCTTATCGTAGCCCATCAAGGGCCCGAGAGGGAAATAATTTATTCATGAATAGCCTTGGGAGTCCATGTAATGGCTTTAAAACACCCTTTTCCCACTGACCATAACTCTTTTTTAAGGAATTCTCTCTTTCTTTTAGCTTCTTTATAAATTATTATATATAATCCCTTTTGAACCATTCTATAGAAAGTAAAGTGAAACCCTAAATTTTTTACCAACACATTTTGCAACCAATTATTCATGAAACTCCTAGAAGGAAGATTGCTAGAGTCATGTACTGCCAAGAAAATGACAATATCCCTAAGCCTAATACTCTCTTCATTCAAAACTATGTTCATTTTAGAATTGGGCATAACAACAAGAGTGGCATTAGAATATTCCTTACCTCTTCCACCTCAACATGGTTTCTCTCCATTTGTAAATGACTAGACCGCCAAGAATTGAGCACCCTCGAGAATGACCAAGTTGCCCACTACTACTTGCAAGAAAGTTTTACTCTGCTCCTCATCCACCATTAAAGAGACATTATGAAGAAATTCAAAAGCTCCATCTCCCATAAACTAACTCCCACGCTCAACAAAAGAGGGCAATAAATGAAAAAATATTGGCCATCGATGATTTCCTCCACTTAGGCCTAGACTTGTGTGAGGTCGGCCATCGCAAGATAGCCAGTTGTAGACCAAAATCTCTTATTTTTTGCAGATCAAATGCTTTCCTATTGGATCATTTATTTTTCATTCTCCTTTAAAAAAAATTATATTTTTCTTTTCTATTCCACATAGTCTTTGGTTCATTTTTTTAGGAGCATAAATTTTTATTAAAAATTATAGAAGCAGATTTGAAAATCGAAATTGTACATTTTCCTCAAGAAACAAATAATCATTATCTCATTTTCCACTATTCGGTCACTTATTTTTCATGGGGCATAAGTTTAGTGAAAAATATATAAACAAATTTTTTGAAAACCCACCTTTTTTTTTACTATCCTTTAGAATAAAATTAGAAAGTAAATAATATTTCCCTTGCCTACCCAACATAGCCTTGGATCACCAATTTTTCACAAAGCATAAATTTACTGAAAAATTATAGAAATAACTCTTTGGAAATTGAAAATAATTATTTTCTTTTAAAATAAAATAATATTTCTCATAACTAATCTTCTTAACTATTGGATGACTTATTCCAAAATATCTAGTTCAAAATTATTACTATTTAATCATTTATTATCTCTTACATGCCCTTCTTAACTATTGGGTGACTTATTCGGAAAAAAAAAAATCCCTTACCTTCCCAAGTTAACTATTGGATTATTGATTGTCCATAGGTCTAAGTGAGGTGGAAAATTGTAAACACAACTTGTTAAAAATAAAAATATTGATTTGGTTTTAGAATAAAACAATGTTTCTCATACCAACCTTTCTTAACAATTGGATGGCTTATTTAGAAAATACAACGTATCTTTACCTACCCAAGAAAATCAACACTAATTTTTTACGAGGTATAAGTTTAGCAACTTTTTGAAAATTGAAACCATTGATTCAGTTTTAAAATTAAATAATATTTCTCTCACCTACCCTTCTTAACCATTGGATGACCTATTATCTCTACCTGCCAACTATCTACTCTAATAATTTTCATTTAATCATTGACCTATTTATTATGTTCTATCAATCCATTTTCTCCAATTTGTTATCCTCCTCTGTCTCATCTTTTTCTAAATTATGATGTGCATTATTTTCTCTAGTTCTCAAATGACCTACAATATTTCATTCTTCTGAATAGCTTTCTATAAACATCATAAAGGATCAAGGGAAGTTTGCAGGTTAGTAAATAACTCTTCAATTTTTGTGTTCTTTTCTCCTTTTTTCGATTTTACAATCAAAGTTTGATTTTACCTATACTTTAGCTTTATAATGAGTCTTTTATTTAGTCTTTAGTCTAGCTTATTAGGTGGCATTAGGTTTTGTCGGTTTTGTATGAAAACATGAAATCTAATATATAAATGACTTGGGTGTTAACTCTTGACGATTTAATGAGGGGTCATTGAGAGATCTTAAATATTGAATGAAAAACATATACAATAGAATTCAAAAGGTACTCTATCAATTCATAAATCCAAAAAAATTGTTTACTATGAAATTTTTTCAATCATGATAATCCAAGGCCAAAAAAATTGAATTTAAATTTAATATTCTTTACTAAATCTAAAGAAAAACAAGTGTTATTCGATTTTAAATTTAATATATTATAACAGATCTAAACAAAAAAAATTGTTATTTTTGAGAACAGAATTTTAGAGGGAAGAGAAAGCAACGGGTGTGTTCCTCGTAAGAATAAAAATGTAAAGAAAAAAAGAGGGTACACTAAATCTATAATGGCTCGGATTAATTAGAGACTGATTTGCATAAGCGATCCTCGTGCAGTAAGCATTTATTTATTCAATCTTTTTATTATGTTTTTAGATACTTATGATTTACTTTTCTATAGATTCATTTTTAATTACTCTACTTTTAATAAGATCTGAATTTTTATATGTTTTTTTCATGTGAATCTTGTTTGATTCATATTACATTAAATCTCGTCCACCTATTTTGAATCCCGTCGATCTATTTGATCCTATAATTTTTCATTGATTCATATTGTATTCTGTCCAGGAAAGTATCATGGTTCCTTCTCTTCCTCTTCCAGATCATGGAGCACAAAGTTTGTATTAAGGACATACACACCCTTCATCATCTGCCTGCCAAATCCTCCAGCGTTGCATTTA
The DNA here is from genome assembly GCF_030272615.1 of Cryptomeria japonica. NCBI lineage: Eukaryota > Viridiplantae > Streptophyta > Pinopsida > Cupressales > Cupressaceae > Cryptomeria > Cryptomeria japonica. The sequence goes on from NC_081411.1 coordinate 239,236,489, forward strand.
TAATCTCAAAATGGGGATGTGATTTGTCTCAAATATGAAATGCCAACCTCCATCCAACTATATCCTGGATCTTTTATCAATCCAATGTCTCTCATTATTGATCTCAACTTTGCAACATCATCCCACCTACCAGCCCCAGCATAGATATTTGATAGGAAGACATAACGCCCAATATTATAAGGTTCCATTTTTAAAAGGTGTTCTGTCATTCGTTCCCCTAGCTCTACATTGTTGTAAATTCAGCATTAGGTTTAAGTGGCATCCCCTTGATAAACTCGTAAGCTTTCTCCAGCATGCCCGCTTTGTCCAAGAAGACCAACCATGCATGCAGGCCCTCATCAGCTAACCCTGTATGACTACATGAAGATAGGACAGCAAAACAGTGATAAGGTCTGGCTTCATACCAGAATTTTGAATTTGCTTAAAAAGAGAAGTAGCTTCCTCACAATGGCCATGCATGTCGTAGCCAGCAACCATAGAAGTCCATTACACCAAATCTCTCTGACTCATCTTGTACAAAACTTGGTGCCCAATATTTAAATTCCCACTTTTAACATATATATCTACAAGGGCACTTGAAACAAAATTTTCAGAATCTAAACTGTCTTCCATCATAAATTTATGTATCTACTTGTCCTACTGCAGAGCTGCCAACTGTGCACAGGCTGGTAAAATGTTAGCATATGTAACTGAATTTGGTCTAACCCGAGCTCTCTGCATTTTGTGAAAAAACAGCAATGCATCCTCGCTATGATAATGCTTAGCATATCCTGCAATCATCACATCCATGAAACAATATTTTTACTGCATGAGAAACAAAAGGAATGCAAGAAAATCATGGTTCTCTACACAACTGGAAAGGGCTCGAAGGCCGGGAAAACTATTTGGAGGATGAATAGGAAGGAGTGTTTGTTGTATCAAAGGTATTCTATCATCAACAAACTAAGTACCACAAAACAGGTTATCAACAGTTACATTAAGAGAATGTTGCGACTTCGATCAGCAAGGAGGATCCAGTAACACCCACATGATGATGCGTTGCTGGATGATGCTGCAGCTACTTTAGCCTCAATTACACGGATTATGTAGGTCTAAAGGAAGCCCCAGGAACGACCTCCTAGCTCCAAAAATAAACCAAAGCGGCCGCTGCTCCTGGACTTTGCAGGAAAATACTCTGTTGCAGATAACACAGTCTTCAGGTGGGGCAGGAACACAAACTGAGGAGGTCACAAGGAAGGCTCAAAGAACAAGATAAGGGTTTACGGTTAAGGGTTTGTCTCTCATAGCTAAGCTAGTGGCTGCCTGTTGAAAACAAGATTAATATTTCTTATCTGCAACGCAGTATTATCTGCGACCTCCAGGGGCAGCAGCCGCTTGGGTTTATGTTTGGAGATAAGAAGCCGTCCCGAGGGCTTCCTTGCGACCTCCATAGTTCGTGTAATTGAAGATAAATCATCTGCAGCATCGTCCAGCAACGCATCACCCAATGTAAACATCCCTCCTGTTCAACCACGTTGGGGAAACACGCATGCTTGTGTGGATGTGGTCAAAGAAGTTTAAACACATTATACAGTTTCACCTCAGGTAAAACTTCTATTAGAAATAATAAATTAGTGATTTTGAGCTTTGATTTCATTTGAGCTAGTCTTTGAGGTTATCAGCATTTTGTAGTGCTTTGTTTATTTCAATTGGTTTATGTGTTTGAACTGTTTTGGAGGCATGCTGCATAACTTGATGCAACAAAACATCAAGATTAGAAGGGGGAGGAGAAAGAATGACAAGTACTACTTGGCTGCAACATTGGTTTACTATCCACCTTGTTCAATAGGTAAATCCCAATTTCTTGACTCTGAGTTTATTTTTCTTTGTTACCAGAATTATGGGTACATGGCTTGCCAAGGGACTGCTCAAGCTGAGAGCTCCATGCCTATCTCTCTGAATGTGCTCAAATTGGGAGCAATGTATCTTAATCTTATAGGATAGTGTTGAAGCTGAGAATTTAATTTCTAGATTTTTTAAAAATGGTTCCATAGAAAACCGCAAACCTGAAAAAAATCGGTAGTGGTAACCATAAACTTAAGGAAAAACATAATGAAAAGAGTGAAGTAGAAAGAGAGTTGGACACGAGTGTGGATACTGTAATTGCCAAGATCATCGTCATCATCAGTACCAAGTTAATCCTAGATCATCGTCATCATCAGTACCAAGTTAATCCTAGCCCACTTATAGTAATGAACCCATCAGGTGGTGTATATTTTGTTGAAGATGATATTCGCAAGTACAGGATCTACAGATTTATTCAATTCTCTTTTTGCTTCACCGTTTTCAGTATGTTCCTCCTCGAGTTAATGGTTTCCACTACTACTTCCTTTTCAGATTTGTGGATTCCTATACGACCATTTTTAAAAAGGCTAGACATCGAATTCTTAGCTTGAACACTCTCTTGACGAGATTGATTGCTTCTGAAATTCTCTGAGCGACCAAGCAAGTCATGGAATTCTTTTTTACAAGTGTTTTTATTGAATAAGAAAATCATTACATTACAATTATTAACCTATAGCTTTCTCGATTCATGTCCAGAAAGAAGAAGATGTGGAGAGAAGCTTGGAGTCATTTCCTTTCTATCCTATTAGAGGAGGCAAGAAAGATGGTAAAGCAGGTTTATTATAGAACAAAAAATAACACTCATTCTCTGTATCAGGTTCTTAAAAGAAGAGCAATAATAATATTTTTAATTGTGAAATTAGCTATTGTGTAGTGATCATTGGCTTATTTTAAATTAGGGATGAAATGTTACCATGAATGTTAAGTAATGAATTAGTTCTAAAGTGGGGAACAAGTTTTATCAGATTTTTGGCAGACCAAGAAAAACATTCATTTATTGATAAATGTTTTGAAGAGAGAACATAATATAACATTTATTTTGTGATCTTTAGTGATCATACTTTAATCTTCCTCTTATATGATTGGCTGCAACTTCCTCTATATCTAATGCCCCTTATGTAATTGAGATGGGTTTTTGATGTAGTATGCCAATGGGCATTTTGTATTGGGTAGAATAGGCTTGTGTTACTTATGCAGCACTAAAGGGTTTTCTTACTGGTTGTTTCCCTTTTTGAACCAGAAAAATATAATGACATAATGTTACAGAAGATTTTTCAGCAAATAGTTGAATTATCATTTTGCGGTTCATAAATAGTAGATTTTATTTTCTCTTTTATTTTGAAATGTGGTCACAGGTTGCCTTGACCACAGGTTGCATTTTAAACTAGGAAAATTTTTTTCCCAAAATTTCTCATACAACTAAACATTGCTCTAGTAAATTGCTTTAACTCAACAAACATCATTGTTGAAAATATAAAAGAAAATATTCTAAAATAGTTAGAATGATATGAAGTCCTGTTCTAGGTATACAATAATATCTAGTTTTGTCTGTTATCATAAATAGCAAAAAGAATTTGGTAGAAGCAGAAAAACTGTTAAAAACAATACATAAGAATGTCTATAACAATCAATCACAGATAGGTTATTCAAGACTCCCATGATTGTTTGAATATTGAGAAAGTTTCAAAACGATGCCTTCAAATTATCCTACACTTGGGAAAATCAGCTAAGCTTGAGGTAAGCTAGATATCATGTGTACTGTCTCCTGAGTGATGTAAAATATTCTTCCAGAAAATTGGATTGAGTTACAAGAATGAGAATGTGGATATGGCATTAATTCAGTTCATTACAAAGAGAGATGAGTTGAAATTTGAGAACTAGTTATGGCAGACAAAATGAAGGGCTGGCGTTTTTCTATATTTTTGAATCCAGAATATTTGAAATGGATTTTGTAGAATTGTGTGGTAATATGTTTATAAAAATATTTCATAGGTTTTAATATCTATCAGCTTTATGTTCTCTATTGCAAGGCACTTATGTTCATTTGATTTCTGTACACGACTTTCACACTGCACTATGTACTATATTATTTAAGAAAAACACCCCTTTTCTAATTATTTTTTTGGACTCAGCTCGATGCAAAAACACCCCTTCTATATTATTTTTGGACTCAGCTCGGTGCAAAGAGCTCAATTTCATTTGTGGACTCAACTCCCAAGATCTATATACTTGCAAAAATGCACGAGTGATTAGGTTTTTCCAGAAAAAATGTTTAAAATCTATGTACATAGCTTGAAAGTATTTCAAACCATAATTAAGCACATAGAAATCCCCCAGAGATATTACAACTGCGTGTCTACATACCCTTCCATATCCTCCTAGACCAGTAAAATTACTCTCAAAAAAACTATTCATAGCCTCCTTTATTTTAGGTAAACAAAACCATGTTGCGCCTTTCAATTTAGGGCTTACTGTGATGCTATTAACAGTAAATTTCATACAAGTTTGGAAAAAGGAGTGTTCTATTAACATTAAACTCATTCACTGCATTTTTTTTATAATTAGGAAACAATTGCGGAGGCAGGCAGTTGCACCTCCTCCTATAGTCATGATCCAACAGGGAGAGTCCTCACAAGCAATGGAGGAGATTGATTCTTTAAAGAAGGAAAATAGTGATCTCAAACACCAATTGCAGGCCAAAGATTAGCAGGTCTTGAGAGTGGAGTCCATGGCCAAGGACAAAGTCATGACAGTGATTAGAGGAACTTTGTCACACTTGTTGAGGTCAATTCTGAATAAAATTGAGGATGTTTATAAAAAAAAATTGTATTCTTTTTGAACGGGCTATTCAATGCTCTAAGTTTCTAATGTAATTGAGCGAGATTTTTGAACGTTGGAGATCTCTGGGGCAAGATCAGAGACTTGAGCATTGCAGTTCAGTACATGCATAAGCCAGCCCGACCATTATCAGATTTTTGCTGCGCTCATGAATTATTGGTAAGTGAAATTCACTTTTTAGAAGAAAAAGATGCTAAAATCAAGGCAATAATATAGAGTTTTAGTGAGTTAAAGTATTGGACTATTCCTCCCATTCATAATGACAATTCAAAATTGAATGCTTTTGATGAATGGAAGAAAGAGTGTGTAGACATCATCAATGTTGCCATTCAAAAGATAGTTGATAAGGATTATATCAATGAGCCAATATATTATTCGGTTATTGAGTGCAACTGACACAATTTATTCAAAGTTTATTATAGGCATTAGAGCTATTATTGATGCTAAGTGCAAAGAGGCACACAGTTGATCAAGTCTGTTGAGTGGCCAACAGGTTTTGCAATTCACAGTTGGCATGAGAAGAATTGTTTGGTTAAGGACATTTGAAGAGGTGGCTCGCCAATTGAAGATTGGAAAATATTTGAAGCAAAGCGGTTGCGCATGTTGTTAGAAGAAGAACTACCATCTTCTTTAATGATGACATCTTTTGTTTAATAATTTGAAAGATACCGTAGCATATTCTCTATTTTTCCAATGTAATTCTGACATGTCTCGTCAACCTAAAGCTTGTTTGTACTCCTTGTTCTATTAAAGGAATTCAGGGATGATTAACAAAGGGTTCAGAAAATTTATAGAAAATAGATACTTTAAAATGGTTACTCTGAGAATATGGTTTTGATGTTACTTAAATTATATATCCACAAATTGTTGAATTAATGAAAATCACAACATGTTTTGTCTCTCTATTCCTTTACTTGAGTTTATGATTCTTGTTTATCAAGGATAGATGGGTGTCTTCTTTACACTTGCCCGTGAATGGTGTAATTGCATATTTAGGGTTTTTTTTTTTCAGGAAAAGATAAAATGTTGGCTATGAATTGCAATGGATGAGCGAAATAATGGAGATTTCAGAAGTATGATTCAGTATGTGATGTATTAAATATTGATGTAAGGCTTCTTTATTTGGGAATTGTGGGGTTTTTATATTTAGAGAATATTGGCCCTGTTAGCTTAGGACAAGCATTGGTCTGTATGTAGTTATGATATTTTAGATACCCATTATTTGAAAATCTTTGGATCTTTGATTTTAGTTTCAGTTCCATATGTTATGTGTCCTTGTTTTGTCATTTACCAATAAGTTTAGAACATACCAGGAATGGGATGATGCACCTAGAAAGTTTGTATATATGCATTGGTGAGGAGGTCTAAGAGTTATCTATTTACAAAGGGGTGTTTTTGTAGTTGAGTCATCTTTGTGAACATCTCGTAGCTTTACCTCCTGGTTTTGTAGAGCCTAAATTGTAGAAGAATTCCCTCTGTCCTTGGAATTCTTGTTAATTGGCCATTTAGCTTGGACTTGGTAAATGTAGTACAATTCTAAATCATTTCTACTCCGACTACTAAATGGAAAACACCAAGAGACCCTATATCCCCCTGGTCCACCTAATTCATCCTAGCTCTAGTTTTGAGACCCTGGATTCTATAGTTCTACATCTTTAAGGAAATCCATGCCATGTCATAAAGATTCTAGAGCAATCTCACTGCTAGGGTTGCATTGGATATATTTCTCTATAGATTAATATATCATGTATTGTGGCCTCTATTCTCTTGGAGTCTTTTTCTTTTTTCTTTCCCACCATTTGGTACAGTGTTCTCCAACTACAAACATTTTGATTCCATCTATCTTTCTATAACATCAATGTCCTATTTTGTTCATTGAACAACTTGATTATTAACATTGCTTGATTGACATCATCATCCATTACTAGGATAGAGTTCAATATGAAATTATTTGTTTTCTTAACTTAATCTAAGGATGGGATGTTGTTGACGTGTATTTTGTACACTATCAAACACAGAATAAAATACCTAAAGGTACCTTATCCTCTCTTGAGTAAAGCCTCCGAATGCTGAAGATGTCGTGAAAAGGATCAATCAGGATGAATTCAAGCTTCTTGTATGTAGGGTCTCTACGTGTGGATAAGCTCTCTGTGGTATGATGTGATTTGCTGGAATCACAAGGGGACTTACATTTGATGATTGAACGTCTGATCTGCTTTGAATATTGTTGGAACACAGGCTCTTACTAGCTTAGACTTGAAAAAAAAAGAAAAAAAAAGATGAGGGCGAGGAAAGGATCTAATCCTAACACTAAGAATGTAAGAACAATGAATGATCTTTTATGAAATTCTAACTAAGTCTTGTTTTGACATCACAAGAACATCTCCACAAGGTTAGTGCGATCTTCGAAGGAAAGCTTTATGATGTTCAAATCATCACTACAGGCATAGACACCATCAGGTTGATGCATATCAATGAAGAAGCGACAATTGAAGTTAAGCTTAAGCTGAATGATTCCAATTGACTACACAAGGCAAGTCTGCCATCAACAAACTACTAGTAGTATGGATATACGAATTCCACCATCAATCAAGCACATTTCTTCCACTCATCTAATCACATGAAATCAAATATGAGAAGTATAAAGACCATGCAAATTGTCGAATCGACCCATAAATTTCACCATTTCTTCAATGAAGTTACAAGTCTTTTACAACAACATCTTGGCAACAATATTTGCCTTCTCTCTCTACTCTACTCTAATTGTTATTCTATCAACTAGCTAATCACCTTCTAACTACTCTCTATCTGTCTTCTAACTACTTCCAACTATATTCTAACTCTCTTTACAAAATGAAATGCCAGGGCTTATATAGTGCCCTTAATACAATTTGATGGCTTAGATCAATTCGAGATCAATGGCCAAGATTCAACAATGAAAACCCTAATTAGGGTTTGTTACAACCATTACATAACATTTAATGCTTGACCAATGATAAAATTGTATTGCTTGGACACATGTCCTCTCTAGAAAATTCCACAAATGGATAGCTGGGGTAGGTACATCGAAGTTTGTGCCACCTTCCATGAGTTAGGTACATTGAATCTGGAAATGCTGAGTTGGACCAATCCAACTGGAGAAGTGATGACTAGGATGCCACCTCGTCTGACACTTGTAACTTTTTAAATATTCAACTTGATGTTGTTGAGAAGCTAGCTTTAATTAATTCATCTAGAACTATCTGCTTCTTCAACGAACCCTTGTTCTAACTTCTTGTGTCCTTGATGTGCAGGATGATTGATGTACCTCACCTTGGAATGCTGGATTGGAGAAGTCACCCTTGATGACATTAGTCCAAAGAAGGCTGTCCTTGTCGATGCTAGACTGGAGGAGGTCGCCCTTGTCCTTGCTTGATCATCCTTGGAGGAGACCGTCCTTGATCTGGCTTGATTTTACAACTTCGGGATCTCCATTTGATGCCTACACAAAATATTAAAGTTAGTCTTTTGAGCATCAAACCTCAAAGCATGAAATTTAAGACCTTTCAATAGTAAAACTTAAGATATTAATTTGAAAAAGTCATGATAAATCAAGAACTACACATTTTCAAATTAATAATGAATGGAATTTGGATCTTCAAGACTTAGACTTTACAAAATTGCAATGGGATCATAATAAGTCTTGAATAAGAACTTCAAAAAATGATTCTTCATACCTTCCCTTTGAGTATTTAAGTACAAAACCTTGAAAAATGAAGGAAGAGGACCGGATTTTGTTGGGCAAGATTTATAGTCCTTCCTTGGATGAAGTACGCCTCCTCTAGTTTGAAAAAGAATAAACTCCACTAGCCTCTTCAAAAATCTGGAAATTCGCCTTCAAATGTCTTCAAAAAATCTGGAAATTATCCTCCAATCTAGCTAGAAATTCGCCTCTCCAATAGCTTTCAAGATGAATTTCGCCCTCCACTAACTTCTCCACACTTAGTAGAAATTCTCTCCACTCCTTTGGATTTCGCTCCTCAAATTGCTCTCCAATTTCGCACTTTGAAATAATGAGTGAATGATTTGGATAATGAAAAAACACACCCCAAATATATAGAGCGCTCACCATTTCATTTCCCATAGGCCGACTTGACAAAATAAGCCAAAAAATAAAATATAAAAAACACTAAGAAGAAGGCCGACTTGATAAATAAAGACAAAATAATGCCTTGTGCGCTCAACTTTTAATTTTTTATTTCACAAAAATTAATTTTAAATGCCTTTATAATAGAAATTCGATTTTTTGACGCCCAAAATTAATTTATTAAATGCCAATTTAATTAATTTTTTCAAATATTTTGAAGTTGATGATTTTGGCATTTCATGCGATTTGGAGGATATTAATGCCCAAGTAGAAAATAGTAAATGCCAATAACTTCGCTTTGGTCCCTTGGAGAGGGATAGGAGCGCCTTTTCACTTTTGTCCTCAATCCTTCATTTTTTTAATTGCCAATTCAAGTTGTGGGGCTAGCAATGATCCCTTTCGTCCCTTCAGTGCATGTTCAACTCGTTTTTTGCAAGGCAAAATTGATGTTCTAGAGATTTTCGCCCTGGTCCTTCAGTGAGGGACATGAGCGATTTTGCAAATCCAAGCTTATCTGCCCTTTGTTATCCTTCCAAATTATATTCAATGGATAAATCATGTTTTCCTTGGTCTCTTCAAATCATAAAATTGTCTTGATCCTGCAAGAATAGTGCAAATTTGAAATTCAAGCTTCGGTCCTTCAGTGAGGGACAGGAGCGAATTTTGTCTTCTAGGTCAAAATGCTTCACTTTTCACCATGAAATGTCTTGGCTAAGGAAGATATCATCTTGTTACACGCCATACATAAGAGTTCAAGTCTAAGAAAGGTCTAAAAATGTGTATATAAAGAAAATCGCTCTAGTCGCTTGGTGAGGGACAGGAGCGCTTTTACCTTTGAAGACAAAAACTCCATCATTTCATTGTCTTTGATCAAGTCTGGATGCTCTATCACGTTCATTTCGTCCTTCACCATGCCTTTGATGTTTCAATCTGACCAAACAAGGCCAGGAATGACTCAAATAAGCCCCTTTCGCCCTGGTCCCTTGGAGAGGGACAGGAGCGCTTTGCCTTGGTCCCTTGGAGAGGGACAGGAGTGAAATTCACTCTGGATCCTCAGTGAAGGACAGGAGCGAGATTTGAGTTTTTGAACTCTCTATCAGGATAATTTTTATGGAATATAACATTTCCTTCTATACTTTCAGGATGTTTGAGAATAAGTATAAGTGACATTTCCTTCTATCTTTCTTCTTTCTTATACTTTAAGTTATATTCCATATATACTTTCAGGATGTTTGAGAATGGTTTCAGACCTCCAGGAGTTATATTGCAAAATCTAGTTTTTTGAGGTTTTTTAGTTTCCAGACTTAGTCAAATTTCAGGATCAGGACATTCCAGACTTAGTCAAATTTTCAGGATCAGGACTTCACTCCAGCAGGACCTGCTATCCTATTGATCTCCCCGACAGCACTCAAAATGCAAAAGCTAACTGACAAAACCCTAAAAGACCAAAAAACAAACCCTAAAAAGCAAAAAAGCAAGGGTCCCCATTTGCAATGGGGTGATGTGTGAAAACGTCACAACATCTAGCGCCACCTTGAAGAAATGTTCCTGAAACATTTCAGAGATAAAGACTCAATCGACACCTAGAACCTCCGGAAAATTCAACCTAGCTCATCAGGAGATTAGAAAATGTACTCAAAGTGGAAGGAAAATCCTTAACCAAATCCAGACACTTAGTCTTTGATTACCCAGGTGTGTGAGAGTGTATTCATTCCGCTCGACAAGACAATTATAACCTTCAGGTTCCCCTGTGATTAGCTACGTAGTTTATCTGAACTTCAAAAGCATCCTGGATAGAGCCTCGCTGCCAGTCAGATGTCCATAGTCCCGACAAGGTTATCGCCGCAAGCTCACGAACATTGCTCCATTGCCAGCCAGGCATCTATAGCCCCGATGGAGTTACTCGCATATTCCCCTTAGCCAATTTTGATATTTCATTTCATTTCATTTTTATTTTTTTTCCTTTTGATATTGCTTTTTCACTTCGTCAATTCCTTTGGCTCGTAAGCAGTAAAGCTTACTAGGGTTTGAGGATTGCGGTGGCGCTGAAGCCAGATTTTAGATTTTTCACCAATCACAGCTTTGCCTGAAAACCATAATGACTCGGAGTCTATTAATGTGTGAAGATATAGTAATCAACAGATGTCGGCATCAAGACACAGAAAATGATTCCCTTCCAAGTCAAATACAGTTCCTGATCAGATGATAAAGCTAAAGAGGAACAACCTCGGATTCCAAGCACTTCATGAATAGATATCTAGGAAATGAGTCTAACATGAGATCCAGGATGTTGCCAGTGTGCGAGCAACAACACAAATGCCTTTCTCACAAGATGGAGGCTCCCACTCAAGACACCTAAACTAAAGCAAACCGATCGACAAACTGACTCAAAGCAAACTAAACTAAAACACACACCAAAAGCAAACTATCTAGAGAAAGCAAACAACAAAACTACCTGAGCCACACTAGATCATGAGTCAAATGACTCAAGGCAAATTAAGAACAAGGCTCAAAAGACCTCTAATCTAAAAACACGAAAAGAAAACCTACTCTAAACCTATATACAAGAGTCCTAGACTTGACATGACTCAAAGAAGAAAAATATATACATGACTTTACATGATTTCTTAGGTTGTGCAACAGGAGCATGGCAAACATGATGGTTCTCAATCAAGCAAATTCATCCTTAAACATAGAAAGGCAAACTCTCACCACGCATTTCTCATACTCAAGCAATTTTTTACTCAAAATGATCAACTAAGGTAATTCGTTAGGACCATGATCAATCCAGATACGAGTTGTTTTCCCAAAATCCCCATAATCAAAATCATAATAACTTTCAAAGCTAGGATTAAGGAAAGAGACAACCTGGCATATTTCAGGCTCAGACGACACTGTATTGTTGGAAGTGAAGTCACTAGCTGCTTCAGGAGGTCGCCATTGATGATGAACTATTCCATGAGCATCCACAACATGTTGATCTTGATTAGGAAATTCCTCTTGAAACAAGCTCAACACCCCTTTGAATAGCTCAGGATTCTCTGTTTTGACTGAGATATCTTGCATAAACCAAGCATCTTCATGAAATTTTGTTAGCGTATCCTCAAAAATGAGAGTCTCCTTGAGGGATTGAACTTCAAACATCTCCTCTAGTCGATCAAAGATAATCTCAGGTGGCTTTTCTTCTTCATGCATAGTCTCAGGAGGTCAGAGCTGATGATGGATCATATCACTCATAGTAACTTGCTTATCTAGAAAAAAATTTGGCAGTGATTCCATTTGCGTTTCCTCTACAAGATCCTTCAATGCTTCCTCAAATAGCATAATGGTGATGAAATCTTCAAGCACCCCTTTGAATTGTTCTTCATATTTGGGCTCACTTATGATGATTTGCATTTCTTTGTCCAACATCTCAACTTGATTGTCTTCTTCAATGAGGCCATTTGAAAACTCCTGCAATTCAATCTCAAGGATCTCCTTTTGTAGCATAAACGAGAATTCCTCAAGGAATAAGTCATCTTCTCCTTTAATTGCTTATTCAACTCCTGGATCTTCCTGTATCACTGTTTGAGTATTCTCAATTGATTCTTCAACTTTTGTTTCATGGTATTCTTTTTTAGGTGCAAGGCATGGCGAGCTATCCATTGTAATACATTGTTCCTCAGGTTTATTTGTATCGTCAACCTGTGACTGGTCCTTCTCATAATCAGATGCTGGAGCAATGTCCCGTTCATAGGTTCTCCTAAATTCAACTGCGAGATGAGCACTCCAAGATTTGTTCATAATGCATTCTTCCTCGGACAAAGTTGGCATTCCAAATTGGTTTCTGACTTGACTGATAGCCATTTCACATATTGAGCAAGTAAATTCAGAGTGAGGTGAGTTGTGAATTCTACACCATAATGGTAGCAATATGTTCTCAAGACGCAGTTCACCATCCAAAATGAGTTGACTCTCGATCATCCACATGAAGCTTAGAAGAGGATCTTTGGTTTCTGGGACACTGAAATTGCTTTCTTCTGTTTCTGGCCCTGGGACATCCCAGAAGAAGATTTTTCCCTGCGCTGCTAATTCCATCCTTGATAAGTACTTCAAGCAATGCATTTCATCATGTTCCTCTGTCTCGTGGACTCGACACTGCCCTGGTCTTGCAAACTCGGACAATCTGCGTGGATAAAGTTGTGTATCTAATCTCCATTAAAGTTTAGGAAAATCAACTTGTTGCTCCTCGTGAAACTGTTGCCGCTCCATGAGAAATCTTTTTGATTTTTTGATTTTTTGATTTTTTTGGATTTTCTATTTTTCACTTTTTTTGGATTTTCTATTTTTCACTTTTTTTGGATTTTCTATTTTTCGCTTTTTTTGGATTTTCTGGAATAAGAGAGACCTTGAATATCTCGGATTCAACTTGAACGTTCAATTGGTTCCAGCGTGCCTCCTTCTTGCATAAGTCCAACTGACAATCCAGCGATCACCTTCCTTCTTTGTATCACTTTCGTTGAGCGTTGAAAAGGCTTTCCACTAATCTTCCTTGGATTCAAGAGTTCGTGTTCGCTCACCTTTCTTTTGCTTCAATTCTGTCGAGTGTGGAGGAGGGTAAAAAGGTCCTTAAGATAACTCCTTGCGGATTGATAGGATCATTTGTTCAAACAAATATCGCGGTCACGCCCTCCTTCTAGCGCCAATTCTGTTGACATGTATTTTGTACACTATCAAACACAGAATAAAATACCTAAAGGTACCTTATCCTCTCTTGAGTAAAGCCTCCGAACCTTGAAGTCATCCCGATTGATCCTTTTCGCGACATCTTCAGCATTCGGAGGCTTTACTGAAGAGAGGATAAGGTACCTTTAGGTATTTTATTTTGTGTTTGATAGTGTACAAAATACACATCAACAGATGCCCATATAAATCATAGATTCTATTGGGTGGTGATCCGAGAGCACATAGGGGATAACCTTCACACTGCTATCAGAATTTATCATTTTGAACTGAAAAACATCCTTGTTTGGATATAATGTATCTAGCTTGCTGAAGATCCTTTTGTTACCCTGCTAGAAGTTGCACTAAGAAATCCAAATGTCGTTAACTTCATCTTTCTTAAAAGCCACTCGATCAAACAACCTAAACTTTCTCAACATCCTATTCCAGCATAATATCTCATCACCTTTGCACTAAAACTTGTTGCACCCTAACTTATCTGAGGGTGTCTAAACCATATTGGAGTCACCTCCCAGCAACCAAGGAATCTCATCCAACTATGTGACCCATCTCCTGAACTCAATCCTCTCTCCGTGGTCATTAGAAGCATAAATAGATCCAATCCCCATTTCTATCTCCTTGATTTTCAGAAACACCCACACCAATCTATTGAAAGGTGAACACCATCATCTTACAACCAAGTTCCTCCACTTGTGGCTAATTAAGATGGAGAACCCCATTTCCTTTTTCATTTTTAATAGTAAAATGTTTTGCATCCCTCTAAATAAACTTTGGATTGATGTCTAAGGAAAATTAGATAGCCTTGATCTCTTGCAATAAATACACATCCACATTCCTATACAATCAATGATCTTGGAGTATTCCTCCAGAAGTACTCCACACCCCTAACTCATCATTCCACCTCCCAGGCCCGCTTAAACACTCTATCTAGCACACTCTAACTATATCGACCTCCCGATTATATGTGCTAACATAAGGAGAGATATTCTCATCTAGCTTACAAGAAACTAAAACAAAGCTTATTGTACAAACTCATTGGTAGAGATCAAAATGAAGTCAGCATCGACCACATGATTCAAGGGTTTCTGAATCATATTCATCAAGGCATGCTCAATATTCCCCCTCTAGCATCCATAACCTGCTCATTTCTAGGGCTACGGAACGGGCTATCCAGAGTGTTTCCCATGGATCTGGGAGGAATCACAATAACATCAAAGTCATTGATTTGAGATTTAATTATCTTTTTAGTCTCCATGATATTTTTGAATTTGTCTAGGATAATCTATTGTGCATTCAAAGTCTTGGGTTTGGGTTGTGTATCTAGGGAGTCATTATCCATCATTACCTTATTAGAGAAGTCATAAATAGGATTAGGGTCAACATTAAATGCTTCTTTAACTTTAACATGTAGAGCATCTAGTTTAGAAATAAAGGCCTCATTATGAGAAGAATTCATCTGCACAAAACTCTTTTTGGCAGAGAAGCCCCCCTTTTGCAAAGAATTCTCTGAAGGATGTGGATTAGAGAGAGGAACGAAGTTTGGATTTTTCAAAAGCCCCTTAGAGCCAAATCTACCAATTGTTTTCTCAGTTAGATTAGGGTGGTTTGGGTTAGCCAGAGGCTTAGCTTTCCTATCACTGAAGTCTTTTTTGACATTATTTTTCAACAATGGGCACATCTTGTGAATATGCCCATCTTTCTTGCATAAGAAACATGTATTAAACCCATCCAAATATTGAATAGGGCATACAAAGGCCTCCTTGTGCAATTCAAACCTAATCTCTTTCAGAATATATAAATTCCAGGACTGATGGAGATGATTAATCTTGCATCCATATGCAGGACAAGGGAAGATGTTTCATCCATTCTAACAAAATTGCCAATAGAATCTAGGGATTTGGGAAGCCATTTCCATAGAATCAATGAAATGTTCATTATTGTAGCCCATCTAGGACATGACAAGGCAAGAATTTCTTCATTAATAGCCTTGGGAGTCCACATAATGGCTTTAAAACACCCTTTTCCCACTTACCACAACTCTTTTTTAAGGAATTC
Source organism: Cryptomeria japonica (assembly GCF_030272615.1). Classification (NCBI taxonomy): domain Eukaryota; kingdom Viridiplantae; phylum Streptophyta; class Pinopsida; order Cupressales; family Cupressaceae; genus Cryptomeria; species Cryptomeria japonica. Next base: position 239,252,114 of record NC_081411.1, read on the forward strand.
TCTCTTTCTTTTAGCTTCTTTATAAATTACTATATATAATCCCTTTTGAACCATTCTACAGAAAGTAAAGTGAAACCCTAAATTTTTTACTCACACATTTTGCAACCAATTATTCATGAAACTCCTTGAAGAAAGCTATCTAGAGTCATGTACTGTCAATAAAATAACAGTATCCCTAAGCCTAATACTGTCTTCATTCAAAACTATGTTCATTTTAGAATTGGGCATAACAACAAGAGTGGCATTGGAAGATTCCTTACCTCTTCCACCTCAACATGGTTTCTCTCCATTTGTAAATGACTAGACCGCCAGGAATTGAGCACCCTCGAGAACGACCAAGTTGCCCACTACTACTTGCAAGAAAGTTTTACTCTGCTCCTCATCCACCATTGAAGAAACATTATGAATAAAGTCAGAAGCCCCATCTACCATAAACTGCCTCTCACGCTCGACAAAAAGGATTGGCCACATAAGATCGCCTCCAATCAGGCTTAGACTTGTGTGAAGTCGGCCATCGCAAGGTCGTAGACCAAAATCTCTTTTTTTTTTTGCAGATCAAATGCTTTCCTATCGGATCATTTATTTTTCATTCTCCTTTAAAAATAAAAAGATTTTTCTTTCCTATTCCACGGAGTCTTTGGTTCATTTTTTTTTAGCAATATAAGTTTTTATTAAAAATTGTAGAAGCATATTTGAAAATAGAAATTGTACATTTTCCTCAAGAAAAAAATAATAACTATCTTATTTTCCACCATTAAGTCACTTATTTTCCATGGGGCATAAGTTTAGTGAAAAATATATAAACAAGTTTTTTGAAAACCTACTTTTTTTTTTTTACTATCCTTTAGAATAAAATTAGAATGTAAATAATATTTCCCTTGCCTACCCAACATAATCTCGGATCACCAATTTTCTCATAACTAATCTTCTTAACTATTGGATGACTTATTCCAAAATAACTATTTCAAAATTATTAAACTATTTAATCATTTATTATCTCTTACCTGCCCTTCTTAACTATTGGGTGACTTATTCAGAAAAAAATTATCCCTTACCTTCCCAAGTTAACTATTGGATTATTTATTGTTCACGGGTCTAAGTGAGGTGGAAAATTGTAAACACAACTTATTAAAATAAAATAATGTTTCTCTTACCAACCTTTCCTAACAATTGGATGGCTTATTCAGAAAATACACTGTATCCTTACCTAATTTGTTATCCTCCTCTGTCTCATCTTTTTCTAAATTATGATGTGCATTATTTTCTCCAGTTCTCAAATGACCTACAATATTTCATTCTTCTGAATAGATTTAAATAAACATCATAAAGGATCGAGGGAAGTTTGTAGGTTAGTAAATAACTCTTCAATTTTTGTGTTCTTTTCTCCATTTTTTGATTTTACAATCAAAGTTTGATTTTCCCTATACTTTAGCTTTATAATGAGTCTTTTATTTAGTCTTTAGTCTGGCTTATTATGTGGCATTAGGTTATAGTGGTTTTGTATGAAAACATGAAATCTAATATATAAATGACTTGGGTATTAACTCTCCACGATTTAATGAGGGGTCATTGAGAGATCTTAAATATTGAATGAAAAATATATACAATAGAATTCAAAAGGTACTTTATCAATTCATAAATCCAAAAAAGTTGTTTACTATGAAAGTTTTTGAATCATGATAATCCAAGACAAAAAAAAGTTGAATTTAAATTTAATATTTTTTACTAAATCTAAACAAAAACAAGTGTTATCCAAATTTAAATTTAATATTTTATAACAGATCTAAACAAAAGAATTGTTATTTTTGAGAACAGAATTATAGAGGGCAGAGAAAGAAATGGGTGTGTTCCTCGTAAGAATAAAAATGAGATTTAAAAAAAGAGGGTACACTAAATCTATAATGGCTCGAATTAATTAGAGACTGATTTGCATAAGCGATCCTCGTGCAGTAAGCATTTATTTATTCAATCTTTTTATTAAGTTTTTAAGATACTTATGATTTACTTTTCTCTAGATTCATTTTTAATTACTCTACTTTTAATAAGGTGTGAAATTTTATATGTTTTTTTCACGTGAATCTTGTTTGATTCATATTACATTAAATCTCGTCCACCTATTTTGAATCCCGTCGATCTATTTGATCCTATAATTTTTCATTCATTCATATTGTATTCCGTCCAGGAAAGTATCATGGTTCCTTCTCTTCCTCTTCCAGATCATGGAGCACAAAGTTTGTATTAAGGACATACACACCCTTCATCATCTTCCCGGCGAAATCCTCCAGCGTTGCATTTATAATCTCAAAATGGAGATGTGATTTGTCTCCCATATGAAATGCCAGCCTCCATCCAACTACATCCTGGATCTTTTATCAATCCAATGTCTTTCATTACTGATCTCAACTTGGCAACATCATCCCACCTATCAGCTCCAGCATAGATATTCGAGAGCAAGACGTAACACGCAATATTATAAGGTTCCATTTTTAAAAGATGTTTTGTCATTCGTTCCCCTAGCTCTATATTGTTGTAAATTCAGCATTAGGTTTAAGTGGCATCCCCTATTGATAAACTCGTAAGCTTTCTCCAGCATGCCCGCTTTGTCCAAGAAGATCAACCATGCATGCAGGCCCTCATCAGCTAACCCTGTATGACTACATGAAGATAGGACAGCAAAACAATGATATGATCTGGCTTCATACCAGAATTTTGAATTTGCTTAAAAAGAGAAATAGCTTCCTCACCATGGCCGTGCATGTCGTAGCCGGCAACCATAGAAGTCCATTACACCAAATCTCTTTGACGCATCTTGTCAAAAACTTGGTGCCCAACATTTAAATTCCCACATTTAACATATATATCTACAAGGGCACTTGAAACAAAATTTTCAGAATCTAAACTGTCTTCCATCATAAATTTATGTATCTACTTGTCCTACTGCAGAGCTGCCAACTGTGCACAGGCTGGTAAAATGTTAGCATATGTAACTGAATCTGGTCTAACCCGAGCTCTGTGCATTTTGTGAAAAAACAACAATGCATCCTCGCTATGATAATGCTTAGCATATCCTGCAATCGTCAGATCCATGAAACAATATTTTTACTGCATGGGAAACAAAAGAAACTCAAGAAGATCATGGTTCTCTACACTACTGGAAAGGGCTCAAAGGTCGGGAAAACTAATTGGAGGATGAAAAGGAAGGAGTGTTTGTTGTATAAAAGGTATTCTATAAACAACAAACTAAGTACCACAAAACAGGTTATCAACAGTTACATTAAGAGAATGTTGCGACTTGGATCAGCAAGGAGGATCCAATAACACCCACATGATGATGCGTTGCTGGATGATGCTGCAGCTACTTTAGCCTCAACTACATGGATTATGGAGGTCTCAAGGAAGCCCCAGGAACGGCCTCCTAGCTCCAAAAATAAACCAAAGCGGCCGCTGCCCCTGGACGTTGCAGGAAAATACTCTGTTGCAGATAACACAGTCTTCAGGTGGGGCAGGGACACAGACTGAGGAGGTCACAAGGAAAGCTCAAAGAACAAGCTAAGGGTTTACGGTTAAGGGTTTGTCTCTCATAGCTAAGCTAGTGGTTGCCTGTTGAAAACTAGATTAATATTTCTTCTCTGCAAAGCAGTATTATCTGCGACCTCCAGGGGCAGCAGCCGCTTGGGTTTATTTTGGAGGTCGCAGCCGCTTGGGTTTATTTTTGGAGCCAAGAGGCCGTCCCCGGGGCTTCCTTGCGACCTCCATAGTTCGTGTAATTGAAGATAAATTAGCTGCAGCATCATCCAGCAACGCATTACCCAATGTAAACATCCCTCAGTTTCACCTCAGGCCGTCCCCGGGGCTTCCTTGCGACCTCCATAGTTCGTGTAGTTGAAGATAAATTAGCTGCAGCATCATCCAGCAACGCATCACCCAATGTAAACATCTCTCCTCTTCAACCACGTTGGGGAAACACGCATGCTTGTGTGGATGTGGTGTAAGAAGTTTAAACACATTATGCAGTTTCACCTCAGGTAAAACTTCTATTAGAAACAATAAATTAGTGATTTTGAGCTTTGATTTCATTCGAGCTAGTCTTTGAGGTTATCAGCATTTTGTAGTGCTTTATTTATTGCAATTGGCTTATGTGTTTGAACTGTTTTGGAGGCAAGCTGCATAACTTGATGCAACAACACATCAAGATTAGAACGGGAAGGAGATAGAGTGACAAATATTACTTGGCTACAACATTGGTTTAGTATCCATCATGCTCAATAGGTAAATCCCAATTTCTTGACTCTTAGTTTATTTTTCTTTGTTACCAGATTTATGGGTACATGGTTTGCCAAGGGACTGCTCAAGCTGAGAGCTGCCTATCTCTCTGAATGTGCTCAAATTGGGAGCAATGTATCTTAATCTTGTGGGAGGGTGTTGAAGCTGAGAATTTAATTTCTAGCTTTTTAAAAAATGGTTCCATAGAAAACCGCAAACCTGGAAAAAATCTGTAATGGTAACCATAAACTTAAGGAAAAACATAATGAAAATAGTGAAGTACAAAGAGAGTTGGACACGAGTGTGGATACTGTAATTGCCAAGATCATCTTGACACACACATCCTCATCAGTACCAAATTAAGCCTAGCCCACTTATAGTAATGGATCCATCAGGTGGTGTGTATTATGTTCAAGATGATATTCGCAAGTATAGGATCTACAGATTTATTCAATTGTATTTTTGCTTCACCGTTTTCAGTATGTTCCTCCTCGAGTTCATGGTTTCCACTACTGCTTTCTTTTCAGATTGGTGGATTCCTATGTGACCAATTTTAGAAAGGCTAGACATCGAATTCTTAGCTTGAACACTCTCTTGACGAGCTTTGTTGCTTCTCAAATGCTCTGAGCGACCAAATAAGTTGGATGACAAAATTTCTATAAAAGCAAGTTATGGAATTCCTTTTTACAAGTGTTTTTATTGAATAAGAAAATCATTACATTACAAAACATATTTATATTAACTTATAGTTTTCTCTATTGATGTCCAGAAAGAAGATGTGGAGAGAAGCTTGGAGTCATTTCCTTTGTATCCTGTTAGAGGAGGCAAGAAAGATGGTAGAGGAGGTTTATTATAGAACAAAAAGTAACACTCATTCTCTGTATCAGGTTCTTAAAAGAAGAGCAATAATAATATTTGTAATTGTGAAATTAGTCTAAGTGTATAACAATTGTGTAGAATTTTGAACCTGACCTATCCTCTCTGAACCAACTGATTAGCAAACAATAACAACAAAAAGAATTAAACACTAATATCTTTATTGAAGCTTAATTAAAAAATTACATAGAGGCTGTATATATAAAGAATTTGCAGTCTAGAAGATTAAATAATAACTGTAGTTCTAAATATATTCCTAGCTTTGCATGGAAAGCTACTAAGGCTCTCAAACTAAAAAAAGCAAACTACTCCCTAAATTAAGAATACAATAAGTGCATGCACAACATGCTTTATTTACTAAAAACAAACTCATGCAAAAAGCAAAACTAAAAATAGTCCTAAGGATTCATGCATGTTGGAGTACATGCTTTATTTGCATGAATAAACAAAAAAAAAAAAAAAAACTATTAACTAAACATAGCTTATGCATGGTGATGAAAGGATAGCTTCAGGTCCAAACTGGAGTTGCATGGAGCTGCATGCTAGAGCAGCATCACTTATCAACATACTCCCCCTTGATACTGAGAGGGCTGACAATCTTATCTCGTAGTGCTATAAACTGAGCTTTCGCAACCGCTTTGGTGAATATATCTGCTAGCTGATCCTGGGTGTTGATGTGCTTCAATTCGACATCCTTCTTTTGCACCAAATCTCGTATGAAGTGATATTTCAAATCAAAATGCTTAGTTCTACTGTGATGAACCGGATTCTTAGCTAACTTGATGGCACTCACATTGTCACAATAAATTACTGTAGGTTGAATTTGTTTTTCTCCAATTTCTTCCAAAACTTTTCTGAGCCAAAGAGCTTGTGTACCTGCTAAGGTAATTGCAACATACTTTGCTTCTGTAGATGAGAGGGCAACAATACTTTTCTTTTTCGAGCTCCCGGTAATCAAACCAAAACCAAAAGAAAAACAATTTCCAGATGTAGATTTACGGTCATCCATACTACCTCCCCAATCTGAATCACTAAAGCCTACAAGATTGAACTTTTCAGAAGAGTAGTAATAAATACCAAAACTTGAATTCCTTTTCACATACCTCAAAATCCTCTTGGCTGCCTTCATATGTATTTCAGATGGATTTGTCATATACCTTGAAACAAGTGAAACTGAATAAGCAATATCTGGCCTCATGTGGGTTAGAAACATCAAGCTCCCCACAATACTTCTGTAAGTTGTCTCATCAACTAAATCAGCACCATCATCTCTACATAACAAATCTCCATGAGCACTTGGAGTGGAGGCAGGGTTACAATCAGTCATATTAAATTTCTTCAGCATATCTTGTGCATACTTTGTTTGACAAATGAAAATCTCATCCTTACTTTGATAAACCTCCATTCCTAGAAAATATTTCATTAGACCAAGATCTTTCATCTCAAATTCTTTCATCATAGCAGCTTTAAATTCATCTTTCATCTTAGAACTACTACCCATATACAAAAGATCATCAACATACAAACTTATGATGAGAATATCAGTACCTTCTTGTTTGTAGTATAGGGTAGGATCACTCTTACTTCTCTGGAAGCCATTCTTCTGAAAGTATCCATCAATCCTGGCATACCATGCTTTTGGTGCTTGCTTGAGGCCATACAAAGCCTTCTTCAACTTGTAGACATAATTATCTTTTCCTTCCACTTCAAAACCTTGTGGCTGCTCCACATATACTTCCTCTTCTAAGTACCCATTCAAGAAGGCACTTTTCACGTCCATATGATGTATGCTCCACTTCTTTTGAGCTGCTAATGAAATCAGCATTCTTATGGTCTCTTGTCTTGCTACTGGTGCAAATGTCTCTTCATAATCAATTCCATACTTTTGTGTGAAGCCTTTAGCAACTAATCTCACTTTGTGTCTTTCAACACTCCCATCACTGTTAAATTTGGTCTTGTAGACCCATTTGGTGCCAATCCTTTTTTTGTCATGTGGAAGTTTTGTTAACTCCCAAGTGTCATTCCTGTGAATGGAATCCATCTCTGTTTCCATGGCTTTCACCTAAACCTCATTAGTACATGCATCTTCAAAACATGATGGTTCAAAATTAGCCTTGGCTAATAAAGCAAAATTCACTGTTTCACCTACTGGGTTTTCTTCATGTACTTGATTTCCACTCCTCTGGTAGATATCACTCAATCTCCTTACTTTCCTTGTAGAACTTGGAGAAGAAGCTGGACTTGAACTTGGTACTAAAGAACTTGATGAAGGGTTGCTTGGTGGAGTTAAACCACTGGATATAGAAATATTAGTTGGCTTCTCATGATCAATATCAGCAATTATATCATCATTCAAAATAGATTTTGGCTTCTCAACATGGCCTTTTTTATGACCATAAACTCCCCCTTCATCAAAAATCACATCTCTTGAGACAATAAGCTTGTTAGTGAGGGGATTATACAATCTATAAGCCTTGCTTTTCTCACTATACCCAATAAAAATACATGACTCACTCTTTGCATCTAACTTCTGTCTATTCTGATCTGGTACATGCACATAAGCCAAACAACCAAAAACTTTGAAATGATTAACATTAGGCCTTTTACCATACCAAGCTTCATAAGGAGTCATCTTTTCTAGTGTACTGGTGGGGCTACGGTTGAGGATGTACACCGCTGTAGCAACTCCATCTCCCCAATAAGAATTGCTCAATCCCTTGGTTTGTAACATGCACCTTGCCATTTCAACCACAGTACGATTCTTCCTTTCAGCTACTCCATTCTGTTGAGGTGTGTATACAGTAGTAAGTTGCCTCTTGATGCCATTAAAATCACAATAACTTTGGAAAGCCTTTGAGCAAAACTCTCCTCCACGATCAGTCCTTAAACATTTGATCTTGCACCCTTTCTCATTTTCCACAAGGGCTTTAAACTTCTTGAATGTATCCAAGGCTTCATCTTTGGCCTTCAAAAAATATGCCTAACAATTTTGAGAGTAATCATCAATAAAAGTGATGAAATATGATGACTTACCCAAACTCTTAGTCTGCATAGGACCACATATATCTGAATGAACAAGCTAAAGTGGGTGATGAGCCCTCCATGCATTGCCCTTTGGAAACTTTTCTCTTGCATGCTTTCATTTAGCACAACCTTCACAAACCTCCTTGTGTTCCTCAACCTTGGGCAAACCAGAAACTAATGCATGTGAGGTTAGAAACTTCAAACTATGAAAATTTAAATGCCCATCCCTGAGATGCCATAACCAACTTGAATCCTCATAGGCCATATTTGCCAAACTGTTGTTATGTTCACCAAACCTCAAGGGGAACATCCTATTTCTTGTCATAGGAACAACAGTGATCACCCTATTATCCTTATTCTTATCATAGATAGTACAAGTCTTATTCTCAAAGACTACTTTATAATTTTTCTCACATAGCTGCCCAACACTTAACAAATTGTGCTTCAATTGTGGAGTATAATAAATATCATGAATACTCTTTATACCTTCTTTTGTTTGGACCTCCATAGCTCCTTTGGCAACAACCTCCAATGATTTATCATCACCAAGCTAGATCTTGGATTTGAAACTTCCATCCTTTGTTGAGAACAACTTCTCATTCCCTGTCATATGGTTAGAGCATCCAGAATCTAGGTACCAAACATCTTTACTAGTATTTTCACCCTTGGCATAAGATAAAAATAAGTGATCAGGAGGATTGTCACTACTTTCTTGAGCATAGTTAGCACTTTTACCTTCTTTCAATCTGCATTCTCTTTCAAAGTGGCCATACCTATTACAATGGTAACATTGAACATTTCTCTTATCAAATCTGCCTCTACCTCTTCCTCTAAAACCACCACTTCCTCTTGAGCCACTTCTTCCTCTACCTCTTGAAGAATTTTGGCTTTACCCTTTACCTTGGCCTTGATTGATTTTGGCACTACTGCTGCTTGCATCTTCATTTTTTGTGATTAACAATTTAGAGGAAAATGCTTTCTCTACACCTTCAAAAGAATCTTTCAATCTTTCTTCATGAGACATCAGGGATCCAACCAGTTGATCAAACTGTAGTTTTGTCAAATCCTTTCTTTCTTCTATGATTATTGCTACATGATTCCATCTGGGTGTTAAAGATCTCAACACCTTTTTTTATCAAAACTTCATTGCTTACAATTTCTCCAAGTGTAGCCATTTTATTGGCCACATCTTTGACTCTGACACAATAATCACTTATACTTTCAGCTTCTTGCATCTTTAAATTCTCGAACTCTCGCTTCAATGTCTGAAGCTTGACCACTTTAACTTGATCACTACCCTGGTAAGCTTCTTGTAGAGTCTTCCAGGCATCTTTGGCAGTTGTTGCTCCTGATATTCTTGGAAATAAGCTCTTATCAAGAGCTATTTGAATGTGAAACAAATCTTGAGCATTCTTTTTCCTTGCTTCCTTTCTTGCTGTTCTTTCATTGGCTGTAAGGGCATTCCAATCAGTTGGCTCTTCATAACCTGATTCAATAATCTCCCACAAATCTTTTCCAATCAAAAAGGTCAGCATCTTAATGCACCAATAATCATAATCATTCCCATCAAATTCTGGAACGGGCATATGGTTAGAATTCGACATGATTAACTTTGGCGAAATCCCAACAATAAAATTTTAACCCAAAACAATTTTACCTACTCTGATACCACTTGTAGAATTTTGAACCTGACCTATCCTCTCTGAACCAACTGATTAGCAAACAATAACAACAAAAAGAATTAAACACTAATATCTTTATTGAAGCTTAATTAAAAAATTACATAGAGGATGTATATATAAAGAATTTGCAGTCTTGAAGATTAAATAATAACTGCAGTTCTAAATATATTCCTAGCTTTGCATGGAAAGCTACTAAGGCTCTCAAACTAAAAAAAGCAAACTACTCCCTAAATTAAGAATACAATAAGTGCATGCACAACATGCTTTATTTACTAAAAACAAACTCATGCAAAAAGCAAAACTAAAAATAGTCCTAAGGATTCATGCATGCTGGAGTACATGCTTTATTTGCATGAATAAACAAAAAAAAACAAAAAAACTATTAACTAAAAATAGCTTATGCATGGTGATGAATGGATAGCTTCAGGTCCAAACTGGAGTTGCATGGAGTTGCATGCTAGAGCAGCATCACTTATCAACAAATTGCTATTATGTAGTGACCATTGGCTTATTTTAAATTAGGGATGAAATGTTACCATGGATGTTAAGTATTGAATTAGATCAAGAAAAACATTCATTTATTGATAAATGTTTTTAAGACAAAACATAATATAATATTTATTTTGTGATCTTTAATGATCATATTTTAATCTTCCTTGTATGTGATTCAGCTGCTGACTTCCTTTATATCTAATGCGGCTTATGTAATGGGCATTTTGTATTGGGTAGAATAGGCTTGTGTTACTTAAGCAACACTGAAGGGTTTTCTTACTGGTTGTTTAGCTTTTTGAACCAGACACTGTAAAAAACTTTTAAAAATTAATATAATTCAGTGGTTCTATCCACTTTTATCAAAATAATAATAATAATTTTTTTACTACCATAGTTTAACTAATGTCATTGATGTTCATCAAGGACAGTGATAATTTGGAAGTGAAAATCATTACGGTGGTTTAAACAACATCATCAAATAATAAAATCAAAATTATTTTTATCTTAAAATTCTTATACAGTGTGATTCATTTGTCCTTGTAATTTTTTTATTATTTTTACAACTTTATATTAGTAGATTTTTCTGTAACACCCTGGACAAATATAATGACATAATGTTACAGAAGCTTTTTCAGCAAATAGTTGAATTATTATTTTGTGGTTCATAAAGAATAGATTTTATTTTCTCTTTATTTTCAAATGTGGTCACGGGTTGCATTGACCACAGGTTGCATTTTAAACTAGGAAAGTTAAAAACAATACATAAGAATGTCTATAACAATCAATCACAGATATGTTATCCAAGACTCCCATGATCGTTTGAACATTGAGAAAGTTTCAAAACGATGCCTTCAAATTATCCTAGACTTGGGAAAATCAGGTAAGCTTGAGGTAAGCTCGATATCCTGTGTATTGTGTACTGAGTGATGTAAAATATTCTTCTAGAAAATAGGATTGAGTTACAAGAATGAGAATGTGGATATGGCATTAATTCAGTTCATTACAAATAGAGATGAGTTGAAATTTGAGAACTAGTTATGGCAGACAAAATGAAGGGATGGCTTTTTTCTATATTTCTGAATCCAGAATATTTGAAATGGTTTTGTGGAATTGTGTGGTAATATGTTTATAAAAATATCCGATTTCATAGATTTTTAACAATCTGCAAGAATGTCAATTCAGTCGATGGTTTTAATGTTTATCAGCTCACTTTCACACTGCACTATATACTATATTATTTAAGAAAAACACCCCTTTTCTAATTATTTTTTTGGACTCAGCTCGATGCAAAAACACCCTTTTATATTATTTTTGGACTCAGCTTGGTGCAAAGAGCTCAATTTCATTTGTGGACTCAACTCCCAAGATCTATATACTTGCAAAAATGCACGAGTGATGAGGTTTTTCCAGAAAAAATGTTTAAAATCTATGTACATAGCTCGAAAGTATTTCAAACCATAATCAAGCACATCGAAATCCCCCAGAGATATTACAACTGCGTGTCTACATACCCTTCCATATCCTCCTGGACCAATTCCATTACTCTCAAATAAATTATTCATAGCCTCCTTTATTTTAGGAAAACAAAACCATGTTGCGCCTTTCAGTTTAGGGCTCCCTGTGATGCTATTAACAGTAAATTTCATACGAGGTTGGAAAAAGGAGTGTTCTATTAATAGTAAATTCATTCACTGCATTTTTTTTATAATTAAAATTTCTCAAAAATGTTGATGGAACTTTCTCAGCTGAGAAAACAATTGCGGAGGCAGGCAGTTGCACCTCCTCCTATGGTCATGATCCAGCAGGGAGAGTCCACACAAGCAATGGAGGAGATTGAGGAGATTGATTCTTTAAAGAAGGAAAATAGTGATCTCAAACAACAATTGAAGGGGCTATTCAATGCTCTAAGTTTCTAATGTAATTGAGCGAGATTTTTGAACGTTGGAGGTCTCTGGGGCCAAAGATCAAAGACTTGAGCATTGCAGTTCAGTACATGCATAAGCCACCCCAACCATTATAAGATTTTTGCTGCGCTCATTAATTATTGGTAAGTGAAATTCACTTTTTAGAAGAAAAAGATTCTAAAATCAAGGAAATAATATAGAGTTTTAATGAGTTAAAGTATCGGACTATTCCTCCCATTCATAATGACAATTCAAAGTTTGAAGGCTTTTATGAATAGAAGAAAGAGTGTGAAGACATCATCAATATTGCTATTCAAAAGATAGAAAATATATACTTTAAAATGGTTACTTTTTTGAATATGGTTTTGATGTTGCTTAAATTATATATCCATAAATTGTTGAATTAATGAAACTCACAATATGTTTTGTCTTTCTATTCTTTTACTTTAGTTTATGATTCTTGTTTATCAAGGATAGATGGGTGTTGTCTTTACACTCGTGCGTGAATGGTGTAATTGCGTGTTTAGGGGCCTTTTCCAAGAAAAGATTAAATGTTTGCTATGAATTGCAATGGATGAGTGAAATAATGGAGATTTCAGAAGTATGATTCACTATGTGATGTATTAAATATTGATGAAAGGCATCTTTATTTGAGAATTAATTGTGGGGTTTTAGATTTAGAGAATATTGGCCTTTAGATACCTATTATTTGAAAATCTCTAAATCTTTGATTTTATTTTCTGTTCCATATGTTATGTGTCCTTGTTTTGTCATTCACCAATAAGTATAGCACATATCAGGAATGGGATGATGCACCTAGAAAGTTTGTATATATGCATTGGTGAGGAGGTCTAAGAGTTATCTATTTAAAAAGGGGTGTTTCTATAGTTAACTCATCTTTGTGAAAATTCTGCCTGGGTTTTGTAGAGCCTAAATTGTAGAAGAATTCCATGTGTCCTTTGAATTCTTATTAATTGGCCATTTAGCTTGGATTTGGTAAATGTAGTACAATTCTAAATCATTTCTACTTTGACTACTAAATGGAAAACACCAATAGACCCTATATCCCCTGGTCCACCTAATTCATTCTAGCTCTAGTTTTGAGACCCTTGATTCTATAGTTCTACATCTTCCTAAGGGAATCCATGCCATGTCATAAAGATTCTAGAGCAACCTCACTGCTAGGGTTGCATTGAATATATTTCTCTATACATTAATATATCATGTATCATCGCCTCTATTCTCTTGGAGTCTTTTTCTTTTTCTTTCCCAACATTTGGTACCGTGTTCTCCAACTACAAGCATTTTGATTACATCTATCTTTCTGTAACATCAATGTCCTATTTTGGTCATTGAACAACTTGATTATTAACATTGCTTGATTGACATCATCATCCATTAGTAGGCTAGAGTTCAATATGAAATTATTTCTTTTGTTAACTGAATCTAAGGATGGGCTGCCCATATAAATCATAGATTGTATTGGGTGGTGATCTGAGAGTTCATAGGTGATAACCTTCACACTGCTATTAGAATTTATCTTTTTCTACTGAAAAACATCCTTGTTTGGATATAATCTATCTAGCTTGCTAAAGATCCTTTTGTTCCCCTGCTAGAAGTTGCGCTAAGAATTCCAAATGCCGTTAACTTCATCTTTCTTACCAACCACTAGATCAAACAACCTCAACTTTCTCAACATCCTGTTCTAGTATAATATCTCATCACCTTTCCACTAAAACTTGTTACCCCCTAACTTATCTGAGGGTCTCTCAACCATATTGTAGTCACCTCCTAGCAACCAAGGAATCTCATCCAACTTTGTGACCCATCTCTTGAGCTCAATCCTCTCTCTGTGGTCATTAGAAGCCTAAATAGATCCCATCCCCATTTCTATCTCCTTGATTTTTAGAACCACCCACACCAATCTATTGAAATGTGAACACCCTCATCTCACAACCAAGTTACTCCACTTGTGGCTAATCAAGATGGAGAACCCCCTTTCCTTTTTCATGATTAATTATAAATTTTTTTGCACCCCTCTAAATAAACTTTGGATTGATGTCTAAGGAAAATTAGACAGCCTTGATCTCTTGCAATAAATACACATCCACATTCCTATACAATAAATCATCTTGGAGTATTCCTCCAGAAGTACTCCACACCCCTAACTCATCATTCCACCTCCTAGGCCCGCTTCAACACTCTATCTAGCACACTCTAACTCTATCAACCTCCTGATTATATGTGCTAACAGGGGGAGAGATATTCTCATCTAGCTTACAAGAAACTTAAACTGAGCTTATAGTAAAGACTCATTGCCAGATATCAAAATGAAATCAATATCCACCCCACGATTCAAGGTTTTTTGTTCGTCATACTCATCAAGGCATGCTCAATATCCACCCTTCAACATCGATAACCTTCTCATTTCTCGGGTTATGGGACGGGCTATCTAGAGGGTTTCCCTTGGGTCTGGGAGGAATCACAACAACATCAAAGTCATTGATTTGAGATTCAATTCTCTTTTTAGTCTCCATGATATTTTTGAATTTGTCTAGGATAATCTATTGTTTATTCAAAGTCTTGGGCTTGGGGTGTGTATCTGAGGACTCATTATCCATCATTATCTTATTAGAAAAGTCATAAATGAGATTAGGGTCTACATTATATGTTGCTTTAACTGTAGCATGGAGAGCATCTAGTTTAGAAATAATGGCCTCATTATGAGAAGAATTCATTTGCACAAATTTCTTTTTGGTAGACAAGCCCCCCTTTTGTACACAATTCTTCGAAGGATGTGGTCTAGAGAGAGGAACGAAGTGTGGAGTTTTGAAAGGCCTTGTAGACCCAGAGCTACCAATTATTTTCTCAATTAGATTTGGGTGGTTTGGGTTAGACAGAGGCTTAGCTTTCCTACCATTGAAGTATTTTTGAACATTATTTTTCAACAATGGGTAATTCTTATGAATATGCCCATCTTTCTTGCATAAGAAACATATATTAATCCCCCCCAAATACTCAATAGGGCATACAAAGGCATCCTTGTCCAATTCAAACCTAATGTCTTTGAAGTATCTAAATTCTAGGTTTGATGGACATGACTTACCTTGCATCCATATGCAAGAGAAGGGAAGACCCATCTAGGACATGGCAGGGAAATACTTTCTTCATGAATAGCCTTGAGATTCTACGTAATGACTTTAAAACACCCTTTTTTCCACTGACTAAAACTCTTTTTTAAGGGCTTCTCTCTTGCTTTTAACTTCTTTATAAATTATTATATATAATCCCTTTTCAACCATTCAATAGAAAATAATGTAAAACCCTAACTTTTTTACCCACACATTTTGCAACCAATTATTCATGAAACTCGTAGAAGGAAGCTTGCTAGAGTCATGGACTGCCAAGAAAATGACAATATCCTTAAGCCTCGTACTTTCTTCATTCAAAACTACGTTCAGCATGGTTTCTCTCTATTTGTAAACGACTAGACCGCCAATAATTGAGCACCCTCGAGAACAACCTAGTTGCCCACGACCCCATCTCCCATAAATTGCCTCCCACGCTCAACGAGAGAGGGCTATAAATGCAAACAAGACCTGTCATAGAAGATCGCCTCCACACAGGCCTACGCCCGCGCTCGTGTGAAGATTAAATGCTTGCCTATCGGATCATTTATTTTTCATTCTCCTTTAAAATAAAATACTAATTTTATTTTCTATTCCACATAGTCTTTGGTTCATTGTTTTTAGCAACATAAGTTTTTATTAAAAATTATAAAAGCATATTTGAAAATAGAAATTGTACATTTTCCTCAAGAAATAAATAAATCAATAATAATTCTCTCATTTTCCACCATTGGGTCACTTATTTTCCATGGGGCATAAGTTTAATGAAAAATATATAAACAACTTTTTTAAAACTCACTTTTTTTTTACTATCATTTAGATTAAAATTAAAAAGTAAATAACAATTCGCTTGCCTACCCAACATAACCTCTCATAACTAATCTTCTTAACTATTGGATGACTTATTCCAAAAAAACTATTTCAAAATTATTAAACTTCTGAATCATTGATTATCTCTTACTTGCCCTTCTTAACTATTGGGTGACTTATTTAGAAAAAAAATTATCCCTTACCTTACCAAGTTAACTATTGGATTAGTGATTTGCCACATGTCTAAGGGAGGTGGAAATTTGTAAACACAACTTCTTAAAAATAAAAATATTGATTTGGTTTTACAATCAAAGTTTGATTTTCCTTATACTTTAGCTTTATAATTAGTCTTTTATTTAGTCTTTAGTCTGGCTTATTATGTGGCATTAGGTTTTATTGGTTCAGTATGAAAACATGACATCTAATATATAAATGACTTGGGTTTTAACTCTTGACGATCTAATGAGGGGTCAATGACAGATCTTAAATATTGAATGAAAAACATATACAATAGAATTCAAAAGGTATTTTATCAATTCATAAATCTAAAAAAATCGTTTACTATGAAATTTTTTGAATCATGATAATCCACGACAAAAAAAATTGAAATTAAATTTAATATTCTATACTAAATCTAAACAAAAAAGTGTTATTCGAATTTAAATTTAATATTTTATAATTTGTTATTTTTGAGAACAGAATTGTAAAGGGAAGAGAAAGCAATGGGTGTGTTTCTCGTGAGAATAAAAATGAGAAAGAAAAAAAGACTGTACACTAAATCTATAATGTCTCGGATTAATTAGAGACTGATTTGCATAAGTGATCCTGGTGCAGTAAGCATTTATTTATTCAATATTTTTATTATGTTTTTAGATACTTGTGATTTACTTTTCAATAAATTCATTTTTAATTACTCCTCTACTTTTAATAAGATCTGAAATTTTATATGTTTTTATCATGTGAATCTTGTTTGATTCATATTACATTAAATCTCGTCCACCTATTTTGAATCCCGTCAATCTATTTGATCCTATAATTTTTCATTGATTCATATTTTATTCCGTCCAGGATTGTATCGTGGTTCCATCTCTTCCTCTTCCAGATCATGGAGCACAAAGTTTGTATTAATGGCATACACACCCTTCATCATCTGCCCGGCCAAGTCCTCCAGCGTTGCATTTATAATCTCAAATTGGGGATGTGATTTGTCTCCCATATGAAATGCCAGCCTCAATCCAACTACATCTGGATCTTTTTTCAATCCAATGTCTTTCATTACTGATCTCAACTTTGCAACATCATCCCACCTACCAGCCCCAGCATAGATATTTGAGAGTAAAACGTAACACCCAATATTATCAGGTTCCATCTTAAAAAGGTGTTCTGTCATTCGTTCCCCTAGGTCTCATCATCAAAACAGTGACATGGTCTGGCTTCATACCAGACTTTTGCATTTGCTTAAAAAGAGAAAGAGCTTTCTCACCATGGCCGTGCATGTCGTAACCGGCAACCATAGAAGTCCATTACACCAAATCTCTCTGAGGCATCTTGTCAAAAACTTGGTGCCCAACATTTAAATTCCCACATTTAATATATATATCTACAAGGGCGCTTGAAACAGAATTTTCAGAATCTAAACTGTCTTCCATCATAAATTTATGTATCTACTTGCCCTACTGCAGAGCTGCCAACTGTGCACAGGCTGGTAAAATGTTAGCATATGTAATTTAATCTGTTCTAACCCGAGCTCTGTGATGATGCCTAGCAATATCCTGCAATCATCACATCTATGAAACAATATTTTGACTGCATGGGAAAGAAAAGGAATGCAAGAAGATCATGGTATTCTATCAACAACAAACTAAGTACCACAAAAGAGGTTAGCAACAGTTACATTGAGAGAATGTTGCGACTTCGATCAACAAGGAGGATCCAGTAACACCCACATGATATTTAGCCTGAATTACACGGATTATTGAGGTCTCAAGGAAGCCCCGGGAACGGCCTCCTAGCTCCAAAAAAAAAACCAAGCGGCCGCTGCCCCTGGACGTTGCAGAAAATACCCCGTTGCAGATAACACAGTCTTCAGGTGGGGCAGGGACATATACTGAGGAGGTCACAAGGAAGGCTAAAAGAACAAGCTAACGGTTTAGGGTTAAGGGTTTCTCTCTCATAGCTAAGCTAGTGGCTGCCTGTTGAAAATTTCGTGGAAGCCATTATTTTCTTCAGGGTTTTTAAGTCACACCTGCCGCCTTCTTGTGTCCGTAAAACTAGATTAATGTTTCTGCGTTCTGCACTCGTTTCATTTTAATAAGTGTATGTTGATTAAATATTAAAATTTAGACCAAATAATGCGAGTCCTTTGTTTGTCAGCCATTGAGAATTTATAGAGTCTTTCTTTAATTTGAAATCAAAAACCTTGTATGCATTTCTCAGTTCTATGTTTGTATGCATAGAAGGTTTTTGATTTCAAATTAAAGAAAGCTGATATAAATTCTCAATGGTTGACAAACAAAGGACTGACATATCAAGAGTTTTACAGACAGAAGAAGGCCGCAGGTGTGACTTAAAAATCATCAAGAAAATAATGGTTTCCCTGAAATTTTCAACAGGAAGCCACCAGCTTAGCTGTGAGAGACTAACCCTTAACTATCCCTTTGGCTTGTTCTTCGACCCTTCCTTGTGACCTCCTCAGTCTGTGTCCCTACCCCACCTGAAGATAGTATTATCTTCAACGGAGTATTATCCGCAACCTCCAGGGGCAGCAGCCACTTGGGTTTATTTTTGGAGCCAAGAGGCCGTCCCCGGGGCTTCCTTGCGATCTCTATAGTTCGTGTAATTGAAGCTAAATTAGCTGCAGCATCATCCAGCAACGCATCACGCAATGCAAACATCCCTCCTCTTCAACCACGTTCCGGAAACACACATGCTTGTGTGGATGTGGTCAAAGAAGTTTAAACACCTTATGCAGTTTACCCTCAGGTAAAACTTCTATTAGAAACGATAAATTAGTGATTTTGAGCTTTGATTTCATTCGAACTAGTCTTTGAGGTTATCAGCATTTTGTAGTGCTTTATTTATTGCAATTGGTTTATGTGTTTGAAATATTTTGGAGGCAAGCTGCATAACTTGATGCAACAACACATCAAGATTAGAAGGGGAAGGAGATAGAGTGACAAATATTACTTGGATGCAACATTGGTTTACTATCCATCATGCTCAAAGGTAAATCCCAATTTCTTGTCTCCCAGTTTAGTTTTCTGGACAAATGTAAATCCCAATTTCTTGACTCTCAGTTTAGTTTTCTTTGTTGCCCAATTTATGGGTACATGGCTTGCCAAAGGACTGCTCAAGCTGAGAGCTCCATGCCTATCACTCTGAATGTGCTGAAATTGGGAGCAATGCATCTTAATCTTGTCGTAGAGTGTTGAAGCCGAGGATTTGATTTCTAGCCTTTTAAAAAATGGTTCCATAGGAATCCACAAACCTGAAAAAATCAGTAGTGGTAACCATAAACTTAGGGAAGAACATAATGAAAAGAGTGAAGTAGAAAGAGAATTGGATACAACTGTGGATACTATACTTGCCAAGATCATCTTGGGCACACACATTCTCATCAGTACCAAGATGTATCTGACGTATCACCCAATTACTTTCTACTAGTTAAGACTAGCCCACTTATAGTAATGGATCCATTGTTGATAATTGATGCTGCTCTAGCATGCAGCTCCATGCAGCTCTAGTTTGGACATGAATCTATCCATTTATCACCATGCATAAGCTATTTTTAGTTTAAATCAGATTTTGTTTATTCATGCATATAAAGCATGTACTTCAACATGCATTAATCCTTAGGACTATTTTTAGTTTTGTTTTTGGCATGAGTTTGTTTTTAGTAAATAAAGCATGCCGTGCATGCACTTATTATATTCTTAATTTAGGGAGTAGTTTGTTCTTTTAGTTTGAGAGCCTTAGTAGCTTTCCATGCAATGCTAGGAATATATTTAGAATTGAAGTTATTATTAATTCTTCTAGGCTGCAAATTCTTTATATATACAACCTCTATGTAATTTTTTAATTAAGCTTCAATAAAGAAAATTGTGTGTGCAATTCCAAAAAACAGGGCACTTTGTTTTTTATTCTGAATTGTGATTTATTTTTGCAATTTTTTTTTTTGGTGTTATTATTGTTTGCTAATCAGCTGGTTCAGAGAGGATAGGTTAGGTTAAAAATTCTACAAGTGGTATCAGAGCAGGTAAAATTGTTTTGGGTTAAAGTTTTATTGTTGGAATTTCGCCAAAGTTAATCATGTTGAATTCTAACCATATGCCTATTCCAAAATTTGATGGGAATGATTATGATTACTAGTGCATTAAGATGCTGACCTTTTTGATTGGAAAAGATTTGTGGGAGATTATTGAATCATGTTATGAGGAGCCAGCTGATTGGAATGCCCTTACAGCCAATGAACGAACAACAAAAAAGGAAGCAAGGAAAAAGAATGCTCAAGCTTTGTTTCACATTCAGATAGCTCTTGATAAGAGCTTATTTCCAAGAATATTAGGAGCAACAACTGCCAAAGATGCCTGGAAGACTCTACAAGAAGCTTACCAGGGTAGTGATCAAGTTAAAGTGGTCAAGCTTTAGACATTGAATCGAAAGTTCAAGAATTTGAAGATGCAAGAAGCTGAAAGTATAAGTGATTATTGTGTCAGAGTCAAAGATGTGCTCAATAAAATGGCTACACTTGGGTAAATTGTAAGCAATGAAGTTTTGATTAAAAAAGGTGTTGAGACCCAGATGGAATCATGTAGCAATAATCATAGAAGAAAGCAAGGATTTGACAAAACTACAGTTTGATCAACTGGTTGGATCCCTGATGTCTCATGAAGAAAGATTGAAAGATTCTTTTGAAGGTGTAGAGAAAGAGTTTCCTCTAAATTGTTAATCACAAAAAATGAAGATGAAAGTAGCAGTAGTGCCAAAATCAATCAGGGCCAAGGTAAAGGGAAAAGCCAAAATTCTTCAAGAGGTAGAGGAAGAGATGGCTCAAGAGGAAGTGGTGGTTTTAGAGGAAGAGGTAGAGGCAGATTTGATAAGAGAAATGTTCAATGTTACCATTGTAATAGGTATGGCCACTTTGAAAGAGAATGCAGATTGAAAGAAGGTAAAAGTGCTAACTATGCGCAAGAAAGTAGTGAGAATCCTCCTGATCACTTATTTTTATCTTATACAAAGGGTGAAAATAATAGTAAAGATGTTTGGTACCTAGATTCTAGATGCTCTAACCATATGATAGGGAATGAGAAGTTGTTTTCAACTTAGGATGGAAGTTTCAAATTCAAGATCGAGCTTGGTGATGATAAATCATTGGAGGTTGCTGCCAAAGGAGCTATGGAGGTCCAAACAAAAGAAGGTATAAAGAGTATTCATGATATTTATTATACTCCACAGTTGAAGCACAATTTGTTAAGTGTTGGGTAGCTATATGAGAAAAATTATAAAGTAGTCTTTGAGAATAAGACATGTACTATGTATGATAAGAATAAGGGTAATAGGGTGATCACTGTTGTTCCTATGACAAGAAATAGGATGTTCCCCTTGAGGTTTGGTGAACATAACAACAGTTTGGAAAATATGGCTTATGGTGTCTCAGGTATGGGTATTTAAATTTTCATAGTTTAAAGTTTCTAACCTCACATGCATTAGTTTCTGGTTTGCCCAAGGTTGAGGAACACAAGGAGGTTAGTGAAGGTTGTGCTAAACGAAAGCATGGAAGATAAAAGTTTCCAAAGGGCAATGCATGGAGGGCTCATCACCCACTTCAACTTGTTCATTCAGATATATGTGGTCCTATGCAGCCTAAGAGTCTGGGTAAGTCATCATGTTTCATCACTTTTATTGATGATTACTCATGAAATTGTTGGGTATATTTTTTGAAGGCCAAAGATGAAGCCTTGGATACATTGAAGAAGTTTAAAGCCCTCGTGGAAAATGAGAAAGGGTGCAAGATCAAATGTTTAAGGACTGATCATGGAGGAGAGTTTTGCTCAAAGGCTTTCCAAAGTTATTGTGATTTTAATGGCATCAAGAGGCAACTTACTATTGCATACACACCTCAACAGAATGGAGTAGCTAAAAGGAAGAATCGTACTGTGGTTGAAATGGCAAGGTGCATGTTACAAACCAAGGGATTGAGTAATTCTTATTCGGGAGATGCAGTTGCTACAATGGTATACATCCTCAACTGTAGCCCCACCAGTGCACTAGAAAAGATGACTCCTTATGAAGATTGGTATGGAAAAAGGCCTAATGTTAATCATTTCAAAGTTTTTAGTTGTTTGGCTTATGTGCATGTACCTGATCAAAATAGATAGAAGTTAGATGCAAAGAGTGAGTCATGTATTTTTATTAGATATAGTGAGAAAAGAAAGGCTTATAGATTGTATAATCCCCTCACTAACAAGATTATTGTCTCAAGAGATGTGTTTTTTGATGAAGGGACAGTTTATGGTCATCAAAAAGGCCATGTTGAGAAGCCAAAATCTGTTTTGAATGATGATATAATTACTTATATTGATCATGAGCAGCCAACCAATGTTTCTATATCCAGTGGTTTAACTCCACCAAGCAGCCCTTCATCAATTTCTTCAGTACCAAGTTCAAGTCCAGTTTCTTCTCCAAGTTCTACAAGGAAGGTAAGGAAATTGAGTGATATCTACCAGAGGAGTGGAAATAAAGTAGATGAAGAAAACTCAATAGGTGAGACAATGAATTTTTCTTTATTAGCCAAGGCTGATTTTGAACCATCATGTTTTCAAGATGCATGCACTAATGAGGTTTGGGTGAAAGCCATGGAAGAAGAGATGGATTCCATTCACAGGAATGACACTTGGGAGTTAACAAAACTTCCACATGACAAAAAAAGGATTGGCACTATATTGGTCTACAAGACCAAGTTTAATAGTGATGGGAGTGTTGAATGACATAAGGAAAGATTAGTTGCTAAAGGCTTCACAAAGAAATATGGAATTGACTATGAAGAGACATTTGCACCAGTAGCAAGATAAGAGACCATAAGAATGTTGATTTCATTAGCAGCTTAGAAGAAGTGGACCATACATCATATGGACATGAAAAGTGCCTTCTTGAATGGGTACTTAGAAGAGGAAGTATATGTAGAGCAGCCACAAGGTTTTGAAGTGGAAGGAAAAGAGCATCTTGTTTATAGGTTGAAGAAGGATTTGTATGGCCTCAAGCAAGCACCAAGAGCATGGTATGCCAGGATTGATGGATACTTTCAGGAGAATGGCTTCCAAAGAAGTAAGAGTGATCCTACCCTTTACTACAAACAAGAAGGTACTGATATTATCATCATAAGTTTGTATATTGATGATCTTTTGTATATAGGTAGTAGTTCTAAGATGAAAGATGAATTCAAGGCTGCTATGATGAAAAAATTTGAGATGAAAGATCTTGGTCTGATGAAATGTTTTCTAGGAATGGAGGTTTATCAAAGTTAGGATGAGATTTTCATTTGTCAAACAAAGTATGCACAAGATATGCAGAAGAAATTTAATATGAATGATTGTAACCCTGCCTCCACTCCAAGTGCTCATGGAGTTTTGTTATGTTGAGATGATGGTGCTGATTTAGTTGATGAGATAGCATACAGAAGTATTGTGGGGAGCTTGATGTTTCTAATCCACACAAGGCTTGATATTGCCTATTCAGTTTCACTTGTTTCAAGGTATATGACAAATCCATCTGAAATACATATGAAGGAAGCTAAGAGGATTTTGAGGTATGTGAAAGGGAATTTAAGTTTTGGTATTCATTACTACTCATTTGAAAAGTTCAATCTTGTAGGCTTTAGTGATTCAGATTGGGGAGGTAGTATGGATGATCGTAAATCTACATCTGGAAATTGTTTTTCTTTTGGTTCTAGTTTGATTACCTGGAGCTCGAAAAAGAAAATTATTGTTGCCCTCTCATCTATAGAAGCGAACTATGTTGCAATTACCTCAACAAGTACACAAACTCTTTGGCTCAAAAAAGTTTTGGAAGAAATTGGAGAAAAACAAATTCAACCTACAATAATTTATTATGACAATGTGAGTGCCATCAAGTTAGCTAAGAATCCAGTTCATCATAGTAGAACAAAGTGTTTTTAGTTGAAATATCACTTCATACGAGATTTGGTGTAGAAGAAGGATGTTGAATTGAAGCACATCAACACCTAGGATCAACTAGCAGATATATTCACCAAAGCGGTTGTAAAAGCTCAGTTTATAGCACTACGAGATAAGATTGTGAGCCCTCTCAACATCAAGGGGGAGTATGTTGATAACTGATGCTGCTCTAGCATGTAGCTTCATGCAGCTCTAGTTTGGACATGAATCTATCCATTCATCACCATGCATAAGCTATTTTTAGTTTAAATCAGTTTTTGTTTATTCATGCAAATAAAGCATGGACTCCAGCATGCATTAATCCTTAGGACTATTTTTAGTTTTGTTTTTTACATGAGTTTGTTTTTAGTAAATAAAGCATGTTGTGCATGCACTTATTATATTCTTAATTTAGGGAGTAGTTTGTTTTGTTAGTTTGAGAGCCTTAGTAGCTTTCCATGCATGCTAGGAATATATTTAGAACTGCAGTGATTATTAATTCTTCTAGGCTGCAAATTTTTTATATATACAGCCTCTATGTAATTTTTTAATTAAGCTTCAATAAAGAAATTGGTGTGTGCAATTCCAAAAAATAAGGCACTTTGTTTTTTATTCTGAATTGTGATTTCTTTTTGCAATTTATTTTTTCTGTTGTTATTGTTTGCTAATCAACTGGTTCAGAGAGGATAGGTCAAGTTCAAAATTCTACACCAATCAAGTGGTGTGTATTATATTCAAGATGATCTTTGCAAGTGTAAATCGGAAAATCGAACCCTAGGTGTTCCCCCACTCTAAGGAGAGAGAAAGGAGGTCACTAGGATTGACAGTTTTCACTTAGGAGAGACTTTACATTTAAAAGAGGGGTTGAAACTCACAAGATCCAATCCCACACAATGCAAGATTGAATTCTAAATGAGCTCCAAGGGTTGAGACATCAAGGATACCCTCTTTTGTAAAGAATGTAGATAGAAGGATTGAACTAGGAGTGTATGTAAAAGTAAGAAGGATTCACTTGTAGACGGAGATAGGGACACATGATGAAGCTACGGACCTGAAATTAGTAGTAGAATGTCGAGACAATGCTGTCCTGCAAGTTTGAGCGAAAGTTGATGGGACGATGGCGTCCGAAGTGCACACAGTCCTCCGAAAAATCCGTGAAACGAAGGGGGATCTGTTCGTCTCTACACAAGGATTCCAGATCTTCAATTACAGCCACGTACCTGCAACCTACACACAGAAAAGAGAGGACGATTTGGGGGGTTAGGGATTAGGGGGTTTGCCTTCAGGTCAAACCCCAGTTTTGGAATTAACCAAGAAATGAGAATGCTGTAAATGTAAATGTTTGTAATGTAATCAAGTATTGATACCTTGTTGTAAGAATGTTTGTATTCTTACATGTGAAGGTGTAATGATGTTGTATGTTGTATGTTGTAGGTGAACTCCTCTTCAATGGTTGAATCCTTGTCTTGAATGCAACACCTAGCCTTGAATGGAGACTTAGAATGCTCAATTGCTTGAAGGAATGCTTGAATGCTTGAATGTTTGAATGTCGCTTCCGCCTCTTGCACACATATGTTTCTCCTCTTTTTCTTTTTCTCCTTCTCTCTCCCTTTTTTCTGGGAGGGGAAATGTAGCTTATATACTTGTCAATTAGGGTTAGGAGACTGATTTTTTCGACCTTAGGCTGACCTAGGAGCATTATTTTCCAATTTGCAAACTTGAAGACCCGATGCCCAACAAGAGACCAAGCCCAAAATAGGGCCAGGGACCAGGGCGCTGGGCACCATGGTCCCACCTCTCGGGACAACAGGGTGCAAGGAGGATCAGGCCAAGGTGCAAAAAGATGCAGTTTTTTTTTGATGTCGTAAACAGGTTTCGGGGTCTCCATTCAGGTTCAACGTTGCAACGCCATCGTGAAGACCCAAATGCTGTTGAAATTGCAAGTGTCACAATTTTACAACACTACATTTAGCCCCCACTTTAGCGGGAGTATAAGCGTACGCCCATACTTCCGGTAAAGTACAAGGAAACAACATTGAAAGACTTTCACCACGTCAAGGAGGCAAGATACACCAAGCCCCCAGTGGACTAAGGATCTTACAACTTCGATTGACAAAGTAAAAGGGAAGATCATGAGGGAGAACCATGACTGTCAGTAGTAAGGTTCCCTCACTATGAGTCATGCAAGAAAAATACCAAAAATTTTCAAGGGAAAGCTAAGTTCGCCAAGAAATTTTCAAGTATCTTGAAGAGATATGAACGAAGTGTATGTCCCCTAAATTAAAGCAATCACACACGCCTCATCGGGGGTGATTGCTTTAAGGTAGTGATACACATAAGAAATGAGAAGGGAAAGGAGCATGTTATCACAAAGATTTAGCCCCCTAGTGTGAGATAAACCCAAGGATAATAGACACAAAACACAAAGCATGAGGTGACTTCACTTTCCTTGGGGTCAGTATGCTGTACGATAATTCATGTATATCATATGTATGTATGCATAATTGTTCTTCATTCCCCAATCAAGGAAGGTCACCTAGAAGAAGGGAACACATTTGTCTGTTGAGTCAACATGAGAGAGACCAAAAGAGATCTCAATGCTTTGCATCGTCCTCAAGTAGACAACACTAAGGACAACAAATAGAAGAATGAGAATAACACATAGAAGAAGTAACAAAAGAGATCAAGAGAGGAGGAGTGAGTCTGCTATGCTAATGAACTAGTCTAGCACATCATCCACCCCCCGATCTTGCTGATCAATATTTCGGGAAGGCAGAAAACACGCTAGAGGAGGAACATCCAACACAGCAGATGGAGCTATCACAAGATCCAAACAAGGGCTATGTTCATGTTCCAAGCCACGTTGTTCTTGTCTAGGAGCTAGGATAAGTGCTTTAGAAAACTCGTTAGATAAATGGTTATCAATATCAACATATTCATATTCACTATCAGAAGAAAGAGGAGTAACATTTTCATCATGAATAACATTTTCATCTATATCATCATCAAGATTTATAAAAATAGGATCTTTAACTCGCACAGGATCAAAACTATCATGCATCTTATGTTTAGGAGATTTTGGCTCAATTTTCGGCTGAGGAGAAAATGGAATAATACTAGCTGAAGGTGTTTTTCGGGATTGCAAAGTTTTGGAAACAACTACACGAGCTCTAAGACGACGCTTTCATCGGCGTTCACGCACAGAATGATTTCATCTAGTCTTAGTAGGAATTTGAGAAGATTGAGGAGGAGGAATGTTCTCATCCTTATCACTTGGGTGTTTAGGTTGTGGTCTCTTAGGTTGGACAATAGGAAAAGAGGAAGGTCTCTTCTCTCTATAAGAGGAAGGAGGAGGAACTGCTCCATATAAAGGAGGAATATCTGGTTTAGGAAGGAGACCAAGTCCATCATGATGACGAGGTATAGGTCTACCTTTAGAAAGTTAATTAGTCATAGACATAGTCACATCCATAGGGATGGGTTGGGAATCTTCTTGAGGAAAGACATTAGTTTTATCTTTCAAAGGAAGAACTTCCTTCTCAAGAATGATAGGAATATCAAGTTTGGGTGTTCTAGGTTCACTTAGAGATAGAATCATATCTTTTTTCCACTTCTGATAAGATTTGAAAAGATGATCACTTCGCGGTGGAAGAGATTGAAATTGTTTAGGCCAAAAATAATCAATAGGAACACTAGAAGTTCTTTTAGCTAGTTTAAAGAGACTATGATTGACAGTAACAACTTCACCATTATGGGGAAATTTCAAACACTTGTGAATAGGAGAAGCAATAGCTTTCATGGAAGATAGCCAAGGATAGCCTAGCTTCACACGAAATTGTTCGGATGATGGAATAATAGCAAAGCTCACATCAAGGGATTTGTTATGGACCTCAATAGGTAATGTAATAGAGCCAATTGCAGGAGAAGAAAATGCATCAAATAATTTCACAACCACATTTGTTTTGTCATAGATCACTTGATTCAATTGGAAAGTAAAAAGAAATTCTTTAGTAATGATATTAACCATACAAGAGGGATCAATAAGCACTCCACGACAAGGTGTATTCTTGATTTTTGCAACTATATATAAAGGACCATCAGGTGCCTTGATAGTTTCACTGGAATCAAATGTGATGGAAGGTTCTTTAGGGATTTTCTGCTGCTCTACAAAGTTAATCACATTCAGAGTCATAGACACAAGACCATCGGGTGAGAAAGAGGAATCATTAGTCTCAATCACATTAGAGGTATGAGAAGGTAATGGATCAGTAAAAATCTTAAGATTTCGGTTAGGAAGAGCTACAGATGTGTTGCCTTTATCATTCACACCTGAAACAGAGATAGTATTATTATCAATCAAGTCTTGAATTTTACCCTTTAAAGCAAAACATTTTTCAGTATCATGCCCAGGTTGACGATCAAATTGACAAAAAGATTTGTTATCAAAATAGGGTGAATTAATCTTTGCAGGATCTATTTGCTTTATAGGAGGGAGAGTAAGCACATTTTGTTCCAATAACTTATTCATAATACTATGCAATGATTCATTCAAAGGAGTAAACTTTCTTTCTTTCTTGAAAATCTTAGAAATAGGAGGCACACCTGATGCTGCATTCACATTGTTGTTGGTGATGTTTTCATTGAACTTAATGAACTCTCCATTCAGTTTAAACTTCCCAAATGGTTGTTGACTACTATCACCCTTATCACTTAGAGCCATAGGATTTGCTTGTTCCATTTGACTCACAATCAGTTGATAATTGTGAAGAGTTGCGCACAACTGTTGGAAAGAAGTAAACTCAGAAAACAGAAGTTTTTCTCTAATATCTTTTTGTAAATTAGAAATAAAGATTCTTTGAATATCATTTTCAGGTACTGGAAAAGAAATTTGAGCACACAAATGCTTATATCTACCAATGAAATCAGTCACTTTTTCTTTAACACCTTGTTTACAATGCATTAAATCAATCAAAGTAACTTTAGGACCTATATTGTTTTGAAATTGTTGAATAAAAGAATTTGCAAGTTGTTGGAAAGAAGTAATAGAATAGGAAGGAAATGAGCAATACCATCGTAGAGCCTTATCTCTTAATGTTCTAGTAAACAGTTTTGCAAGCAACCTTTGGTCATGAGCAAAATCGGTACATATTGTTTGAAAGGTCTTAACATGTGTTAGAGGATCACCTTTACCATTATAAAGCTCCAACTGTGGGATTTCAACATGCTTAGGGGGGATAGCTCGAACAATGTCAAGAGAAGGTGGGCTCGCAACATCAAATGTGGGCACACTAAACTTAGATTGATTCATAGAGGCAATTTGTTGCTGTAAGGAAGAGACAGTTTGTGCAAGATTGTTAATGGTCGCTTCAGTCGAAGAGTTCATATTAGACATGTTAGATTGTGATGGAGGTATTATGTTATTGAAAGAAGGTATTGATTGAGAGTAAGGTGGCAGGACACTATGATAGTTAGTCATAGGAGATGATTGGAAAAAAGGAGCACTACAAGGAGGAATGGAATGGTTAAATGAATTGCCCCCTTGCGTCATGTTCATTTGTGGAGATGTAATAGGGACACTCATTGAAGGAATGAATGAGGAAGTCAGATTGAATGAAGGGAGAGGGTTGATTGAAGAAGAAGGATTGCCCCCATGACTAGTGATCGTAGGTGGAATGTTTTGTATTGAAGTAGTCATTATGTTTGATGTAAAAGTAGGTATACTAGAAATAGAAGTTGTCAAAGGGGTAGAATGATTGACTTGAGTAGGAGGTTGTGTATAACCTAAAGTTTCGGCACAACTCTTCATAGGCATCACATTCGAATCCACGATGTGTGCAATACTATGCAAAATATCAATTCCATTCTTATCACTTTGAACCATACGTTTTAGACCCTCAATTAATGAAAGAGCTTGACTATCGAGGTATTCTTGAGACATCCATTGCTGAAAATCATCAAATTGGTTATCCAATTTCGAAAGTTGTTCTACAGAAACCTCATGGAGAGCTTCTTCATCATTAAGAGGATTAGAGGAATTACCCATGTCCTCGTTAAAAAGGCCATTCAAATTAGGCTCCATCTCCTTGGTAATTAAACCTTGAAAAGACTTAATTCTAAGGCTTCGTCTAACGGGAATAGTGTAAGTAGGGCTTATTGTTGTAAAACTCATGCACTAGAGAGAGAGAGAAGATTTTGAATTTTGAAAATAAAGTTGGCAAAATTGAACAATGAGATAATGATTATCCAATTTGAATTTTGTGAAAGAAGAGAGAAACACAACTTCCAAGAAAGGTAGGCACAATTGAAAATGAGGGCCAAGGGGGTAGCACTTAATTTTAATTGTTATCTTGAAAATTGAGATCTTGAATTTTGAATTTATTTTCAAATTTAGAGGTAGCAAATTTCAATAAAATCAGCCAATCTCCTAGATTTAAGCTGTTAAATGCAATCATGACAATCTCCCGAAGTTTCAGAAAAAATGTCGGGGACCGTGGCGAATGGAGTGCACACGATCCTCGCAACTTTTTTCGAAATTTTTAGGGATGCAAGTTATGATAATTTTAAAGCTAATCTGAAAAAATTGAGTGATTTTATGATCTGTAGATAGGCCAATTTAAAGTTGCAATCTCAAAATTGAACCCTACCAAGATTGTTAAAAAATGCAAAATTTGAATCTTGAAAAAGAGAGGGAAACTGAAATTTTGAATTTTATGATTTTAGAGGGAACACTAAAAGCAATGCAAGCTTTGAAATTTAAAAGTTGACTCAATTTCATGCAAAATTCAAATTTGAAAGTGGAAATCAAGGTTGTTGCAATTAAACACTTAATTTCAAAAGTCACAAACTGCAAGAATTTGAATAAAGCACTGAAATTTCGAATGAATGCCAACACACTTTTCAGATTTAGGACTGTAAGAAACACAATTTTAACACAAAATTTCAATTTCAACAATTTTTGAATGATTATAAGCCTTAATCCAAGAAATCACTAGACCAACTTTGACTTTAATTTTGAAAGTGTTAGAATTGATGAAATCAGCCAAGATTCTAGATTCTAGTAGAAAAATACAGTAAGATCTAGCTCCCGAAATTTCAGAAAAACTGTCGGGGATGATGGCGCTAGGGGTGCACACGGTCCTCGCAAATTTTTTCAAAATTTTCAGGGATGAGAGATATTGTGATTTTGTTGCGGAATCCAAAGTTACAGCCGATTTGGAGGTGTTTTGATCAGTGAAATCATCGGTCAAAGGTTGGATCAAGAGGGTTTTAAAAATTAGGGTTTTGACACTTAACCACTTAATTCTCAGAATTAAAGCACAAATATGATTTGACAATTTGCAATAGAAGGGTAGATCTGAAACAAGCATTAACAATTAAACATTTCACAAGCTCAATTACTAAAAAGAAAACTTAGGGTTTTTATGCAATTAACCTCTAAAATTTGAAAAAGATCAAACATGGAAATGTAATTAAGGAAGCCAATTTTTTAGATCTAACCATGAATAATCAGAATTAGGATGTTCACGTCGGGCTCACCAAAATGTAAAGCGGAAAATCGAACCCTAGGTTTTCCCCCACTCCAAGGAGAGAGAAAGGAGGTCACTAGGATTGACAGTTTTCACTTAGGAGAGACTTTACATTCAAAAGAGGGGTTGAAACTCATAAGATCCAATCCCACACAATGCAAGATTGAATTCTAAATGAGCTCCAAGGGTTGAGACATCAAGGATACCCTCTTTTGTAAAGAATGTAGATAGAAGGATTGAACTAGGAGTGTATGTAAAAGTAAGAAAGATTCGCTTGTAGATGGAGATAGGGACACAGGATGAAGCTACGGACCTGAAATTAGTAGTAGAATGTCGAGAAAATGTTGTCCTATAAGTTTGAGTGAAATTTGATGGGACGATGGCGCCCGGAGTGCACACGGTCCTCCGAAAAATCTGCGAAACGAAGGGGGATTTGTTCGTCTCTGCACAAGGATTCCAGATCTTCAATTACAGCCGCGTACCTGCAACCTACACATAGAAAAGAGAGGACGATTGGGGGGTTAGGGATTAGGGGTTTGCCTTCAGGTCAAACCCCAGTTTTGGAATTAACCAAGAAATGAGAATGCTATAAATGTAAATGTTTGTAATGTAATCAAGTATTGATACCTTGTTGTAAGAATGTTTGTATTCTTACATGCGAAGGTGTAATGATGTTGTATGTTGTATGTTGTATGTTGTAGGTGATCTCCTCTTCAATGGTTGAATCCTTGTCTTGAATGCAACACCTAGCCTTGAATGGAGACTTAGAATGCTCAATTACTTGAAGGAATGCTTGAATGCTTGAATGTTTGAATGTCGCTTCTGCCTCTTGCACACATATGTTTCTCCTCTTTTTCTTTTTCTCCTTCTCTCTCCCTTTTTTCTGTGAGGGGAAATGTAGTTTATATACTTGTCAATTAGGGTTAGGAGACTGATTTTTCCAACCTTAGGCCGACCTAGGAGCATTATTTTCTAATTTGCAAACTTAAAGACTCGATGCCCAACAAGAGACCGGGCCCAAAATAGGGCCAAGGACCAGGGCGCTGGGTGCCATGGTCCTGAGGGACCAGGGCGCTGGGCGCCATGGTCTAGAAGGACCAGGGTGCTAGGCACCATGGTCCCACCTCCTAGGACAGTAGGGTGCAAGGAGGATCAGGCCAAGGTGCAAAAAGATGCAGTCTTTTTTTGATATCGTAAACAGGTTTCGGGGTCTCCATTCAGGTTCAATGTTGCGCCACCATCGTGAAGACCCAAATGTAGTCGAAATTACAAGTGTCACAATTTTACGATGCTACAGCAAGTACAAGATCTATAGATTTATTCAATTCTCTTTATGCTTCACCGGTTTCAGTATGATCCTCCTAGAGTTCATGGTTTCCCCTACTACTTCCTTTTCAAATTTGTGGATTCCTATGTGACCATTTTTAGAAAGGCTAGACATCAAATTCTTAGGTTGAACACTCTCTCGATGAGATTTATTTCTTCCCAAAAGCTCTGAACAACTAAATAAGTTTGAATGCGATGCGATGCGGGGCCCATCCCAGAAAGGGGGTCGGGAATGAGAAATTATCCTAAGTGCCTCAATTATTATTTGATTTCATGAGGGAAAGGGTGAGATTTGTTTGAATGCGATGCGGGGCCAATTCATATCCCTCTCCCTCTTGCTTTAATCCCATCCCAACAGCCATATATATAGGGCTTCGATCCCAGCAGCCAAAAATTTTACGATTAGATAGAGACACATTTGCTAACTATATAGAATGTATCAAGTGTGAACTAAAGGAGTCAGTTGTAGATGCTAATGCAAGTAAAATTTGGTTATCAGATATGATGGCCTTGGCATCGGCTATAAAGTGTATTAAACAACAATAGGTTTAGTCATCGTTCCATAATGCAAGTAAAATTTGGTTATTAGATATGATGGCCTTGGCATCAGCTATAAAGTGTATTAAACAAAAATAGGTTTACTCATCATTCCATATTGTGATGAATACATAATGTAAAAAACAAACCATTGTAGGTGTTGTGAAAATTTCATGGCCAATCAATCAGAAGGCAACAATTTAGATCTAATGCAAATAATGAAGAGAATGTTCAAAATCAAGATCCAACATCCACTAAGCATGTACCTCAAAATAGTGAAGATGCAAGTCAACTTGAATAAAATGAAATAAGGGTAAATAATATACACAAGTTACATAATTCTAATGGAATGCTTGAAAACTATTATTAAAATCTTTAATTGATGTTTCGACGTCAATTAGATAACATTGCATGCCCAACGATGTGCTATGTATGTCAAGCATGTTACCTAGGAATAAAAGTATTACACACATTGAAAGGTCCTATTTGTAATAGGTGTTGGCAAGAAAGAGGAAATAATAGATTATCTTCATCAAATAGTATGGATCCAGGACCACAACTTGAAAAAATTGCTAATCTAACTCAAGTGGAAAAAATGGTAATTGCATGTGTAAGTCCAATTTTATAGGTGACACATGCAATAGATGGTCAATATAAATATAAATGACATACATTAAGTTTCCCACAAAATTTTGATTGAATATCTAAAATTCTTCCACATTCAATTAAAGAATTGCCAATAAGTATTGTTCGACAAAATGATCAACGTGGGATAAATTACAACTTTACAATGAATAGAGATCGTATCTATAAAGCACTCCAGTAGAAAAAAAAACATAACAAGTTCCCTTCTGATATCATAATTGATATTAAGGCTCTTAATGATGTGGAAAGAGATTGTGAATACAATATTTTCAAGGAAATGAGAACAATGCATATGGAATTTGATTATGACTCAAATGAAATTCTATTCATTTGTCCAATAATGGAGATAGATGAAGGTAACATAATAGATCACACAACATCAATGGCTTCAAGACCACCTAATGTTCAAAGAGAAATGGAATTAATACATGCATGGATTAATAACCCACATGCAGAGCATCTAAGAGTAATTGATTGGCCTGCAATTGGTGTATCTCCAATTAATGAATATTGTAGACACCTAAAAATGTCTCATTGATCATGTACTAATTATTCGTCTAATTGATTAAATGATTCTTTAATTATTTAATTAAGTTAATTAATCTTATTATTCCAAGTTTCATATCTCCTTATCATCTCACTAATTATTCTATTTCTATTCTTTTACCATTTAATCATTTTAACCATTTTCTAATGTTTATTAAATATTTATTATTTAATTAATTTTGATTAATTCCCCAATTTAAATAGTCTTTATTATTTAAATAAATTAATTCTCAATTTCTATCTCAATCCTATCATCATTTAATCATTAAGCCTTTTTATTAATTAACTATTTATTATTTAATTAATTTTGATTAATTCCCCAATTTAAATAATCTTTATTATTTAAATAAATCAATTCTCAATTTCTATCTCTAATCATCTAATCATCAACCCTTTTCTAAATATTAATTAAATATTTATTATTTAATTAATTGTGATTTAATCCTTTAATTCAAATAATCTTTATTATTTAATTAAATTCTATCTCTAAATAATTAAATAGTTTCTTAAAATTATTTAATTAACTAATTAATTCTTCCATTTCCAAGTCCCCAAATTCTAATTTCATTTAATTTCTCACTTCTTCTAATTTCTTCCAAATTCAAATACATGTGCATGATTTCAAAAACCAAATTGAAAATCAAAGTCAAGTTCTAAATATATTCAAGTACTAAATTGAATTAAAATATCATGCAAAGATTAATTTGAAAATCTAAGTCTAAATGCAAGAACATGCTAAATTAATTAATTAAATCAATTAATTAATTAAATCATTTATCTCTCCAGTCTCTATTTCCATCTTCTAGTTAACTTTTTCTAAATTAAGCTTTCTTTGTCATCCTCTTTATTTCCTCCAATCATTCTTTTTCTTCCTTTAGTTAGCTTTTTGTCAATCAACCAACTCTATTAATCTATTCAATCTATTGAGTTTCACTCCTCCAATTAGCAGTTCAACTAGCAATTTTCATTTGAGATCACTTGAGTTCCACCTCTTGATCAATCTGTTCCACCTTTCAATCAATCTTCTCAAAAAATCTATAAATTGAGCATCCAATCTCCATTTTCAATAATCACGAACTTTGAATCTTTGTGTCACTTGCTGGTTACCAGTGCAATATCTGAGAGCCATCATACCATAGAGAAGAGAAGAGAAATGGAAGTTATATGCAATCATGGAATAGGGAGTTTTTATTGATTTCATTTATAATTCCTATTTTGCTTGATTGTGTTATTTCATTGTCACTTTATTAGAATTATTTGATTAGATAGGGATTCGTGATTTCCCTTTGTTTCTAATTGATTATTTTGATTAAGATTAATTTTACATATGACATTTTGGTGAACCTAACGTGAATCAATAGCTAATTAATTTTCTTTATTTTCTATGTGATTTTTGCAGATCGTGTGGATTTTTCATTTTTTTTTGCAGGTTGCATGAATTTTGAGACAAGATTTTCTGTCACGTAATCGTGCTTACATTGTCATGAAATTGCATAGATAAAGTTATGCATTCGACCCCTCAGGGTCATGCATTCACTCTGATAGGGTTATGCAACTGCCCTATCAAGATCACACAATCGCCCTTTCTAGATCAAACATTTGCAGGGTTAATTGTTGTCTAATTTTTTCTTCCATCTGTTATTTCATCTGTCTAAAATTGGGCTAATTTGAGATCAAATTGCTTCTATTTCATGATTTGATTATAACTTTTTATGGCAAGAAAAGTACAGTTCAGGATTTTGGGTGCAAGAAGGACGAAACAACAAAGAAGAGAAGCCAAACTCTATCAAAAGGTTCTCCAGGTAGAAAAGCAGATCTAAGATTTAGAAGATCAACTGGCCTTTGATAGATATAACAACTTAGATCTTTCTTATCAAGTTAAATATGATCTAATCAATATTGAATGGATGATGAGAGATTTGGCTATGGCTTCACAATTGGTTTTGTAGGTTTGTGATTGGGTTTAGTTTTCTTTTGTTTTTTTATTTTTTTAATTTCTTGTCTGCCTGTCTGTCACGCAATCGACCTGTTAGTGCTACACAATCAATTAGTTATTATCACACATGCAATCTGTCAGAATTACGCGTTCACTTTGTCACAATTATGCATTCAATTTGTAAGTATCACACAATTGCACAGGTACGGTTACGCATTCAATTCTGTCAATTTTTTAGGTATTGTTGTCTGTTGGTTTTATTTTACTACTAATCTCTTGTTTACATCCTATGGTGGACTTACTGAAAGGATTAGATTAGTATTTTTGCATGCATCACCTCACACTTCATCTTTTGGTGCTTAAAATCAACAATAGTTAAAATGGACATGCATGGATAACCTCACACTTCGTTGTTTGGTGCTTAAAATAAACATGGCCTAAAATTGACATGCATGTATCTCACACTTGGTCTTTTGGTGCTTAAAATCAACAAATGGTTAAAATTGACATCTATGCCTTCATATTTTGATTTGGTGTTTAAAATGGACATGCATATGCGTATCTAACACCTAAATTTGGGCTATAAAACAAACTTGAATCAAGCTTCATTAGATTGAGTCATATTTCTTTTTCTTAAGCTAAAGAATTTTTATCGTGTTTGGGTGGACCTACTATTGCATTAATTGACTTTCCACCCGCCTTCGGGCTCTTGGGAGAAAGGAAGGAGGTGACAACGACATCTATTTTTTATTTTATTCTACGTAGTGAGGGGTATCTTTGATTGGGGATTTCATCATCCCATAGAGGTGCTTCGAATTTAGTTGCCAAAAATCCTACATTCAGTGATTCTGAGAGTGCAGATCGTACCCCATAGATATCCCTCATGTACCTTACATTATGAGACAGAAATTCCTCGGTGATAAGATCTTTGGATCTTCGGGGTAAGAGAGACTGGCATGCCCAAGAAGTGTGTGCCATGGAGTGGAGCCAGTGCTGCCAGACTCTCTATTTGTCCATCTTGTTTCGATATTTTGCTGCGGGGGCCTCATTGAATAGTGTCCACTTTCCAGCCTAAGATTGTATTTCGTGCTTTTTTATGTATCGTTGTGCTAGACCAGTATTAAGTCAGTCCTTTGGGATATTTTAGGCCCTATCCTACATATCTCCAAATTTTCTGAGATTGTATGAAAATTGAGTGAGTCAGCTAGACATACCTCCAAGGAATTGTTCTTAGATTTGGAAAACTACAAAACATTGTCCCACACACGAAGTTATAGAAAACAAAGTCCAGTTTGAAACCAAAAACTCAAAAATTCCTTACATACTTGTGACCCTAGGAAGTCTTTTGCATAGTCCCACTTACGTCCTCATTATTGTCCTAAGTCTTTTGCATAGTCCCACTTACGTCCTCATTATCATCCTAAGTCTTTTCAATAGTCCCACTTACGTCGTCATTATCATACTAAGTCTTTTTTATAGTCCCACTTACGTCCTCATTATCATCCTAAGTCTTTTGCATAGTCCCACTTACATCCTCATTATCATCCTAAGTCTTTGCATAGTCCTAATTACGTCCTCATTATCATCCATAGTAGTTGCATAGTCCTAATTTAGAGTCCAAATTATCATATATGTCTTCATCTAGACCTCATATATGTCATAGTCCATTATTAGTTATAGAGTCATAGCATATGTCATCATGGGTCTCCCAGGTGATGGTTTTCTCCCCTTCGAGCAACCTAATCTAGTTCCAAATGGCGGTCAATGAGAAATCATCGATGGTATAGCTAACTTAGCTTGGGACGTAAGAAGAAGTGCACCTCAATATATAGGAGTCATACATAAGATTAATATCGAGTCTAATGTTTCTCATAGAATTGATAGAGAGATTGCGACAGAACAACTTAGGCAACATATGGAAAATCTTGCATTAGAGAAATCTAGCAAAACTCAACAGGTCTCACATCAAAATCCTCAATAGATAGTCTAGTCTAGTCTTGCATACCTCATATTTACATCTATAGTCTAGTGTTAGTCGTTGTCTTGCATAGAACGACCTCATATAGTAGTCTTAGATGCCCGTCACAAGGTCACAAAAAGAGAAATGAATAATGGACCCGAACAAAACATAGTTTGTAAACCCTACTTGCAATATGGACATGTCCACAGGTCAACACTTAGGTACTCAGACAATGTCCACCCTAAACGAATTACAACAACATTTTTCAAAGGAAGAAATTGAGTCCACTCAAGAAGATCCACATGTCCTCATGATCCTAGATGCATTTATACATAGTGATAGGGATAAGTATCTCTCGTTGTTAATACAGAATGGGGCAAAACTACCTGATGATTTTGATGTCACAAAGATTTTACCACCAGGAAAAACTTTAGGTCAAGATAACAGTCAAATGCCACCCATGACACAAATACAAGCAACAAACTCCGGTTTTCCTCAAAACGTACCTATCCAAACAAATGTCAACATAAATGCAAACTTACAAACAAGTGTGTCATCTTCAGCGATCACTGCTGGTATACCAACACAAAGCATACCAATGATATCAAGTGTCTAAACACCTATTCAAACACAAGCAACAAGTGCAACCCAACCTCCACTTTCCTATTGTATGAGATCAACATATAGTCATCAAAATGCAAATCTAGGTCTTTCCAATACAACAAGTACAACTCAGCCAAACATGGGTACACATATCACCTATTTCTTAGTACCTAGTGGAGAGCACAACGCACAAAGTTATAATCTTGGTACCTTCCAACAACCTCCTAGTTATGCAACTAGGAATCCTTTTGTGGGATATACACAAACACAAGGTCTACCTTTAACACAAATAGATATTCTGACACAACAAATATAGAATTTGCAACAACAAATGATGACCATGCAAAGCGGTAATGATAAAAAGAGCTACACAACGTAGGACTTGCATCCTTATCCATTTGATCACACATTATACATGCCACCTTTCCCACTACATTTTGAAACACCTAAATTTGATAGATATCGAGGGAAGGGTGACCCTAGAGATCATATCAGAGAATTTTTTATGACATGTATAGAGGTCACCTCTGAAGATACTTATCTAATGAGACTATTTCCTAAAAGTTTGTGAGGTTTGAATTTAGAGTGGTTTTCACATTTACCACCAACCATCACATTATGGGGAGAATTAGCTGAATAATTTATTGCAAACTTCTCGCACAATATTGACACTCTAGTTACTTTGATGGAATTGTGTGCGGCTAAACAATATGAGAATGAAACATTTGCATCCTTCATACAACAATGGAGGGCTCTCTATAGGAGGTGCAAGACAGTTATCCCATAAATAGAGCAAGTAGACATGTTCACATAAAACTTGATTCCCAAGATTAAATATCCGATACAAATGCAATGTTTAACCACATTCAAACAAATCATGGAAAAAGCTCTCAAATGTGAGAAGGGACTAATAGAAAAAGGTCTTATTAAGTATGGAAACACTAACAACAATGACAAATCTAATTTTTGGTCGAAAAACAAAAATGTGACCAATGATGGTATTGTAGACATCAGAACGATAAACAAAACTCAACCCATTTTATCTTTGGGAGCAAGTCAGTCATCTAATCCACATATAGGGAACAACACAACCTCCACAAATGTAAATTCTACACAAAACATGAACACAAGATACCCCAGGGTAAATGATCCAAGAAGAAATTACACACCTCTAGGAGAACCTATTGAGTCAGCGCTCAAAAAGTTATATAGACAAACATGATCAGTTTACCTAAAGTAAGAGTGTATGAACCAGGTCCTTTCAAACCCACATGGTGGAATGATAATGATTTCTATGATTATCATCAGACTAAAGGTCACAAAACATCAAGTTTCTACAAATTGAAAAACTTGGTCCAAGATATGATAGACCAAGGGGACATCACAATTGATACCAATAAAACCTTAGCAAACACAAATCATAGAATTTTTTAGGATCCTTTTGTTAAGCATGACAAAGGGAAAGCTACCACATTAGGTACCCAAGACAATACAACTAGCTACATAAAAGTCTCATACGACTACACTATTCATGCCATT
Source organism: Cryptomeria japonica (assembly GCF_030272615.1). Taxonomy (NCBI): domain Eukaryota; kingdom Viridiplantae; phylum Streptophyta; class Pinopsida; order Cupressales; family Cupressaceae; genus Cryptomeria; species Cryptomeria japonica. The sequence goes on from NC_081411.1 coordinate 239,293,082, forward strand.
AGCTCAGGAGATATAGAAAGCAATGATCCACAAGAAACACTTGATCAAGATGACCAATGTCAAGACACTCACACATATGACAACCAAATTTGCATGATATCAAAGGCACAAAAGTATGATGATGACATAAATCCTTGTCTCAGAGACTGGGGGCATGATCAACCATCTCACTTAGGCTGGTTTGAAGATGAACTCATAGAACACATCATGGATGTCAAACATTCATATAAAGACTATGAAGAGGGACTTAACATAAATCTTGATAAAACAACTTATGATAGTGACAAATCTTTTGAGTCAAATGATATAGTTGCTACAATCACCATAACTCCTAGAGACGGAGGCTGTGCAGTGGTTGTTTGCAAATCAAAAGTAATTTTACAAGGGATACCACCAAATCATCCACCAGCAGTAGGGACTTACAATGTTGTTGAACAACTTAAGGCAACTCCGACATAGATATTATTATTCAAACTTTTGCGTATTTCACCCACTCATGGAGCTATACTAGATAAACCACTTCAAGATTTTGTAGTGGATAAAGATATAGAAGAAAATGCCTTCCAATCTATGGTAGGCAATTTGACACAAGGCACACGTATTGCATTCACAGAACAAGATATTCCTAGTGATAGAGTGCTTCATAATGACCCACTACATCTAGAAGCTTACGTTCATAAGGGAAGAATCAGAAGAGTACTCATAGATGGAGGAGCTGGTCTCAACATTTGTACTTTAAAGCTGGTTAAGGCACAAGGATATTATGAACTTCACATTGATTTTTCCAAGAGGATAAATATCAAGGCATACAATGATGAAGAATGCCCATCAAAAGGCATTGTAACATTCCTAGTACAAGTGGGACCCATAACAACAGAGGTCAATTTTCAAGTCTTGGACAAAGAACTAGGATATAACATGTTATTGGGTCACCCATGGATCCACACCATGCAAGCAGTACCGTCCACATTTCATCAGTGTGTCAAATTCCCATATAATGGTATGGAAATCACCATAAGGGGTGATCCAAATCCCTTCCAACATTGTAATTACTTGAAAGAAAGTGTGGATAATTAGGTACCTATCAATCCAAAATTGAGAATCCAATAGTTCATTTGCAAGTTATGCCCCCCATACTCAGACCTATTATTACTGTCATAAAAAACTCAGAAAAATTCACCATTTAGCCTACTAGGGCATCTAATATCTCTTAAAATACTTAACCAATCACATTGAAACTGAATTAATTTGAAATATAATTCAACCTTCTAGAAATCACCAAATTTACAGCAATTTTAAATGGTGCAATCAAAATATTTTAGTGGCACTCTGCACAAACCCCAATTTGGAGGGTTTTTTGACAGTTTTCACCAAATCTTGCATAACTTGCTTCAAAATGATTGAAATGAAATGAAACCAAAAGGAAAAAAAATTTAACTCATGCCATTATCATATTTAATACATTTCCAATGGAGACAAATAATTTTTCATAAATAAAAATGTGAATGATCAGACTTCAATACCCAAAAAACAATGTGGAGTGTGTAAAAAATTCAAATGTTATTCATTTCCTTCCTCCAATATTGCACACACCCATTGGATTCAACCAAATGATGGTTTTTATAACCTCCACACATCCATATGGAAGTTACAACTACCCAAGACCAACTACATCCTTGGTTTGCAACTTTATAATGCAATTTGTGCTTGACAACATTTTTGACACAATTGACAATTTTAACATTTTGATAAATATGACCCCTAATCTATTCTTGTGCACTTCAAATAGATTTAGATGGACTCAAAACAAAATTTTACATCCTCTTTACCCTTCCATAAATTTTTTATACAAATTTGACATCCTAGACCCAATTAGGACTCAAATACACATCTTGAGCAAATGTCTTACAATGCTTCATAAAATGACTCAAAATACATTAAAATGACCATATAAACTAAATATGAGTGAAATGATTCATGGCATGATCTTTAAGCTCCTGGTGTACATTTGAGTTACGTGCTCCTACACCATGCAGATTCATAGTAGACAGGTGATATTGATAGCAAAAGATCCACTAGTGCTTATGTGTTTACTTTATTTGGTGGTGCAATTAGTTGGATGAGTAAGAAATAGGTTGTGGTTTCTTTTGTCCACTATTGAAGCAGAGTATATGGTACCTACTCATGTTTGTAATGAAGCCATTTGGGTTAAGAGACTATGTTCAGATATTGGAATAAAACAAGGAGTAGTGACAATTTATTGTGATAGTCAGAGTGTGATCTGCATGGCTAAGAACTCACCATTTCATGCCCAGACCAAACACATTGATGTTTGGTATGATTTTGTCAGAGATATAGTCAAAGATGGCAGCGTGAAGTTGGTTCAAGTAGAATTTGAAATGAATGTTGCAAATACTTTAACTAGGGTTGTGAGCATAGATAAGTTCAAATGTTGTTTTGATTCTATGGGCCTCATGTTCGCTAGCAATTAATTTATTGTTTGATACTCCCTTTTCTCTTGCAAGGTGTTTGATAATTGGGATAATATTCGAAAAATTGTGTCTCAACCTTGCAGTTTCATGAGGTTACTATTTATAGTAATTTTTCATTTGAGCACAAAATGGTGCAAAATTCCCTCCAAAGCTTCTAGTTAGCTAGATAAGCATGTTGGTAAAGTTTCGTCGCAAGATCACAACTAGTTTTGAAGATATATTAAATTTTCTGTTTTGGAGCGGTGCGATGAAATGTTTAAATTTGAATTTGAGGACTTTAGACCCTCCGAAACACCCTAAAAATTGGGCATAAATGGCATAGCATTTTACGAGGTGATAGTGTTAATCCTATGAGGATCTGGTTAATACTGAGAGGGGGGTGAATCAATGTTAATACCAATTTACAAATTTAAATCCAAATCAAACTTACAAAACTTTGATAAACTGCTATAATCAGCGTATTCAGAAATAATGAACAAACTAAGATAATCAATAACATCACATGAACATCATTCCACACATGAACACAATATTTTTTACATGGAAACCCAATTAGGGAAAAACCATGGTGGGAGTTATTACCCACAAAGATTTGTACTCTTTTGAAGTACGCCCTATTAGGCGCTTACAATACACCCTATTAGGAGAAGACCCTGTTAGGAGTCACCCAGTTAAGGGATTTGGATGTGCAACTCAGTTAGGAGCCTAATGACCTATTAGGACCAACCTCATGAGAGGATTTACTACTCTTTTTGAGAACTACCCTATTAGGGTATTTACAATATTAAGGCCTCTCAGGACCTACCCAGTTAAGGGATTTAATCTGTTGTAATTGTTAGAGAACAACAGTGAAAAAGTGATCTGGTACTTTCATGTCTCAGCTTGCTAAATTAGATCTAGTTATGCTTCACTATCTACAACTCTCAAGAATATCTCACTCTTCTTTGGTACAACTTCACACTCTTCTCTAAGATCACTTGTATAATAAACATCAACTAAGCCAACATAAATAATGCTTTCCACTAAGTCACCCACTAAACCCTAAATTACATCATAGATCATCACAAATATTTACAACTCATTATAGATCATCATGTGGATCATTACAATCAATTACAAATCAATATCATGGTAAGTCGATCTAGTACAAAGTCAAACCCTTAGCTCATTTAGCTAAGCACTTTGCATATTCCCAAGAAATTTTCTCTCCAAACACATCAAAATATCTTCAAACATTTCACTATCATCAACACGTGAACTTGTTGTCAATTACCACCATACCAAAAATCATTACCGGTTTGATGATTTCATCACTGGTTCTAAAACCCTTCTTAAACCCTAGCAAAACTTCATCAGAAATTAGAAACATTCCTTGTGCCAATCATCACAAGATGCGGTTCTGGTCAGATACTCATTACCATGATAAAAGCTTATATTCCAAATTGCAAATCACCAATAATCACCAATCATCCGCTTCAAGTAAAACATCTCTACATATACCAGTTAAAGTCCTATTTTAGAGACTTCTTGCTGGTAAACCCTGTCTCTAGTAGATGAAATCAATTAGATGACAAACCAAATATCAATAAACATTAGTTAAAATCATTTAACATCAGCTACCATCAATGACAATAGAAATAACTGATCAAGTCATCTAATCACAAAATCTCAATCTCTACATCACAAATAGTTTTCTATCTTCTACTAGTGTAGTCATTAGTCTTTAACTGGGTCACCTCCTCTATATCAGTTATTCCAATCATGCGAACTGTAGACACCTAAAATTGTCATGTCTAATTAAATAAATATCTTTATTTATTTAATTAGTTTAGTCTAGTTCTTCTATTAACCAAATAAATCTTTATTTATTTAATTAATTCATTAATCCTCTTCTAGCCTTATTTCTCATTTAAATAAATAATTTTATTTATTTAAATTATCCTTTTCCTAAATTAAATAAATACTTTATTTATTTAATTGATCCCACTTCTTCTATTAATTAAATAAATCTTTATTTATTTAATTAATTCATTAGCCTTTTCTACCTATGACACATGTCATTCATCTCTTAATTCCTACACTACCTACTCTCTCATTATTTTCTTATTCCTTTTACCTACCCTCTAATCTTAGCCGGCCATTTATCTTTTACACCTCTCTTTATTATCCCTCCATTTATGATAGTGTCTTCTATATAAGAAGATGTTTCCTTCATTATCAACCCTAATCAGCTATTCAACCCCCTGACTACTCTATGCTTTTGAACTTTCATATGCGATCAAGTCTACTCCATTCTTTGTTGAGCTCTTGTGCACACATAAAATCTGAGAGAAAATATATCAAGCAAGATCAATGGAGATAGGAAGAATGGCGATCCAAACCCTAGTGGACATGTGATGGTATAATCTTTGTGATTTCATTTGATTTACATTGTCTTAGGTAATCTTCATATGTTATGGTGGATCTTTGTTGATTGTTAGGCTAGGGTTTTGTGGTTGAATTCATTTAGTCTTTCAATATTGTTTATCCACTTTCACCATAAACATTTTGGCACGCCCAATGGGACATGGATTTTTGGTAGATCTGTGTTTTTTGCAGGTTTTCCTAACCATATATTTTTGTTTTGTAAAATAATTTGGAGAATAACCTTGTGCAGCTAGGGTTTTGGACACAAGATCAAGATCTTGGAGAGATTTGATCCGATCTCACAAACAGCTTGGTTTTTTTGCATCTAATGTTTTTTCCAGGTTTGGGATAGTATCAAGAGATGGCAATCCAAAATTCAGATTTTTTAGAGCACACTTGAATTTTCATTAAAAAAAAAATTTGAGACCAAATGAGCGAATTTTTTGGATTCTTATATTTTTGGAAATATCTCTGTTTTATACACAGGATCTGTTCTTCATGATTTTAATTTTGATGCAAATTTTTTCCTCAAAAATTGGATCTTTAAAAATTAGGGTTTCTAATTATTTTGATGAGGTCTCACAAATGGTTTTGCATTTTTGCATCCAATCTTTTTTCCAGGTCAAGAACATTATCAGAGGTTCTCAATAAAAAAATTAGATTTTTTTGGAGCATATTTGAATTTTCTATGAATTGTTTATGAATTTTCATACATAAATTAATTTTGAGAGGAAATTAGTGAATTTTTTGGTTTTTCTTATATTTTCAGAAATTTCTCTGATTTCTACACACGATGAGTTCTTTGTGATTTTAAATTTGATGCAAAATCATTCCTTAAAAATCAGATCTTTGAAAATTAGGGTTTTGCATTATTTTGCTCATGTCTGACAAACTGTATGTAAAATTTGTAGGAATGTTTGTATGTAGGTTTGGAAGACCATCAAGAGAATCTAGTAAAAATTTCAGATTTTATGGATCAATTTTGCATTTTATATGAATTTTTTATGATTTTTCATAAAAAATTAAATTTGGGAGAAAATTAGCAATTTTGTTGGATTTTCTTACATTTCTAGAAATTTCTTGAAAGTTTATAGGTGGTATTTATTTATGATGAATCAGATCTTTGAATTGGTAAAAAGAAACGCATTGCTGAAGGCCCCTATTTCACAAAGTCTTTTGGATCTAAAATTTACCTAACTTGTGTGCTTGCAGGAGGGCTATTATTGCAAAACTACTAACAAATATTTGTTGCAAAATTTTGGCAAGGGTTTCTTTTGATTTTCATTGTGTGCCTTATTTTCATAGATTAGAAAACACTTCAATTGGTGCACTAAAATTGAACTAGTGTCTTTTGTGTCTTGGACAATAGGCTCTTTTTGTTTCACTTTTAGAGGGCCTGTCTCCCCATGTGTTCATTAGGACTACTAGTGAGGAGAGAACGACCCAAGTGGTAGCGAGGAAAATCCATCCTCTTCCAAACCACTATAAACAACTGTATTCATGGTGAAAACTATGGGTAATGTGTGTTGATTAGTTCATACAGACACTATGTCTCCCCATAAACCCATTTGATCAAATTTATTTGATCAGTTGTAGGGCGTAACCCCTACCGGTTGGGAGCCTTCTGTATTTACAAGGGTTGAAAGTGTTGCATATATGGCCACACAAGCGGATGCCCTTACTAGCACCTTTTTGTTTTAGAAATTCAAAATCCTTCTAGTTTTTGGGGCAGGAGGTCGGACCTCTAGAGCAGCCCACACATACGGTTCTTAGTAGAGATACAAAGTTTGCCACTGGGAGTTTTCATGGGGACTGATGCTTGGCTGCCCTAGAGAAGTGATTGCAGTGGGTGGAACCAGTGGGGTCAAGCATCTAAGTATCCACTCTGAATAGCATAGCCTTGGGGGAAACCCCATGTGGGATCAACAACTATTGTCTTGGCCAGCCATAAGAATTGTGCCCGTCTTATTTTCAACAATCCAACATTCAAGACCAAACATCAAAACATTATGTCTTTTGTGTCTTCAAGTGTATGCAAAACATTTTTACATCAAACAAAACACTTTTCTTTGAGTCATTTTGAGTCTAAACACTTGTAAACATTGAGTCCTCATCAACATTGTGTCATCTTCTCATGAAAAATAGTCAAATTTTTTGATTTGGTCGCAACAAACAACTTCACAAATTGGAAAAATTTATAGTCCAACAAACAAGAGCAATCGGTTTCAGAATTCTTGAGCTTCCTAAGTTATTTCTCTATATTTTCATCTAGCATTCAACCTACCTTTGGGTCTCACAAAGTTCATCATTGCTTTACACCTTGCATTACATTCAGATTTGTCTAAACTTGAGTCAAAAGGTCACTTTCTTGTCTTCATCTTGCTTTGTCAACACACTACATACAACAACATTTTACTAAGTTGTCCCTCATAAAGGTCTATCACCTTTGGGTCTCATTTGGTCTTACTTAGAGTCAAGGTCAACTTACCTCATCAAGAGAAACTATTATCTCTTTGGAAGCCACACCTACTCTACTACATACATACTTGGTCTTACACTTTGGACATTAGCAGAGGCATTTATCCAACATTTATCATACAACATAGAGACAAACATATCAATCACTACTTTGTGCAACACCACGCAAAAGGATGGAGAGTCTTTTTTATCATTTTTACAAAGATGGAGGAATCTAGCTAGCAGATGCTCTTGTGAAATTCCACAAAAAAAATTGGTAGAGATGTTCACCCAAAATGTTAAAAAAGACATTGGTTATGACCTAAGAAAAGCTTGTTTTTCCACCTTCAAGGACATCATTAAGAAAGGCTTAGCGACAGAAAAGATCTTAATTGAGAAAGGCATTGTCAAAATATTCAAAGAAAACAAAGAGGACTTTAAAGGAAAAGACAAGGCAAGATTCTGGAATAAAAACAAGAACACAGTCAATGATGGTGTTGTTGATGCCAATATAGTATGACCCAAAATTGTTTTTTTTGGATCAAGCTCTATAAACAATAAAGTGAATACTCAAACAACTTTCAAATCACGAAGGAAGTACACCCCATTGGGAGAACCGCTAGAGTCAGTTTTCAAAAAGCTAGAGGTAAGAAAAATAATAACAATTCTAGATTTGCCTCCATATGAGCCAAAGGTAAAACCAAATTGGTGGAATGATGATGAGTATTGTGCATAAGAGCAAGGTTCATAAAACAAGAAATTATCATTGACTGAAGAACATCATACAAGATCTCATTGATAGGATTGGAACAAATGGAAGACTCATGAAAGCAGCGTATGTGAGAGTATGAATTAATAGGATTTCCCCAATGACTAATAGGTATAGGATTAACATTTTTTGTAGAGGTAGTCATGATAGGTATGAACACTGGTCAAGGATGTAATCATAGGAATGGAATTCTCAACTGTACTAGTAGGATGTGAATAATCAAGAGCTTCAACAAAATTTTTGATGGGCGTAATATGGTATCAATAATATAAGTAATGTCATGTAACACTTTAACACTTAACTTATCACTTTGAACCATTCTCTTCAAATGTTCATTCAAGGAGATTACCTCACTATTCAAGTCTTCTTGGCCACTGAATTCTTGGATATTGTCTAATTTTTAATATTAAGCTTCCCCAATTGAGCACTAGTAACCCTAATTAGTGAGTTGTCATCTTCATAATGAGAAGGGTCAGGTGAGTGGAGCTTAGGATATTAGGTATGTCTTATTTTGGATTAGAGGACGTACCAAATCTCACATGGAATAGGTGAATAAACTCAACATCCATATCCTTAGTGTTTAAAATTTAGGAAGCCCTAAGTCTATAAATTATTCTGACTAAGGGTAAAAAAACTAATGCACAAAGAAGGAAATATTGAATGCAAAGATTAGAAATCACAAAAAATTTCATAATGCAAGTTATATGTATTATTGAACAATGTAACGGTTTTAAGAAATGACTAAATAACCATTGAATTAAGAAATATGAATAATGAATTTGAACACAAAATTCTTATAAAGTTGTGAATGATATGTAATAAAAATCATATCTAAGTATATAAAGTAAAAATTATGTAACCTATAATTCAATTTTAACAAAATACCTCTATCAAGTGAAAACAAGATTAAAAAGATAAATGTCCCATCGGACGTGCCAAATGTACAATGATAGAATTGGAAAACCTTAAATATGAACCCTAAACAAGCCTAACCATAAGAAAAATATTCATAATGATCTAATCATCATATTAATGGAGCTCTTCCTTATGATATTTGAAACATAAAACAAGTAAAAAAATTAGACTATGTATTCCAAGGATGCTTGACTCCATCGCTCTCTTATCTACCAAGATCTTAAATTCATTACTTTAATGCTCTCATATTTTTAGTAGTTTTACACAAGAGGCTGTCGAGAACAAAGTTGGTTGTTTGATGAGAATGATAGAAGATTGGTATGGCTCTCAAATGATCAAGTATGAAAAAATCTCTCAAAGAAGCATATTGAAGATAGGATGATTTGTGAATTTTGGATAAGCATAATTCATTGCCTATTAGAATTAGGGTTTGGCATTCAGAATTATAGTTAATTTTTGCTAGTATTAGTAGAATTGGGAAAATGCCTAGGAAGGGAGGGAGTTCTTCTCTGGGTGGACAGAAAAGTGAAATGAGTAGGGCCACACAAAACCCTCCTATAATTGAAATTGAGGATAGTGAGCCTGAGCAGGAAGAGGTGGCTTCTAAGCAAAAAAGGAGAAAAACCATTGAGAGGAGTGAAATCTCATCGCTACAAGGAAAAGAACCAAAAGAGAAGAAGCATAGGACTCCTAGGAAGAAGAGGGAACCAAAAGTTTCAAAAGTTGTTTTATCTAAGGGAAACTAGGTCCCAGAAGAAAGATAAGAAGAACACATAGAGGCACTTGAAGTTGTTTTTGAAGCGTCTGTGGTTGCTCATATCGAAACCAAAGAAGAAGAGGAGCCACCATTGTATCAAGACCTCTTGGATGTACTTTCTACATAAACAAGAAGTATTAAGGATAGTGATAGTCTACTGGATGAATGTATGCATTGTGGTGATGCTACTATTCCTGAGAGGGGTTGGAATTTTTTTCAATATTTTTGTAACAACAGGGATGAACCAATTCCTATATCCAATAGATGGTGATTAGCTATGGAAAAGTTGATTGTGCCTGATGTATTTTATTAAGACCTATTACACTCTATGTCAAATTTTAGGAGAAGATGTAGAGGTGAAGATGCCTATTGGGATGATACTGACGGGGATGGAAATTCAGTATAAATATGTAAACTTAGAGTATTATTTTTCTTCTTTTCTTTCTTGTAAAATTCATGAAGGGTTGATTGAAGTGACAAAGAATCCCCTGGAAATAAAGATGAAACATTCTTCTTTGTTGTCTCATTTAATTGTTTTCCAACATAAGTAAGAATAGGATCTTGGTTTGTAGCTTAAGTTTTATGACAGGCTTGGTATAACTTTCCTTGTGCAGAGATGGTGTCATATATGGGATAGGACATGTGAGGTTGTTGATTATGTTGTTTATCAAGAGTTCTTTGTGATGAAAATTATGTCGTGGTTGGGTGTGGTATTGAATAGGATACCACAAAGTTATAGATTTTTTGAGGCCAAAGGATAACAAGATGGATGATGAAGGGAGATTTAATTTTTCTAATTACTTCTTGTTTTCTGATTATACACTGATCCTTAACCTCCTCACAAGATTGTAAAAATATTTGGTGAGTATATTTTCTTTTAGGTTTGGGAATAAAAGGAATTTTGACCTGCAAGGATATACAGTGTGGATTAGAGATAAAATCAAAAGAGGGCCTTTTAGCCATGATTTGGACTTACAGGAGGATGTGATAAGAATTGCCTCTACATAGAGCAGGCCCACCAAAGAAGGAACAAATGGAGAATCTTGGAACAAATTGAAGATGATACAAAGGAAAAGTTCTCTAATTTTCAAGGTTTTTTCTCTAGGGAAAAGGGGCCTGTTATGAGAATCGAAAAGATGTTTGAGAACTTTGAGGTTATTTTTGCTATAACTTGCAACATTTAGGAGGAGATGACTCATGAAAAAATAGAGGACCATGTCCTAGAAGATGTCTTAGAGAAACATGCACAGTACATATAAGATGTGGAACAAGAGGCATGGATGTCATGGAGCAGGAGGTTGAATAGGTCATTGCCTCACCCCCTAGAAATATGCAAGTTATTGAGGAACTGTAAAGTAGGAAGACTTTTGGTCAACCTTTTCCATTGGAAGAATGTGAAGATGAGAAATCAATTACTGCTCATGTTATGATGTCAGATGAAAATTTTATGAAAACACCTGAATTTAAAGCTCTTTGGTTGCAAGTGGATGGTCCCCTGAAAGGTGTTCCTGAAATTCAATCTTTGAATGACTTGAATCTAGATCATGTGACCCCACAAGAAGTAAGAGAAATTATTAAAGAGAGTGGGATGTTGTTAATACTAAGTTGGGATTCAGAAACTACATTCTTGTTGGATTAAATTAGGTAGTAGCCAGATCCTATGTTCACAACTGAATTAGAAAAGGATGGAGGATAGAGTGGGTCAAGATATCACCCTACTCTCAAAGCATTGGTCCAATGGATAAGAGCCCCAAGTAAAAATAAGTTGAGAGTCTTGATTGGAGTTGAAGAAAGAATAGGGGATGACACTATCATAAGAATGTTGAAGGATACATCTACTGTTGAAGTAGCAACTTTGTTAATGAATTCAACTATGTTTGATCTTGATATAGTGTAAGTACATGAGAAGGAGAAGGTGGTGCTATTACAAGAAAAAATAGAAATACACCAGCCTTATACAAATTTTTTTATGGAACTTTCTCAGTTGAGGAAACAATTACGGAGGCAGATAGTTGCACCTCCTCCTATGGTCATGATCGAGTAGGGAGAGTCCTCCCAAGAAATGGAGGAGATTGATTCTTTAAAGAAGGAAAATAGTGATCTCAAACAACAATTGCAGGCCAAATATTAGCAGGTCTTGAGAGTCGAGTCTGTATGCGGGAAAAGTGGGCTGATAAAACTCAATATGTGAAAATATTGCTAAATACTTGTCCACACACACACACAGGACTTCTTGATGCAAGCTATGGAGCAACAAAGTATTACTCAGCTTCCCAAGGTGGGTCCCATGGTTCTCTATCTTGCAATGTCCCTCAAACCAATGTTTTTGCTCTCAGATCACTGAGCAAAATGGTTTAGGGATGGCAAATGCAAGAACGAGGGATGTTTTGATAGATTTTAGTATGAGATGTGTTATAAGCTATGTATGATTCTAGAAATGCAATAAACTAGATGATAAGATGACAAGGTTAGTATCAGTACTATCCTAACATGATATATTTAGTTTATGATTGAGCTAAATGATAAAGAAAATATTCTAAACATGCATATTTAGACTAATTCCTGATTTAAAAGAGGCTAAAATGATGAGCATAATATGAGATATGAAAGCTTGAATGTATTTGAGCATAAGTATGATGCTACAAATTTGGAGGATTGATTTTTATGGAGGAATGAGAGCTCTATTTATAGCAAGAATAGGGCAATGGATGGTCAAGATTGAATGGTTTAATCAAGGGTTAAGTTTGAAAGTTGGGGATCCATGTTTGTAATTGGCACCAATGAAATGGTGACAAGTGTCAACATAGGGTTGGGTTGAGAGAAGGGGTTGGAGACATTAAATGCCTGAGAAGACCTTATGGTTATCTAGAGGGTAAGGGTCAAGTCTAAGTTAGGATTACCCACTGGATTAAGAGTTAATCCAAGGATAAACCTTTGTGCAAATGATTAAGAGATAATCATGGTCAAAGCATTAAAGGCCTGATGAGACCCTTGGGTTGAGTAAAGGTTGAGTTAAAACAAATTCTTTAACCGTGTAAGAGGGTTTGAGTTAACCATTAATTGTTATTGGAGACTTTGGGGGATTAAGTGGTTGAAGGTTGAAAGCCTTTAATGGTTATCAAAGACTTTGAGGGTTTGAGAAGTGACTTCCCTTTGTTTAGGGATGTGACAAAGTTTAGAGGAGGGGTTAGGTTAATTAGAAGCAATTAGAAGATTCTAGAAGGGATTAGAAAGGGGTTTGGGACTTTGTAAGTGGATGGAGGGATAATAGGATTTAATTGAATTAATGTATTTATTCAATTTGGTTGTAATTTGGAGAAATTAAATAAATTAGATTTATTCAATTTTAGGATAACTATTTAATTAAATTTGAATTTAATTAAAAGTGGATAGGGGGGTTTTATTGAATAAAATGATTTATTCATTAAATGGGTATAGTGAATTTAAGTTAAATAAATTGAGTAATTTACTTAATTAAATAGAGGAATGTGGGTTATTTAATTAAATTGGATTTAATTAAATAGAGAAATGAACATAAAATATTCATTTAGGAATATGGTCATTTTTATACGTCTACATTTTACCCCTCTTTGAAGTGACGTGTGTGCACATGTTATTTCAAAGAAAATGATGCTTTATCATGATTTATGATCAAATGCAATTTTTGTGTCGCTTTTTCGATTTGCCAGTCGTGCCCCAGATTTGATTTGATGTGTGATGCCAGATTTGATTTGATGTGTGATGCTAGATTTGATTTGATGTGTGATGCCCCAGATTCGATATTTTGATGGTGATGCCCCCTCGGGAGATGAATCATTTTTTTTTGAAAATTGTTTGATTTGATTTGATGATTTGCTTACTTTGTTTCAAGTTCAATGTGTGAAGCCTGATTTGTGTTACAAGCTAATATGGGTTGGAAACTTGAGTTGTGTTACAAGCTGATATGGGTGGGAAACTTGAGTTGTTTTACAAGTTTATGTGATTGTGGAGTCTTGAGTTGTATTACAAGTTTTGATATGGTTTTTGATAACTTGAGTTGTTTTACAAGTTGATATGAAATGATAGGATTTTGAACTTGATGTAGATGAGAAAATTGTTTCATGTTGGTGATGTGAGTTTGATTTTGATATCTTTGTTTTGATGTGGAAACTGATATTGGATTTGATGTTGAGATTTGATATGATAATGCCCCCTCGGGAGATCATTTGTGCACACAAAGCATGAATGATCTCTCAAAAGAAGAAGAATGTTGTTTGAAAGATAGAAGAGTAGATAGTGATGGCATGCATGGGTGTGATAAGATTGATTAGATTGATTGGAATGAGAGCAAGTCTGGTTTCAGGTATGACACCTCCTATATAAGACATGGATGATCAAGCATCTGGTTTCAAGAATGATACTACCTGTATAAGACATGGATGATCGAGTGTCTGGTTTCAGGAATGATATATCCTGTATAAGACCAATCAAAATGCCTGGTTTCAGGAATGATATATCCTATATAAGAGCTGATCAAAACATCTATTTTCAGGAATGATATATCCTGTTTAAGAGCTGATCAAAACATCTGGTTTCAGGAATGATATATCTTGTATAAGAGCTGATCAAAACATCTGGTTGCAGGAAAGATACATCCTATATAAGACATGATAGAAGATAGTTTGGAAGAATGATGAAGATAGTTTAGAAGAATGATAGAAGATAGTTTAGAAGAATGATAGAAGATAGTTTAGAAGAATGATGAAGATAGTTTAGAAGAATGATAGAAGATAGGTTGGAAGAATGATGAAGATAGTTTCGAAGAATGATAGAATATAGGTTGGAAGAATGATAGAGATATGAAAGTGAAGAAAGATTCCATGATGATGTGATAGATATGCATGCGAGGGATGCAATGATGAATGATGAATGATATTTTGAAAATGAGATGTATGATATGATATGCAACTAATTGTAAAATGATATGCAACTAATTGTAAAATGATATGTAACTATGTGTAAAATGATATGCAACTATGTTTTTGGTAGTATCCTCATTTTGCATTTGCCATCCGATATAGCCATTTGTTTTCTTTCTTTGTAGATATCATCATTGAGCATTGATTTGTTTAGGATATGTTGAAAATTTATACAAGCATAATGGTATAATTGAACCATAATGACGTGAGAAAAATTTACATGATATTTGATTTTGCAAGATCACACAAGCATCAAGGTATAATTGAACCAGGATGACCTGAGTGCGGATTGCGTAAACATACAAGAGTTAACCTTTGTCCCATACAAATTCGAAATGTCCTCAGCGATATGCCACCTGATTTCTTCATAGGACAAATTTGCATGGTAAAAGACTTCACTCACAGATAGAAGACAAATAAAACATCACATTCCTTCCTTGCTTCTCTAGTCATAAGACATCCTGGAGGTGCTCAGGAGATATGATAAGCAAAAATTAACAACCATAAGTAATCATGCATGCTATTGGAAATGTATTCTTGTTAATTAAAACATCTTGCAAATAGATCTTTGTTTAGTTGAAATCAGTTCAAGTTTGTGATGTTTAGCCTTCTCGCATTGTCGTTTGGTATTTGTTGGTTGTTTTGATCCTTGTTGTCTTGCTACGTTTTTGGTCTGATGTTGAAAACTTTGAAGGCGAAAGGCCCCTAGCGAGGCCAGGATTTTGCCCCTTGCTATTGATACTACTTTGATATGGATATGTACACTGATCACCAAGCCATGGTGGGATATTATTTGGATAATTGTTTCAGATAAACCAAGGACAATGACTATTCTAAGTATGTCCAAGATTGATAAGCATTTGTGAATTTCTGGTGATGCCTTAGATGGGTGAATATGATATGTACAATATGATTTGCGAAACATGTACTGCCATTAATTGATAAAGATAAGGCTAACTAGAATAAAATCCAGCAGTCATACTGATTGATGTCATTGTTATGATTTGGTCGATGATTGATAAGAATGTCTAGTTTCAAAGAGTGAGTACCCCGTATAAGACCGATCTGTCTGGTTTCGAGTGTACCTATCCTTGTATAAGACATGTTTGATGTTGATGTTGATTTCAAGTAATGAATTGATTAACAAGACATGTGATAACTTTGATTGTAGACTTTGAGAGTTTTCCTGTTGTTGATCTGATTTGATGGATGGTCCATGTGTTCATGCTTTGATTTTTTTTGATTTTGTTAATTTTTAGTTTTTGGATATTTTGATTTTTTATTTTTTTTTATTTTTTGGATATTTTGATTTTTTTGAGTTTTTGGATATTTTGATTTTTTTGATTTTTTGGATTAGAAGAAAGATGTATTTGGTTGCCCCAATGTATATCAAGACAAGGAATGGATGAATGGATGACTGAACCATTGAGGTGGAAATAGATTTGTTGTCCATAGTTTTGATCAAGATCAAGGATGAAAAAGGGGATATGGATAGATATAGGATATAGATAGCACTGGATGATGGAAGCAATGAATAGATAGGATAGATAGATATGAATTAGAGTGAAGCAAGATTGTAGAAATAATTGGATGATAGAAGATATGAATAGATAGGATAAGGGATATGGATTAGAGTGAAGCAAGATTGTAGAAAGAATTGGATGATAGAAGATATGAATAGATAGGATAAGGGATATGGATTAGAGGACATGGGAGATATGGTAGGAAGAATAGAGTGGATGAACTTTGCCCTCAAGCATAGAGGTTTCCATTTGCAAAAAGGTGATATGTAAGATTGTCATAGTATTAGCACCATCTGAATAAGTGTTCTCAAACTTTTCAAAGATAGAGACCCAACCCACACTTGGAACCTCTGGAAAATTCAACTGAACATTTCTAGCAACTAGGAAGCAAACTCAAAAGGGAAGAAGAATCCCAAACTGGATCAAGGTACTTAGTCTTTGATTACCCATGTGTGTGCAAGTGGGTTCATTCTAGCTCATATGATCATTGTAATCTTCAGAATCCAACATGGCTAGCTACATGAGTTACCTTGACTTCAAAAGCATCTTGGATAGAGTCTCGCTGCCAGCAAGCATCCATAGCCCCGACGAGGTTATCATTGTAATCTCACAAATATTGCTCCATTGCCAGCCAGGCGTCCATATCCCCAATGGAGTTACTTGCATGTTCCCATAGCCAATCATTTTGATATTGGATTTCATTGCATTTTTCTTTTCTTGATATTCATTTTCTTGCTCATGCTTTTGATATATATATATATTTTTTTTCTTTATTTTTCTTGCATTGGCTTGTAAGTGATGAAACTTACATGGGTCTGATAATTACAGTGGCGCTGAAGCAAGATTTTTGATTTTTCACTAGCCATGTCTTCAATTTAAGAGATCACAATGATTTAGAGAAATCAATTAAGTGTATGAGATATAGTAATCAAAAGATGTCGGTACCAAGATATGATAAGTGGTTCTTTTCTGGATTGAGTGTGTATCCCAACCAAAAGAAAATGTTAAAGAGGAACAACCTCAGATTCTGAAGCATTTCATGAATAGATATCTAGGAAAAGGACTGAACATGAGATTCGAGCATGGGCAAGTATGTGACAAAATGACACAAACACCTATCTCACAGATGAAAGTTTTTATGCAAAGGATTGAATGATAGGGATGGAAAGAGGTGTTGAATAATAGATAGAATGTTTGAAGATTCGTGCAAGGATAGATAGAAATGTTTTCAGGATGAGTGTTGGTACTTGAGAAGTGATGAAGAGATGGAGGAAAATTGAATTTTGGGACAAAAGGACCCAAAATAGATAGAGGAAATGATAGAAGAATAGTTTTGGAAAGATGTTTAGATAGAGGGTTGAAAGAAGTTCAAAGATGTGCTCCTCGTTGATCTTTCTTATGGATCATTTGAGGTGATGGATTGGTGGATGGAGGGAGGTAAGGACCCAAGATGGATGAAAGGGATGGAGAGTTTGATTATTGAATGAAAGGACCTAAGATAGATTTAGAAGAAGAAGAGTTTGACTTTGGATTGAAAGGACCTAAGATAGATTTGGAGGATGAAGAGATTGACTTTGGAATGAAAGGACCTAAGATAGATTTGGAGGATGAAGAGATTCCTTGATCTTGATCTTGACTTGGAGTAGGATCATTTGAGTTTGTGCTTTTCTCTTGATTTTGAATTAGAATAGTGGAGGATATGGAAGGAATATCATGATTTTGCTTAGGAGATGGATGTTGAATGGGACTCTGCTCTTGAGATGAAAGAGGGTCATTGTGGATGGAATACCAAAATTTTAGGGGATCATCATAAGATTCTTGATAGGTGGGATCTTGATCAAAAATGGGATTAGATTGGAGAGCCATGATATCTTGATCTTGATTTATTCTAGGACTCATTTCCTTTGACTGAGTTTCCTTTTTCTTGGTTTGATGATGAATGGTCATATGAATGATCAAAGTTGATGTTTTTGATAGGTTGATGTAGAGAAATTTACTCCTGTTGATAAGGGTCTTAGGACTAGGTTGTCTCTTCTTTAACTTAGTTTTGTGATGAAGACTTGTTCATCTCAAAATATGAGGAGTGGTCATACACGAATGATCAATGGTTTCCTTTGATGTTTGGATTGAGATACTTCGTTTGAAAACTTAAGTCTACTTTTATCAAATGAAGGTTTAGATGCCCCCTCATGACAAAGTGTGTCAAATGATATGGATAAAGTCTCCCGATATAGAAACTTGATTTGACAACTTAAGGTTTAAACTTGGTATGTTGTTTTGATAGAATCCTTTAGATGATGAACCTTTTGATCAAGGTGATGATAATACCTGATTTTGATAGGATAAAGTCTTATCTTTAGCTAGTTTTGGATTTGAAAACTTTTGTTCTAAGACTGACTTGTTTGATTTGGAAATGATTTCTCTGGTGTTTTGATTTGATTAAAAGAAGACTTTTGACAGTATGCTCTTGTCTTCAAGGGTTCTTTGTCAAATTCGCTGGATTTGTTTTGGATACAACGTTTGACATGATGAAGGAATACCCGATGAGATTTGAATAGTTGACGATTGATGTATAAAAACTTATTTCTCTTGATGAATTTGGAAAAACTAGGTTGTTGTTTATTCAACGTGATGTTACGATAAAGGTTCTTTCTTCTCAGAATATGAGGATTAGTCATGCATGAGTGATCAATGGTTTCCTTTGATTGGTTTGGATTCAGTTGATCTTGTTTGAAAAATGTCAAATCTTACTTTATCAGACTGAAGGCTTTTAGATGCCCCTTCACGACAAAGCGTGTCAAATGATATGGATAAAAGCCTCCCGATCTGGAAACTTGATTTGACAATTTGAAGATTTTAAAACAAGTGGTGTTTGTGAGATAAAATCCGTAAGATGGTAAAGGATTCTGTTGATACTGATGATGAGGTTTCCACATTATGATAAGAGAGATATCTTTTATCGCGCGATTCATTTAGGATTTTACAACTTTTGTTTTGACACAAATTAGCTCAAGAAATAGTCTTAACAGTTTGTTTTTGCTATTCTTGTTTGATGAAAATGATGCTGATGAAAAAAGTTTTCTGAAAATGTTTCTGAAAATTTTAAAATTCCTCCCGATTTTGCCCTCTATTTTGCTGTTTTGATCATGCGCTAAGCTAGAGACTAGATGCGCTAAAAAAAATTCTCAATGCGCTAGAGAAAAGACTCAACGTGCTACATTGCCCCTTGATACGCGCTAACTGGTTTATTTTTCTTTTGTCTTGGTTCAAAAAGGTCATGCACCAATATGGGCCACCAATGTGCTAACTGTTAAACCATATGCGCTAAAGTTTGGCTTCCATGCACTAAGATGATGCTTCAACGCGCTAAACTGTTTTCAAAATGCGCTACTTGAAACTGCTAAAATTGGATTTCTATGAAGCGCTAATGTTAAGACTTAATGCGATAAGGTGAAGGTTTAATGCGCTAAAAGATGGTCCCCACACGCTAAGAAGTTGCTCTCACGCGCTAAACTGCTCTGATATATTTTGACTTGGTTGAATTTCTGTGATTTTTGGAATTTTTAACACTTGTGATTTTGATGGATGATTTCTTTTTGCATACTCAAGCTTACTAAGTTGAATAGATAAAATCTTGATTACGTGGTTTGGTATTCCCCTAATCTTGTTGGATGAAAGTCTTTCCTAAAGATAGTTGAAATGTTGATAACCATCTCAAAAGATGCTTTGTTGGATTTGGAAATCTTCTCCACTTTATGATTTTTCCTTGTTTGAACTGACTTTTGAGTTTAATTGTTGGATACTTTGCAAGATATTTTAACATTTGTGACAAGAATACATAGCACACATGAAGACAATGATCATACTAATGCTAAACATTGAGTGTATATTCTTTTGAGGATGTGTTCAAATCCTCGATGTTATCACTGGTTTGATCTACAACAAAAGACACATCAGATAGACTCTTTATTCAAAGGTCATTGACAATATCATAGCCCACTAGTCTCGATACTCCGTCAGCTCAAACAGGCTTGTCACCCCCTAGAGGGCGCCCGTTTTTTTGCCTTTTGCCAAAATTTAACTCAAAGTGAATTTCTTCACAATTGAGTAGTTATCTTGGGAGATATATGGTGAGTAATCTTGGGGGCAGATTCTTCCCCACCCTTGCACTATGATATTGCCAATGTTTGGCAACTGACTCAGCTCAAAGTTTCTAATGCTATGGTTCGTAATCAGGCTTCCTATTCGATCGTCAGTGATAAAATCCCTCAGGAGGCTTCCCAACCTTTAAAACAAAGGCTTTACGTATCGTAAAGATACTGGGGGAAGGCTAATCGCTACGCGCAACCATTGAAAGGGACTTTCGTCACCTTCCACTTTTAATTATAGTGGGTTGGAACACTTGGCATCAAAGTCATTTCCCACTTAGGTCGTTCCCTTCACACCGGCCAAAGAATGGCTTTAAGAGTTTTTCAACTCCTCGGGAAGGCAGGCCTACTAAAGGATGTAAATGCTTGAAGTACAGAATGCTTAAGAGTGGTTTGGCTTTTTGGTCACCCAGTTATGGGGAGAGCATATACCTTCCACTTTCGAGACAAGGCAATCAAGTTGTTCTTTTTAGCCTTCAAGACAATGATTTGCTAACTTCTATTTGGAGATGTTGCTCCAACAAGCATGATGTTCTTTTTAACCTTTCATAGCAAAGTGTGTATTTCCAAAACTTTTGTAAAACAAGCCTGGTCAGCAAAGTAAATCATGATGTTTGGTCAACAAAATTAATATCGATAGGGGAAATTTTTCCCTCTTTGCTTTGCACAAAATGAAGATGAGGTTCTTTTACTTTGCAAAATGAAGTGAATCCTTTTAAACACCAAAGGATGGTGAGGTTCTTTTTAAAACTTTTGCCAAAGTAAAGATTGTTGGTTCTTTTTACAGCTTCCAAAATGAAGTGTTTTTCCTAACTTGCAGGAATGAAAGGTTTGCTTTGTTGTTCTTTTTACCATGCAATAAAGAAAGATGATTTTTCTTTTAAAACACCAAAAAGGAAGGCATGAAGTTCATTTTATGCATCCAAATGAAATGATGAGGTTTATTTTAACTTGTGCAAAAAATGAGAGTGAGTTCTTTTTAACCAACTTTTGTTGAAAGAAAGTAGAAAAAGAGACTTAAACCCTCTAAACTAACTCCTTCCCCTGCACAAAAAAGATTAGAACCTGCACATAGTCAGTGATCAAATGTTAGTGTGGGCTTACACAAGCCTAAATTCTGATCTTGGTTAGAAATTTTACAATCCTGATCCTGAAATGCCCTGAAATTTGACTAAGTCTGAAATTTGGAAGATCTTCCAAAAACTAGATTTTGCATTATAGCTCCTAGAGGTCTGAAACCCCTCTCAAACATCCTGACAATATATATGGAATATAACTTAAAGTATAAGAAAGAGAAAAGAGAAGAGGAAATGTCACTTATACTTAAATTTTATATTCCATATATATTATGCCTCCCACAAGCCTAATTTTTGACTCTGTCATAAATTTTTGGCTCTGCCAACTCTATGCGCTAAGAAATGATGTCTATACGCTAAGAAAAAGAACCTACGCGCTATTATGTGCCCCCAATGCGCTAAGCTATTTTTCCGATGCGCTATTCTGGTTTTCTCTCGCCTTGAGACCTACAGGAAAATATTAGTGGAAGTCATGCGCTAAAGAAAGGACTTCACGCGCTAGAGTATAGACCCCACGCGCTAAACAGTAAGCGGGATGCACTAGACTGTTAACCAGATGCGCTACTCTATTTTTCTCCCACGTTGATACCTACAGGAAAATATTAGTGGAAGTCATGTGCTAAAGAAAGGACTTCACGTGCTAGAGTATAGACCCCACGTGCTAAACAGTAAGCGGGATGCGCTAGACTGTTAACCGGATGCGCCAGAGAATGTTTCCCACATGTTGATTCATGTTTCCCGTGGACCTGCAAAAGTGGTTAAATTCAAAAACCGATTTGATATATGGGGTCGAGCCCCACGGTGGGCGCCAGAAATGTATGCGGGAAAAGTGGGCTGATAAAACTCAATATGTGAAAATATTGCTAAATACTTGTCCACACACACACACAGGACTTCTTGATGCAAGCTATGTAGTAACAAAGTATTACTCAGCTTCCCAAGGTGGGTCCCATGGTTCTCTATCTTGCAATGTCCCTCAAACCAATTTTTTTTCTCTCAGATCATTGAGCAAAATGGTTTAGGGATGGCAAAAGCAAGAACGAGGGATGTTTTGATAGATTTTAGTATGATATGTGTTATAAGCTATGTATGATTCTAGAAATGCAATAAACTAGATGATAAGATGACAAGGTTAGTATGAGTACTATCTTAACATGATATATTTAGTCTATGATTGAGCTAAATGATAAAGAAAATATTCTAAACATGCATATTTAGACTAATTCCTGATTTAAAAGAGGCTAAAATGATGAGCATAATATGAGATATGAAAGCTTGAATGTATTTGAGCATAAGTATGATGCTACAAATTTGGAGGATTGATTTTTATGGAGGAATGAGAGCTCTATTTATAACAAGAATAGGGCAATCGATGGTCAAGATTGAATGGTTTAATCAAGGGTTAAGTTTGAAAGTTGGGGATCCATGTTTGTAATTGGCACCAATGAAATGGTGACAAGTGTCAACATAGGGTTGGGTTGAGAGAAGGGGTTGGAGACATTAAATGCCTGAGAAGACCTTATGGTTATCTAGAGGGTAAGGGTCAAGTCTAAGTTAGGATTACCCACTAGATTAAGAGTTAATCCAAGGATAAACCTTTGTGCAAATGATTAAGAGATAATCATGGTCAAAGCATTAAAGGCCTAATGAGACCCTTGGGTTGAGTAAAGGTTGAGTTAAAATAAATTCTTTAACCATGTAAGAGGGTTTGAGTTAACCATTAATGGTTATTGGAGACTTTGGGGGATTAAGTGGTTGAAAGTTGGAAGCCTTTAATGGTTATCAAAGACTTTGAGGAATTAAGTGGTTGAAGGTTGAAAGCCTTTAATGGTTATCAAAGACTTTGAGGGTTTGAGAAGTGACTTCCCTTTGTTTAGGGATGTGACAAAGTTTAGAGGAGGGGTTAGGTTAATTAGAAGCGATTAGAAGATTCTAGAAGGGATTAGAAAGGGGTTTGGGATTTTGTAAGTGGATGGAGGGATATTAGGATTTAATTGAATTAAAGTATTTATTCAATTTGGTTGTAATTTGGAGAAATTAAATAAATTAGATTTATTCAATTTTAGGATAACTATTTAATTAAATTTGAATTTAATTAAAAGTGGATAGGGGGGTTTTATTGAATAAAATGATTTATTCATTAAATGGGTATAGTGAATTTAATTTAAATAAATTGAGTAATTTACTTAATTAAATAGAGGAATGTGGGTTATTTAATTAAATTGGATTTAATTAAATAGAGAAATGAACATAAAATATTCATTTAGGAATATGGTCATTTTTATACGTCTACAAAGTCCATGGCCAAGGAAAAAGTCATGACAGTGATCAGAGGAACTTTGTCACACTTGTTGACATCAATTCTCAATAAAATTGAGGATGTTTATATATTTTTTTTGTACTCTTTTTGAAGGAGATATTCAATGCTCTAAGTTTCTAATATAATTGAGAGATATTATTCAATGTTGGAGGTCTCTAGGGCCAAAGATCAAAGAATTGAGCATTGCAGTTTAGTACATGCATATGCCATCCCAACCCTTATCATATTTTTGCTGCGCTCATGAATTATTGGTAAGTGAAATTCACTTTTTAGAAGAAAAAAATGTTGAAAGCAAGGAAATAATATAGAGTTTTAATGAGTTAAAGTATTATACTATTCCTCCCATTCATAATGACAATTCAAAGTTGAAGGCTTTTGATGAATGGAGGAAAGACTATAAAGACATCATAATTGTTGCCATTCAAAAGATAGTTTATGATTCCTGTTTATCAAGGATAGATGGGTGTTGTCTTTACCCTCGCGCGTGAATGATGTAATTTCATATTTAGGGGATTTTTCCAGGAAAAGATTAAATGTTTGCTATGAATTACAATGGATGAGTGAAATAATGGAGATTTCAGAAGGATGATTCACTATGTGATGTATTAAATATTGATGTAAGGCATATTTATTTGGGAATTAATTTTGGGGTTTTTAGATTTAGAGAATATTGGCCCTGTTATCTTAGGATAAGCACTGGTCTATATGTTGTTATGATATTTTAGATACCCATTATTTGAAAATCTCTGAATCTTTGATTTTAGTTTCAATTCCATATGTTATGTGTCCTTGTTTTGTTATTCACCAATAAGTTTAGCACATATTGGGAATGGGATGATGCACCTAGAAATTTTGTATATATGCATTGGTGAGGAGTTCTAAGAGTTATGTATTTAAAAGGGGTGTTTCTATAGTTGAGTCATCTTTGTGAACATCTTGTAGGTTTGCCTGCCTGGGTTTTGTAGAGCCTAAATTGTAGAAGAATTTCCTGTGTCCTTGGAATTCTTGTTAATTGGCCATTTAGCTTGGATTTGGTAAATGTAGTACAATTCTAAATCATTTCTACTCTGACTACTAAATGGAAAACACCAATAGACCTTATATCCCACTAGTCCACCTAATTTATTCTAGCTCTAGTTTTGAGACCCTAGATTCTATAGTTCTATATCTTCCTAAGGGAATCCATGCCATGTCATAAAAATTCTAGAGAAACCTCACTGCTAGGGTTACATTGAATATATTTCTCTATAGATTAATATATCATGTATCGTGGCCTCTATTCTCTTGGAGTCTTTTTCTTTTTTTCTTTCCCACCATTTGGTACATTGTTCTCCAACTACAAACATTTTGATTCCATCTATCTTTCTGTAATGTCAATGTCCTATTTTGTTCATTGAACAACTTGATTATTAACATTTCTTGATTGACATCATCATCCATTAGTAGACTAGAGTTCAATATGAAATTATTTCTTTTGTTAACTGAATCTAAGGATGGGCTACCCATATAAATCATAGATTTTATTGTGTGGTGATCTGAGAGCGCATAGGGGATAACCTTCACACTGCTATCAAAATTTATCCTTTTGAGCTGAAAAACATCCTTGTTTGGATATAATCTATCTATCTTGCTAAAGATCCTTTTGTTCCCTGCTAGAAGTTGCACTAACAAATCCAAATACCATTAACTTCATCTTTCTTACCAGCCACTAGATCAAACAACCTCAACTTGCTCAACATCCTGTTCTAGTATAATATCTCATCACCTTTCCAATAAAACTTGTTACCCCCTAACTTATCTAATGGTATCTCAACAATATTGGAGTCACCTCCTAGCAACCAAGGAATCTCATCCAACTATGTGACCAATCTCCTGAGCTCAATCCTCTCTCTGTGGTCATTAAAAGCATAAATAGATCCAATCCCCATTTTTATCTCCTTGATTTTTAGAACCACCCACACCAAGTTTCTCCACTTGTGGCTAATCAAGATGGAGAACCCCCTTTCCTTTTTCATGATTAATAGTAAAATTGCATCACTCTAAATAAACTTTGGATTGATGTCTAAGGTAAATTAGACAGCCTTGATCTCTTGCAATAAATACACATCCATATTCATATACAATCAATTATCTTGGAGTCTTCCTCCAGAAGTACTCCACACCCCTAACTCATCATTCCACCTCCCAGGCCCGCTTCAACAGTCTATCTAGAACACTCTAACTCTATCGACCTCTCGATTATATGTGCTAATAGGGGGAGTGATCTTCTCATCTAGCTTACAAGAAACTGAAACAAAGCTTATTGTACAAACTCATTGCTAGAGATATTCCCCCTCCAGCATCCATAACCTGCACATTTCTAGGGTTACAAAACGGGCTATCCAGAGTGTTTCCCATGGGCCTGGGAGGAATCACAACAACATCAAAGTCATTGATTTAAGATTTAATTCTCTTTTTAGTCTCCATGATATTTTTGAATTTTTCTAGGATAATATGTTGTGCATTCAAAGTCTTGGGCTTGGATTGTGTATCTAGGGGGTCATTATCCATCATCACTTTATTAGAGAAGTCATAAATAGGATTAGGGTCTACATTATATGCTTCTTTAACATTAACATGTAGAGCATCTAGTGTATAAATAATGGCCTTATTATGAGAAGAATTCATCTGCACAAAACTCTTTTTGGAAGACAAGCCCCCCTTTTGCAAAGAATTCTCCGAAGGATGTGGATTAGAGAGAGGCATGAAGTCTGGAGTTTTCAAAGGCCCCTTAGAGCCAAATCTACCAATTGTTTTCTCAGTTGGATTAGGGTGGTTTGGGTTAGCCAAAGGCTTAGCTTTCCTACCACTGAAGTCTTTTTTAACATAATTTTTCAGCAACTGGCAATTCTTGTGAATATGCCCATCTTTCTTGCATAAGAAACATGCATTAATCTCATCCAAATACTGAATATGGCATACAAAGGCCTCCTTGTGCAATTCAAACCTAATCTCTTTCAGAATATCTTAATTCCAGTTTTGATGGAGATGATTAACCTTGCATCCATATGAAGGAGAAGGGAAGATGTTTCATCCATTCTAACAATATTGCCAATAGAGTCTATGGATTTGCGAAACCATTTCCATAGAATCAATGAAATGTTCCTTATCGTAGCCCATCTAGGGCACGACAGGGCAAGTATTTCTTCATGAATAGCCTTGGGAGTCCATGTAATGGCTTTAAAACACCATTTTCCCACTGACCATAACTCTTTTTTAAGGAATTCTCTCTTGCTTTTAGCTTCTTTATAAATTATTATATATAATCCCTTTTGAACCATTCTACATAAAGTAAACCCACACATTTTGCAACCAATTATGCATGAAACTCCTAGAATGAAGCTTGCTAGACTCATGTACTGCCAAGAAAATGACAATATCCCTAAGCCTAATACTCTCTTCATTCAAAACTATGTTCATTTTAGAATTGGGCATAACAACAAGAGTGCCATTCGAAGATTCCTTACCTCTTCCACCTCAACATGGTTTCTCTCCATTTGTAAACGACTAGACTAGCAAGAATTGAGCACCATCGAGAATGACCAAGATTCCCACTACTACTTACAAGAAAGTTTTACTCTACTCCTCATCCACCATTGAAGAAACATTATGAAGAAAGTCAGAAACCCCATCTCCCATAAACTGCCTCCCATGCTCGACAAAAGAGGGCAATAAATGAAAAAAATATTGGCCACAGAAGATCGCCTCCACTCAGGCCTAGACTCATGTGAAGTTGGCCATCGCAAGATAGCCAGTTGTAGACCAAAATCTCTTATTTTTTGCAGATCAAATGCTTTCCCATCGGATCATTTATTTTTCACTCTCCTTTAAAAAAAATAATATTTTTCTTTTCTATTCCACATAGTCTTTGGTTCATTTTTTTTAGCAACATAAGTTTTTATTAAAAATTATAGAATCATATTTGAAAATAGAAATTGTACATTTTCCTCAAGAATATATAAACAAGTTTTTTGAAAACCCACCTTTTTTTTTTACTATCCTTTAAAATAAAATTAGAAAGTAAATATTATTTCCCTTGCCTACCCAGCATAACCTCGGATCACCAATTTTTCACAAAGCATAAATTTACTATTGGGTGACTTATTGGGAAAAAAATCATCCCTTACTTTCCCAAGTTAACTATTGGATTATTGATTGTCCATAGGTCTAAGTGAGGTGGAAAATTGTAAACACAACTTCTTAAAAATAAAAATAATGATTCGGTTTTAGAATAAAATAATGTTTCTCTTACCAACCTTTCTTAACAATTGGATGGCTTATTCAGAAAATACAACGTATGCTTACCTACCCAAGAAAATCAACACTAATTTTCTATGAGGTATAAGTTCAGCAACTTTTTGAAAATTGAAACCATTGATTCGGTTTTAAAATTAAATAATACTTCTCTCGCCTACCCTTCTTAACCATTGGATGACCTATTATCTCTACTTGCCAACTATCTACTCTAATAATTTTCATTTAATCATTGACCTATTTATTATGCTCCATCAATCTGTTTTCTCCAATTTGTTATCCTCCTCTCTCTCATCTTTTTCTAAATTATGATGTGCATTATTTTCTCCAGTTCTCAAATGACCTACAATATTTTGTTCTTCTGAATAGCTTTCTATAAACATCATAAAGGATGAGGGAAGTTTGTAGGTTATTAAATAACTCTTCAATTTTTGTGTTCTTTTTTCATTTTTTTGATTTTACAATCAAAGTTTGAATTTTCCTATACTTTAGCTTTATAATGACTCTTTTATTTAGTTTTTAGTCTAGCTTATTATGTGGCATTAGGTTACGATTTATGAGGGGTCATTTAGAGATCTTAAATATTGAATGAAAAACATATACAATAGAATTCAAAAGGTACTTTATCAATTCATAAATTCAAAAAAGTTGTTTACTATGAAATTTTTTGAATCATGATAATCCAAAGCAAAAAATATTGAATTTAAATTTAATATTCTTTACTAAGTCTAAACAAAAACAAGTGTTATTCGAATTTAAATTTAATACTTTATAACAGATCTAAACAAAAAAAAAATGTTATTTTTGAGAACAGAATTTTAGAAGGAAGAGAAAGCAATGGGTGTGTTCCTCGTTAGAATAAAAATGAAAAAGAAAAAAAGAGGATACACTAAATCTATAATGGCTCGGATTAATTAGAGACTGATTTACATAAGCGATCCTGGTGCAGTAAGCATTTATTTATTCCATCTTTTTATTATGTTTTTAGATACTTATGATTTACTTTTCTATAGATTCATTTTTAGTTACTCTACTTTTAATAAGGTCCGGAATTTTACATTTTTTTTCATGTGAATCTTGTTTGATTCATATTACGTTAAATCTCGTCCACCTATTTTGAATCCCGTCGATCTATTTGATCCTATAATTTTTCATTGGTTCATATTGTATTCCGTCCAGGAAAGTATCATGGTTCCTTCTCTTCCTCTTCCAGATCATGGAGCACGAAGTTTGTATTAAGGACATACACACCATTCATCATCTGCCCGGCCAAATCCTCCAGCGTTGCATTTATAATCTCAAAATGGGGATGTGATTTGTCTCCCATATGAAAAGCCAGCCTCCATCCAATTACATCCTGGATCTTTTATCAATCCAATGTCTTTCATTACTGATCTCAACTTTGCAACATCATCCCACCTACCAGCCCCAGCATAGATGTTTGAGAACAAGACGTAACACCCAATATTATAAGGTTCCATTTTTATAAGATGTTCTGTTATTCGTTCCCCTAGCTCTATATTGTTGTAAATTCACCATTAGGTTTAAGTGGCATCCCCTTGATAAACTCGTAAGCTTTCTCCAGCATGCCCACTTTGTCCAAGAAGATCAACCATGCATGCAGGCCCTCATCAGCTAACCCTGTATGACTACATGAAGATAGGACAGCAAAACAGTGTTATGGTCTGGCTTCATACCAGAATTTTGAATTTTCTTTAAAAGAGAAATGGCTTCCTCACCATGGTTGTGCATGTCGTAGCCGGCTACCATAGAAGTCCATTACACCAAATCTCTTTCAGGCATCTTGTCAAAAACTTGGTGCCCAACATTTAAATTCCCACATTTAACATATATATCTACAAGGGCACTTGAAACAAAATTTACAGAATCTAAACTGTCTTCCATCATAAATTTATGTATCTACTTGTCCTACTGCAGAGCTGCCAACTGGGCACAGGCTGGTAAAATGTTAGCATATGTAACTGAATCTGGTCTAACCCGAGCTCTGTGCATTTTGTGAAAAAACAGCAATCCATCCTCGCTATGATAATGCTTAGCATATCCTGCAATCATCACATCCATGAAACTATGATAATGCTTAGCATATCCTGCAATCATCACATCCATGAAACAATATTTTTACTGCATGGGAAACAAAAGGAATGCAAGAAGATCATGGTTCTCTACACTACTGGAAAGGGCTCAAAGGCAGGGAAAACTAATTGGAGGATGAAAAGGAAGGAGTGTTTGTTGTATCAAAGGTATTCTATCAACAACAAACTAAGTACCACAAAACAGGTTATCAACAGTTACATTTAGAGAATGCTGCGACTTCGATCAGCAAGGAGGATCCAGTAACACCCACATGATGATGCGTTGTTGGATGATGCTGCAGCTACTTTAGCCTCAATTACACGGATTATGGAGGTCTCAAGGAAACCCCAGGAACGCTGCAGGAAAATACTCTGTTGCAGATAACACAGTCTTCAGGTGGGGTAGGGACACAGACTGAGGAGGTCACAAGGAAGGCTCAAAGAACAAGCTAAGGGTTTACGGTTAAGGGTTTGTCTCTCATAACTAAGCTAGTGGCTGCCTGTTGAAAACTAGATTAATATTTCTTATCTGCAACTTAATATTATCTGCGACCTCCAGGGGCAGCAGCCGCTTCGGTTTATTTTTGGAGCCAAGAGGCCGTCCCCTGGGCTTCCTTGCGACCTCCATAGTTCGTCTAATTGAAGATAAATTAGCTGCAGCATCATCCAGCAAAGCATCACCCAATGTAAACATCCCTCCTCTTCAACCACGTTGGGGATGGAAACACGCATGCTTGTGTGGATGTGGTCAAAGAAGTTTAAACACCTTATGCATTTTCACCTCAGGTAAAACTTCTATTAGAAACAAATAAATTAGTGATTTTGAGCTTTGATTTCATTCGAGCTAGTCTTTGAGGC
Source organism: Cryptomeria japonica (assembly GCF_030272615.1). Lineage (NCBI taxonomy): Eukaryota > Viridiplantae > Streptophyta > Pinopsida > Cupressales > Cupressaceae > Cryptomeria > Cryptomeria japonica. Next base: position 239,324,147 of record NC_081411.1, read on the forward strand.
TATCAGCATTTTGTAGTGCTTTATTTATTGCAATTGGTTTATGTGTTTGAACTTTTTTGGAGGCAAGCCGCATAGCTTGATGCAACAACACATCAAGATTAGAAGGGGAAGGAGATAGAGTGACAAATATTACTTGGCTGCAACATTGGTTTACTATCCATCATGCACAACACGTAAATCCCAATTTCTTGACTATCAGTTTATTTTTCTTTGTTACCAGATTTATGGGTACATGGCTTGGCAAGGGACTGCTCAAACTGAGAGCTCCATGCCTATCTCTCTGAATGTGCTCAAATCGGGTGCAATGTATCTTAATCTTGTGGGAGAGTGTTGAAGCTGAGAATTTAATTTCTAGCTTTTTAAAAAATGGTTCGATAGAAAACCGCAAACCTGAAAAAAAATCAGTAGTGGTAACCATAAACATAAGGAAAAACATAATGAAAAGAGTGAAGTAGAAAGAGAGTTGGACACTCTTATGGATACTGTAATTGCCAAGATCATCTTGACACACACATCCTCATCAGTACCAAGTTAAGCCTAGCCCACTTATAGTAATGGACCCATCAGGTGGTGTGTGTTATGTTCAAGATGATAATCGCAAGTACAGGATCTACAGATTTATTCAATTCTCTTTTTGCTTCACCGTTTTCAGTATGTTCCTCCTCGAGTTCATGGTTTCCACTACTGCTTCCTTTTCAGATTTGTGGATTCCTATGCGACCATTTTTAGAAAGGCTAGACATCGAATTCTTAGCTTGAACACTCTCTTGACGAGATTTCTTGCTTCTCAAATCCTCTGAGCGACCAAATAAGTTGGATGACAAAATTTTTATAAAAGCAAGTCATGGAATTCATTTTTACAAATGTTTTTGTTGAATAAGAAAATCATTACATTACAAAACATATTTATATTAACTTATAGCTTTGTCTATTCATGTCCAGAAAGAAGAAGATGTGGAGAGAAGCTTGGAGTCATTTCCTTTCTATCCTGTTAGAGGAGGCAAGAAAGATGGTAGAGATGGTTTTTATAGAACCAAAAAATAACATTTAGTTTCTGTATCAGGTTCTTAAAAGAAGAGCAATAATAATTGCTATTGAATAGTGATCATTGGCTTAATTTAAATTAGGGATTAAATGTTACCATGGATGTTAAGTAATGAATAAGTGTATAACAATTGCTATTGAGTAGTGATCATTGTCTTATTTTAAATTAGGGATGAAATGTTACCATGGATGTTACGTAATGAATTAGTTTTAAAGTGGGGAACAAGTTTTATCATATCCTTGACAGACCAAGGAAAACCTTCATTTATTGATAAATTTATATCTAATGTGATTTATGTAATTGGGATGGATTTTTGATGTAATATTAAAAATTAATATAATTCAGTGGTTCTATCCACTTTTATCAAAAAAGAAAAATAAATAAATAAATAAATTACTACCATAATTTAACTAATGTCATTGATTTTCATTGGGGATAGTAAAATGTGCTTCCACTTCATTTGGAAGTGATAATCTTTATGGTGGTTTAAAAAACATCATCAAATAATAAAATCAAAATTCTTTTTATCTTAAAATTCTTATACAGAGTGTGATTCATTTGTCCTTGTAATTTTTTAAATTTTGTTTACTACTTTATATTAGTAGATTTTTCTGTAAGAACTTTTGATATTCCTTTCTTACATCCATTCATATTTAACCAAAAATTCTTTTTCAAATGATTTTGAAATCATCCATCTGCACCCTGGACAAATATAATGACATAATGTTACAGAAGATTTTTCAGCACATAGTTGAATTATCATTTTGTGGTTTATTTTCAAATGTGACCACAGGTTGCATTTTAAACAAGGAAATTTTTTTTCCCAAAATTTCTCATACAACTAAACCTTGCTCTACAAAATTGCTTTAACTCACCAAACATCATTGTTGAAAATATAAAAAGAAATATTCTAAAATAGTTAGAATGATATGCAGTGTTGTTCTAAGTATCATGTCAAAAAGATTGAAGGGGACAATAATATCTGGTTTTGTCTCTTATTATGAGTAGCAAAAAGAATTTGGTAGAAGCAGAAAAACTGTTAAAACAATACATAAGAATGTCTATAACAATCAATCACAGATATGTTATTCAAGACTCCCATGATTGTCTGAACATTGAGAAATTTTCAAAACGATGCCTTCAAATTATCCTAGACTTCGGAAAATCAGGTAAACTTGAGGTAAGCTCGATATCTTGTGTATTGTCTACTGAGTGATGTAAAATATTCTTCCAGAAAATCGGATTGAGTTACAAGAATGAGAATGTGGATATGGCATTAATTCATTTCATTACAAAGAGAGATGAGTTAAAATTTGAGAACTAGTTATGGCAGACAAAATGAAGGGCTGGCTTTTTTCTATATTTTTGAATTTTTGTGAAATTGTGTGGTAATATGTTTATAAAAATATCCGACATCATAGAATTTTAACAATCTGCAAGAATGCCAGTTCAGTCAATGGTTTTAATGTCTATCAGCTTTATGTTCTCTATTGCAAGACACTTATGTTCATTTGATTTCTGTACACGGCTTTCACACTGCACTATATACTATATTATTTAAGAAAAACACCCCTTTTCTAATTATTTTTTTTGGACTCAGCTCGATGCAAAAACACCCCGTTTATATTATTTTTGGACTCAGCTCGGTGCAAAGACCTCAATTTCATTTTTGGAACCATAATCAAGAACATCAAAATCCCCCAGAGATATTACAACTACGTGTCTCCATACCCTTCCATATCCTCCTGAACCAATTCCATTACTTCAAAAAAAAAATTATTTGTAGCCTCCTTTATATTAGGGAAAGAAAACCATGTTGCGCCTTTCAGTTTCGGGCTCCCTGTGATGCTATTAACAGTAAATTTCATACGAGGTTGGAAAAAGGAGTGTTCTATTAACAGTAAATTCAATTACTACATTTTTTTTCTCCTTAAACTTTAAGTAAGAATGCCTGTAAACCCATAGAGTTTCTAAGTTTCAAAAGTTAGATTTACACAAATTGCCCACAGGACCTTGATATTTTCAACTGCTACTACTACCGACTAGCCTACTGCATTAGTCTGCTAGCCTACTGCATTAATCTTCTTCTAATAAACTTCCTGCCTACTGCATTAATCTTCTTCTAATAAACTTCCTGCCTACTGCATTACATGTACATGTCTATGTCATTATTGATTGTTTTAAAACATTGTATTGGTACACTTTGATCCATAACTTATCATTCAAATCCCCAAGTATGGTAATCATATAATATTGTTGACTAAATCGGTAGGTAGTACAAATATATGGTCGCCATAGTAGTTTATTTTGAATCATTTTTATGTATAATTTTATATTTTGAAGTTTATAAAAAGAATTATATTGTAATTAACTTAACCCTGTTAGTATTATAACTATTAATAATAATTTAACATTAAAACTAACTCTAATTAACTTTAACATTAGCTCATTCATATTTTCTTTCACTCTGTATGTTTGTTTCCTAAATATACAAATTCATATAAAAGGCATTAAATAAATAATAATAATAGTTTATTTAAAACAAAACATTATAATTATTAACTATTCAACTTATTTTCATATAGATTATTGTTTTTATAAGAATATTTTAAAGAGTTCAAATATAATTGCCAATATACATTTCTGTGAAATAAATACATGTGACTATTTTCGTTTCCATTTTAATCATGACTTTTTTAATATAGGTGGATTTTTTTTTCATATTGTCCAAATGCAACTTTACAAGATGTAAAAGATTATTAATATTCTTATGTATCCACTAAGGTTTATTGCTGAAAATGTGTAGAGTAGACTAATATTAATCACAATATTAAACCAGATTGAATTGGGACCTGTTGGTGTAAATAATTATTCATCATGGATATTATTACACTTTACTTAAGTTTACTTAGGATAATGCATTTCATAGTAGTTTGGATATGAGACACTTGGGTGTTTGTGCCACATTGGGATAGTGTGTGTAGGAGAAATTCCACCTTTTATGGTGTTGACCTTGTTATTACACTATCATATCCACTTATAGTGGAGTGATAATTCCACCTTCGGTGGGTGATCCACCTCATGTGGAATATTATATTATTTCTCCTACCTACCCACACCTATTTCCTACCTACCCTTGTTTCTTATTGAGCCACATGTCATGTTTGTGAGCACTCATGTGGACTATTATATTGTTTCTCCTACCTACCCACACCTATTTCCTACCTACCCTTGTTTCTTATTGAGCCACATGTCATGTTTGTGTGCTCACATATCCCTAGCCTTGCCTATATAAGCAGGCTCATCTACATTTTATGTAACTATTGAATCATATTATTGATCATTTTCTATTGATGAGAATACAGTTTATTCTTGTCCTATATTGTGTCTCTATTTTGTACATTTCATTGAGCTCTTGATCTTGGCAAAATCCAACATGGTATCAGAGCCATTGGGGCTTCATTGATTCGTCTTGAAGAGGCATTATTGTGATGTCAAGAGGCAGATCTAAGGAGCAGCATCTTTTGGAGGCATCTTAGACCAGATCCGACCCCACCATTGCGTCCAGAAGGCCGTTTCCATGAATTTTGGTTATAAAGTCAGCCTATTTTGGTGAGAAAATTTTTTTTCTCCAATTTTGCTTGTATCGTATGGATTTTCAATTTTTTTATATAATTTTCGAAAAAAAAAAAAAAAAAAAATTTCTCTCTGAAAATTTTCAAAAAATCAAAAAAATCGAAAAAAAAAAATTGGAAAAATCATCAAAAAAAAAGAGAAAAATCAGAAAAAAAAAAAAAAAAAAAAGAGGGCTTTTTGGGGGGTTCGCAGACCCCCCCCCCCATGACTCGCAGGAAGCAGATTGCAGGTCGCAGGTGTACCTCTGTCTGCGCGCACATACCTGTCTGCTCCTCCCGCCGTCCGATCCCATCTGCGCCTCGTTCTGCCCACCGGTACTCGCCGCGTCCTCCCGGCTCCACCCGACGCCGCCGTCAGCGCCCTCAACCTCCACCGCCGGCTCTCAGCTCTGCCAGTTCCTCCACCACGCGGACACCAAACCAGCGAATCCACACCCGCCACGTGGCAGGAGGCCACTGGCCCATGGACACATAACACTGACACGCAGGCCATCCGTACTTTTGTACAATGCAATGTAGACTTCCGTACACCCAGTCATCTACCAAATCAGCCTGTATAGTCAGCAAATCCGTACAGTATGGACTACATAGTCAGCTGCACAGTCACCTGCCTCGTCATGTGTCCGTACAGTACAGATGCCTAGTCAGCAAAGGGCAAAGTTTTTGTGACGATCATACGGCCGTCAAATTTAACATAGTGAATTTTTGACGTCAGCGCCACATCAGCAGGGTTTGAAAATTTTTGGACCCCCCTCTCATTTGCATTTTTGATTTTGCAGTTCAACTTCAAATGGCCATAACTTGCTCATTTTTGCTCCTTTTTTCGAACAATTTTTTTTGAAATGGGCTAGAATTTCATGCTCTCCGCAGTGGTGAAGAAATTTTTTGATTTTGATGCATGGATTTTTCAGAAAATGCAGCTTTTGGTGACTGTACCTGAGTAATCCCAGTTTTTGCAACTTCAGAGGCTTCGTTTGGGGTCATACGACCTCCTTTTAAGGTGCCATTTTTTTTGAAAGTGCGTATTTTTTTGTCTAATTTCACATGATGCTATCAAATTGATGCCATTGTAAGTATACATTGTACTTTCAGATTTTGGCCATTTTTGGCTCTTTTGGTACTTGTATATTTGCTTGAATCTCAGTTAGATTCATTGCACTATTGATTGAAGTCTCTTGTATCTCATTTGAGAAGTTGTAAAATTTGCATCATAAGTCCACTTTGCCTTGTTTTGCAAGTGGCTCATTGTAATCGCACTAAGTATAAAGTGCCAAAATCAGCACTTTAGGGGGGGTACTTTGATTGAGTGAATTTGGGGGGGGTGTCTCTTGTGCTTTTGTGCTCTTGTGTTCCTTCCTTTTTTCTGCTATGGGTTCTTCTAAGTTTCCTCTCTTAACTTCACATAACTATGCTACTTGGAAAATTGATGCATGGAGTAAACTTATGGAAAAAGGACTCACTCATTACATTGATGGAACTATTGTTGCTCCAGCTGATCCTAAGGCTGATCCAGTTGGTCACTTAGATTGGCTCACTAAAAATATCATGGCAATTGGTACCTTAAGAAAGTATGTATCAAAGGATCTCATTTTTCATATTGAGAAATGTACTCTAATCAAGGATGCTTGGCAAAAGTTTCAAGACTTGTATGGTCAAGTTGATGAGATTAGGGGATATCAAATTGATAGTGATCTCACCATGTTAGATCCCAAGAACTTTGATACTATACAAGATTATGTCACTAAGGCAAATGAGTTGAGGGCACAACTCAAAGATTGTGGCATTGATAAGAAGGATACTCAATTGATATTCAACTTGATAGGAAAGCTTCCACAAGAATATGCAGCATTTGTTTCTAGTTTCCAAACCCATAGGATGACAATGGGTTCAAGCTACAAAATGCCTACATTTGATGCTTTCAATGAAATGTTGATGATGGAACAAACTAAGTTGATAAGCATGGGCATTCTTAAGGCTTCTAAGTCTCAAGCATTAGTGGCAAATCAAGGGAACAAAGGAAATCAAGGAAAGGACAACTCAAACAAGAGGAAATGGCAATCAAAGCCTAAGGACAAAGCACCATCTTCTCCAAAACAAGGAGATTCATCCTCTTCCAAGAGAGATAATTCACCAAAGAGGGAGAGACCTACTTGTGCTTATTGTAAAAAGATTGGTCATGAGGAGCATCATTGCCATTCTAAGAAGATTGATGAGCTCACACATATCATCAAAAAGCATAACATTGATTTGCCTAAAGTCTACAAGAAGGATGATTCATAAACTTCAACTTCCTCACATTCAAAAGGAAAAGGGAAAGCATTCATGGCTTCTACAAGTGGAAAGACTCACTCTTTTGGAACAAGAAAAGGCAAAGCTCTATGTGCTACTATCAGTCATGATTCAGAGAGATGGCTTCTAGATTCAAGGGCTTCTCATCATATGGCATCTTCGCAGTCTATGTTCTCTACATTTGAGCCTTGCACCATGCCACAGATTTTGATGGGCAATCATACATACATGGATGTGATTGGGAAAGGATCTATTGACATTGGGGATAACTCCTTCAATGAGGTGTTGTGTGTACCCCACTTGACAAACAATCTCCTTTCTATCTATCAAATCACACATGGCGCAACTAAGAGAGTTGTGGAGTTCACACCTGACTCAGTTTTCATTAGAGACATGGAGACTAGAGCTATCATTGCGACTGGGGTGGTTGATCATGCATCTCGGTTATACTCCTTTTCAGATTTTGTTGATGATGATGATTTCACATTTGATGATTCTACACATGATGATCACACTTATTGTGATGGTTCAGACTTTGAGGAGAACTTTGGACACTTGAACATGGGGATTCTCACATGTGACCCCATTCTTGAGTCTTGTATTTCATCTCCTCATATTGATATCACATCACCTATTGCACCTGATGATGTAGATAGTGCGACAGTTTTGCCTTAATGTGATTCAGTGCAGCAGGATATTCATTGTCTTCAAGCTTCAGATTCATGGGATGATTACTTGACAGATATTGCAGGTTTGTTTGTGGAATCCTACATTGCAGATTTGGGAGCCATCATTGATTACATTCATCTTCTCTTTGATGAAGATGATCCTTCTTCGATTGTTGCGAGGGAACACTCTGACCCTCTTGTTCATTCTCTACATGATCATTCTTTTAAGGTTGAAATGATTGTGGATACTTATGTACAGTAGTTCAAGGAGGTCTCTTTATTTTTTGAGGAGACATGTGAGTCTTTGGGACATGTTCTACATCCATCTCCACTAGATCTTGGAGTGCCTTTTTCAGCAGTGTGGCACAGTTTACCACCTTTGGAGGGGGTATCTTTTAGCGTTGACATGGGGACACTTGAGCAGTTTTCAGAGATTCCATTCATCATGAGTTTTCTTCATACATCTTCCCTTCATGATTGGGGAGACTTCATGGATACACCTTTGGTTTTGTTTCTTCCTAAGGGGAGGAATGTTGTTCGATGTTCGTGGAGTAGTTTCTTCATACATTGAGCTTCTTCCATTAGTATAGATTCTCCATTGAGGGGGGGTCACAGTTTGACTTCTCTTCTTCTCTCATATGGGGGGGACTTTTTCGTCACATGGGGTTTTGTTCCTCACATTCTTCTATGAGAGTTCTCTTGTATAGCTTTCATCTCTCTTTTGGGGGAGGGTTTTTTCCCATTGGGTTTTTCTCTCTTTCCCCACCTTGTGAGAGTTTCTATTGCATTGGTTTGCATGCATTTGCATATATACATGGGTACCTAACAAGGCCTAGTAGTCGGGACCCATCTTGCATTGCTTAGTTGCATTGTAGACTTAAGTGCATTCCCCTAAGTTGCACTTAAGGGGGGGTGTTGGTGTAAATAATTACTCATCATGGATATTATTACACTTTACTTAAGTTTACTTAGGATAATGCATTTCATAGTAGTTTGGATATGAGACACTTGGGTGTTTGTGCCACATTGGGATAGTGTGTGTAGGAGAAATTCCACCTTTTATGGTGTTGATCTTGTTATTACACTATCATATCCACTTATAGTGGATATGATAATTCCACCTCCGGTGGGTGATCCACCTCATGTGGAATATTATATTATTTCTCCTACCTACCCACACCTATTTCCTACCTAGCCTTGTTTCTTATTGAGCCACATGTCATGTTTGTGAGCACTCATGTGGACTATTATATTGTTTCTCCTACCTACCCACACCTATTTCCTACCTACCCTTGTTTCTTATTGAGCCACATGTCATGTTTGTGTGCTCACATATCCCTAGCCTTGCCTATATAAGTAGGCTCATCTACATTGTATGTAAGTAGGCTCATAAACCAAATAAATAATAAATTAAAATCTCGACATCTCTCCGCTTTTATATATATAATTCAATATATATAAGCTAGTAAATAAATATCAATATTTTGTATAAGATATCAAGATGTAAAAATATATAACTATTATTTATTTATTTATAAATACATATGTGTATATATATGTATGTAGAGATATATAGCTGATTAGATTAATGTTAGTAAACTAGAGCATTGAAATAGTCATCATGTTATGACCTAGTCTACCTAGAGAAAGTATTAGATTTACTTGACTATGTCTATTATATTTTTCTATATTCAACTATGTCTTATGGAATCATTGAACATAAGTTATGGACAAACATTTTTTATTCATTTTTTAGTAAGGATATTAATTATTGAGTTTGAAATAGCAAAAAATAAATAAAAATTGAAATTTTAGTGATCATTGATATTACCTATTGAATTTACTTGGACAAAAGTAGTAGAATTTACCTATTAATGAATTCTTGAATGTGAAATAACACTTATTGATAACCAACTTGAGATGGAGCTATGTGAACATATGACACACATCTCCTATTTTCAGAATATGTAATTGATTATCAAAACTTTTGTCAAAGTAATACAAAATCAATACTTGTATTATTAACTCATAATGTCTTATTAATTTTAACTTAGTTATATTATGTCATACCATGCTAGAGGTGGCATAGAGTTGCATGATATATTGTTTTTAATTAGACACAATACTAGTTATTAGATGGAATGGTTTTCTTGATTATTCCTTTAAATTGCACCCCTCTTGAAGAGTGGGGCCATTTTCAGATAGGTGTGTGATAGACAAATGGTTTGTGGTTGGAGAAAATTTCTTCGATAATTCTTGCAACAAAGAAACTAGTGTGATTGTTCTTGGAGAAAAGTTCTTGTTCTTGGAGAAAAGTTCTTGCAATTGAAGAATTCAAATATTTGGATACTCAATGAAACTAGTGTATTAAATTACATAATACATGTATTAATGATACTTTTGTAAATTTGTATGTAGCTAACCCTTATATGGATGGAATATTGTACAACATATGTTTTTATAAGAAATGATTGATCAATGTTATTTTTAAAATAAAACTATTCTTATAATCTCTTCGAGTGGTAAATTCAAGTAATTTATAAGAAATTATTGAATACATGTTAAATTGCAATAATTGAATGAATATTATAAATTAGTTAGATTTTATAATTATCTCCTTAAGAGTCATAATTTACCTCTAATTAAAAAAAAAAATGTTTTGCTAGAGATTTTAATATGAACTATAAGAGGATGAACATAGTTTTATCTTCAAGAGGATGAACATAGTTTTATCTTCAACATTCTATGTTGATTATTATTTTTTGTTATAAGAAACTACATTAAAGGAGGTGGCTACATGGTCTCTCTTCTTTATATCCTACACGAGAGTTTTTTCTCATATGAGGATTTCTCCTTCTCATTTTTTTGTGGGTTGTCTAGAGCTTCTCTCCTCAACCCGTCTTGATGGATTTTTGTCCTACATGTTTAATTTATTATTAAGGTGTACTTATCTTATTATCCTATACATTATTCATGTATATCCAATACTTTTGTAAAGTCTCCTCCATGCGCATATTTATGATACTCATTTTATTCTCCTAAACCAATTTGAGCATAAAATGATTGTGTCTCTTTTCTTTTTTCTTTTCACTTCTTTGGATAAGAGTAATAAAGACTCTAGGAAGAATCCAAAATTCTCCATTCTACATGAATGGTTTTTTTTTTTTGTGATGGGATATGTTAAAGATTTTTTATCCAAATTCAATTCCAGGAAGGTGTTAAAGGAAAAGAAAGAAACAAATCCCCATAATGACATATTATTGAAATATGAGTACACACATTGAGGGAAAGTGAGGATGAGGATTATGAGGAAGAGTGGGAGGAAATGGATTATGATGATGAAAATATGCAAGAATTTTCCTCCGCCATCCCAAAGGATTATAAAAGTGAGAAGATAAATTCTACCAAAAAGAAGACATGAGCCCAAATTTCTTGAATTGGTGGCTCACATACTAGAAAAGAACATGTTGTCAATAATGAAAAATAAACTACTAAACAAATATTTAAGATGAAAATAGGGAATGGGTAGAAGGACATTTCCAAAGGTAAGGAGAAGTTGGGTGAGCATTTAGTTGATAAAACTTCAAATATTGGAAATTTAAGAAAGGGGTGAGACACTACTCATATGGGCCTCTCAGAGGATTTATCTTATCTTCATACTAATATGATATTTTTAAAGGGGTTGAAAGGAAATTTAAATTGTCTAAATGGTTATTTCTAGACTTTAATAAAATCAATATAAATCTTAGCACCTTACCCTAAAAAATGGAGCGTAATGTTGGAGGGATGGAGCATAATGTTTTGAAATCTAAGCATGATTAGAGGATGAAATGTCTTGAGGATAAATTGCAAGAGGTTAACCAAAAACCTAGAAGCAACTTGTAAAATTAGCTACTAATCAATACAAAATAGTGTTGAAGGCATTAGGATCAAGACCAAGAACTTGAAGGATCTAAGAAACGATCATTTTGTGGACACTCTCAAGATTGATATTTGAGATGAGGACCAACATCCAAAGGAAAAGGAAATATATGTGGCCTAAAAAGTTGAGAAAGGGATCTACTGCATGCACAAGGAAAAGTATATATAAATCATTCCAAGAGGAGAAGAAGGATTTGTTGGACCACTAATATTTAAAATAAGTTATTCTAGTAGGAACTTGAAGTTGCTCAGTTGTGTAAGAAAAAGTGCTAGTCGTTTTCATGTTTTTTAATGGTTGGTTGTTTGTTGTCTATTCTTTTCCTTTTGAAAATGTTTTATAAATAAGGTACCTTCAAAACCTATTTTATCATATAATAAAAAACATGACCTTGTACTTGCAATTCCAAGACTTCTTAAAAGAAAATGAAAAATGTGGGTTATAAATTTCAAACATTTTAAATTTAATGAGTACTTTTTCTAAAATAGAATATCTACATTTTTAAAATATAAACGGTTTATTATTTTAAAGTGGGCACCTGTTACATAAATAGAATGGATGCTTATTTCTAAATAGGTAGAAATTTCTAATCTATCCATTATTTATCTATTTTTTGTATGACATATTATTACTACATATCAATACCTTTCTTTTTAATATGTACAAATTGAAAAAAATAATTTCTTCTCTTTCTTTTTAGGCGTCTTTAACAATCTCCTAAAAATCCATATTATATCAAAGTTTTAAAAAGATTAAATTATATGAAATTTTTTCAAGTAGAATAAAGTGAGACCTATTTTCAAGAGGAACAAAGAAAGAAAATTTTAGGGAAGTACTCATATCTACCTATACTTCAAAATGTATTAAAAAAGGATCTACTTATATTTGTACTTCAATAATTATAGGGTCATAACGTATGAACAAAAAATGGAAGCTTGTGACACCTAAAAAAATTGAAGCACATTGAGAATAAGAAAAATGGCAAGGAGATAGAAAAGAAAATATTAAAAAAAATGAAAATTGAAGCATCCAATCCAAGGACTATCAAAGAGAAGAGAATACAAGAGACCAATGTAGAAAAAAGAGAATGCAGATTATGAAAATGTAAAAATGATGAATATGGAAGAGTTCAACAATATGAAAATTCATGCACATCTTCAAATCTAGATTATGATGATATTGATATTAATTATTTACATAAAAGTTGGATATATCAATAATAAACTCAATTTTATTATTGAAAACATCAAATTAGAAAATAAAAACAAAAGTATGAGTGAAAATAAAAATAATTTTTAACAAATAAAAGAAATGTACTGGATAATATTTCTCATAAAAAATTTTGGAGACAAATAAAAATCCATCCAAATAGATTATATAAACATTTGTTTATAGGAAAAATATAGAATCTTAACTCATAACGTAATTTATTGAAAAGTAATAAAAAAATAGTCATTTTGTAGAGGCTTAGAGGTATCTATAGGCTTGATGGAAGGAAGTTGCAACACATTAGCATGTTTATATATACTAACAAAATTAATCGTTTTTTCTTTACCTCATTGCTTACAATGAATCAAAACAGTCAAAGTAATTTTAAGTCAAATAATATTTTAAAAATTCCAAATAAAAGCCTTAGCCAATTGTTGAAAAGATGTGATGGAATAAGGAGAGACGACAATACCATTGCAAAGCTTTATCTCTAAAGGTTTGAAAGTAAATAATTTTTCCATGAGTCTTTGATCTTGAGAGAAATCAACACGCAAGGCTTGAAATATATTCATATGAGTAAAGGTATCACCTTTTATATTGTGTAACTCTAATTTAGGGATCTTGATACTCTTAGAAACAACCACACAGACAATCTCATTGGATAGTGGACTTGCTACATCATATGTGGAAATATTGAACTTTAGTTGGGTTAAAGAGGCCAATTGTTATTACAAGTATGAAATACTTTGAGCTCTTTTATTAACAGTGGCTTCGATGGATGGATTGGAATTAGACATATTGGATTATGATGGAGGAGTAATGTTATTGTAGGTAGTTGGAGGTTGAGAATAAGGAGTGAGAACAATATGATATGCTGGTATAGGAGTTGGTTTGAAACAACTGGAAGACTCACAGAAGAAGGTATGTGAGAGTATGAATTAATAGGATTGCCCCCATGACTAATAGGTGTAGGATTAACATTTTTTGTAGAGGTAGTCATGATAGGTATGCACATTGGGCAAGGATGTAATCATAGGAATGGAATTCTCTACTATTCTCTTCAAATGTTCATTCAAGGAGATTGCCTCACTATTCGAGTGTTCTTGGTCACTGAATTCTTGGAGATTGTCCAATTTTCAATATCAAGCTTCCCGAATTGAGCACTAGTAACCCTAATTAGTAAGTTGTCATCTTCATAATGAGAAGCATGAGGTGACTGGAGTTTAGGATATTAGGTATGTCTTATTTTGGATTAGAGGAAGTACCAAATCTCACATGGAATAGGTTAATAAACTCAACATCCATGTCCTTAGTGTTTCAAATTTAGGAAGCCTTAAGTTTATAAATTATTCTCAGTAAGGGTAACAAAACTGATGCACAAAGAAGGAAATATTGAATGCAAAGATTAGAAATAACAAAAAATTTCATAATGCAAGTTATATGTATTATTGAACAATGTAATTTTTTTGTAAAATGACTAAATAACCATTGAATTAAGAAATATGAATAATGAATTTGAACACAAGATTCTTCTAAAGTTGTTAATGATATGTAATAAAAATCAGATCTAAGTATATATAGTGAAAATTATGTAACCTATAAATCAATTTTAACAAAATACCTCTATTAAGTGAAAACAAGATAAATGTCCCACTAGAAGTGCCAAATGTACGATGATAGAATTGGAAAACCTTAAATATGAACCCTAAACAAGCCTAACCATAATAAAAAGATTCATAGCTATCTAATCATCATATCAATGTAGCTCTTCCCTATGATATTCGAAACTAAAACAAGTAAAAAAATTCAACTATGTATTCAAAGGATGCTTGACTCCATCACTCTCCTATCTACCAAGATCTTAAATTAATTACTTTAATGCTCTCATATGTTTAGCATTTTTACACAAGAGGCTATTGGGAATGAAGTTGGTTGTTTGATGAGAATGATTGAAGATTGGTATGGCTCTCAAATGATCAAGTATGAAAAAATCTCTCAAAGAAGCATATTGAAGATAGGATGATTTGTGAATTTTGGATAAGTGTAATTCATTGCCTATTAGCATTAGGGTTTCACGTTCAAAATTATCGTTAGTTTTTGTTGGTATTAGTAGAATTGGGAAAATGCCTAGGAAAATAGGGAGTTCTTCTCTGGGTGGGAAGAAAAGTGAAATGAGTAGGGCCACACAAAACCCTCCTATAATTGAAATTGAGGATAGCAAGTCTAAGAGGGAAGAGGTGGCTTCCAAACCAAAAAGGAGAAAAACCACTGAGAGGGGTGAAATATCATCGCTACAAGGAAAAGAACCAGAAGAGAAGAAGGATAGGATTCCTAGGAAGAAGAGCTAACCAAAAGTTTTAGAAGCTATTTTATCTAAGGGAAACTAGGTCCCAGAAGAAAGATTAGAAGAACACATAGAGGCACTTCAAGTTTTTGTTGAAGCATCTGTGGTTGCTCATATCAAAACCAAAGAAGAAGAGGAGCCTCCATTGTATCAAGACCTCTTGGATGTACTTTCTAGATAAACCAGAAGTATTAAGGATAGTGATAGTGTACTTGATGAATGTTTTCACTTATGTGATGCTACTATTCTTGAGAGGGGGTGGAATTGTTTTCAATATTTTTGTAACAATAGGGATGAACCAATTCCTAGATCCAATAGATGGCGATTAGCTATGAAAAAGTTGATTGTTCCTGATCTATTTCTTGAGTTTATGTAGTAGATGTTATGGACATAGAAGCTTCACTTGGAAGGGTAGAAGAAGGGTTCTCTTCTCCCTAAGTCCACAAGATATTTTGATCTTGCAGTTGAAGATAAAGTTTTGGATAGATTGCAAACTATTTGGTGAGTATATTTGTTTTGAGGTTTGGGAATAAAAGGAATTTTGACCTGCAAGGATTTACAGTATGGCTTAGAGATAAAATCAAAAGAGGGCCTTTTAGCCATAATTTGGAATTACACGAGGATGTGATAAGAAATTGCCTCAGCACGGAGCAGGCCCACCAAAGAAGGAAAAAATGTAGAATCTTGGCAAGGATTGAAGATGATACAAAGGCAAAGTTCTCTAATTTTCAAGGTTTTTTCTCTAGGGAAAAGGGGCTTGTTATGAGAATCGAAAAGATGTTTGAGAACTTTGAGGTTATTGTTGCTATAACTTGCAACATTTAGGAGGACATGGCTCATGAAGAAACAAAGAAGCATGCCCCAAAAGATGTACGACAAGAGGAAGCCGCAAGAAGCTAGGGAGGCACCGATGTCATGGAGCAGGAGGTTGAATTGGCCATTGCCTCACCCCCTAGAAATGTGCAAGTTATTGAGGAACTGCAAAGTAGGAAGACTTTTGGTCAACCTTTTCCATTGGAAGAATGTGAAGATGAGCAATCAATTACTGCTCATGTTATGATGTCAGATGATAATTTTATGAAAACACCTGAATTTAAAGCTCTTTGGTTGCAAGTGGATGGTCCCTCGGAAGGTGTTCCTAAAATTCAGTCTTTGAATAACTTGAATTTAGATCATGTGACCCCACAAGAAGTAAGAGAAATGGTTAAAGAGAGTGGGATGTTGTTAATACTGAGCTAGGATTTGGAAACTACATTCTTGTTAGATTAAATCAGGCAGTAGCCAGATCCTATGTTCACAACTAAATTAGAAAATGATGGAGGACAAAGTGGGTCAAGATATCACCCTACTCTCAAAGCATTGGTCCAATGGATAAGAGCCCCAAGTATAAATAATCCGAGAGTCTTGATTGGAGTTGAAGAAAGAAAAGGGGATGGCACTATCATAAGAATGTTAAAGGATACATCTATTGTTGATGTAGCAACTTTGACAATGCATTCAACTCTATTTTCTTTTGATATAGTGTAAGTACAGGAGAAGGAGAAGGTGGTGCTATTATAGAAAAAAAATAGAAAGACACCAGCCTTATCAAAAAATGTTTATGGAACTTTCTCAGTTGAGGAAACAATTGCGAAGGCGAGCACTTGCACCTCCTCCTATGGTCATGATCCAACAAGGAGAGTCCTCACAAGCAATGGAGGAGATTGATTCTTTAAATAAGGAAAATAGTGATCTCAAACAACAATTGCAGGCCAAAGATTAGCAGGTCTTGAGAGTGGAGTCGATGCCCAAGGACAAAATCATGATAGTGATTAGAGGAACTTTGTCACACTTGTTGAGGTCAATTTTGAATAAAATTGAGGATGTTTATAATTTTTTTGTATTCTTTTTGAAGGGGCTATTCAATTCTCTAAGTTTCTAATGTCATTGAGAGATATTTTTGAACGCTAGAGGTCTCTGGGGCCAAATATAAAAAATTTGAGCATTGCAATTTAGTACATGCATAAGCCACCCCAACCATTATCAGATTTTTGTTGCGCTCATGAATTATTGGTAAGTGAAATTCACTTTTTAGAAGAAAAAGATCCTGAAATCAAAGAAATAATATATAGTGTTAATGAGTTAAAGTATTGAACTATTCCTCCCATTCATAGTGATAATTCAAAGTTGAAGGCTTTTGATGAAAGGAGGAAAGAGTGTGAAGACATCATCAATGTTGCCATTCAAAAGATAGTTGATAAGGATTATATCAATGAGCCAATATATTATCCAGCTATTAATAAATTGATTGCAACTGACACAACTTATTCAAAGTATGTTATAGGCATTAGAGCTATTATTGATGCTAAGTGCAAAGAGGCCCCTAACTATGTGCAATTGATCAAGTAAGTTGAGTGGCCAACTGGCTTTGCAATTCACAGTTGGCATGAGAAGCATTGTTTGGTTAAGGATATTTGAAGAGGTGGCTCAATAGTTGAAGATTGGAAAATATTTGAAGCAAGGCGGTTGCGCATGTTGTTAGAAACAGAACTACTATCTTCTTTAATGACGACCTCTTTTTGTTTAAAAATTTGAAAGAGACCTTAGCACATTCTCTATTTTTCAAATGTATTTTGACATGTCTCATCAACCTAAAGCTTGTTTCTACTCCTTGTTCTTTTAAATGAATTCAGGGATGATTAACAAAGGGTTCAGAAAATTTATAGAAAATAGATACTTTAAAATGGTTACGCTGAGAATATGGTTTTGATGTTGCTTAAATTATATATCCACAAATTGTTGAATTAATTAAAATCACAACATGTTTTGTCTCTGTATTCCTTTACTTGAGTTTATGATTCCTATTTATCAAGGATAGATGGGTGTTGTCTTTACACTCGCATGTGAATCGTGTAATTGCATATTTAGGGGTTTTTTTCTTGGAAAAGATTAAATGTTTGCTATGAATTGCAATGGATGAGTGAAATAATGGATATTTCAGAAGTATGATTCACTATGTGATGTATTAAACATTTATGTAAGGCATCTGTATTTGGGATTTAATTGTGGGGTTTTTAGATTTAGAGAATATTGGCCTTGTTAGCTTAGGATAAGCACTAGTTTGTATGCAGTTATGATATTTTAGATACCCATTATTTGAAAATATTTGAATCTTTGATTTTAGTTTCAGTTCCATATGTTATGTGTCCTTGTTTTGTCATTCACCAATAAGTTTAGCACATATCAGGAATGGAATGATGTAACTAGAAAGTTTGTATATATGCATTGGTGAGGAGGTCTAAGAGTTATCTATTTAAAATGGGGTGTTTGTATAGTTGAGTCATCTTTATGAACATCCTTCGGGTTTACTACTAAATGGAAAATACCAACAGACCCTATATCCCCCTGGTCCACCAAATTCATTATAGCTCTAGTTTTGAGACCTTGGATTCTATTGTTCTACATCTTCCTAAGGGAATCCATGCCATGTCATAAAGATTCTAGAGCAACCTCACTGCTAGGGTTGCATTGAATATATTTCTCTATAGATTAATATATCATGTATAGTGGCCTCTATTCTCTTGGAGTCTTTTTCTTTTTTCTTTCCCAACATTTGGTACAATATTCTCCAACTACAAGGGCAAAGGCACAAAGTTGGGTCCCAATCCCGCGGAAGTCTGCGGGTTGGAAAATGAGTCTGCTAGAAACGAGTGCCCGATTTTTACAAATCGGGCACCCATTTAGCTTTAGGTACCCGAGCCATAAAGAAAAGGGTGCTCATTTAGCAATGGGTGCCCGAAGCAAAATGGGTGCCCATTTATTTCAAATCAAGCATCTGATTTGAAAAAAATGAGCCCCTATTTTTCAAATGCATTTTTTTTTAAAACCATTTTCCATCATTTTCACTATTTGAAAAATGGGTAGACGTTTCTGAGGAGCATGGGTACCCATTTTTTTAATCCCAGCTGGCCCCCTAGACCATTTTTACCTCCTTCCAAGTATTTAGTTTTATTTTTTATTGTTATTTTTTAATTTTTATGTTTTGAAGTTTGAAAATTATCTTTTATTTTATTTTATTTTATTTCATGTTTAAAATAGTTTTTCGTTTTCAAATATTGCAAAAAACATGAATAGTATTTAAACTGTAGGAAAAAAATAAAAAACAAAAATGTAAACGAAAAATAAACATTAGACACAAAAAACAGAAAATAAACCCTGAACAGAAAAATGAACACTAAACCCTAAACCCTAAACATTGGATTAAGATTCAATAGTGGCAATATACCATGATTCCTAGCTCAAGAAAACATTTAGAGTAACATGTATGTTATCTACCACCTTAAGCATTCGTAATGGTGGCTATATTTAGTGTCAAAATTTTTAACATTTTCATGTCCTAAGCAATTGAGTTGGACACCATGGATTAATGTTCCTTAACTATTATTGAGGTTTGATAAGGATTCTATTAAGGAGAATTATAAGTTTTAAATAAATGGTTTTAATTTCATTAGGTTAGTGTTCATTTTGTAGAATGCTAATTTAATGGATTAGTAATAAAGGTGGTGCTATAACATTTGAAGGAGTGTTATTGGTGCTTATGGTATTAAATGGTGCTTAGTGATCAGTGTTTTTCCTAGCAATGGTGTATCAAATGGAACATATATTTAGTTTTTAATTGGAGCTTTTAGAGTTAAATTTAGTTTCTTTTGGTTATAGGAGAGTGTATTTTTCCATTGGATTGGATGATAAGTATAATAAACTTAGAGAAAGGAAAGGATCAAAAACCCTGTAATAATTTATTTTACAAAAGGTTCAACCAAATCTTTATTTACAAATCAAATAAACTCTAGGATTCATGAAAGTTGCACTGGAAGAGACAAGTATGGAGGTAGGTAACATCACAATTTTTTTTTTTAAGAGGGGTTTTTCTTCAACCTAATTATGTTCATTATTAATGTAGGCTTATGAAAATGGATCTTAAGACTCCTTTTAATTATGGACATGAAAATTGTTAAGGGAGAATCAAGGTAGAGTTGTCTAAGAAATGTTGGTTGGTTTCTCGAAAGGATTGGACTTAGTGACCTACTTGCCTCAAATGGAAAGCAAGAAAGTATAAATAGAAGGTGTACATCAAGAGTTTGAGGTATTGCAATCTTATTGTAGCAATATTAGTAAAGTGTTGGTTGGTTTGCAAAATGCACATGAAAATAGTAGAGTGTGTGTTGGAAGTGAATGTATTATATTATGTGAAAGCATTAATTGAAATAGTAAAATAAGAACCAAAAAGAAGGGAGAGTTGAGGGTGGTGTCTATATAGGGTAGATGAGTTATGTATTCTAATATATGACAAATTTTCTTAGATAGGTTTCATTATAAATCCCACTAAATTACTTAAAAATTTACACGTCTATATAAATTTATTTTGTGAAGTATATATTAAATAAAAAAACTCATTATATATTTATATTTGTGAGTATCATTTTACATTTAGAATGAATTGATTCTAAATTTTTTATGATAATTGCTTGTATTTCATTACCAAATGTTTATTCTAATTGATATAATTGATGTACATAATTAAAATATATTTTGAAAATTATTTAATATGTAAATAAAAGTTGATCTTAACTAAATAAATTATTTAATACGATATAATAAATTTCCTCTTAAGTATCACCATCGAAGGGTATGTGATCTTCATCTACAAAGGGAATGAAACAATCTACAATAGGATCCTCTAGGAATGAAGAGATATGAGGGTCTCCATGGATCTCCTAAAGTCTATTCCAAAGTGTGTGGGGGAAATCAATATCCAATGCAATACACATAGAATCATGATCTTGATACTAGATCAAATCACTCCTACATGGTCAATTATGTTACACCAAGATTATATAATTTCTAGTGTTTCTAGTTTAGGTATGACTCCATACATAAAAGGAAAATGATTACACCACCTAAAACGTATCAAGATACCATTTTACAAAAGAATCATAGTTATCCCTTCTAATTTTACCACAAAAGGATGAATAGAGAAACCTATGATAGTTCCTCAAATAAAACCTTAAAAGATCAATAAAATCAATACATATAAAACATATCAAACAAATTCGTCTCATGTAAGACGGTCATTTTCAAGTGCCAAGATGTCCAAGTAAATGACTAGAATGTGAAATCACAAAAAATGGTCATTTATTCAAGCTTCAACTTAGTGTAGTACTACTAGTTGCGATCACTAAATCATCCAATGATTCTAGAAAAGAACACAACAAAGTAGTACATGTATTGACAAGTTCATAGATATAACTTATGACTTTAACTTATGAATATTTTAATGATTTTGATGGAACTTATACTAATTCATCTTTAGATGTTAAAAAGTATTGTTTGAGTTGCATGGGCATTATGATGTTTTATTTTGTAGAATTCTTCTTATAAATTGATTTAAGTGGATAATATTTCTTAAATGGTGCTTATTATAACCCACCTATTAATAATATTATAAATCTATATGTGAGTTTCCTTTTTTTTATATTTAAGTTGCTAAATTGTATTTAATTATAAGTTTTTTTGGAAGATGAAATGTAAATTAAATAGTTTGTAATTGTAATTTTTCATGTTTGTAATTGTAATTGTAAATTTTTATGTTTGGGTGGCTGCAAGAAGTTGAGTCCCACTTTTGGGCAAAAAGTGGAAGTGTTTTCTCTATTTTTCAAATTTTCTGTCGATTGATGTCAAAATTTGATGCACTTAGAGATTGAATCTCAAAAAAGTTCAGTAATAGAAAATGTAGTGCTCAGAGTCTACTTGTCAAATATGTAATTTATTAATTAATACCCACATGCTAGAAATCCCTTTTTAGTAGGCATGTTTAAAAACCAGTTTTTCAAAATGCCTATTTCAGGACCATACCACGCATGTGTATGACCACCCTTTTTTGATGCAAATAAATTGACGTCATATAATTTATTTTTTTGAAATCCTAAAAACCAAAAAGTTATTAAAGTTTTAGTGAACCTTGGTATTTTAGGTTTAGGTTCCACTTTTGATTAATAAATAATACAAAAATAGTAAAAGTAATCTTATCACTATGAAATTTACATTTCTGAAATTAGGACAGTGAAAATTCTAATGGGTTTTCACTTCGTCAAAAAATTCAATCAGAAAGGCCTTCAAAAAATTAGGCCAAGGTAGAAATCTGATGTTGTTGTACCTTAGTCATATTTTTGGAGGTCCAAGCATAGGCTTGGTGAGACCAAGCCTATCTCGAAGCAAAAAACAAAGTAAGGGTTGTTTCCCGCCCCTAATTTTAAAAAATGGGTGCCACTTTCGCTTTGTACCATTGAAAGCGAAACATGTGCCTATTTTAAAAAATGGGCACCCATTTCATTCAATAACGGGCACCTGTTTCTGAAAAGATTCGTTGGGCCAGAATATGGCCCACAAGCACAAATCCCAATGATTGAATGATTTTTCATTCATTCCCTGATAGATATGATCTGCAAAGAGAATGTTTTGATTAATCATTCTCTTTGTTTGTCTTATTGTTGATTTGGTAAGGAGATTGATTCGAATTCAAATTTTGGTGTAGCCATGGGATCAAATCAATGAACTAAGGGGCAAAGGAAGGTTCTGACAACTGAGGAGATTGCAACAAATAGGGAGAAGGAGGCAATGTGTCAACAAGAGAGAAGATCAAGAATGAGACAAGGAGCTTCAAGTTCCACAATCATTTTAGAAGAGGAGAACATCAATGAGACCATAAATACTGATGAAGGAAACACAATAGAACCATTTAATTCAGGTACATCTTCTAATCCATTATTGGATACATGTATATCTTCATAGCCCTATGTTTTATCTCATGAAGAAATTGGTGATTTAGTAGAAGCAGGTTACTTATTAAATGAAATTCTAATTGAAAATCAAACCCCAAATGAAATTAGAAGTCAAGTTGAAAGTGAAATTGAAATCCAAATTGAAACCCCAAATGAAACTAGATCTCAACTTGAAACTAAAATTGAAACCAAATTTGAAACTCCAAATGAAATTGAAAATCCACCTGCAACTAAAACCAATAATGTGTATGTAGACATGGAAACACCAATTGAAAATGACACATGTTTGAATGATAATCAAATGAATGAAAATTTTGAAATTAAAAGTGATGTACTAGACAACCTTCCTGGCTTGGTTTCATGGAGATAGATTAGGACACATGCAAATAGATTGTTTAGACATTTTTTCTATAATAAGAAATTTGGGTTTCAATATCAATTAATGGTGCAACTAATTAAAATGACTAAAATGCAAAAAGTGATGAAGAAGTTAGGCTTTTATGTCAAACCCAAGAAGAAGGAGGAGTCTTTAAAACAAGTTGTATCGACTATTGCCAAAGCCTTTGATACAATTGGAAAGAAAAGTCGTTCTAAAGATAAAAATGTGGCACGACGGGCAATAACAACAACTTTATTAAGCCAAACAACTTCTAATAAAAGAATGATGAGTAACATAAGTGGATATCTTAATATTCATAGTAAAACTTTGTCAAGAGCTATAAAAAGAAGAGTTAATTTTGAAAGTGATCCAGCAAACAAATTGTTGACTTTTAGTGGTAGACTACCAAGGTCTAATATGAAACTTATTGGTGAACTCAAAAATTTGATCGAAAAATTCTGGCACGATAATACGAGAGTATCACCTAATGTTAGAGATGTTCTTAAATTAAGAGTTGGGTCAAAAATTCGTGATCCACATCCAAAACACCTATTGGACATGACTCAAACTGAATTGTATAAATTTTTTTTGGATGATAAGGTGTTGACTATTAGCATTTGTCAAAGGTCTTTTGAAAAGTGTAAACCTTGGTATGTTCGAATTAACAAGGAAAGAATCACATGTTGTTGCAAAACTCATGTTCAATTTTGTTACCATTATGATGTATTTCGATATATATGTGTTACCATTCATAGTAATGGAATGTTCCAAGAATGTGGTACAAATATACCACCTGAAACTATAAAGGAGTTTATTTCAAGTTTGTTTTGCAACCCACTAAATGAACAAAATTTTCTTTTCAATGCATGTGTTTCTGGTGTATGTGATATATGTGGCAATCTTGCATTGTTGGATGAATGTTTGCATGAAAATCTTTCAAATGATTTTGGACAACAAGTAATTGATGTTAAAAGATTTAAAACTATTGAGTATCCACTGAAGGATGGAAAGGTTGGAAAATGATGTGATCTAATCACTGAAAAAGTTAGTGTTCATGTATTTATGAATGAATTCAAGAGTAACATCATACCTAAATATGTTAAACACACTCAAAATGTTAGATAGCTCAATGGTTTGTTTCGAAAATGTAAGGATACATTTCCTGTTGGTAGTATACTTTTGGTTGTTGACTTTGCAAAGAACTACATGCTTGCACCACAAGATGAGGTACAATCACAATACTACAATTCAGTGCAGGTATCATTTTTTGTCCATATTGTCTATAGGCATGCACCAGATAGTACACAAGAGGATCGCAAAATTTTGAGAGAGTACCATCTCTATATGAGTGATAATAAATTACACTTATCTGAGTTTGTCCAATTTTGCTTCAATACCTTTTTTTAGAATTTGAGGGAGAGATAAATTCAGATGACACAACATCTAATATGGTCTGATAATTGCATAGGGCAATTCAAGAATGCTAGAATGTTTTATTGGTTGAGTAGGATTCAAAAGAAAACTAATATCAAACACATTTGGAGTTTTTTTGAGGCTGGACATGGGAAAGGAGAACATGCCGGTGCTGGTGCATGTGTTAAGAGAGCCCTTTGCAGAGAGCAACTCAAATTCAAGGAAAAGGCTAAATTTAAAAATGCAAATGCAATTGTGGATTGGTGTAGTGCAAATTTATCCATAGGATCAAGTCAGAACTCTACAATTAGACGTTTCTTCTAGCTAGTTAAAGAGGAGAATATCCTTCCAAGATATGATTGTGATACAATAAATGGGTCAACTAGATGCCATTCATTTAAGAGTTCTAATTCTAACACTTGGACTATATGGACTAGAGAGCTTGCATGTTTTTGTCAATTTTGTGTTGCAGGTGAATGGGAAGAATCCGAGAATACAGAGTGGGTCGAAGAATGGCAACACAAATCCTTAACACCTTCTGAGACACAATATGAAGATGTTAGAAGAAATGAAGACCTTGATCTTGCATTTGCATCAGAAGATTATGATCATGTTTCAGACCTCATACAACCAGGTAATTTAATTCAATTTATTGTTTATAACTTTAAATTATATATTTTTATGTATTGTCATATAATTTATGATTACATATTTGGATTATAAATTTTAACAATTTTTATTTCTACACATTGTACTTAAATTTGTTTTCTAGGACATGTGTATGCTGTTGTTGCACCTGAGGATAATGATGAGCAGGTTGAGTATTGGCTAGCTAGATGTGTAGAACCTAAGAAAAAGTTGATATGTGATCAAGTAGATGATGATGGTTTTCACTATCTAGTTGGGTCTGTTGTGGTAGTTGGTACATGGCTACGCAAATACTTAACAAGAAGGAATGGCTTACCATCGTATGAAGACTACCAATTAGAAAAGAAGATTATACACTATTCTCATTTGGTGGTGGCAACAAACATCAAATTAGAAAGATACAAAGGTAGACCTGCTAATAAGGTATTGTGGACACTTTCAATATAAGAGCATGAGGCAATCATAGACACATTGTAGAAGAGGTAGGATGTAGATGGTACATTAGGTTGAATCAAATTTATATGCATGTAAGTTTGTGTTACTTGTGTGAACTCTTTTATATTTAATCAATACACTAGTAAAGTAGTGTGGTCAACTTAAGAGGAAAGTCGATACTATGTTTGTAGCTTCCCAATAATTTGGTTAGCCTTAGTTCCATTAATCTGTTGGATTCCTCTATGAGATTCATTTATAATTAATAATCCTTTTATAATTTTCATATCAAATTTATATACATGTAAGTTTGTGTTACTTGTGTGAACTCTTTTAAATATCTAATCATGATAATTGTTTTTATTTGTCCCTTTAACATTGTATTTGTCTACATTTGATACAATTTTGGTTTCATAAACAACATTGTATTAGTTATCTTATTCTTAATGTTATTTTGTGCACGTTGAATTATAAACTATTGCACTATAAGATGATCAATCACAATGTTAAAATATAAAGTCATAAATAGATCACATAACAAGTCATAAATAAAAAGTCCTATACACAATCACATAACAATTCCTGATGAGATAATAACAAGTCTTGAAATAATAATAATAAGGAAATGACATTAAAAGAAGTCCAAATAACATAATAACAAAACAATGTATCACATATATAATCACTAGAGTGTGCCAAATCACATAACACGACCTGATATCATAATAGCAAGGAAATGACATAATAACAAGTCCCAGGATAACATAACAAGTGTCATCATAAAAAGTCCACAATACAATAACATGACATGATCTAAAATATACAATCTAAGAACTCACGTGCATCTCATCTGCAGTCCTCTTCATTCCATGTGAAGGTGGCTGAGATGAATCATCCTGATGCACGTGGTCTTGAGATGCACCATCCTGTGTCTGTGCAGTATTAGTGTCTCCACCCTCCTATGTAGTATCAGTGACTCCACCCTCCTGTGCATTATCAGTGTCTGCACCCTCCTATACATTATTAAAATATTTTACATGAGAAGAAGATTTAACATTAGAAGAAGTTACTTGCATAATTCACTTATAAAGTAATTAAATACTAAAAAATTTAAAATAAATTACCATACAACCGTGCTCTACAATGCCCTCACTGGTATGTGGAGGTCCACTATCATGAACAAGAAAAGTGGTCATAGTCAATACCTGCAAAAAAAACATTGTACATCAATTTTGATAATCCCTATGAAAGCAAGGTACATAGTATAAACAAATTAGAATTTATTTTTGTAATCATCGTGCCTCAAATGATAATGTCGATGGTTGCATCTGGCTCAATCCCATAGCCATACCAATATTGGTAGTGGTATGGACTTGAACAACATATATAAAGCATGAATCAAACTTGTATATATACATAAGTTATAAAGTATATATATATATATAGACTACAAGATTATCACAGAAAAGCATACATGTGATGCAGGCAAAGTAACTGATGGTTGAAGGTGTACATGTGATGCGCCATCAAACAATCTAGAAGCCTACAATTGAAAAAAATAACGAACATGAATCAAAGTTGTACATAAATTAGTAAGCATGTAAACACTTCAAATTAATGGATGAAAAACATACTAGTGGTATATGAGGCTGAGCCTCAATGGTCCACGGGTCACGTGAAGAACAACCCACCTCAGTGCTACATGAAGAACCCTATAAAATTGAAAAAACATATCATATGTAAATCATGACATTAAAAAATTTATTGTTTATTTTAAATATACATATCAATACAATGTATCTAGATGAAAGTGCATACCGTAAATGGGCCACCAACATCTCTAAGTATTGAGGTAACATGTTGTCGGTTCCTCAATGATGTGGTATGATCCATCCTCTATTAAAAAAAAATTGACTCATGTTATGGTTCATATGTGTATATATAAGGAATTTAATATTGCACTATAAATTATACAAATAAATTTGTACCTCTATAGGCTGATCATCGTCTACCCACAGGAGATCAACATATGAAGAGACGACATCAACATGTGTAACCTCCTCGGCATCATCATAACCACCATGGGAAACATAAAAATCATCACCTACACCATCTCCTCTAGGGGCAGCCTCACTCTGTGGACCCCTACATACATCCCCATAGCTCGTGCAAACATGTGCTAAGCAAGGGGCATCTCTCACCTCATGCAACTGCTGTACCAAATTGCCCGATAGGGCACTGAATGAACCTAGAGCAGAATCCACTACTCGATGATGGGAAGGTACTGGAACAACTGGTGATGGAAGAGGAACCAATGGATCATCACGCACACAGTTTCTAACCCTATCGCTCAATTTTGCTCCTGGCCTATCCTAGGGCATGCCTCTCCCAACCCCCTGAAATGATCTAATATCAAAATAATTGGGCTTTTTACCCAATTCAAATTCGGTCCATAATTTCTTCAAAAAATACATGGGGACCTCATGATTGGAGTGTGGTGGATGGTCAAAGACCTTCCACCACCGCTCCCAAAAGTGGCTAGCAATGCGCAGGTGCCTACACCATCGAATAGAGATGTGTGGCTTCTTCGGATCTATCTCTTCACCCGTCTTAGGGTTCACAAAATATTTTTTTAAATCCATTTTTGTTATTTTTAATTCATTAACCTGTTTGTATGTGAGGCCATCAGCATAAAATGCACACAATCCCTCACGCCAACTACGATAGCTATCTAGCTCGCTATCTAATGCCTACACAGACTGTACAATGCCTTGCATACTATCTACAAGGTGTAACAACTGAGGAGGTGGATGATGCTCATGCCTAATAGTATGAATATCTCTAATCAAAGCATCAATATTTGTCCTAATTGTCTATCTTAATTGGCTGGTTTTAAAACATGCCAACTAAAAAGGGATTTCTAGCATGTGGGTATTAAAACAAATTGCATATTTGAAAAGTAGACTCTGAGCACTACATTTTCTATCACTGAAGTTTTTTGAGATTCAATCTCTAAGTGCATCAAATTTTGACATCAATCGACAGAAAATGTGAAAAACAGAGAACTCAACTTTTTGCCCAAAAGTGGGACTCAACTTTTTGCAGCCACCTACAAGCATTTTGATTCCATCTATCTTTCTGTAGCATCAATGTCCTATTTTGTTCATTGAACAACTTGATTATTAGCATTGCTTGATTGACATCATCATCCATTAGTAGGCTATAGTTCAATATGAAATTATATCTTTTGTTAACTAAATCTAAGGATGGGCTGCCCATATAAATCATATATTGTATTGGGTGGTGATCTGAGAGCGCATAGGGGATAACCTTCACACTGCTATCAAAATTTATCCTTTTGAACTGAAAAATATCCTTGCTTGGATATAATCTATCTAGCTTGCTAAAGATCCTTTTGTTCCCCTACTAGAAGTTGCACTAAGAAATCCAAATGTCATTAACTTCATCTTTCTTACCAGCCACTGGATCAAACAACCTCAACTTTCTCAACATCCTATTCTAGTATAATATCTCATCACCTTTCCACTAAAACTTGTTACCCCCTAACTTATCTGAGGGTCTCTCAAATATATTGGAGTCACCTCCTAGCAACCAAGGAATATCATCCAACTATGTGACCCATCTCCTGAGCTCAATCCTCTCTCCATGGTCATTAGAAGCATAAATAGATCCAATCCCCATTTCTATCTCCTCGATTTTTAGAACCACCCACACCAATCTATTGAAATGTGAACACCCTCATCTCACAATAGAGTTCCTCCACTTGTGGCTAATCAATATGGAGAACCCCCTTTCCTTTTTCATGATTAATAGTAAAATATTTTGCATCCCTCTAAATAAACTTTGGATTGATGCCTAAGGAAAATTAGACAACCCTGATCTCTTGCAATAAATACACTTTTGCATTCCTATACAATCAATGATCTTGGAGTCTTCCTCCAGAAGTACTCCACACCCCTAACTCATCATTCCACCTCCCAGGTCCGCTTCAACACTCTATGTAGCACACTTTAACTCTATTGACCTCCCAATTATATGTGCTAACAAGGGGGAGATCTTCTCATCTAGCTTACAAGAAACTGAAACAAAGCTTATAGTACAGACTCATTGCTAGAGATCAAAATGAAGTCAGCATCAAACCCATGATTCAAGGGTTTCTTAGTCATACTCATCAAGGCATGCTCAATATCCCCCCTCCAGTATCCATAACCTACTCATTTCTAGGGTTACAGAACGAGCTATCCAGAGTGTTTCCGATGGGTCTGGGAGGAACCACAACAACATCAAAGTCATTGATTTGAGATTTAATTCTCTTTTTAGTCTCCATGATATTTTTGAATTTGTCTAGGATAATCTATTGTGCATTTAAAGTCTTGGGCTTGGGTTGTGTATCTAGGGAGTCATTATCCATCATTATCTTATTAGAGAAGTCATAAATAGGATTAGAGTCTACATTAGATACTTCTTTAACTTCAACATCTAGAGAATCTAGTTTAGAAATAATGGCCTCATTATGAGAAGAATTCATCTGCACAAAACTCTTTTTGGCAGACAAGCCCCCCTTTTGCAAAGAATTCTCTGAAGGATGCGGACTAGAGAGAGGAACAAAGTCTAGAGTTTTCAAAGGTCCCTTAGAGTCAAATCTACCAATTGTTTTCTCAGTTAGATTAGGGTGGTTTGGGTTAGCTAGAGGCTTAGCTTTCCTAACACTGAAGTCTTTTTTAACATTATTTTTTAGCAACAGGAAATTCTTGTGAATATGACAATGTTTCTTGCATAAGAAACATGTATTAATCCCATCCAAATACTGAATAAGGCACCCAAAGGCCTCCTTGTGGAATTCGAACCTAATCTCTTTCAAAATATCTAAATTCCAGGTTTGATGGAGATGATTAATCTTGCATCCATATGCAAGAGAAGGGAAGATGTTTCATCCATTCTAACAACATTGCAAATAGAATCTAGGGCTTTGGGAAGCCATTTCCATAGAATGAATGAAATGTTCCTTATCGTAGCTCATCTAGTGCACGACAGGGCAAGAATTTATTCATGAATAGCCTTGGGAGTCCATGTAATGGCTTTAAAACACCCTTTCCCACTGACCATAACTCTTTTTTAAGGAATTCTCTCTTTCTTTTAGCTTCTTTATAAATTATTATATATAATCCCTTTTGAACCATTCTATAGAAAGTAAAGTGAAACCCTAATTTTTTTACCCACACATTTTGCAACCAATTATTCATGAAACTCCTATAAGGAAGCTTGCTAGAGAGTCATGTACTGCCAAGAAAATGACAATATCCAAAAGCCTAATACTCTCTTCATTCAAAAGTATGTTCATTTTAGAATTGGGCATAACAAAAAGAGTGGCATTGGAAGATTCCTTTCCTCTTCCACCTCAACATGGTTTCTTTCCATCTGTAAATGACTAGACCGCCAAGACCAAAATCTCTTATTTTTTGCAGATCAAATGCTTTCTTATCAGATCATTTATTTTTCATTCTCCTTTAAAAAAAAAAAAAAAAAAAATCTTTTCTATTCCACATAGTCTTTGGTTCTTTTTTTTAGCAACATAAGTTTTTATTAAAAATTATAGAATCATATTTGAAAATAGAAATTGTACATTTTCCTCAAGAAATAAATAATAATTATCTCATTTTCCACCATTGGGTCACTTATTTTCCATTGGGCATAAGTTTAGTGAAAAATATATAAACAAGTTTTTTGAAAACCCACTTTTTTTTTTTACTATCCTTTAGAATAAAATTAGAAAGTAAATAATATTTCCCTTGCCTACCCAACATAACCTCGGATCACCAATTTCTCACAAAGCATAAATTTATTGGAAAATTATAGAAATAACTCTTTGGAAATTGAAAATAATAATTTTCTTTTAAAATAAAATAATATTTCTCATAACTAATCTTCTTAACTATTGGATGACTTATTCCAAAATAGCTAGTTCAAAATTATTACTATTTAATCATTTATTATCTCTTACATGCCCTTCTTAACTATTGGGTGACTTATTCGGAAAAAAAAAAATCCCTTACCTTCCCAAGTTAACTATTGGATTATTGATTGTCCATAGGTCTAAGTGAGGTGGAAAATTGTAAACACAACTTGTTAAAAATAAAAATATTGATTTGGTTTTAGAATAAAACAATGTTTCTCATACCAACCTTTCTTAACAATTGGATGGCTTATTCAGAAAATACAACGTATCTTTACCTACCCAAGAAAATCAACACTAATTTTTTACGAGGTATAAGTTTAGCAACTTTTTGAAAATTGAAACCATTGATTCAGTTTTAAAATTAAATAATATTTCTCTCACCTACCCTTCTTAACCATTGGATAACCTATTATCTCTACCTCCAACTATCTACTCTAATAATTTTCATTTAATCATTGACCTATTTATTATGCTCCATCAATCCATTTTCTCCAATTTGTCATCCTTCTCTATCTCCTCTTTTTCTAAATTATGATGTGCATTATTTTCTCAGTTCTCAAATGACCTACAATATTTCGTTCTTCTGAATAGCTTTCTATAAACATCATAAAGGATCGAGGGAAGTTTGCAGGTTAGTAAATAACTCTTCAATTTTTGTGTTGTTCTCTCATTTTTTTGATTTTACAATCAAAGTTTTATTTTTCCTATACTTTAGCTTTATAATGAGTCTTTTATTTAGTCTTTAGTCTGGCTTATTATGTGGCATGAGGTTTTATTTGTTTTGTATGAAAACATGAAATCTAATATATAAATGACTTGGGTGTTAACTCTTGACGATTTATGAGGGGTCATTTAGAGATCTTAAATATTGAATGAAAAACATATACAATAGAATTCAAAAGGTACTTTATCAATTCATAAATTCAAAAAAGTTGTTTACTATGAAAGTTTTTGGATCATGATAATCCAAGGCAAAAAAAATTGAATTTAAATTTAATATTCTTTACTAAATCTAAAAAAAATAAGTGTTATTCGAATTTAAATTTAACATTTTATAACAGATCTAAACAACAGCAAATTGTTATTTCTGAGAACAGAATTTTAGAGGGAAGAGAAAGCAATGGGTGTGTTCCTCGTAAGAATAAAAATGAGAGAAAAATAGAGGGTACACTAAATCTATAATGGCTCGGATTAATTAGAGACTGATTTGCATAAGCGATCATCGTGCAGTAAGCATTTATTTATTCAATCTTTTCATTATGTTTTTAGATACTTATGATTTGCTTTTGTATAGATTCATTTTTAATTACTCTACTTTTAATAAGGTCTGAAATTTTATATGTTATTTTTCATGTTAATCTTGTTTGATTCTTATTACATTAAATCTCGTCTACCTATTTTGAATCCCGTCGATCTATTTGATCCTATATTTTTTCATTGATTCATATTGTATTCCGTCCAGGAAAGTATCATGGTTCCTTATCTTCCTCTTCCAGATTATGGAGCACAAAGTTTGTATTAAGGACATACACACCCTTCATCATCTGCCCGGCCAAATCCTCCAGCGTTGCATTTATAATCTCAAAATGGGGATGTGATTTGTCTCCCATATGAAAAGCCAGCCTCCATCCAACTACATCCTGGATCTTTTATCAATCCAATGTCTTTCATTACTGATCTCAACTTTGCAACATTATCCCACCTACCAGCCCCAGCATAGATATTTGAGAGCAAGACGTAACACCCAATATTATAAGGTTCCATTTTTAAAAGATGTTGTCATTCGTTCCCCTAGCTCTATATTGTTGTAAATTCAGCATTAGGTTTAAGTGGCATCCCCTTGATAAACTCGTAAGATTTCTCCTGCATGCCCGCTTTGTCCAAGAAGATCAACCATGCATGCAGGCCCTCATCAGCTAACCCTGTATGACTACATGAAGATAGGACAGCAAAACACTGATATGGTCTGGCTTCATACCAGAATTTTGAATTTGCTTAAAAAGAGAAATAGCTTCCTCACCATGGCCGTGCATGTCGTAGCCGGCAACCATAGAAGTCCATTACACCAAATCTCTTTGAGGCATCTTGTCAAAAACTTGGTGCCCAACATTTAAATTCCCGCATTTAACATATATATCTACAAGGGCACTTGAAACAAAATTTTCAGAATCTAAACTGTTTTCCATCATAAATTTATGTATCTACTTGTCCTACTGCAGAGCTGCCAAACCGTGTACAGGCTGGTAAAATGTTAGCATATGTAACTGAATTTGGTCTAACCCAAGCTCTGTGCATTTTGTGAAAAAAGAGCAATGCATCCTCGCTACGATAATCCTTACCATATCCTGCAATCATCACATTCGTGAAACAATATTTTTACTGCAGGGGAAACAAAAGGATTGCAAGAAGATCATGGATCTCTACACTACTGGAAAGGGCTCAAAGGCCGGGAAAACTAATTGGAGAATGAAAGGAACGAGTGTTTGTTGTATCAAAGCTATTCTATCAACAACAAACTAAGTACCAAAAAACGGGTTATCAACAGTTACATTAAGAGAATGTTGCGACTTCGACCAGCAAGGTGGATCCAGTAACACCCACATGATGATGCGTTGCTGGATGATGCTGCAGCTACTTTAGCCTGATTTACACGGATTATGGAGGTCTCAAGGAAGCCCCAGGAACGGCCTCCTAGCTCCAAAAATAAACCAAAGCGGCCGCTGCCCCTGGACGTTGCAGGAAAATACTCTGTTTCAGATAACACGCTCTTCAGGTGGGGCAGGGACACAGAGTGAGGAGGTCACAAGGAAGGCTCAAAGAACAAGCTAAGGGTTAACGGTTAAGGGTTTGTCTCTCATAGCTAAGCTAGTGGCTGCGTGTTGAAAACTAGATTAATATTTCTTATCTGCAACGCAGTATCATCTCCGACCTCCAGGGACAGCAGCCGCTTGGGTTAATTTTTGGAGCCAAGAGGCCGTCCCCGGGGCTTCCTTGCGACCTCCATAGTTCGTGTAATTGAAGATAAATTAGCTGCAGCATCATCCAGCAACGCATCACCCAATGTAAACATCCCTCCTCTTCAACCACGTTGGGGAAACACGCATGCTTGTGTGGATGTGGTCAAAGAAGTTTAAACACCTTATGCAGTTTCACCTCAGGTAAAACTTCTATTAGAAACAATAAATTAGTGATTTTGAGCTTTGATTTCATTCGAGGTAGTCTTTGAGGTTATGAGCATTTTGTAGTGCTTTATTTATTGCGATTGGTTTATATGTTTGAACTGTTTTGGAGGCAAGCTGCATAACTTGATGCAACAACACATCAAGATTAGAAGGGGAAGGAGATAGAGTGACAAATATTACTTGGCTGCAATATTGGTTTACTATCCATCATGCTCAACAGGTAAATCCCAATTTCTTGACTCTTAGTTTATTTTTCTTTGTTACCAGATTTATGGGTACATGGCTTGCCAAGGGACTGCTCAAGTTGAGAGCTCCATGCCTATCTCTCTGAATGTGCTCAAATTGGGAGAAATGTATCTTAATCTTGTGGGAAAGTGTTGAAGCCGGGAATTTAATTTCTAGCTTTTTAAAAAATAGTTTTATAGAAAACCGCAAGCCTGAAAAAAATCAGTAGTGGTAACCATAAACTTAAGGAAAAAGATAATGAAAAGAGTGAAGTAGAAAGAGAGTTGGACACGAGTGTGGATACTGTAATTGCCAAAATCATCTTGACACACACATCCTCATCAGTACCAAGATAAGCCTAGCCCACTTATAGTAATAAAACCCATCAGGTGGTGTGTGTTATGTTCAAGATGATATTCGCAAGTGGAGGATCTACAGATTTATTCAATTCTATTTTTGCTTCACCGTTTTCAAGTATGTTCTTCCTCGAGTTCATGGTTTGCAATACTGCTTCCTTTTCAGATTTGTGGATTCCTATGCGACCATTTTTAGAAAGGCTAGACATCTAATTCTTAGCTTTAACACTCTCTTGACGAGATTTATTGCTTCTCAAATGCTCTGAGCGACCAAATAAGTTGGATGACAAAATTTCTATAAAAGCAAGTCATGGAATTCCTTTTTACAAGTGTTTTTATTGAATAAGAAAATCATTACATTACAAAACATATTTAAAGAAGAAGATGTGGAGAGAAGCTTGGAGTCATTTTCTTTGTATCCTGTTAGAGGAGGCAAGAAAGATGGTAGAGGAGGTTTATTATAGAACAAAAAATAACATTCATTCTTTGTATTCTTTGTATCAGGTTCTTAAAAGAAGAGCAATAATAATATTTGTAATTGTGACATTAGCCTAAGTGTATAACAATTCCTATTGTGTAGTGATCATTGGCTTATTTTAAATTAGGGATGAAATGTTACCATGATTGTTAAGTAACGAATTAGTTCTAAAGTGGGGAACAAGTTTTATCAGATTTTTGGTAGACCAAGAAAAACGTTCATTTATTGATAAATATTTTTAAGAGAAAATATAATATAATATTTATTTTGTGATATAATAATAAAATCAAAATTCTTTTAATCTTAAAATTCTTATACAGAGTGTGATTCATTTGTCCTTGTAATTTTTTAATTTTTATCAAAATTCTTTTTATCTTAAAATTCTTATATAGAGTGTGATTCATTTGTCTTTGTAATTTTTTTATTTCTTTTACAACTTAATATTAGTAGATTTTTCTCTAAGAAAGACTGTTTCGATCTTTTGACATTCCTTTATTACATCCATTCATATTTAACCAAAAAATCTTTTTCAAATGATTTTTCAGCAAATAGTTGAATTATCATTTTGTGGTTCATAAATAAAAGATTTTATTTTCTCTTTATTTTCGAATGTGGTCACAGGTTGCATTGAGCATAGGTTGCATTTTAAACTAGGAAATTTTTTTTCCCAAAATTTCTTGTACAACTAAACCTTGCTCTAGAAAATTGCTTTAACTCGCCAAACATCATTGTTGAAAATATAAAAAAAAATATTTTAAAATAGTTAGAATGATATGCAGTGTTGTTCTAAGTATCATGTCAAAAAGATTGAAGGGGACAATAATATCTGGTTTTGTCTCTTATCATGAGTAGCAAAAAGAATTTGGTAGAAGCAGAAAAACTGTTAAAAACAATACATAAGAATGTCTATAACAATCAATCACAGATATGTTATTCAAGACTCCCATGATTGTCTGAACATTGAGAAAGTTTCAAAACGATGCCTTCAAATTATCCTAGACTTGATTTTCAAATTATCCTAGACTTGGGAAAATCAGGTAAGCTTGAGGTAAGCTCGATATCCTGTGTATTGTCTACTGAGTGATGTAAAATATTCTTCGAGAAAATCGGATTGAGTTACAAGAATGAGAATGTGGATATGGCATTAATTCAGTTCATTACAAAGAGAGATGAGTTGAAATTTGAGAACTAGTTATGGCAGACAAAATGAAAGGCTGGCTTTTTTCTATATTTTTGAATCCGCAGATGGTTTTTGTGAAATTGTGTTGTAATATGTTTATAAAAATATCCGATTTCATAGATTTTTAACAATCTGCAAGAATTCCAGTTCACTCAATGGTTTTAATGTCTATCAGCTTTATGTGCTCTATTGCAAGACACTTATGATCATTTGATTTTCTGTACACGGCTTTCACACTGCACAATATACTATATTATTTAAGAAAAACACCCCTTTTCTAATTATTTTTTTTGGACTCAGCTCGATGCAAAAACATCCCTTTTATATTATTTTTGGACTCAGCTCGGTGCAAAGAGCACAATTTCATTTTTGGAGTCAACTCCCAAGACCTATATACCTGCAAAAATTCACGAGTGATGAGGTTTTTCAGCCAAATTGTTTAAAATCTATGTGCATAGCTTGAACCTATTTGAAACCATAATCAAGCACATCAAAATTCCCCAGAGATATTACCATACCCTTCCATATCCTCCTGAACCAATTCCATTACTCTAAAAAAATTTATTTGTAGCCTCCTTTATATTAGGGAAAGAAAACCATGTTGCGCCTTTCAGTTTAGGGCTCCCTGTGATGCTATTAACAGTAAATTTCATACGAGGTTGGAAAAAGGAGTGTTCTATTAACAGTAAATTCATTTACTACAATTTTTTTCTCCGTAAACTTTAACTAAGAATGCCTGTAAACCCATAGAGTTTCTGCTTTTCTACTGCTTATATTCCGGATATGAACTAAACCAACTTAATAATGCATTTAAATGCGTATGAAATCAAAGGAAATGAAATGGAATCCTTCAAATTAGTTAATTCTTGATTTTTGAATTTCATATTATTATTTGGGTTCCACCGTTACAAGAAAAATAGAAACATTCTACACCCATTACACATTAATGAATTGCGCGAACAGTTGCCAAACTCACACTTATTTGATAAGTTGATGTGGTTTGGGACAAGATTAAGAGGAACTAGATCCTATCGATCCTATTGGACAAAATGTCGAGCAAAACTATCTGACATGCTTCAAATTTACTACGGTCACATAGTCGCCCAGTATATGCACTTGAGACAGGAAAAGGTTTAAATGTTAAAAGACTATTGGTGCAGATATATGGGTAGTATAGATTGGTCAAATGAACAAGAAATAAAGAACGCAACTAGATATTTCCATTGTATTATTCATGCATGGAATCCAAAGGAAATCTTCATCAACCGAACATATAGGTATAATTGCAACGAGTTTTAAAAAATATAGGTTATATAATATAAAACTTAATATGAATTATAAAAGAAAATGCTAATACATTCATATTTCTTATTGTAGGTGTAGACACTTAAAATTGTCCAGTCTTATTATTTATTTAATTATCTAAGCCTAATTCTTCTATTAATTAAATAAATCCTTATTTATTTAATTAATTCATTTATCCTCTTCTAGCCTTATTTCCCATTTAAATAAATACATTTATTTATTTAAATTATCCTCTTCCTAAATTAAATAAATATTTAATTTATTTAATTATCCCACTTCTACTATTAATTAAATAAATCTTTATTTATTTAATTAATTCATTAGCCTTTTCCACCTATGACACATGTCATTCATCTCTTAACTCATACACTACCTACCCCTTTCATTATTTTACTATTTCTTATACCTACCCTCTAATCCTAGCCGACCTCCTTTTACACCTCTCAATCTTATCCCTCCATTTCATATTGTGTCTTCTATTTAAGGAGATGTCTTCTTCACTATCAAACCCTAATGAAGCATTCTAATGACCTAATCGACAATTTGGAGGATTTGACTACACTACGATCCTACTTGCAACCACATTCCGTTCTTTGTTGAGCTCTTGTGCATATAAAATCTGAGAGCAAATATATCAAGCAAGATCAATGGAGATAGGAAGAATGGAGATCAAAACCCTATTGGACATGTGATGGTATAATCTTTGTGATTTCATGTGATTTGCATTGTCTTAGGTAATCTTCATATGTTATGGTGGATCTTTGTTGATTGTTAGGCTAGGGTTTTGTGGTTGAATTCATTTAGCCTTTCAATATTGTTATTATTGTTATCCATTTTCACCATATACATTTTGGCACGCCCGGTGGGACTTCTTGTCCCTTTGCATTTAACCTTTTTTGTTGCAGATTTTGCGTTTTTGAAGTTGCAGATCGGACATTTTTCGACGACATTTTAGGTTTTTTCCGCATCTGCGAACTTTCGGATCGCGTCTCTCATTTTCAGGAGCGTCTGCGGATACTGGAGTCGCGTCTGTGTTTTTGACAAATTTTATTTTGCAGGTCTCAGACAGGAGCGTCTGTGTTTTCTAAGCGCGTCTGTGTTGTTTTTGATCGCGTCTGTGTCCGATAATGGCGTCTGTGATTTTTGACCGTGTTTGTGAGTCACAGAACCGCGTCTGTGTAATACAGACGCGTTTGTGTCGTAGGTAACAGCGTCTGTGTTTTGAATGTTTCAAAGTTTTCAAATTTTCATTGATTCGGTTTTTGGATTTCATACTTAGGGTTTCAGATCTGGTTTATTTTTGGACTAATCCTTTCAGATCTAGCTAACTAAGTTGGTGCAGCTTGCCTTGGAAGCTAAAACGTTTTGGTTGAAGGCCCCTCTTTCACAAAATCTTTTGGGTTTCTAAAATTTACCTAACTTGTGTGCTTGCAGGAAGGGGTGATCATTTGAAACAACCCAAACTACTAACAAATTTTGTTGCAGGTCCTTGGCTAGGGTTTTGAATTTTTATTGTGTGCCTTGTTTTCATAGACTAGCAAACACTTCCATTGGTGCACTAAAATTGAATCATTGTCTTTTGTGTCTTAAGCAATAGGCTCTTTTTATTTAATCTTTAGACGGCCTATCTTCCCGTGTGGTCATTAGGACTACTAGTGAGAAGAGAACGACCCAAGTGGTAGCGAGTAAAACCCACCTCATCCGAACCACTATAATCAAATGTATTCATGGTGAAAACTATGGATAACGTGTGCTGATTAGTTTATACCGACACTATGTCTCCCCATAAACCCGTTTGATCAAATTTATTTGATCATTTGTAGGGCGTAACCCCTACCGGCTGGGAGCCTTCTGTATTTACAGAGCTGAAAGTGCCGCATGTATGGCCACACGAGCGGATGCCCTTACTAGCACCATTTTGTTTTAGAGGCCCAAATCCTTCTAGTTGTTGGGGCAGGAGGTCGGACCTCTGGTAGCGGCCCACACACATACGATTCTTAGTAGAGATACAAAGTT
Organism: Cryptomeria japonica; assembly: GCF_030272615.1. Lineage (NCBI taxonomy): Eukaryota > Viridiplantae > Streptophyta > Pinopsida > Cupressales > Cupressaceae > Cryptomeria > Cryptomeria japonica. The sequence continues at coordinate 239,364,663 of NC_081411.1, forward strand.
CGCCATGGGGAGTTTTCATGGGGACTGATGCTTGGCTGACCCGAGAAGTGAGTGCCAAGGGTGGAGCTAGTGAGGTCAAGCATCTAAGTATCCACTCTGAATAGCGTAGCCTCGGGGGTAAAACCCCATGTGGGATCAACAACTATTGTCTTGGCCAGCCATAAGAATTGTGCTTGACTTATGTTAAACATTCAAACAATCAAGACCAAACAGCAAAACATTGTGTCTTTTGTGTCTTCAAGTGTATGCAAAACATTTTTTACATCAAACAACACACTTTTCTTGGAGTCATTTTGGAGTCTAAACACTTGCAAACATTGAGTCCTCATCAATATTGTGTCCTCTTGTCACGAAAAACAGTCAAACAGTCAGATTGGGTCACAACAAAACAACTTCACAGATTGGAAAAATTGCACGAAGTTTACAGAAACGCATCTGTGTCTGTTTTAACCGCGTCTGTGTTGTCTAAGCGTGTTTGTGAAGGGCAGAATAGCGTCTGTGTTTATAACAACGTCTGTGTTAATCAGGGTAGCGTCTGTGTCGGGTAACCGCATCTGTGCAGTATACAGTCACGTCTGTGTCCAGAATTGCAAAAATCTTTATAGTCCAGCAAACATAAACAAGAAAATCACAGAAGCGCGTCTGGGTTAAACATAGTAGTGTCTGTGTCCGGAAACCGCGTCTGTGAAGGATACAGTCATGTCTGTGTTCAAAATTGCAAGAAAATTTCAGAGTCCAACAAACAAGAGAAATCAATTTCGGAATACTTGAGCTTCCTAGGTTGTTTCTTCAGGTTTCATCTAGCATTCAACCTGTCTCTGGGTCTCATACAGTCCATCATTGCTTCACATCTCATTTTACATTCATACTTGTCTAAACTTGATTCAAAAGGTCACTTGCTTGTCCTCATCATACTTTGTCAACATACTACAACTACACTTTGCTAAGTGGTCCCTCATCAAGGTTTCTTACCTTTGGGTCTCATTTGGTTTTACTTAGAGTCAAGGTCAACTTACCTCATTAAGAGAAACTATCCTCTCTTTGGAAGTCACACCTACTCTACTACTTACATACTTGGTCTTACACTTTGGACATTGCAAGTAAACTTCAGATTCATTTACGCTCCATACAACTCTTGGTCTTCCATACTCTTTCCATTTTTTTTATCTAGTCTTACACATCTTGGTCAAACACCTAGTTCATGGTTGAAACCCGTCTTCAAAAATCTAGGAGAAAAGCTAAAGAAGCTCAAGAGTCCCCCAACATGAGTTCTTATGAGTATGACAATGATTTATTTTTCAATCCTGAGCACACTACATTGCCTGACATGGATGTTTATAGACACATTCCAAATGTGGAAAATGCAGACACTACAAACAACAAGGCTACACACAATGACAATGTGGACAAATTTTCAATACAATCAGTAGATATAGAAGAATCCATAATGAATCCTCATTTCAATAGATTGGTTGAAGAGATAATGAAGAGGGATAGACAATACTTCTTACACATGATGGCACAAAGTGGAGCTAAAATACCTCATGACTTTGACATGTCTCAACTTATGGAAAACCGACCCTCGCAACAAACTCACTCCAACATGGATCAAAGGAGACCCAATAGTGGAGGAAATAGAGGACCACACATGGTACCTGAATCGCCATCAGCTTTGCTTCAAAAACCAGAAGTCCCACATACACATGGTCAAACATATGATACTTACCTTCGAAGACCATTATGGAAGCCTTATGCAGATAGATATGCTCAATCACATGCTCAAGCTATGGATCAATCAAAACAATTGGACACTCAAAGGCATGCTCAAAATTTGGACACAAGGAAACCTCATGTCAAATTTGGGGGCAACACAATAGAGCCCGACGTGCCTATAGAATATGGTATATATGCACAAAATAGATATGGGGTTCCTCAACATGAAGCTATACCAAGTGCTCCCTATATGCCGCATCAATATAAGCCTCCTCCATATGAACATGTCTATGATCAATATCATCCATACATGCAACAAGCTCCTCCTCAAATTGGTGTCCCAAACATGGGGTATGCTACAAGAAATCGATCACCACCTAAGAATAATTTGGAGCAACAAATCAGAGATTTACAAAAGAAAATGGAGGACATGAGTACACCAAAACCAACATACACTATGAGAGACATATGTCCTTATCCATTTGATAAGAGCATTCCAATGCCTCCATTTCCGGCACACTTTGTGACGCCAAAATTTGACAAGTATAGAGGAAAAGGAGACCCCAAGGCACACATACGACAATTTTTCACAGCTTGCATAGAGGTAGCGGCAGAAGAAACATATTTGATGAGGTTATTCCCGCAAAGCTTAGGCGATCAAGCTATGGAATGGTTCTCTCAATTACCTCCTGGTATTAAGTCATGGGGTGACTTAGCAGAGGCATTTATTCAGCATTTCTCCTACAACATAGAAACAGATATCTCAGTCACTACTTTGTGCAACACTAAGCAAAAAGAGGGAGAATCTTTTGCATCATTTTTACAAAGATGGAGAAATCTAGCCAGCAGATGCTCTTGTGAAATTCCCCAAAAACAAATGGTAGAAATGTTCACTCAAAACGTTAACAAGGATATTGGCTATGATCTAAGGAAAGCTTGTTTGTCCACCTTCAAGGATGTTATTGAAAAGGGCTTAGCAACAGAAAAGGTCCTAATTGAACAAGGAGTCATCAAGCTATTCAAGGAAAACAAAGATGACTTTAAAGAAAAAGACAAGCCAAGATTTTGGAATAAAAACAAGAACACAGTCAACGATGGCGTTGTTGATGCCAATACAGTGAGACCCAAGTTCATCTTTTCAGGATCAAGTTCTACAAACAATCAAGTGAATACTCAAACAACTTCCAGATCACGTAGGAAGTACACTCCATTGGGAGAACCACTTGAATCAGTCTTCAAAAAGCTAGTGGCAAACAAAGTGATCACAGTTCCAGATTTTCCTCCATATGAACCAAAGGTCAAACCAAATTGGTGGAATGATGATGAGTATTGTGAGTTTCATAAGAGCAAGGGTCATAAGACAGGAAATTGCCATTGACTGAAGAATATCATGCAAGATCTCATTGATAGAGGTGACATTGAGATTGAGGGACATTCGTCTAATCAAGAACATGAGATGTTTAAGGAACCATTCCCAAAGCATGACAAAGGAAAAGCCCAAGTCACAGATGATCAGGCCAACTATACTAGAGCACCTTACAACTATGACTCAACTATCAATCACATCTCAATGGATAATCGTATCTCTACTATTACCATCAAGAACAAAAATCCTGAGAATCCTCCTCAGAGACCCAAGATTGTCCTAAGAGGTGTTGGATCTTCTTCCGAGCCTACCTCTGAATGTCATGTTACAACTCGTCGAGGTAAAATTACTTTGCCAGGTGCCTCCACTAAAAACACCACTTCTTCATCTACTAAACCTGAGTATGACCTTGTAGAACAGTTAGGGAGGACACCCGCGCTCATCTCCATCCTTGAGCTCTTACGCATATCCCCCGCTCATAAAGCTATTCTTGACAAAATCTTGAGAGACACCGCCATTCCTACTGATCTGAACGTGGACCAGTTTCAAGCCATGGTGGGATACCTATCCATTCCACATTCCCTTACATTCACAGAAGCTGATGACGCCTCCATAAGTCAGCCACATAATGCACCATTACATATTGAAGCCTTCATACACAAGCATCGAATAAAGCAAGTCCTGATAGATGGAGGAGCTGGTCTAAACATTTGTACATTGAGCACCATTAAACAATTGGGATATTCCGATAAAGTTGTGAATTCAAAGAATCAAATTACCATCAAGGCATATGATGATGAAGAACGCTCATCCAAGGGCACGGTCACCTTACCTCTAAGAATTGGGCCAGTTACAAAGGATGTGGTTTGTCAGGTCCTGGATTTAGATCTCACTTATAATATATTGCTAGGACGTCCTTGGATTCATGAAATGAGGGCAGTCCCATCGACATATCACCAATGCATTAAGTTTCCTCATAATGGAGTCGAGGTAACAGTTAACGGTGATCCTAATCCGTTCATATATTGCAATAACCTGAGATCACATACGGAGACCATCATTCCCAGTAATCGTGAAGATGTTCCTTCTTCGGCATACATTGACCCTGAGTCATTAAAACCTTCGACATCAAAACAAGGTGAACTTAAAGGCAGATTTCAGGACAAAGGCATGGGAGAATACACTTTAAATCAGACCATGTATTTACGACAAGTCATGAGCTCTCCAAAAGAATTTGGAAGGCCAGATCCTAACAAGCAAACATTCATCATGACGCTCAAATGGGATCCTACTACCTTTCAAAGATGGGGCGAACTGGAAGAGGAAGATTTATACAAAATGCTCTATAAAGACATTGAAGATGACACACATGATCAGATCAATATACCTTGTGAGAAATATGGCAAAGGCTTCAAGATTCTACAAAAATTCGGGTATGATGGAAAAAGCCCTCTTGGGTTACGCAAAGAAGGCGTCATGGAACCCCTACAACCTGAATTGACTGTAAGAAGGGAACGCTCAAAGGGACTTGGTTTTCTGACTTCCAAGATCCACACAAAAAGGACAGAAGAGGCATCACAAATCAAAGTTGCCAAAGTTCAACAAGAAGATTGCTATTCCACAGATTCCAACGAATGGGAATGGGGTTCAGACAAATCCTCCAGTGACTACGAGCTCACCGAGACATTCAGAGAGCCAGATGAACCCACAGAAGAAGAGGAATTTTATAAAAAGTTCAGAGTTGGTCAAGAAACAACCCATAAGGATTCCGCATAGTCTTCATCTCAAGGTTCTAGGTCGAAATCACATAGGATGAGGACACCTGTCCCGGAAGGCGCTACTAGTAACGACAATTTGGATTCGCTTGCAATCGAAACTAACGAGGAGAGTGCCATCGATGACCTCGACAATTGCCTCGATATACCCAAATATAACCATATCTTCACTCTTAGCCCTACAAACTCTGAAAACATTAAAGGCCTTCCCCTTGTTCACCACCAACTCATTGACTGGGATTATGAAGGACCAGCACAATTTGACACATTTCAGAATGACGAAGCTATTATTGACTATCTTGGCATACGAGATGATCTTCCCCCTGGGGACCACAAAGCAGGATACACCATAGAACTCAACAACATGGCATATTTTGGTGAGGGTGTCGGACCTTCCAGTCGCAAAAATGTGAAAATAAGAACAAATCAAGGGTCTTATGGCGAAAACCACACTGTGGCGCTATCTGACCCCAAAAAAGTAAAAAGAAAGGATGTATCTAAGGGCGAAAACCTCTCTAAGGCACCCAAAGATGGAAGGCTCGACATTCTCCCATCATCATATGAGGAAAAGTCATCCATGTTGGTAGAGGAGACTATCAAAACAAACATTGGTACAGAAGAGGTTCCACACAACATATTCCTGGCTCAATCATTAACAGAGTCCGAAAGATCAAAATTCATAAGCTTCTTCAAAGAACGACAAATCAACTTTGCATGGTCATATGCTGATATGCCTGGACTAGATCCGGATTTGGTAATGCATCATTTGATAGTCAAACGGGGGGCAAAGCCAGTGAAACAGAAAATAAGGAAAATGCATCCACAAGTGGCATTACTAGTCAAAGCAGAGCTTGAGAAATTACTCGATGTCGGATTCATACGCCCAATTGATTACCCCGAATGGATCTCCAATTTGGTACCTGTCAGTAAACCGGATCGCAGCATTAGAATTTGCATAGATTTCAGAGACATCAACAAAGCTTGTCCAAAGGATGACTTCCCATTACCAAACATTGACTTGATTGTTGATCTCACAGGAGGTCATGAAATGCTATCATTAATGGATGGATTCTCTGGCTATAATCAGATAAGAATTGCACCCGAGGATCAACATAAAACATCATTCACTTGTCCGTGGGGAACTTTCTGTTGGAATGTCATGCCCTTTGGGCTGAAAAATGCAGGTGCTACATATCAAAGAGCAATGACCACTATTTTTCATGATCTCATGCACATAACTGTGGAAGATTATGTTGATGATCTCTTGGGTAAATCAATAGACAGAGATACACATTTGGACATACTTTCAGTCATCTTTGATCGGTTGGAAAAGTACAAAGTAAGATTAAACCCTAAGAAATGTGTCTTTGGAGTAACCTCCGGGAAGCTCCTAGGATTCATTGTGTCCAAAAGAGGAATCGAAGCCGATCCAGCAAAAGTCAAGGCTATCTTGAACATGCCGCCACCCAGAAATATTAGTCAACTTCGATCCTTACAAGGGAGACTCCAGTCTATACGAAGATTCATAGCACAACTTGCAGATAAGTGTAACCCTTTTCAACACCTGCTACATAAAAACATCAAATTCAAATGGGATGACAACTGTCAATAGGCTTTCCAGACGCTCAAAGATTATCTTCTAAATCCGCCAGTTCTGATGCCACCAGTTCCAGATCAACCACTGTTACTATACATATCAGCTACTCCAATAGCACTGGGGGCACTCCTAGCGCAATAAATAGCTGACGGCAAGGAAAAAGCAGTATACTATATCAGTCGCACATTGGTGGGATATGAGCTAAACTACACACCAATCGAGTGTGCATGTCTCGCTGTGGTCTTTGCTTCACAGAAATTACGACGTTATATGCTCACTCACAAGACTAAGTTGATTGCAAGAATTGATCCATTAAAGTACCTTCTCAACAAAGCTACACTTACTGGGTGGCTGGCCAAATGGGTAATGATATTGAGTGAATTCGACATCGAGTATGTGGACAGAAAAGCAATAAAAGGACAAGCCATCGCAGATCAACTAGCAGATGCTCCCATGATAGATGATGTTCCTTTAAATTCAGAATTTCCAGATGAATCCATTTTAACAGTGTCACATGCAAAGCCATGGCAACTGTACTTCGATGGCTCATACACACAGGATGGGGCAGGAGCTAGCATCCTCTTTATAACTCCTCAAGGTGATTCTATACCAAAATCATACCGCTTATCATTTCCTTGCACCAACAATATAGCAGAATATGAGGCATTAACAACAGGATTACAAATTGCAGTTCAATGGAAGATCCAGGAACTTCGTGTTTTTGGAGACTCCCAACTTGTTATCCATCAAGCAACTGATGATTACCAAACAAAAGATGAAAAATTACTGTCTTATAAACAAATGGTGGATAATCTAAAACAGCACTTTACAAAGATAGACTTTGAGCAGATACCAAGAGAGCAGAATCGCGCCGCAGATGCCATGGCTACAATTGCTTCACTAATTGATCTACCTCAAAATGAGACCTGCTATGAGTTCTTGGTAGACAACCTGTTGGTTCCTTCATATGAGATCACTCCTATTGAAATGATATGCGTTGTCGGTCCCGAATCCCAGTTATATGGTTCCATATTCACATATCTTCGCGACAATATCTTACCTCCTGATCTATCAAACAACCAACGCCGCACTTTCATTCGCCAATCCTCTCGATATGTCATTTTAGCTGATATCCTATACCGACGAGGTCTAGATGGCACTCTTCTTAGATGTCTAGAAAGCGACAAAGCTCAGATTGCGTTACATGAAGTGCATGAAGGGATATGTGGTCCACATGCTAGTGGTCCTACCTTGGCCAAGAAACTCATCAGGACTGGATATTATTGGCCCAATATGGAAAGAGACTCATATCAGTTTGTCAAGAAATGTAAGCAATGTCAAATTCATGGAGACCTCATACATGCGCCGGCACAAGAACTACAACCACTTGCGTCTCCTTGGCCCTTTTGTCAGTGGGGACTCGATCTCATAGGCAAGATTCACCCTCCTTCTTCCAATGGTCATAAATTCATTATCACTGCCACAGAGTATTTCACAAAATGGATTGAAGCCGTGCCTCTCACACAAGTCACTGGAAAACAAATTGCTACTTTCATCCTTAACTATATCATTTGCCGATATGGTATTCCTAAGTCCATTATTATTGATAACGGGCGTCCCTTCAAAAATCAGGATGTTCGTGAACTCTGTGACCGCTTCCATATTTCCCATCGTTTCTCCACACCATATTACCCCCAAGGTAATGGCCAAGCTGAGGCGTCTAATAAAACAATCCTTAAAATCCTCAAGAAGACAGTCGACGACGCTGGCCGTAATTGGCATATCCAACTCAATCCTGCACTTTGGGCCTACCGCACAAGTGTCCGCACACCTACAGGAGCTACACCATATTCACTTGTCTACGGCGCTGAAGCCATCTTGCCTATTGAGGTCGAGTTACCTTCTTTACGGGTCTCTTTGCAAAACATCATCACTGATGAAGATTACAGGGTCTCTCGCTTACAAGAACTAGAACTGTTGGATGAACGGAGACAAATTGCTTTTAATCATCTCAAGGCTTACCAACAACGAATGAGTCGTAGCTACAATCACAAGGTCAAGCCTCGCACATTTGAGGTAGGTGACTTGGTTCTCAGAGAAAACCCCAAGAATCAGTAAGACAGAGAGAAGAAGGGCAAGTTTGAACCAAACAGGCTTGGTCCTTACATTATTACAGCAGTATATGGCTCTGGGGCATATCAGCTCTCTACTACAGAAGGTGAACCTTTGGAGGATCCTATCAACAGCATGCACCTTCGCAGGTTCTACACATAGCTCATCGGAATATCCTAATTCAAAAATACAAAAAAATCATAAAAACAAAAAAATCATTACTTGGTGAAAACCTGGCAAACAGGCGCCTTGTGACACACAAAAAAAAAAAAACATTGAAAAATCGAAAAAGTAAAGGGAAATAATTTCGTCCAATGGTGAAAACCACTTCGGTGGTGCCCTGGGCAAGTACCATGGTGAAAAATGGGTTCCCAGCGCCATGCGTAGAGACATTGCTCCTCCCTCCTTCAGGATTCACTTTCATCGCTTCACTTTGCACACACTCATGACCAATTCGTTCATAATAAACTTACCCATTCCCATCATGGCTTGTTATTGATCTACCTAAGATTGGTTAGCCATTCATAATAAACATTCCTAAACCTCCCTTTCCATCCATAATAAATCAGATCCTATCTGTGGCTAAGGCAAATCCTACGTTTAGTGATGGGTGTGGAACTAAGAACATCACATGTTTCAAGGAGTAAAGTTTCTTCTAGCTTTCTTCAGTCTATTCGCGCACAATCCGCAATAAAGCAACATCTGCATCACAGATCCGCAATAAAGTATCAGTTTCATGGATTCAGTCAGTTTCAGATGAAACACAGCAGCAACAATGGGCTTCAACAAAATCAAATCTTTCAACAGACTCAGACAACATTATGGTTCAGTGCTATCTATCCTTTCTGTGAAAGTAAACATTGTGACCACAATCAAATAAGACTTATACAAGTGACAAGAGACACTAAACTTGAGGACTATAGTGGATGTTGGTGTCAAGTCTTGGTTTTCTTTTGATTTCATCTTTTTTGGTGACATGTCTTTTAGCTTTTCTGGGATGTCTTTGACTAGAGATTCTATCTCCAGGATGTCTTTGACTAGAAAGGCGAGGATGGGGTATCGTCACCTATTTGTATTTGTTGTCTGTGGATTGTCTCTTAGTAATGCTATGACTTGTCCAAGGATATGAGGACACTGTGAGTCTAGTGTGAACTGGGGCATTCCTTGTTTGTGACTGTCTTATCTCCATGCAAATAGGTACAATGACTTTCTGGGTCGAACATATGCCTCGATTTTCATAACCTATTTTGCCATAATAAAGCTCAATGATGATAACGCACAAGAAGCTCTTTCACTTTCATGTCTTTTGTCTTTCATCCCCCCTTTCTTGATTGACTTCCAGCGTCCTTCTCGATTCCGCGTAGCCTGCTATCACATGACTGAGTATAATGACACACCAAAAATATTTGCATTTCATGTAGCTGCACCTACATTACCACATATAAGCATTTCATACATACATATAGATATCACAACTACATCACATCCTACACACAACACCTGTTAGCACAATTTACATTTGCATTGTCATATTCATCTGCATTACTTACATTCACATTTGCATCATGCATACACATATAAAACATAAACAAACAAAAAAATATTGCATTGCATCATATACATATTTGCATCCATATCATAAGCATCACATAAGAACATCTCATCACATAGGTACACATGCATATAGCTACCGCAAAGATGCATCATCTCATATATATATATAAAGTGTCATGATACAATCATGTCAAAATCATATGGCTACAATCACCCGCAGGTGTCTACATCATTATACAAAATGGTACAAAACTGATACAAAGGAACTCACTGATCACTCCTGCCAACACTATTGGTAGTGCTAATCCTATCCATGTCATGGTATCCCATGCCACGTGTCCCACCCTCATCTCCAGTCTTGGATCCTAGAACACTCATCTAAGGGCATCCCTGTCTCCGTCTCGATCGTACGGAATCAGCTCCCCATCAATCGGTTTCTGCATAATCCTATATACATCCTCTAGGGTGACTGTCATCTCACCCATCGGCAGATGAAACGTGCACGTCTCAGAGTGCCATCTCTTAGCTAATGCAGTCAGCAGTCCCATGTTCGCCCAAAACTCAGGCACATACAACACATGTCTCAAACCCATCTCCTCGATGGTAGCTCTGTCCTCGAGCGACAACTCAGGTCGCAATCTCTGTGTCGATGGAATCTCTCTCGTGACTCTAGCATAGGCAAGTACTCCTGCAGTCAAGAAAATCAATCATGTCAGTCATGGTGGCATTCATTGTTTATCACAAAATGCTACTTTCTATCTAAATGCATATGGTTATCTATCCTAGTGACACTCACTGTTCATCACAAAGTGTTGCTATTTATCCTAGTGGTACTCACTGTTCATCATAAAGTACTACGTGTGTGACACTCCCTGTTCATCACAAAGTGTTACTCACATTTGCACTCCCTGTTCATCACAAAGTGCTGCTCATATTTCAGTACTCCCTGTTCATCAAAAAGTACTCTATCTTGGTACTCACTGTTCATCACAAAGTGCCTTGATCTATCCTAGTCTTCCTAGAGGACCTGCTTGAGTGTATCCTCTCAGTAGCTTATCCAATCGATAGCGTATGTTCATCACAGAACTGCCGATTTGACCTAGAAGATGCAAATTCATACTTTTCAAATGCAAATGCACTTACATGACATAAACATGCATTTATTACATTACCTAGCATGCATTAATGACAACAATAAATGCATCAAAGTACGAGGAGGTTTGGTGGTACTCACCGGCTCTCCTGCCTCTGCTGGCCTCTGAAATCGACGAACACGGTCGAATCTATGCACGAAAGTCATTGCTGCTGACTGCTGCTGCTCTATTTTTGCTCTGCACTCTGCTCTCGTGGATGTATAGATGACAATGAGGATGTATTTTCCCCCGTGGTCTATCTTATAGACTACCCCTAGCCTTCATTTCCCGAGTCAGTCTTCTTTATCCCGTGACTTTGTCACTTTATCCGGTCAGTCCATTCTAGCCTTTCTTTCTTATCGAGAGATTGTCTGCAATCTTTTCAGACATTTTCATCCAATCTCTCGAGGGGGCATATCATTCCCATTCTAGGGCAACTCTGTATCAATTCATCTTATCTTCTTTGAAACAACGCGACAAGCCGCATTGTCTCAAAGAGGGGCAAAATGTAGACACCTAAAATTGTCCAGTCTAATTAAATAAATATTTTATTTATTTAATTATCTAAGCCTAATTCTTCTATTAATTAAATAAATCCTTATTTATTTAATTAATTCATTTATCCTCTTCTAGCCTTATTTCTCATTTAAATAAATACATTTATTTATTTAAATTATCCTCTTCCTAAATTAAATAAATATTTAATTTATTTAATTATCCCACTTCTACTATTAATTAAATAAATCTTTATTTATTTAATTAATTCATTAGCCTTTTCCACCTATGACACATGTCATTCATCTCTTAACTCATACACTACCTACCCCTTTCATTATTTTACTATTTCTTATACCTACCCTCTAATCCTAGCCGACCTCCTTTTACACCTCTCAATCTTATCCCTCCATTTCATATTGTGTCTTCTATTTAAGGAGATGTCTTCTTCACTATCAAACCCTAATGAAGCATTCTAATGACCTAATCGACAATTTGGAGGATTTGACTACACTACGATCCTACTTGCAACCACATTCCATTCTTTGTTGAGCTCTTGTGCATATAAAATCTGAGAGCAAATATATCAAGCAAGATCAATGGAGATAGGAAGAATGGAGATCAAAACCCTATTGGACATGTGATGGTATAATCTTTGTGATTTCATGTGATTTGCATTGTCTTAGGTAATCTTCATATGTTATGGTGGATCTTTGTTGATTGTTAGGCTAGGGTTTTGTGGTTGAATTCATTTAGCCTTTCAATATTGTTATTATTGTTATCCATTTTCACCATATACAGTAGGTATTTCAAAAAAATTCTCTAACATCCATGTTTAATCCTAAACACTGTACACAGACATACAATGTGTAGAAAAGGAGTGTGTTTGAGAAAGAAAAAAGGAAGAATGGTTTGCAAGTATGTACTTTAAGAAAGTGTAATTTAATATGTAGGCTAAATATTTTATTATAGAAAAGTATTAAATAAAAATCATTCATATAAATTGTAGGTATTGTTGGAATTTGCATGAAGATTGCATTAATGATATGTTATGTTGTCATTGATGTCAATTAAACTGGTAATGACATTATTGATATTGTTGTAATATTGTTACTGTAACCGGTAGGAAGAATTTATGGAGTGAACCGGTAACCGGTGTAAACCTTATCTATCGATCTAACTGGTAAACCCTACCTATTATTTTTGATATGATGATGAGCGGTAATGATGATGAGACGTATGATTATTGTATGAAGACACTTCCAAGAGATTTTGGTGAATTGGCTATATTGGTTTATGATATGATGATGAGCGGTAATGATGATGACACATATGATTATTGTATGAAACACTTCCAAGAGATTTTGGCGAGTTGTTGTAATGGTTTTTTTCTAGGGAATGAGAAAACGTATTGCATCTAATGCAAAGCGCATGATGAGTTACTAAATTCAATGAAGCGGTGATCAAGGAGCGATCAAGGTTTTCTTGATTGATGTACAAAGATTGCTATGTAATCCAACGGTCATACTTGAACTGAATTTGTTTGTAATCTCGATGAGAGTTAGGTTTTTTTTGTGTTACTAACCTGATTGATATGTATTTAAGGTCGATGAAGTTGTTTAGTTTTAGAGAGTTGAGAAGGAGATAGACACAGTTCAGTTGAGTGTGTGATTGCTGAACTGGATGATGTATCTGCAATTTGAGTAAAGGAAGATAGGAGCATGAAATGGATCTGATAGAGAAAGTGTGGTACTATTCAGATCAGCAAACTCTTGTTGTTTTCTAACAATTACAACAGAATTGAAATCCCCTAACCAAGTAAGCTCTAACAAGCTTGGTGATATTCAAATCCTCTAACAATGTAGTCCATTAGATTGGATTTTCAAATCCTCTACTGAGGTTACTCCTTACAGGGTATTTCTTCTAGCAAGGCATTTGTAGTCAATCCCTTAACCAGGTGATTCCTAACAAGATCGGTTCTTAACAAGACTTTTTGTAAAGTTTTAATAGGCTAGGCTCCTACTAGGGCTAACTTCAGAAGAGTTCAGATAGTTATCTTGTGAGTCTCATCTCACTGTGTTGTTTGCCTATTTGGGTTTCCACGTCAAAAATATTTGTGTCAAGTGGTGAATGTTTTTGTGGTTATGTTTTCATGGTTGATTTACTTAACTACTTAACTATTTTGGATAAGTCATGATAACTAGAAGTATTGAGATATGAAGAAGTTGTTTACTGTTAATTTATTGTAATAGACAACTAGTTTATATTATGAGTTTTTATCTTGATAGATTTATTATTCTAAGTTTACTTTGAGAGATTGATTGGTAAAGTTTATTATCAGTTTTTATATCTACTGATTCATCCCCCCTCTCAGTAGTTGATCGGGTACTTATTCTTTCATCATACCATCAGGTACAACGCTCTTTGGAGCATAAATTTACATGGTTCAAAATTTTATGAGGACAAAGACACCGGAGAAAATAAATTTGAAGCAACAAGAAATGATGACAGAGTAAATTCACACAATCGTTACATATTGAAATTATGGAGAGCTAATATAGATTGGCAGCCCGTTCTCTCAAAACATGTTGTGATTAAATATATTGCAAGCTATGCAGCAAAAGAAGAGAAGAGTTCAGAAACCTATCATCAAATGTTAATGCATCTTACAAATATAGAGAACCCAGATGATCTCGCAACAAGAGCATATAGGAAACTTCTAAATGAAACAATTATTGCAAGAGATGTTGGAGCTCAAGAAACATCACACATGCTATTAGAACTTCCACTGGTTGAAAGCAGTAGATGATTTGTCATTCTCAATGTCTCACATGAGATATTTAAAGCTGTAGATGTAAATGATGAAAATGGCAATGAAGAACACATAAATTTATTTATTGATGGATATAGAACAAGACCATTCTCCATGGAGGTTATCTCAATGATTGATGGAGCTAGATCATGGATGTATAATAACATATGAAAGAGTGCTAACAAATGGAAACCAAGGGAAAGGGCATTGATAGTTAGAGTGTTTCCAAGGTTCCTATCCATTCCTTCACGTGAGTCAAAAATGTTTGTTGATTTTTGTTTTTCAGAATTGTTACTCTACAAAAATTTTCATGACATAAGAACAAATATTGGTCATGATAATGGCTCCATAATATCAAATTGGGAGTCATTTAATTATAACCCCTGGCATGTGGAGAGAACACCAAATATAGAAAATAATGACAATATTAGTGATTCAGAAATTGAAGACAATGATTTTGTTCATGAAAACACTACAGAACATAAATGGGAAATCATATCTAGATTGCATCATGGTAAGATAATGCGGGTTTCTAAAATAGATATGCTAGGAAGAAGGAATATTGATAGAGAAACAAATTGGTCTAACGAATATCAAGATGATTAATACATAGCTCAAGCAATAAATTTCATCAATACAATGAGATATGATGGATGCTTTATATATTATGATATACCACAATGTATCAACTATGCAAGCATTAGTGATAAGCAATAGAAATAATTTAACATTATTATGTCACACTATCATATGAATCAAATGTGATGTCATTGTATATGATAATTCAAGGAACAACATGAACAGGAAAGTCATTTTTTATTGGTGCAATCAGTAAAGATCTAAAAAATATATCCATGCCTAATCAGTCTCCCCTTCTACTGCTTGCACCAACTGGAGTTGCAACATTCAACATAAGTGCATCCACAATTCATTCCAAGTTGATAATTCCAATAAAAGATTTTATTGAACTAGAGGGAACAAGATTGACAACTTTTCAAGAACAGATGTCTCATGTGAAATACATATTGATTGATGAAATGAGCTTCATTGGAGAGAGATTGTTGGAGAACATAGATTGTAGACTTTGTCAAGCATTTCTAGAAAATGGTAATATCAACTTTGGAGGTAAATACATAATGAAAATTAATTATAATAAAGATGTCTTATTAGAATAAATGCAATTTATATATATTATATTTTTATATTAATATTATATAATTTTGTAAATAATATTTATCAGTTATTTGTAGGTATTTATATGATATTAGTTGGAGATCTATGTCAATTGCCTCCAGTAAAAGACAAACCAGCATATGACAACAAGAAATAAGAAAAACTATTGTGGCAAGAGTTCAAAATTGTGGTAACATTGGAAAAGGTCTTTAGAGAGGATGGAGAAGATATTCAATAGTAGCAATTTCATGAACTATTGACAAACTTGAGGGATGCACACCCTACTATTGATGATTATAATTTGTTGATGTCAAGAGAAAACTCAAACATCACTCCACTAATGATTGAATATTTTGACAACAATGTTCATTTGTTCTCCACAAATGATAATGTTCAGTCATAACAAGAAAAATTATATTCTCTGAAAAATCTCGTCGCACGTAGTATAGCAAGCAAAGTTAGAAGTCTTAATGCAATAGAAGGAAATTTTTATGAGTACCTTGATATGGAATTGTTGATCTCTAAAAATGTAAGAGTAATGGTAACTTGTAATCTGTGGAAATTTTCATTAGGACCTTGATATGGAATTGTTGATCTCTAAAAATTCAAGAGTAATGTTAACTTGTAATATGTGGATAGAAGGAGGTCTTGTAAATGGTGCTTTAGGATATGTTCAGAATATTGTATACAAACCGAGAAGTATGACACTAGAAACTCAAACATATGTAATAGTTAAGTTTGATAGTTACTGAGGACTACCATTTGAGGATCCAAAAAATCCACAAATAGTTCCCATTAGTGCAACACAAAGAGGATCTACAATTCAATACCATTGAGATTTGCTTGGGCATTGATGATACAAAAATCACAAGGTTTAACACTTATAAAAGCCACAATTGATATATGACCAACTGAAAGAACATGAATGATATTTGTGGCTATATCTCATGTAAAGTCTTAAGAAGGACTAAGAATAATTCCACCATTAACATATGATCGCTATTAGAAAATGAAAAAGTGAAAACAAGTTGAAAAATGAAAAGTTGAAGAAAATAAAGTAAAAGATTTAGAAACAATTTCATGTACCATATTTTCATAAATATTCTATATTTTTTATAATAAAAATTCATTTGTATATAGTAATATCAATTTATTTTTGTCATTCAAATTTTATGCAAATTTATTACATGTATATGTCTATGTCATTATTGATTGTTTTAAAACATTGTATTGGTACACTTTAATCCATAACTTATCATTCAAACCCACACAGTAGGTTGTACAAATATATGGTCGCCATAGTAGTTTATTTTGAATCATTTTTATGCATAATTTTATATTTTGAAGTTTATAAAAAGAATTATATTGTAACTAACTTAACCTTGTTAGTATTATAACTACTAATAGTAATTTAACATTAAAACTAACACTAATCTAACTCTAATCTAACTTTAACATTAGCTAATTCAGATTTTCTTTCACTTGTATGTTTGTTTCCTAAATACATAAATTCATATAAAGGGCATTAAATAAATAATAATAATAATTTATTTAAAACAAAACATTATAATTATTAACTATTCAACTTATTTTCATATAGATTATTGTTTTTATAGGATCATTTTAAAGAGTTCAAATATAATTGCCAATATACATTTATGTGAAATAAATACATGTGACTATTTTTGTTTCCATTTTAATCATTACTTTTTTAATATAGGTGGATATTTTTTTTTCATTTTGTCCAAATGCAACTTTAGAAGATGTAAAAGATTATTAACATTCTTATGTATCCACTAAGGTTTATTGCTGGAAATGTGTAGAGTAGACTAATATTAATCGATTGAATTGGGATCAAATTGGAGATTAACCCTGACTAAGAAAAATCACATTCCAACCTAACACTTAAAAACCAAGTTAATTGTCAACTACTACTATACTAATTAAATCTCATAAACCATAAACCAAATGAAACCATAACCCTTATCCTAATTAAAAAATAAATATATTGAACTATAATATTAGAAAAAAGTAGACCACATTAAACCAAATTGAACAGTAACCCAAATTAAATTGTAACATAAAAATAAACTGTATTATAACCTTAAAATTAAATCAAATTGAACCCTAAGAATTAACATAATTGAACCTTAAGATTCAACATAATTGAACCCTTATCCAAAAAATAAACCAAATTAAAACCTAACACTAAACCATAAAAAACCTAATGCTAAAACAAATGAAACCCTACCCCTAAAACTAAACCCATGTAAAACTTAACCCTAAACCAAACTACATCCAATCATAAACCAAACAAATAATAAATTAAAGAAATTAAATCCTCCATATTATTTATTTATTTATAAATATATGTGTGTATATAGGTGTATGTAGAGATATATAGATGATTAGATTAATGTTAGTAAACTAGAGCATTCAAATAGTCATCATGTTATGACCTAGTCTACCTAGAGAAAGTATTAGATTTACTTGACTATGTCTATTATATTTTTCTATATTCAACTATGTCTTATGGAATCATTGAACATTAGTCATGGGAGAAAAAAATTTGTTCAACTTTTAGTAAGGATATTAATTATTGAGTTTGAAATAGAAAAAAATAAAAATAAAAAAAAATTTAGTGATCATTGGTATCACCTGTTGAATTTACTTTGACAAAACTAGTAGAATCTACCTATTAATGAATGCTTGAATGTGAAATAAAACTTCTTGATAATGAACTCGAGATGGAGTTGTGTGAACATATGACACACATCTCCTTTTTTTTGGAATATGTAATTGATTATCAAAATTTTTGTCAAAGTAATACAAAATCATTACTTGTATTATTAACTCATAATGTCTTATCAATTTTAACTTAGTTACTTTATGTCATAATCAGCTAGAGGTGACATAGAGTTTCATGATATATTGTTTATTATTAGACACAACATTAGTTAATAGATGGAATGGTGTTCTTGATTATTCCTTTAAATTGCATCGCTCTTGAAGAGTGGGGCCATTTTAACATAGGTGTGTGATAGACAAATGGTTTGTGGTTGGAGAAAAGTTTTTGGATGATTCTTGCAACAAAGAAACTAGTGTGATTGTTCTTGGAGAAAAGTTATTGCAATTGAAGATTTCAAATACTTAGATACTCAATGAAACTAGTGTATTAAATTACATAATACATGTATTAATGATACTTTTGTAAATTTGTATGTAGCTCACCCTTATATGGATGGAATATTATACAACATGTTTTTTTCTAAGAAATGATTGATCAATGTTATTTTTTTAAATAAATCTATTCTTATAATCTCTTCCAGTAGTAAATTCAAGTAATTTATAAGAAATTATTGAATACATGTTCAATTGCAATAAATGAATGAATATTATAAATTAGTTAGATTTTACAATTATCTCCTTAAGAGTCATAATTTACCTTAAATTTAAAAAAACTAAAAATGTTTGCTAGAGATTTTAATATGAACTATAAGAGGATGAAAATAGTTTTATCTTCAACATTGTATGTTGAGTATTAATTTTTTTTGTAATAAACTACATTAAAGGAGGTGGCTACATGGTCTCTCTTCTTTATGGTACTAATTTTATTCTCCTAAACCAATTCTAGCATAAAATGATTGTGTCTCTTTTCTTTTTTCTTCTCACTTCTTTTGATAAGAGTAATAAAGACCCTAGGAAGAATGCAAATTTATCCATTCTACATGAAGGGTTATTTCTTTTTCTGATGGGATATGCTAAAGATTTTTTATCCAAATTCAATTCTAGGAAGGTGTTAAGGAAAATAAAGAAACAAATCCCCATAATGACACATTACTCAAATATGAGTACAAACATTGAGGGAAAGTGAGGATGAGGATTATGAGGAAGAGTGAGAGGAAATGGATTATGAGGATGAAAATATGCAAGAATTTTCCTCCGCCATCCCAAAGGATTATAAAAGTGAGAAGATAAATTCTACCAAAAACAAGACACGAGCCCAAATTTCTTGAATTGGTGGCTCACATATTACAAAAGAACATGTTGTCAATAATGAAAAATAAAATACTAGACAAATATTTAAGATGAAAATAGGGAATGGGTAGAGGGACATTTCCAAAAGAAGTTGGGTGAACATTTAGATGATAAAACCCTAAATATTGGAATTTTAAGAAAGGGGGAGGACACTACTCATATGGGCCTCTCGGAGGATTTATCTTATCTTCATACTAATATGATATTTTTAAAGGAGTTGCAAGGAAATTTAAATTGTCTAAGTGGTTCTTTCTAGAGTTTAAGAAAATTAATATAAATCTTAGCACCTTACACTAGAAAATGGAGCATAATGTTGGAGGGATAGAGCATAATGTTTTGAAATCTAAGCATGATTAGAGGATGAAATTTCTTGAGGATAAATTTCATGAGGTTAACCAAAAACCTAGAAAGAACTTGTAAAATTAGCTACTAATCAATACAAAATAGTGTTGAAGGCATTAGGATCAAGACCAAGAAATTGAAGGATCTAAGAGAGGATCATTTTGTAGACACTTTCAAGATTGATATTTGAGACGAGGACCAACATCTAAAGGAAAAGGAAATATAGGTGGCCTAAAAAGTTGAGAAAGGGATCTATTTCATGCACAAGGAAAATTATATATAAATCATTTGAAGAGGAGAAGATGGATTTGTTGGACCACTAATATTTAAAATAAGTTATTCTAGTAGGAACTTGAAGTAGCTAAGTTGTTGAAGAAAAAGTGGTAGTCGTTTGTTGGCTTAGTTTTTCTTGCGCTTTGTTTTCATGTTTTTTAATGGTTGGTTGTTTGTTGTCTTTTCTTTTCCATTTGAAAGTGTTTTATAAA
The DNA here is from genome assembly GCF_030272615.1 of Cryptomeria japonica. NCBI lineage: Eukaryota > Viridiplantae > Streptophyta > Pinopsida > Cupressales > Cupressaceae > Cryptomeria > Cryptomeria japonica. The sequence continues at coordinate 239,385,258 of NC_081411.1, forward strand.
TAAGGTACCTTCAAAACCTATTTTATCATATAATAAAAAACATGACCTTGTACTTGCCATTCAAGGCTTCTTAAAAGAAAATGAAAAATTTAGGTTACAAATTTCAAACATTTTGAATTTCATGTCTAATTTTAAATGAGTACTTTTTCTAAAATTGAATATCTACACTTTTAAAATCTAAATGGTTTCTTATTTTAAAGTGGATACCTGTTACATAAATAGAATGGATGCTTATTTCAAAATGTATTAAAAAGAGGATCTAATTATATTTTTACTTCAATAATTGTGGGGTCAGAATGTATGAACAAAAAATGGAAGCTCGTGATACCTAAGAAATTGAAGCACATATAGATTAACAAAAATGACAAGGAGATAGAAAAGAAAATATTCAAAAAAAGAAAATTGAAGCATCCAATCCAAGGACTATCAAAGAGAAGAGCATATAAGAGACAAAGTTAGAAAAAAAAAAGAATTTAGATTATGCAAATGTAAAAATGATGAATATGGAAGAGTTCAACAATATGAAATCTCATGTACATCTTCAAATCCAAATTATGATGATATTGATATTAATTATTTACATAAAAGTTGGGTATATCAATAATAAACTCAATTTTACTATTGAAAACATCAAATTAGAAAATAAAAACAAAAGTATGAGTGAAAATAAAAATAATTTTTAACAAATAAAAGAAATGTACTGGATACTATTTCTCATAAAAAAATTTGGAGACAAATAAAAATCCATCCAAATAGATTCTATAAACATTTGTTTATAGGAAAAATATAGAATCTCAACTCATAACGTAATTTATTGAAAAGTAATAAGAAAATAGTCTTTTTGTTGAGGCTTAGAGGTATCTATAGGCTTGATGGGGTATTTTTTAAAGTGCTTAGATAAAGGAGCGACACTTGGTATTGTGGCTTCAACTTGTACATTATGTTATTGGAAGAGTTATTATTTATCTTGGTGACACCTTTGTTGTCTTTGTTGTATCTTGAAAATGATTGTTGAGCACTTCCATCCTTATCAACTAGAGCCATTGAAGGAGATGATTCAAATTGGCTTACTTGAAGCTGATAGTTATGAAGCACTATACATAATTGTATGAAAGAGGTAAATTCAAAAAATAGAAGCTTATCTCTAATATCGTTTTGTAAATTATTAATGAAAAATCTTCAAAAGTCATGATCGGGTATATCATAAGAAATTTGTGAATTCAAATGTTTATATCTACTAATAAAATTAATCACTTTTTCTTTGCCTCATTTCTTACAATGAATCAAAACAGTCAAAGTAATTTTAAGTCAAATAATATTTTAAAAATTCTGAATAAAAGCATTAGCCAATTGTTGAAAACATGTGATGGAATAAGGAGACAGGACAATACCATTGCAAAGCTTTGAAAGTAAATAATTTTAGCTTTATCTCTAAAGGTTTGAAAGTAAATAATTTTTCCATGGGTCTTTGATCTTGAGAGAAATCAACACACAAGGCTTGAAATATCTTCATATTAGTCAGGGTATCACCTTTTACATTGTGTAACTCTAATTGAGGGATCTTGATATTCTTAGAAACAACTGCATAGACAATCTCATTAGATAGTGGACTTGCTACATCATATGTAAAAAATATTAAATTTTAGTTGGGTTAAAGAGGCCAATTGTTATTACAAGTATGAAATACTTTGAGCTAGGTTATTGATAGTGGCTTTGATGGATGGCTTGGAATTAGACATATTGGATTATGATAGAGGAGTAATGTTATTGTAAGTAGTTGGAGGTTTAGAATAAGGAGTAGGAAAATTATGATATGTTGGTATAGGAGTTGGTTTGAAACAAATGGAAAACTCACGAAAGAAGGTATGTGAGAGTATGAATTAATAGGATTGCCCCCATGACTAATAGGTGTAGGATTAACATTTTTTGTAGAGGTAGTCATGATAGGTATGCACATTGGGCAAGGATGTAATCATAGGAATGGAATTCTCAACTGTACTAGTAGGATGTGAATAACCAAGAGCTTCAACACAACTTTTGATGGGCGTAATATGGTATCAACAATATGAGTAATGTCATGTAACACTTTAACACGTAACTTATCACTTTGAACCATTCTCTTCAAATGTTCATTCAAGGAGATTGCCTCACTATTCGAGTGTTCTTGGCCACTGAATTCTTGGAGATTGTCCAATTTTCAAATCAAGCTTCCCCACTTGAGCACTAGTAACCCTAATTAGTGAGTCGTCATCTTCATAATGAGAAGCGCGAGGTGAGTGGAGCTTAGGATATGAGGTATGTCTTATTTTGGATTAGAGGAAGTACCAAATCTCACATGGAATAGGTTAATAAACTCAACATCCATATCCTTAGTGTTTAAAATTTAGGTAGCCCTAAGTCTATAAATTCTTCTCACTAAGGGTAACAAAACTAATGCACAAAGAAGGAAATATTGAATGCAAAGATTAGAAATCAAAAAGAAATTCATAATGCAAGTTATATGTATTATTGAACAATGTAATTTTTTTGTAAAATGACTGAATAACCATTGAATTAATAAATATGAATATTAAATTTGAACACAAGATTCTTCTAAAGTTGTGAATGATATATAATAAAAATCAGATCTAAGTATATAAAGTGAAAATTTTGTAACCTATAAATCAATTTAAACAAAATACCTCTATCAAGTGAAAACAAGATTAAAAAGGTAAATGTCCCAGCGGACGTGCCAAATGTATGATGATAGAATTGGAAAACCTTAAATATGAACCCTAAACAAGCCTAACCATAAGCAAATGATTCATAACTATCTAATCATCATATCAATGTAGCTTTTCCCTATGATATTCGAAACATAAAACAAGTTAAAAAATTAGACTATGTATTCAAAGGATGCTTGACTCGCTCGCTCTCCTATCTACCAAGATCTTAAATTAATTACTTTAATGCTCTCATATTTTTAGCAGTTTTACACAAGAGGCTATCATGAACGAAGTTGTTTGTTTGATGAGAATGATTGAAGATTGGTATGAATCTCAAATGATCAAGTATGAAAAAATCTCTTAAAGAAGCATATTGAAGATAGGATGATTTGTGAATTTGGGATAAGTGTAATTCATTGCCTATAACCATTAGGGTTTCGTATTTAGAATTATAGTTAGTTTTCACTGGTATTAGTAGAATTGGGAAAATGCCTAGGAAGGGAGGGAGTTCTTCTCTAGGTGGGAAGAAAAGTGAAATGAGTAGGGCCACACAAAACCCTCCTATAATTGAAATTGGGGATAGCGAGCCTGAGTGGGAAGAGGTGGCTTCTAAGCCAAAATGGAGAAAAACCACTGAGAGGGGTGAAATCTCATCACTTCAAGGAAAAGAACCAAAAGAGAAAAAGCATAAGACTCCTAGGAAGAAGAGGGAACCAAAAGTTTTAGAAGTTGTTTTATCTAAGGAAAACTAGGTCCTAGAAGAAAGACTAGAAGAACACACAGAGGCATTTCAAGTTGTTGTTGAAGCATTTGTAGTTGCTCACATCAAAACCAAAGAAGAAGAGGAGCCTCCATTGTATCAAGACCTCTTGGATGTACTTTCTACATAAACTAGAAGTATTAAGGATAGTGATAGTCTACTGGATGAATGTTTGCACTGTGGTGATGCTACTATTCTTGAGAGGGGGTGGAATTTTTTTCCATATTTTTGTAACAACAGGGATGAACCAATTCCTAGATCCAATAGATGGTGATTAGCTATGGAAAATTTGATTGTGCCTGATGTATTTGTGGAGGTTGATTTAATAAGGGCCTTAGATTCAATTTATGAGCCTTCCTTGAGAATAGTTGGAAGAGGAGAAAGTGTTGTTTTGGTCTTACAGGGCGTGCAGTTTTGGATATTGATGTAAACAAGTTTGAGTAGGAAAATCAGTTAATGAGAATAGATTACAAAGAGAATGAGGTTCAACTCTTCAAGAAAAGGGATTGGCATGGTGATGTGGCACCAATTATCCCTATTGACAAGGAGCCTTTTGTTATGGACTCATTTGAGATGTATTTTATTAAGACCTCTTACCCTCTATGTCAAATTTTAGGAGAAGATTCTGAGGTGAAGATTCCTATTGGGATGATACTGATGGGGATGGAAATTCAGCATAAATATGTCAACTTAGAGAATTATTTTGCTTCTTTTCTTTCTTGGCAAATTCATGAAGGGTTGATTGAAGTTACAAAGAAACCCCTAGAAATAAAGATGAAACATTCTTCGTTGTTGTCTTATTTAATTGTTTTCCAACGTAAGTATGAATAGGATCTTGGTTTGTAGCTTAAGTTTTACGACAGGCTTGGTATAACTTTCCTTGTGCAGAGATGGTGTCATATATGGGATAGGACATGTGAGGTTGTTGATTATGTTGTTTATCACGAGTTCTTTGTGATGAAAATTATGTCATGGTTGGGTGCGGTATTGAATATGATACCACAAAGTTATAGATTTCTTGAGGCCAAAGGATAACAAGATGGATGATGAATGGAGATTTAATTTTGCTAATTGCTTCTTGTTTTCTAATTATACACTGATAAGAGTTTATGGCTATCGTCAACCTCCTCACAAGCTGCCAACTTATGTTTCTTCAAGGTTATCATTTCTTGAGTTTATGTAGCAGATGTTATGGACATAGAAGCTTCACTTGGAAGGGTAGAACAAGGGTTCTCTTCTCCCTAAGTCCACAAGATATTGTGATCTTGCAGTTGGAGATAAAGTTTGGGATAGATTGAAAAACTATTTGGTGAGTATATTTTCTTTGAGGTTTGCGAAAAAAAGGAAATTTGACCTGTAAGGATTTATAGTGTGGCTTAGAGATAAAATCAAAAGAGGGCCTTTTAGCCCTAATTTGGACTTACACAAGGATGTGATAAGAAATTGCCTCAAGATAGAGCAAGCCCAACAAAGAAGGAAAAAATGGAGAATCCTGGCAAGGATTGAAGATGATACAAAGGAAAAGTTCTCTAATTTTCAAGGTTTTTTCTCTAGGGAAAAGGGGTCTGTTATGAGAATCGAAAAGATGTTTAAGAAATTTGATGTTATTATTGCTATAACTTGCAACATTTAGGAGGACATGTCTCATGAAGAAACATAGGAGCATGCCCCGGAAGATTTCTTAGAGAAACATGCATAGTACATATAAGATGTGCGACAAGAGGAAGCCACAAGAAGCTAGGGATGCATGGATGTCATGGAGTAGGAGGTTGAATAGGCCATTGCCTCAGCCCTAGAAATGTGCAAGTTATTGAGGAACTTCAAAGTAGGAAGACTTTTGGTCAACCTTTTCCATTGGAAGAATATGAAGATGAGCAATCAATTCCTACTCATGTTATGATCTCAGATGACAATTTTATGAAAACACCTGAATTTAAAGCTCTTTGGTTGCAATTGGATGGTCCCCCAGAAGGTGTTCCTAAAATTCAGTCTTTGAATAACTTGAATTTAGGTCATGTGACCCCACAAGAAGTAAGAGAAATTGTTAAAGAGAGTGGGATGTTGTTAATACTGAGCTAGAATTTGGAAACTACATTCTTGTTAGATTAAATCAGGTAGTAGCTATATCCTATGTTCATAACTAAATTAGAAAAGGATGGAGGACAAAGTGGGTCAAGATATCACCCTACTCTCAAAGGATTGGTTCAATGGATAAGAGACCCAAGTAAAAATAAGTTGAGAGTCTTGATTGGAGTTGAAGAAAGAATAGGGGGTGGCTCTATCATAAGAATGTTAAAGGATATATCTATTGTTGAAGTAGCAACTTTGTCAATGCATTCAACTATGTTTTCTCTTGATATAGTGTAAGTATAGGAGAAGGAGAAGGTGGTGCTATTATAGGAAAAAATAGAAATACACTAGCCTTATACAAAAATGTTTATGGAACTTTCTCAGTTGGGGAAACAATTGTGGAGGCAGGCAGTTGCACCTCCTCCTATGGTCATGATCCAGCAGGGAGAGTCCTCACGAGCAATGGAGGAGATTGATTCTTTAAACAAGGAATATAGTCATCTCAAACAACAATTGCAGGCCAAAGATTAGAAGGTCTTGAGAGTGGAGTCCATGGCCAAGGACAAAGTTATGACAATGATTAGAGGAACTTTGTCACACTTGTTGAGGTCAATTCTGAATAAAATTGAGGATGTTTATAACTTTTTTTGTATTCTTTTTGAAGGGGCTATTCAATTCCCTAAGTTTCTAATGTAATTGGGAGATATTTTTGAATGTTGGAGGTCTATGGGGCCAAAGATCAAAGATGTGAGCATTGCAGTTTAGTAAATGCATAAGCCACCCCAACCATTATCAGGTTTTTATATCATCAATGTCCTGTTTTATTCATTGAACAACTTGATTATTAACATTGCTTGATTGGCATCATCATCCATTAGTAGGGTAGAGTTTAATATGAAATTATTTCTTTTGTTAACTGACTCTAAGGATGAGCTGCCCATATAAACCATAGATTGTATTGGGTGGTGATCTGAGATCGCATAGGGGATAACCTTGACACTGCTATCAAAATTTATCCTTTTGAACTGAAAAACATCCTTGTTTGGATATAATATATCTAGCTTGCTAAAGATTCTTTTGTTCCCTTGCTAGAAGTTTAACTAAGAAATCCAAATGTTAATAGCTTCATCTTTCTTACCAGCCACTGGATCAAACAACCTCAACTTGCTCAACATCCTATTCTAGTATAATATCTCATCACATTTCTAATAAAAATTGTTACCCCCTAACTTATCTGAGGGTCTCTCAACCATATTGGAGTCACCTCCTAGAAACCAAGGAATATCATCCAACTATGTGATCCATCTCCTAAGCTCAATCCTCTCTTCGTGGTCATTAGAAGCATAAATAGATCCAATCCCCATTTCTATCTCCTTGATTTTTAGAACCACCCACACCAATTTATTGAAATGTGAACACCCTCATCTCACAACCAAGTTCCTCCACTTGTGGCTAGCCAAGATGGAGAACCCCCTTTCCTTTTTCATGATTAATAGTAAAATATTTTGCATCCCTCTAAATAAAATTTGCATTTATGTGTAAGAAAAATTAGTTAGCCTTGATCTCTTGCAATAAATACACATCCACATTCCTATACAATCAATGATCTTGGAGTCTTCCTCCAGAAGTACTCCACACCTCTAGCTCATCATTCGACCTCCCAGGTCCATTTCAACACTCTATGTAGCACACTCTAACTCTATCGACCTCTTGATTATTTGTGCTAACAGGGGGAGAGATCTTCTCATCTAGCTTACAAGAAACTGAAACAAAGCTTATAGTAGAGACTCATTGCTAGAGATCAAAATGAAGTCAGCATCGACCCCATGATTCAAGGGTTTCTTAGTCATACTCAACAAGGCATGCTCAATATTCCCCCTCCAACATCCGTAATCGAATCATTTCTAGGGTTATAGAACGGGCTATCTAGAGTGTTTCCCATGGGTCTGGGAGGAATCACAACAACATCAAAGTCATTGATTTGAGATTTAATTCTCTTTTTAGGCTCCATGATATTTTTAAATTTGTCTAGTATAATTTGTTGTGCATTCAAAGTCTTGGGCTTGGCTTGTGTATCTAGGGAGTCATTATCCATCATTACCTTATTAGAGAAGTGATAAATAGGATTAGGGTCTACATTAGATACTTCTTTAACTTCAACATGTAGAGAATCTAGTTTAGAAATAATGGCCTCATTATGAGAATAATTCATCTTCACAAAACTCTTTTTGGTAGACAAGCTCCCCTTTTGCAAAGAATTCTCCAAAGGATGTGGATTAGAGAGAGGAATGAAGTCTAGAGTTTTCGAAGGCCCCTTAGAGCCAAATCTACCAATTGTTTTCTCAGTTAGATAAGGGTGGTTTGGGCTAGCTAGAGGCTTAGCTTTCCTACCACTGAAGTCTTTTTTAACATTATTTTTTAGCAACGTGAAATTCTTGTGAATATGACCATCTTTCTTACATAAGAAACATGTATTAATCCCATCCAAATACTGAATAGGGCATACAAAGGCCTCCTTGCGCAAGTCAAACCTAATCTCTTTCAGAATATCTAAATTCCAGGTTTGATGGAGATGATTAATCTGGCATCCATATGCAGGAGAAGGGAAGATGTTTCATCCATTCTAACAACATTGCCAATAGAGTTTAGGGCTTTGGAAAGCCATTTCCATAGAATCAATGAAATGTTCCTTATCATAGCCCATCTAGGGCATGACAGGGAAATAATTTCTTCATGAATAGCCTTGGAAGTCCACGTAATGGCTTTAAAACACCCTTTTCCCACTGACCATAACTCTTTTTTAAGGAATTATCTCTTTCTTTTAGCTTCTTTATAAATTATTATATATAATCCATTTTGAACCATTCTATAGAAAGTAAAGTGAAACCCTAAATTTGTTACCCACACATTTTGCAACCAATTATTCATGAAACTCCTAGAAGGAAGCTTGCTAGACTCATGTACTGCCAAGAAAATGACAATATCCCTAAGCCTAATACTCTCTTCATTCAAAACTATGTTCATTTTAGAATTGGGAATAACAATAAGAGTGGCATTGAAGATTCCTTACCTCTTCCACCTCACCATGGTTTCTCTCCATCTGTAAATGACTAGACCGCCAAGAATTGAGCACCCTCGAGAATGACCAAGTTGCCCACTACTACTTGCAAGAAAGTTTTACTCTGCTCCTCATCCACCATCGAAGAAACATTATGAAGAAAGTCAAAAGCCCCATCTCCCATAAACTGCCTCCCATGCTCGATAAAAGAGGGCAATAAATGAAAAAAAGAAGATCGCCTCCACTAAGGCCTAGACTTGTGTGAAGTTGGCCATCGCAAGATAGCCATTTGTAGACCAAAATATCTTATTTTTTGTAGATCAAATGCTTTCCTATGGGATCATTTATTTTTCTTATTCCTTTAAGAAAACATAATATTTTTCTTTTCTATTCCACATAGTCTTTGTTTGATTTTTTTATTAACATAAGTTTTTATTAAAAATTATAAAAGCATATTTGAAAATAGAAATTGTACATTTTCCTCAAGAAACAAATAATAATTATCTCATTTTTCACTATTGGGTCACTTATTTTCGAGGGGGCATAAGTTTAGTGAAAAATATATAAAGAAGTTTTTTTAAAACCCTCTTTGTTTTTACTATCCTTTAGAATAAAATTAGAAAGTAAATAGTATTTCCCTTGCCTACCCAACATAACCTCGGATCACCAATTTTTCACAAAGCATAAATTTACTAGAAAATTATTGAAATAACTCTTTGGAAATTGAAAATAATTATTTTCTTTTAAAATAAAATAATATTTCTCATAACTAATCTTCTTAACTATTGGATGACTTATTCCAAAATAACTATTTCAAAATTATTAAACTATTTAATCATTTATTATCTCTTACTTGCCCTTCTTAACTATTGGGTGACTTATTCCGAAAAAAAAATTATCCCTTACCATCCCAAGTTAACTATTGGATTATTGATTGTCCACAGGTCTAAGTGAGGTGGAAAATTGTAAACACAACTTCTTAAAAATAAAAATATTGATTTGGTTTTAGAATAAAATAATGTTTCTCTTACCAACCTTTCTTAAAAATTGGATGGCTTATTCATAAATACAGCGTATCCTTACCTACCCAAGTTAACCATCAAAGTTTGATTTTCCCTATACTTTAGCTTTATAATGAGTCTTTTATTTAGTCTTTACTCTGGCTTATTATGTGGCATTAGGTTTTATTGGTTTTGCATGAAAACATGAAATCTAATATATAAATGACTTGGGTTTTAACTCTTGACAATTTATGAGGGATCATTTAGAGATCTTAAATATTGAATGAAAAACATATACAATAGAATTCAAAAGATACTTTATCAATTCATAAATCCAAAAAAGTTGTTTACTATGAAATTTTTTGAATCATGATAATCCAAGGCAAAAAAAATTCAATTTAAATTTAATATTCTTTACTAAATCTAAATAAAAACAAGTGTTGTTCAAATTTAAATTTAATATTTTATAACAGATCTAAACAAAAAAAAATTGTTATTTTTGAGAACAGAATTTTAGAGGGAAGAGAAAGCAATGGGTGTGTTTCTCGTAAGAATAAAAATGAGAAAGAAGAAAAGAGGGTTGACTAAATCTATAATGGCTCGGATTAATTAGAGACTGATTTGCATAAACGAACCTCGTGCAGTAAGCATTTATTTATTCAATCTTTTTATTATGTTTTTAGATACTGATGATTTACTTTTCTATATATTCATTTTTAATTACTCCTCTACTTTTAATAAGGTCTGAAATTTAATATGTTTTTTTCATTTGAATCTTGTTTGATTCATATTACATTAAATCTCGTCCACATATTTTGAATCGCGTCGATCTATTTGATCCTATAATTTTTCATTGATTGATATTGTATTCCGTCCATGAAAGTATCATGGTTCCTTCTCTTCCTCGTCCAGATCATGGAATACAAAGTTTGTATTAAGGACATACACACCCTTCATCATCTGCCCGGCCAAATCCTCCAGCGTTGCATTTATAATCTCAAAATGGGGATGTGATTTGTCGCCCATATGAAATGCCAGCCTCCATCCAACTACATCCTGGATCTTTTATCAATCCAATGTCTTTCATTACTGATCTCAATTTTGCAACATCATCCCACCTACCAGCCCCAGCATAGATATTTGAGAGTAAGATGTAACACCCATTATTATCAGGTTCCATCTTAAAAAGGTGTTCTGTCATTCGTTCCCCTAGGTCTATATTGTTGTAAATTCGAGCATTAGGTTCAAGTGGCATCCTCTTAATAAACTCGTAAGCTTTCTCCAGCATGCCCGCTTTGCCCAAGAAGATCAACCATGCATGCAGGTCCTCATCAGTAAAACAGTGACATGGTCTGGCTTCATACAAGACTTTTGCATTTGCTTAAAAAGAGAAAAAGCTTCCTCACCATGGCCGTGCATGTCGTAACCGGCAACCATAGAAGTGCATTACACCAAATGTCTCTGAGGCATCTTGTCAAAAACTTGGTGCCCAACATTTAAATTCCCATATTTAACATATATATCTACAAGGGCACTTGAAACAAAATTTTCAGAATCTAAACCGTCTTCCATCATAAATTTATGTATCTACTTGCCCTACAGCAGAGCTCGCAACTGTGCACAGGCTGGTAAAATGTTAGCGTATTCTGTGATAATGCCTAGCATATACTGCAATCATCACATCCATGAAACAATATTTTTTACTGCATGAGAAATAAAAGGAATGCAAGAAGATCATGGTATTCTATCAACAACAAACTAAGTACCACAAAAGAGGTTAGCAACAGTTACATTAAGAGAATGTTGCGACTTCGATCAGCAAGGAGGATCCAGTAACACCCACTTGATATTTAGCCTCAATTACACGGATTATTGAGGTCTAAAGGAAGCCCCGGGAACGGCCTCCTAGCTCCAAAAATAAACCCAAGCGGCCGCTGCCCCTGGACGTTGCAGAAAATACCCCGTTGCAAATAACACAGTCTTCAGGTGGGGCAGGGACATATACTGAGGAGGTCACAAGGAAGACTCAAAGAACAAGCTAAGGGTTTAGGGTTAAGGGTTTGTCTCTCATAGCTAAGCTAGCGGCTGCCTGTTGAAAATTTCATGGAAGCCATTATTTTCTTCAGGGTTTTTGAGTCACACCTGCAGCCTTCTTGTGTCCGTAAAACTAGATTAATATTTCTGCGCTCTGCACTCGTTTCATTTTAATTAGTGTATGTCGATTAAATATTAAAATTTGGACCAAATAATGCCAGTCCTTTGTTTGTCAGCCATTGAGAATTTATATCGTCTTTCTTTATTTTGAAATCAAAAACCTTGTATGCATTTCTTAGTTCTTTGGTTGTATTTCTCAGTTGAATTGAGAAATGCATAGAAGGTTTTTGATTTGCATAGAAGGTTTTTGATTTCAAATTGACAAACAAAGGACTGACATTATTTGGTCTAAATTTTAATATTTAATCGACATACACTTATTAAAACGAAATTGCAGAGGGCAGAAATATTTAATTGAGTTTTACAGACAGAAGAAGGAGGCAGGTGTGACCTAAAAAACATGAAGAAAATAATGGCTTCCGTGAAATTTTCAACAGGAAGCCACCAGCTTAGCTGTGAGAGACTAACGCTTAACTATCCCTTGGGCTTGTTCTTTGAGCCTTCCTTGTGACCTCCTCAGTCTGTGTCCCTGCCCCACCTGAAGATAGTGTTATCTGCAACGGAGTATTATCCGCGACCTGTAGGGGCAGCAGCCACTTGGGTTTATTTTTGGAGCCAAGAGGCCGTCCCCGGGGCTTCCTTGCGACCTCTATAGTTCGTGTAATTGAAGCTAAATTAGCTGCAGAATCATCCACCAACGCATCACCCAATGAAACATCCCTCCTCTTCAACCACGTTCAGGAAACACACACGCTTGTGTGGATGTGGTCAAAGAAGTTTAAACACCTTATGCAGTTTCACCTCAGGTAAAACTTCTATTAGAAACGATAAATTAGTGATTTTGAGCTTTGATTTCATTCGAACTAGTCTTTGAGGTTATCATCATTTTGTAGTGCTTTATTTATTGCAATTGGTTTATGTGTTTGAAATATTTTGGAGGCAAGCCGCATAACTTGATGCAACAACACATCAAGATTAGAAGGGGAAGGAGATAGAGTGACAAATATTACTTGGATGCAACATTGGTTTACTATCCATCATGCTGAACAGGTAAATCCCAATTTCTTGACTCTCAGTTTAGTTTTCTTTGTTGCCAGATTTATGGGTGCATGGCTTACCAAAGGACTGCTCAAGTTGAGAGCTCCATGCCTATCTCTCTGAATGTGATGAAATTGGGAGCATGTTAATCTTGTCGTAGAGTGTTGAAGTTGAGGATTTGATTTCTAACCTTTTGAAAAATGGTTCCATAGGAAACCACAAACCTGAAAAAATCAGTAGTGGTAACCATAAACTTAGGGAAGAACATAATGAAAAGAGTGAAGTAGAAAGAGAATTGGACACGACTGTGGATACTGTACTTGCCAAGATCATCTTGGACACACACATTCTCATTAGTACCAAGAGGGTCCTGATGCATCACCCAATTAGTTTCTATGTAGATAAAAGCATTCAGAGCTAAGCCTAGTCCACTTATATTAATGGAACCATCAGGTGGTGTGTATTATGTTCAAGATGATCTTCGCAAGTACAGGATCTATAGATTTATTCAATTCTCTTTTTGCTTCACCGTTTTCAGTATGATCCCCCTCGAGTTCATGGTTTCCACTACTACTTCCTTTTCAAATTTGTAGATTCCTAGGCGACCATTTTTAGAAAGGCTAGACATCGAATTCTTAGGTTGAACACTCTGTCGACAAGATTTATTGCTTCCCAAAAGCTCTGAACAGACAAAATTTCTATAAAGTCAAGTCATGGAATTTTCTTTTAACAAGTGTTTTTATTAAATAAGAAAATCATTACATTACAAGACGTGGAGAGAAACTTATAGCTATCTCTATTCAAGTCCAGAAAGAAGAAGATGTGGAGAGAAACTTGGAGTCATTTCCTTTGTATCCTGTATGGTAGTGGAGGTTTATTATACAACAAGAAATAATATTCATTCTCTGTATTAGGTTCTTAAAAAAAGATCAATAATAATATTTGTAATTGTGAAATTAGCCTAAGTATATAACAATTGCTATTGTGTAGTGATCATTGGCTTATTTTAAATTAAGAATGAAATGTTACCATGGATGTTAAGTAATAATTAGTTATGAAGTGGGGAACAAATTTTATCAGATTTTTGACAAAGAACTCATTTATTGATATGGGGACGGTAAAATGTGCTTCCACTTCATTTGGAAGTGATAATCTTTACTGCAGTTTAAAAAAAATCCATCAAATAATAAAAACAAAATTCTTTTTCTGTAAGAAAGACTGTTTCGATCTTTTGAAATCCCTTTCTTACATCCATTCATATTTAACTAAAAAATCTTTTTCAAATGATTTAAAAACATCCATCCGCACCATGGACAAATATAATGACGTAATGTTACACAAGATTTTTCAGCAAATAGTTGAATTATCATTTTGTGGTTCATAAATAATAGATTTTATTTTCTCTTTATTTTCAAATATGGTAACAGGTTGCATTTTAAACTAGGAAACAAATTTAAAATACATTTTTTTTCCCAAAAATTTCTCAAACAACTAAACCTTGATCTAGAAAATTGATTTAACTCACCAAACATCATTGTTGTAAATATAAAAGAAATATTCTAAAATAGTTAGAATGATATGCAGTGTTGTTCTATGTATCGTGTCAAAAAGATTGAAGGGGACAATAATATCTGGTTTTGTCTCTTATCATGAGTAGCAAAAAGAATTTGGTAGAAGCAGAAAAACTGTTAAAAACAATACATAAAAATGTCTATAACAATCAATCACAGATATTTTATTTAAGACTCACATGATTGTCTGAACGTTGAGAAAATTTCAAAACGATGACTTCAGATTATCCTAGACTTGGGAAAATCAGGTAAGCTTGAGGTAAGTTTGATATCCTGTATATTGTCTACTTATGGTAGGCAAAATGAAGGGCTGGCTTTTTTCTATCCTTTTTGAATCGCGAATATTTGAAATGTTTTTTGTGGAACTGTGTGGTAATATGTTTATAAAAATATCCGATTTCATAGATTTTTAACAATCTGCAAGAATGTCAGTTCAATCAATTGTTTTAATGTCTATCAGCTTTATGTGCTTTATTGCGAGACACTTATGTTCATTTGATTTCTGTACATGGCTTTCACACTGCAAAATATACAAAGAGCTCATTTTCATTTTTGGACAAAACTGCAAAATTGCACGAGTGATGAGGTTTTTCAGCAAAATTGTTTAAAATCCCTCAGAGATATTACAACTGCGTAGCTTGAACTTATTTCAAACCATAATCAAGCACATCAAAATCCCTCAGAGATATTACAACTGCGTGTCTCCATACCCTTCCATATACTCTAAAAAAAATTTATTTGTAGCCTCCTTTATATTAGGGAAAGAAAACCATGTTGAGCCTTTCAGTTTAGAGCTCCCTGTGATGCTATTAACAGTAAATTTCGTACGAGGTTGGAAAAAGGAGTGTTCTATTAACAGTAAATTCATTTACTACAATTTTTTTCTCCTTACAGAAATTGCCCACAGGACCTTGATATTTTCAACTGCTACTACTACCGACTAGCCTACTGCATTAATCTTCTTCTAATAAACTTCCTGCTATTTTTCCCTTTCCCTGTCTATTACTTCTAACTATGCTAATCTACTAGCTATTCTTTCCAAAATATTTCTTTATACTAAAATAAAAACAGAATGTATATTATATATTGTTAAACTGTAATTAATGCTATATCTTGTTGAACATTTATATATTATTATAGATTTATATAGGTATGCCATAGAACATATATATAGTTGTATAAGTTTTTATTTACTTATTTATAAATAAATATCAATATTCTGTATACAGATATCAAGATGTAAAAATATATAACTATTATTTATTTATTTATAAATACATAAGTGTATATATATATATATATGTATGTAGAGATATATAGGTGATTAGATTAATGTTAGTAAATTAGTGCATTGAAATAGTCATCATGTTATGATCTAGTCTACCTAGAGAAAGTATTAGATTTACTTGACTATGTCTATTAAATTTTTCTATATTCAACTATGTTCTGACGGAATCATTCAACATAATTTATAGACAAACATTGTTTATTCAATTTTTAGTAAGGATGTTAATTATTGAGTTTAAAATAGCAAAAATAAAATAAAATTGGAGTTTTAGTGATCATTGATATTCCCTTTTGAATTTACTTAACCAAAACTAGTAGAATATGTAGTAATGCTCAATAAATACATCCTTTTCCAAATATTCTATCACATACTTGATTAAATGGCTTGAGTTGGCATGAACTCATAATCATTTAACGAGGCCTCTAATAGGAGTATTAGCCATTCAATGTTGCAATTACCTATCAATGAATGCTTGAATGTGAAATAACACTTCATGATAACCAACTTGAGACGGAGTTATGTGAACATATGACACACATCTCCTATTTTCGGAATATGTAATTGACTATAAAAACTTTTGTCAAAGTAATACAAAACCATTAATTATACTATTAACTCATAATGTCATCAATTTTAACTTAGTTATATTATGCCATACTCAACTAGAGGGGACATAGAGTTGCATGATATATTGTTTGTAATTTGACACAACACTAGTTCTTAGATGGAATGGTGTTCTTGATTATTCTATTAAATTGCTCCCCTCCTGAAGGGTGGGGCCATTTTCAGATAAGTATGTGATAAACAAAAGTATCATTAATTGTATTATTAACTCATAATGTCATCAATTTTAACTTAGTTATATTATGCCATACTCAACTAGAGGGGACATAGAGTTGCATGATATATTGTTTGTAATTTGACACAACACTAGTTCTTAGATGGAATGGTGTTCTTGATTATTCCATTAAATTGCTCCCCTCCTGAAGGGTGGGGCCATTTTCAGATAAGTATGTGATAAACAACTGGTTTGTGGTTGGAAAAAAGTTCTTAGATGATTCTTGCAACAAAGAAACTAGTGTGACTATTCTTGGAGAAAAGTTCTTGCAACTGAAGAATTCAAATACTTGGCTACTCAAGGAAACTAGTGTTTTAAATTATATTATACATGTATTAATGATACTTTTGTAAATTTGTATGTAGGTCACCTTTATATGGATGGCATATTGTACAACATATTTTGTTATAAGAAATTATTGATCAATGTTATTTTTATAAATAAATCTATTGTTATAATCTCTTCAAGTGGTAAATTCAAGTAATTTATAAGAAATTATTGAATACATGTTCAATTGCAATAAATGAATGAATATTATAAATTAGTTATATTTTATAATTATCTTCTTAAAAGTCATAATTTATCTCTAATTCAAAAGAAAAAAATGATGTTTTGCTAGATATTTTAATATGAACTATAAGAGGATGAACATAGTTTTTATCTTCAACATTCTATGTTGAGTATCAATTTTTGTTGTAAGAAAATACACTAAAGGAGGTGGCTACATGGTCTCTCTTCTTTATATTCTATACTAGATTTTTTTCTCATATGAAGATTTCTCCTTCTCATTTTTTTTGTGGGTGGCCTAGACCTTCTCTCCTATTTATGGCACTCATTTTATTCTCCTAAAAATATTCGAGCATAAAATGATTGTGTCTCTTTTCTTTTTTCTTCTCCCTTCTTTGGATAAGAGTAATAAAGACCATAGGAAGAATCCAAAATACTCCATTCTACATGAAGATTTATTTTTTTTGCTGATGGGATATGTTAAAGATTTTTTATCTAAATTCAATTCCAAGAAGGTGTTAAGGAAAAGAAAAAACCAAATCCCCACAATAAAACATTACTCAAATATGAGTACAAACATGGAGGGAAAGTAAGGATGAGGATTATGAGGAAGAGTAGGAGGAAATGGATTATGAGGACAAAAATATGCAAGAATTTTCCTCCCCCATCTCAAAGGATTATAAAAGTGAGAAGATAAATTCTACCAAAAAGAAGACAAGAGCCCAAATTTATTGAATTGGTGGCTCACATATTAGAAAAGAACATGTTGTCAATAATGAAAAATAAACTACTAGATAAATATTTAAGATGAAGTTGGTTTTTTAGTTAATTTTGAGCTTGTAATATTTTTGAGAATAGAAAGTTGTTTTTTTGTGTCGTAGGAAGTTTTTTTAGATTTCTAGAATATTTTCGGATTTTGTAAAAATATGTCCAAAAAGGAAAGTTTTGGTGATTGTTTAAAATAGTGACTTTTTCATTGTAATGGAAGAATTGTTGGAGTTGCAGAAGAATAATGAAGAACATTTGATCTAGACTTGTGTTATTTCTAATTATTCTTTATTATATTGGTTATGTTTTAACTGGCTACATCAAGAAGTTGGGTGAACATCTAGTTGATAAAACCCCAAATATTGGAAATTTAAGAAAGGAGCAGGACAGTACTCATATGGGCCTCTTGGAGGATTTCTCTGATCTTCATGCTAATATGATATTTTTAAAGGGGTTGCAACAAAATTTAAATTGTCTAAATGGTTCTTTCTAGAGTTTAATAAAATCAATGTAAATCTTAGCACCTTACACTAGAAAATGGAGCATAATGTTGGAGGGATGGAGCATAATGTTTTGAAATCTAAGAACTATTAGAGGATGAAATGTCTTGAGGATAAATTGTAGGAGCTTAACCAAAACCTAGAAATGGCTTGTAAAATTAACTACTACTCAATACAAAATAGTATTGCAGGCATTAGGATCTTGACGAAGAAGTTGAAGGATCTAAGAGAGGATCATTTTGTGGACACTTTCAAGATTGATATTTGAGATCAGGACCAATATCGAAAGGAAAAGGAAAAATAGGTGGCCTAAAAAGTTGAGAAAGATCTCTAGTGCATGCACAAGGAAAAGTATATAGAAATCATTCCAAGAGGAGAAGAAGGATTTGTTGGACTTCACTAATATTCAAAAGATGTTATTCTAGTAGGAACTTGAAGTTGCTAAGATGTTGAAGAAAAAGTGTTAGTTGTTTGTTGGCTCAGTTTGTCTTGTGTTTTGTTTTCATGTTTTTTAATGGTTGGTTGTTTGTTGTCTATTCTTTTCCTTTTGAAAGTGTTTAAATAAGGTCCCTTCAAAACCTATTTTATCATATAATTAAAAACATGACCTTGTACTTGCAAGTCCAAGGCTGCTTAAAAGAAAATAAAAAATGTGGGTTACAAATTTCAAACATTTTGAATTTTATGATTAATTTTAAATGAGTACTTGTTCTAAAATAGAATAGCTACACTTTTAAAAACTAAACAGTTTCTTATTTTAAAGTGGTTACCTTGTACATAAATAGAATGGATGCTTATTTCTAAATAGCTAGAAATTTCTAATCTATCCATTATTTATCCTTTTTTTGTATGACATATTATCACTACATATCTATACCCTTCTTTTTAATATGTACAAATTGACAACAATGATTTCTTGTCTTTCCTTTTAGGCATCTTTAACAATCTCCTAAATATCCATATTATATCAAAGTTTTAAAAGGATTAAATTATACGAATAATTTTCAAGTAGAATAAACTGAGACCTATTTTCAAGTGGAACAAAGTAAGAAAATTTTAGTGAAGTACTCATATCCACCTATACGTCAAAATGTATTTAAAAAAAGATCTACTTATATTTGTACTTGAAAATTTCAAGGAGGTTTTAATACAAAACTTTAGATTAGATAACTTTCTTTATTTTTATGAATAATGTTTGTTAATTATGGGGTTGAACAAAAAATGAAAGCTCGTGACACCTAAAGAAATTGAAGCACATTGAGAATAAGAAAAATGACAAGGAGATAGAAAATAAAATACTCAAAAAAAGAAAAAAGAAGCATCCAATCCAAGGACTATCAAAGAGGAGCATACAAGAGACCAACATAGAAAAAAATGAATGTAGATTATGCAAATGTAAAAATGATCAATATGGAAAAGTTCAACAATATGAAATTTCATGTACATCTTGAAATCCACATTATAATGATATTGATATTAATTATTTAGACAAAAGTTTGATATATCAATAATAAACTCAATTTTACTATTGAAAACATCAAATTAGAAAATAAAAACAAAAGTATGAGTGAAAATGAAAAGTTTTTAACAAATAAAATAAATGTAATGGATAATATTTCTCATAAAACATTTTGGAGACAAATAAAAATCCAAGAAAAAAGATTATATGAATATTTGCTTATAGGTAAAATATAGAATCTGAACTCATAATGTAATTTATTGAAAAGTAATAAAAAAATAGTCATTTTGTTGAGCCTTGGAGGTATTTATTGGCTTGATGGGACAAAGTTGCAACACATTAGAATTAATCAAACTCAAAATTATACTATGCAAAGACTAAGAAATAGGAGTCAATTATTTTTTAAAGTGCTTAGATAAAGGGGCGACAACTGGTGTTGTGGCTTCAACTTGTACGTTATGCTATTGGAAGAGTTATTATTTATCTTGATGAAACCTTTGTTGTCTTTGTTGAATCTTGAAAATGATTGTTGAGCACTTTCATCCTTATCAACCAGAGTCATTGTAGGAGATGATTCAAATTGGTTCACTTGAAGTTGATAGTTATGAAGCACTATACATAATTGTATGAAAGAGGCAAATTCAAAAAATAGAAGCTTATCTCTAATATCATTTAGAAAATTACTAATGAAAAATCTTTGAACGTCATGATCCGGTACATCATAAGAAATTGATGTATTTAAATGTTTATATCTACCAATAAAATTAGTCAGTTTTTCTTTACCTCATTTATTACAATGAAACAAAACAGTAAGTAATTTTAAGTCAAATAATATTCAAAATTTTCTATATAAAAGTATTAGCCAATTGTTGAAAGGAAGTGGTGGAATAAGGAGACAAAGAACAATACTACTGCAAAGTTTTATCTTTAAACGTTTTAAAGTAAATATTTTTTCCATGAGTCTTTGATCTGGAGAGAAATCAATATACAAGGCTTGAAATATCTTCATATGAGTCAAGGTGTCATCTTTTATATTGAATAACTATCATTGAGGGAGCTTCACACTCTTAGGAGAAACCACATAGACAATCTAATTGGATAGTGGACTTGCTACATCATATGTGGAAATATTAAACTTGGATTGGGTTAAAGAGGCCAATTGTTATTGCAAGGATGAAATACTTTGAGCTAGGTTACTGATAGTGGCTTCGATGGATGGATTGTAATTAGATATATTTGATTATGATGGAGGAGTAATGTTATTGTAGGTAGTTGGAGGTTGAGAATAAGGAGGGGGAACATTATGATATGTTGGTATAGGAGTTGGTTGGAAATAAATGGAAGACTCATGAAAAGAAGGAATGTGAGAGCATAAATTAATAGGATTTCCCCCATGGCTAATATGTGTAGGATTAACATTTTTTGTAGACGTAGTCATGATAGAAGATGTATACATATGCACATTGGGCAAGGATGTAATCATAGGAATGCAATTACTTGATTAGTAGGATGTGAATAACCAAGAGCTTCAGCACAACTTTTTGTGGGCGTAATATGGTATCAACAATATGAGCAATGTCATGTAACACTTTTACACTTAACTTATCAATTTGAACAATTCTCTTCAACTGTTCCTTCAAGGAGATTGCCTCACTATTCGGGTGTTCTTGGCCAATGAATTCTTGGAGATTGTGCAATTTTCAATATCAAGCTTCCCTAATTGAGCATTAGTAACCTTAATTAGTGAGTCGTCATCTTCATAATGAGAAGTGTGAGGTGAGTGGAGCTTACGATATTAGGTATGTCGTATTTTGGATTAGATGAAGTACCAACTCTCACATGCAATAGGTTAATAAACTCAAGCTCCATATCCTTGGTACTTAAAATTTGGGAAGCCCTAAGTCTATAAATTCTTCTGACTAAGGGTAACAAAACTGATGCACAAAGATAGAAATATCGACTGCAAAGATTCGGAATCACAAAAAATTTCATAATGCATGTTATATGTATGATTGAACAATGTATTTTTTTTGTAAAATGATTGAATAACCATTGAATTAAGAAATGTGAATTATGAATTTGAACACAAGATTCTTCTAAAGTTGTGAATGATATGTAGTAAAAATCAGATCTAAGTATATAAAGTGAAAATTATGTAACCCATAAATCAATTTTAACAAAATACCTCTATCAAGTGAAAACAAGATTTAAAAGACAAATGCCCCACCAGATGTGCCAAATGTACGATGATAGAATTAGAAAACCTTAAATATGAACCCTAAACAAGCCTAACCATAAGCAAAAGATTCATAACTATCTAATCATCATATCAATGGAGCTCTTCCCTATGATATTCAAAACATAAAACAAGTAAAAAAAAAGACTATGTATTCAAAGGATTCTTGACTCCATTGCTCTCCTATCTACCAAGATCTTATATTATCTACTTTGGTGCTCTCATATTTTTAGTAGTTTTATGCAAGAGGCTATGGAGAAAAGAGTTGGTTGTTTGATGAGAATGATTGAAGATTGGTATGGCTCTCAAATGATAAAGTATGGCAAAATCTTTCAAAGAAGCATGATTGAAGATAGGGGTGATTTGTGAATTTTGGATAAGTGTAACTCATTGCCTATTAGTATTAGGGTTTTGCATTCAAAATTATAGTTAGTTTTCTCTTCTATTAGTAGAATTAGGAAAATGCCTAGGAAGGGAGGGAGTTCTTTTGTGGGTGGGAAGAAAAGTGAAATGAGTAGGGCCACACAAAACCCTCTTGCACTTAAAATTGAGATTAGCGAGCTTGAGCAGGAAGAGGTGGCTTCTAATCCAAAAAGGAAAACTATTGAGAGGGGTGAAATCTCATCGGTACAAGGGAAAGAACCAAAAGAGAAGAAGATTAGGACTCTTAAGAAGAAGAGGGAACCCAAATTTTTAGAAGGTTTTTTTATCTAAGGGGACACCAGGTCCTTGAAGAAAGATTAGAAGAACACACAAAGGCACTTCAAGTTGTTGTTCAAGTGTTCGTGGTTTCTCATATCGAAACCAAAGAAGAAGAGGAGCCTCCACTATATCAATACCTCTTGGATGTACTTTCTACATAAACCACAAGTATTAAGGATAGTGATAGCCTACTGGATGCATGTTTGCACTATGGTGATGCTACTATTCTGGAGAGGGGGTGTAATTGTTTTTAAAATTTTTATAACAACAGGGATGAACCAATTCCTAGATCCAATACATGGCGATTAGCTATGGAAAAGTTTACTTTGCTTGATGTATTTGTGGAGGTTGATTTAATAAGGGCCTTGGCTTCAAGTTATGATCCTTCCTTGAGAACAATTGGAAGAGCAAAAAGCATTGTTTTGGTTGCACTAATATATTTGGCGTCAAATTTCGATGAAGGTTTTCAACGGACAAGGCATATTGTGATCAAATTTAATTTTTTGACAAAAATACCCGAGTTCATCGGAATTCATTTTGTCATAGATTTTGGTCATAGTCACAAGCAATGGAAAAGTTTATTGTGCTTGATGTATTTGTGGAGGTTGATTTAATAAGGACCTTGGCTTCAAGTTATGATCCTTCCTTGAGAACAACTGGAAGAGCAAAAAGCATTGTTTTGGTTGCACTAATATATTTGGCGTCAAATTCTGATGAAGGTTTTCGATAGACAAGGCATATTGTGATCAAATTTAATTTTTTTTACAATAATACCCGAGTTCATCAGAATTCATTTTGTCATAGATTTTGGTCATAGTCACAAGCTGAAATTTTTGTGTTTTTAATAGCAATCGGGTCCTGAAATTATCACATTAATAATCTCTCATTTGTTTTATGTGTGATCTCTTGTCAAAACATTACAAGGTTGTTGTCCACTACTCTCAAATGATTGAATTTGGTGTTTCACTCTTTATTTTTGTTATTTATTGCATTCATCATGATCATGAAACTTGCTCTCTATCATGGTGATTATCAACTCATACTATTTCTTTCATTAATGATGATAAATCTTCTTTCACCTTTATGACAATGAGTTCCTATCTATTTATTTATAACTATTATTTACTATAAACTATCTTCTTTCTTGTCTAATGACCTTTTATCACTATAGTATTCACATTGAATGAAAGGTGGATGGCTTTAAATATGTCATCTTTGATTATCTTCTATTATTATCCATTTGAAAAATAGACTATCATTGTGAACCTTGCACCAATGTTGAATGTACCGTATTTGAGCGTTCATGGCTTCTCCTATGATTATATAATTGTTGTTGATATTTAATGAACATCATGTCATCTCTGAGGATCATGGATTTATCAAACTGAACTTTTTTGATTACACGATCACGATGTTTGTCATATATGTCAACTATCTAGCTTCTTGTATTTTTTTTCATTTTGTATTGCCTCTAACTCTCTATTATTTGTAACTCTTATTCTTATAGATATTGGTAGGATATCAATATGTGTGATCTCTCTCAATACCCTCTTGTCCTTCATGATTGAACATCATTTTGGATTTCTTAAGTTCTTACTCTCTGCTCTAACTATCATTTTTGCATGCATATTCAATATTTGTTCACCATGTTCTCATACAATGATTATCCTTTCTTGAAAAGAAAAATATTCTTATCCTAAAAAAACAAATGGTGACTATCCTCTTTCATCAATGGCCATTCTTAAATATCTTGTTATAGCCCTCCAAGGTTGTGATTGCTAACTATTTTTTGCGATGGTAAAATTAATATCAATAAGAAAAGAGCGCATCAAATTGTTAGATCTAAGCATTTCCATCCCACCATACATTGCCCAAGTGGTTATAAATCATAGTTGACCAAGACCATATAGTTTATGCAAGGATTGAATCTAAAACCTAAAATTTCTAAGGCAAGACCTGAGCACAAAGAAAGGGGACATGCATATGCCATTGGAATTGACTCCTAAAACACCAAAATGTAGCAAACTATTATCTTTTTTTTTTCCTTTTTACTATATAGCCTTCTTATTTTCTTTAAACTTAGAGGCTATTAATAGTCTCTAATAATTCAAAATCCACTCAATTTCTCAAACAACTCAATAATGTTAAAGCGTTTGACAAAAAATTACATTTCAAGGAGTATGTTGTATGTAATGAAGGAAAAATACATACGAACATACAATGTTGCAGGCACAATTGAAGGCACGATTCACCATGAATAGGCATGTATATATAAAAAAACCATTTAAGCTCCTTTAGATATTAGAGGGTGTAGATTTATTTGACATTCATTTGAGGGTGCAGAGTTATTTGACGTTCCACAACTTATGTGTGATATAGGACTTGAATCAACTATTATGTGCTAGAGGACACTTGTTTCAAAGTTTCTACAACCATTTAAATGGAACCATTTCTTGCATTGGTTGTGGAGAAACAATTTATGGGCTTGTCCATGTTTTTGTTGCAATTTGCATAGTAATTGGTAAAAATCAAAGTATAACAAAAGAGTAGAGCTAAAACAATTAGAGATAAGATATACACAGTCACCATAGGTTTTTCCTTTGCACAAATAAAATATAATGTCATCTAATTTAAAGAAAATATTTCTAAGGTAATAAAGTTGTCTTGTTTCTATTCATCCATGCAATTCTTTTGTTTAGAATTAATTATAATATAGAAGGAAATTGCATGTGGATTGCATTAGAATTTGATATCATTAGGACAACATAGGAATTTTCATGGCCACTTGAAATCTCCAAAATAATTGTTTGGCTCAATAGTTTGCTTGAGAAGAAAAAGAGAAAGTTGCTACCCAAACTAAGCACAACAAACTCTTCCAATTTCTCTTAATACTACTAAGTCGAGATAACAAAGGTGAGAAAATTCTTAAAGATCAAAAGTGCAAAGGTCATTTCCATAGTAAAAGATCAAAACAACCTATCAAGATCAAAATTACAAGTGCGAGGATCACTTTCATATCTATGGGATTTAATACAACTATTTGTAGGTCATAGATGCTATTACAATATATACTTAACCCAAGAAGACAACAGAACAATGAGCACAATCATGTCACTACTCATTAGTAAATATTCTTGTGTTTATCTTCAATTGTTAGAGAGGTCTTTGGACATCCAAAATGTCAAATCAATCATAAGATGGAAAAAGAAAAGAGTCAAAGGTGCAGATACAGTAAGGTTGCAATCACTTAGAAATCATATAAGATAGTCATATTAATATTACATGACCACTATCATGAAAAAGAACAAAAAGCTATCGTAAAGGACAAAGAAAAATGATTGTCCTAATAGTCAACAAGTTCACAAGTCACTTATAAAAGCATGCCACTGTCCAAAAGGGAATAAATGATTGTCCTAACAGTAAAAAAGAGTCTTAGATGACCAAAAGACATGAGAGTGGACCAATGGTTGGATCATTTCATAGAATTATCATAGTCAATTGGTGCATAAGCACCTGATTGGCCTTTAAGCCTCTATGGGGTAACATATGAAAGTTTTGTTATTTGAAGTTTTAAATATGTAAATAAGGTCAAATATGACCATTTGTGTTGTAGGTGTAGCAAAGGATAACCTAAACTACTACATGGAAAGGGAAGCATATAGAAAAAAATGCATCCAATAAACATGCAATTGCATAAGAGAGTGAGTAGAATGAAGAATTAAAGAAGGTTGAGGAATGCCTACGACAATTTCCTTCTTCAACAAGAGTATGTGGTCAATTGTACAATTATTGGTCCTCAACATATTCTTAAAACTGCTCAATATGATCTATCCATGCAATTGAAGTGTATCATCTCACTCCAACTATTTGCCTACTTAAGTATTTTTTAGATGTTGTGATGAGGGCAGTTTCGTTGATAAATGGCGAATCATGTACCATTAATATTCTTTATATTAATAAATTATATTTTTTGTTGTAGATTTATAGGTGAGTTTTTTGTACCACCTTCAAATATTCTACCTCGCTCATATCGAGAATTATCTACCATTATGAAAGATATTGGAATGGATTATCAAGCAATAGATGCGTGTCCCAATGATCATATTATATATCATAAACAACATGATTTTCGAACAAAATACCCTGAATGTCATATCAGTAGATATAGAACAGGTCAAATAAAAAAAAAGGTGCCTCACAAGGTTCTCCATTATATTCTCATTATTCCACGTATGCAACGATTATTCAGGGTCACTAGTTTGGCACAATTTATGGATTACCAAGCACACAATATAAGTCGAGATGACATTATTTGAATGCCTGCGGATGATTCAATATTTATGGACATTTGACGGTGAAATCCTTTGTTTTCATACCTATGTTTTTCCTTCATGACAGTGAAGAAAACAACTTGTTTCTTCTCAATGGATGTCTTAACTGTGTAAAGGATTATCCACCTTCTTCAACATAACATCTACTCATCATGACTCCTCTTGATCTACTCGTTGTTTTGTTGATCATGACTAGTATAGGGTAAGTGCACAAAGATGGTGGTCAAAAAGGGGGGTATAAGTGGACACTTTTTTTTTCTGAAATCAGGTGAACCTGAACTTGGAGGCAAAATTTGAATGTCATTCACTCAAGATATGAAGATAATCAAAGAACACATATTGTAGTACTCTGAATCTAGTTTCCAAAATACTAAATGTTTTCAAAATTGGATAAGATTAAGGGGGCCAAATCCTTCATGCACAAAAAATGGACCCTGATTTTTTCTGAAAAATATAACATAGTGTTTGACGTGCGCATCAAAAAAGTCATAGTTAGATTTAGTATTTTGACAAATCCTTTGGCAGAAAGATAGTTAAGAGTGAGCACTAGAAGATGTATATTTTTTTGTAATTTTTTGTTGAGTATTTCTTTTAAATGATTTTTCCAATCAAGCACATCCTGAAAATTAGCTACTTGTTCATGCGCGAAGCATAACTTGCACTAAACAAATAATTTTATTTTTTTTCAAGTGCACTACAATAATATATTAAGTTTTTTAAATTTAGATAAGTATATCAAAAGTTATTCAAAAAATTGTGCACCTATGTTTGTGAGAACTATGGAGACACTGGTAAAAGAAATTTAATAATAATATGTTATTGTTGTTCAAATTGAAACAAAATTATATGGTTAGAAAGCTTAGAAGATGGGTGAAAATATGGTGGCAATTTTAGAAATACCCACTTGATGAAGTCTAAACCTGATGATGACAAAGTCGATAAACCAAGTTGATAAAATAAAACCTGTCAAAAATGAGAGAAATGGAGGGAAATCAAACTTCCAAACCGTAGCTTTGTCATCTAGGCCTATTTCCAAGCCTAAGCAGTCAAAAGCACGTACGGGGGTACTTATGGTGTAAGCAGCGCATACACGCTTGTTTCCCTATAAATAGCACATACGTGCTATTGTATAATATGATATTCTATATATAATATGTGTATATACATATAATATATAATATGTGTATAATATGATATTATATATATAATATATTAAACATATATACACATGTAAGTGTATTGTCTCCCCCTCTCAAATGCATACAAGGTGCCTCTCTCTCTCTCTCTCTCTCTCTCTCTCTCTCTCCTCTCTCTCTCCTCTCTCTCTCTCTCTCTCTCTATCCGTCTCCCTTCCTCCCTACCCCATCCCTCTTTGTCTTCTTCTCTCCCTCTCTCCCTCCCTCCCTCCATACCCCGTTGCAACTATGTTTGCACTTCTATAGAAGTAAGTGAATTTATTTCTTGTCTGCAACTTCCTCTTTGATTTTTATCATGTATGCTCTCCTAAGAAAATTGACTGATGGATTTGTGTGTGTATATTGAATAGGAGGAATAGGGTTTGAAATTGAACCACAGGTGTATTACTATGACAAACAAGGAAAACTGTAGCAATACTCTTCTCGAATGTGTTTTTAATGAGTAGAGCAGATGTGGAAAATAGTGTCAACAAAGCAACCTAATGAGTCAGAGTACCTGCAATATGTTTTTCAGAAGGAAACAACAGCTAGGAAGAGAAAGAGGGAGAGTAACATAGATGATGTCGTGTAGAATGATAGTGGTGGGTATGTGAGAGTTCCCATGTTATTACACAACGCCTAACACCTAAAGAAATCAAAGTTTGTTGTATGCATGGCAGTGGTAGTATATGAAGATCATCACTTATCAAACAACTTGGAATGGTACATTCCCACGAAAGAAATAAACTGTGTTATTCCTATAGTCACAATCAAGATCAGTCTTATAACCTTCAAAATTTAATAGCATCATATTTTTTAGAACTTAGGCAGTACTCTTAGGGTTATGTAAAGCTCTAACACTTTCTTTTTAGCGAAGCCTCTTTGTTTGTTCGCTTGCAGTCTCGATGAATGATGGATTTGTGTGTGTATATTGAATAGGAGGAATAGGGTTTGAAATTGAACAACGGGTGTATTACTATGACAAACAAGGAAACCTGTAGCAATATTCTTCTCGAATGTGTTTTTATTGAGTAGAGAAGATGTGGAAAATAGTGTCAACAAAGCAACATGATGATTCAGAGTACCTGCAATATGTTTTTCAGAAGGAAACAATAGGTAGGAAGAGAAAGAGGGAGAGTAACACAGATGATGTCTTGTAGAACGATAGTGGTGGGTATGCGAGAGTTCCCATATTGTTACAGAATGCTTTTCACCTAAAGAAATCAATGTTTGTTGTATGCATGGCAGTGGTAGTATATGATGATCATCGATTGTCAAACAACTTGGAATGGTACATACCCATGAAAGAAATCAAGTGTGTAATTTCTATAGTCACAATCGAGATTAGTCTTATAACCTTGCAAATTTAATAGCATCATATGTTTAAGAACTTAAGCAATACTCTTAGGGTTAGGTCAAGCTCTTACACTTGCTTTCTAGCTAAGCCTCGTTGTTTGTTCGCTTGGACTCTCATTGTATGATGTTATATTCATAACTTTAAATTTTATATATCATTTTATTAGCCCACCATATGATCCCTTAGGTGTCATTAGAGGTCATATTGTTTCCTAAGAGGTCATATGGTGTCCTGTGACCCCTTAATACCCCTTGGGACATGAATGACCCATAACAACACCATACGGTGTTCACTCGCTCTCTCCCTCTCCTCTCTCTATCCCTCTCCCCCTCTCCTCTCCCTCCCCCCCCCGTACTCTTCCTCTCCCTTTCTCCATACCCCTTCTTCTCTCCCACCCTCCCTCTTCTCTCCCTCTCTCCCTCCCTCCTTCCCTTCGGCGCCCACTTCTCTCTCCCTCCCTCCTACTCTCCCCCCTCTCCCTCTCTCTCTCTACCTCTCTCCATCCCTCTACCTCTCTCCCTCTCTACCTTCCCTCCCTTCTCTCTCTCTCAGTCTCTCCCTCTCTCTTCCTATCCCTCCTTCCCTATCTCTCTCCCTCTCCCTCTCTCTCCCTCTCCCTCCCCACTCTCCCTCTCCCTCTCCCCTCTCCTCTCCCTCCCTCCCCCTACTCTCCCTCTCCTCCATACCCCTTCTTCTCTCCCACCCCCCTCTTATCTCCCTCTCTCCCTCCCTCTACCTCTCTCCCTCTCTCTACTTTCCTACCCCTCTCTCTCTCCCTCTCTCTCCCTTTCCCTCCCTCTCTCTCCCTCTCCATCCCCCTTTCTATCTCCCTCTCCCCTCTCCTCTCCCTCCCTCCCCCTACTTTCCCTCTCCCTCCTTGCATACCCCTTCTTCTCTCCCACCCTCCCCCATCTTCTCTCCCTCTCCCTTTGTCTACCCCCCTCTCTCTCTGTCTCTGTCTCTGTCTCTGTCTCTCCCTCTCCCTCCCTCTCCCTCCTTCCCTCCCCCCTCTTCTCTCCCTCTTCTCCCTCCCTCTCTCTCTCTCTCTCTCTCTCTCTCTCTCTCTCCTCTCTCTCTCTCTCTCTCTCTCTCTCTCTCTCTCTCTCTCCTTCTCCCTCTCTCCCTCTCCCTCCCCCCTCTCTCTCTCCCTCTCCCCTCTCCTCTCCCCCCTCCCCCCTAATCTATGTTTCCCTTCCTCCATACCCCTTCTTCTCTCCCACCCTCCCCCCTATTCTCTCCCTCTCTCCCTCCCTCTACCTCTCTCCCTCCCTCTACCTCTCTCCCTCCCTCTACTTTCCCTCCCCCTCTCTCTCCCTCTCTCTCCCTCTCCCTCCTTCCCTCTCTCTCTCCCTCTCCCTCTCTCCCTATCCCTCCTTCCCTCCCCCCTCTTCTCTCTCTCCCTATACCTCTCTCCCTCTCTCCCTCTCTCTCTCTCTCTCTCTCTCTCTTTCTCTCTCCCTCTCCCTTCTTCCCTTTCTTTCCCTCTCCCTCCCCTCTCCTCTCCCTCCCTCCCCCCTACTCTCCCTCTCCCTTCCTCCATACCCCTTCTTCTCTCCCACCCTCCCCCCCTCTTCTCTCCCTGTCTCCCTCCCTCCTTCCCTTCCACCCCCCTCATATCTCCCTCCCCCCTACTCTCTCCCCCTCTCTCTCTCTCTCTCTCTCTCTCTCTCTCTCTCTCTCTCTCTCTCTCTCTCTCTCTCTCTCTCTCTCTCCCCCTTTTCATTCACATCTTTTCTACTACCAATAGTGCATACGAGGTATTGAAACTAGTAATTCACTACCCTGTCATAATGTTTTTAAGGAAAAGGAGCATGTACACAGTACTTATTACTTGTAAGCGCATATGGGATACTGATCCCATTATTCATTACCCTGCAATAACATTTTTTAGGCTTAGGAGCGCATACGCACTACTTATCAGTCCAAAATGGGAAAAAAGAATACCATTGGGCTTGTCAACATTTTATGGTCTAACAACATGTACGTGGTTATTAATGTAGCCCGTACACAATTTATAGAAATAGTGTTAGTTCCCCAAGAGCCTCAACAACCTGAAAAGAAGTTTTTGAGGTCGTTGAAGGCCCCACTGGAACTGTGTCTGTACTTTTATCACTATTTTATACATAGAAGTAAGTGAATTTTTTGTTTTTGCATGATTTCAAATGATTGAATTGTTGTTTTTATTAGTTTTTGTCAATAGTATTGTGGTTGTTTAATAGTTTGATTCCAAAAAATAGTGATAAGATGCATATTTATGGTTATTTGTTTTTTTATGAACTTTTGTTTACATATATATGTAATATGATTCTATTTAGGACAACTGATATCAACCATGGGAAAGAACAAGCGAGGAATGATGGAACAATGACAGGCTCAAAAGGAAAGACAAAGGTAGCATATTAATAAATTGCATGACATAAGAACAATGGGAGAAGAAGGTATGCGATCCTTGACATCTAAATTCGATTTACCAAACGAATATAATGCACCTAATGCAATTGAAGAAGATACCACATTGAATAATAAATTAAATGATGAACATATTACACCTTCTCTACTTGATGAATTGAATGTACATAATGCACCAATGTTAACACCTCCTAGAATCATTCATAGGAAACCAAACTCTCTATTTGACATTGATAAGAATATATTGAAGCCAATGCCCAATAAAATGAATGAATGAACTTGTAGGAGAATTGTTAAAAGAATATGGAAAAACTATTTTCAAAACTTAAATCAAACTACAAGATGTCAATTAATTGTTCAAATGATTAAAAATTTGAATTTTAGAGAGACAATGAAAATTCTAGGCCTAAGATCATTTGAAAGTAACAGTGAAAGAACTATTGTCAGAAATCTATTTGATGCATATCAATCTATTGGTTCAAAATCACGTACTAAAGATTCTAATGCTACTCGACGTGTCATTACATCAACCACAATGAGCAAGAAAATAAAAAAAGATCATTTGATAAGCAAAACAAGTAAGTCATTAAACGTTAGTAGAACAACATTAAGTAAATCATTAAAGAGGTGGGAAAAAATAGAGGAAGCTAACAATAATTCTCTTTGGGAATTCTTGGGTAGACTACCATGCAAAGACAAGGTTGTTGTTGATGCAATAAAAACATTAATTGAAAATGTTTGGCATGACAACACAAGAGTATCACCCAACCAAAGAGATGTTGTTAGAAGGCGAATTGGGTCTACAAATCATGAGCCACATGCCAAACACTATTTGGATATGACTCAAACTAGATTTTATGAAAGATTCCTTCAAAAGTTTCCTCAAATAAGAATTTCTCAAAGATTTTTTGAAATGGCAAAACCTTTTTATATTAAGATTAATCATGTACACACCACATGTTTCTATAGGATGCATATTGAATTTTCCATGCATTATGATATTTTTCATCATATTTGTTCTACTTTGCACACTAACGATGTTTTGCAGGAATGTAATATACAAGAACCTCCTAAGTTAGTAAGAGAATTTATTTCAAGTGTGCTATGTAATAGACATGATGGTTGCATTTATTATAATATGCCTTCTTTGGAAGGTTCTTGTGCTATATGTGGTGGTTTGCAATGTTCACCAAGATGCGTACATTTGGAGAGCACACATGAAATTGGTACGAAACTAGTTTCTTTCAAAAAATACAAGATAGTCACATATGGAGTTAAACATGGAAAAGATTTGAAGAGATGTGAGCTAGTGAAAAATCATATATGTGTAGCTCAATTTATGAAAATGTTTCAAGAGAAACTAGTTTATTAGTACATAATGCATACACATAGAGCTCGATGGTTAGATGAGAAATTCAAGTTATGTAAGGACACATTTCCTCTTGGCACCATTGTGTCTATCATTGATTTCACTAAAAATTATACACTACAACGTCAAAATGAAGTGCAATCCATGTATTATCACTCTACACAAGTTTTTATTTTTGTACACATAGCATTCATGCATGTAGATGATAGCACAGAGGAGGATAGAAAGGTTGTAAGAGAGTATCACTTCTATGTAAGTGATGATCATACTCATTCATCAGAGTTTGTACAAGGATTCTTTAAAGTTTTCTATGATAGTTTAAGGGAAAGGGACATATGATACAACTGACACTTAATATGGTCAGATAATTGCACCGCACAATTCAAGAATGCAAGGATGTTTTATTGGTTGACAAGGATGCATATGACAAGCAGTGTACAACATTTTGGGAATTTCACTGAGGCTGGACATGGTAAGGGAGAGCACGATGGTGTAGGAGCATGTGTGAAAAGAGTCCTAGCTAGGGAAGAATTGAAGTACAAAGGTGGTGCTGAGTTGATAGATGTAGAAACAATTGTGCGATGGTGTAAGTCTATGATGGGTCCAGGTAATCTAGGTAGATCAATGGTTCATAGATATTTTTGGTTGATCATTGAATCTAACATTTAAAACTATCTAGATTGTTGTACAATTGTAGGATCAAGTGACATACACCCATTTATGAGTTCAAATTCAAGCTCACTGGTAATTTATATGAGGAAGATGGTATGTTTTTTCTCTTCATGCATGTATTATTTGTGGGAGGAATATGAATCACAAGAGTGGGTTGATAAATGGTCTTGTAGACCGTTGGTTCCCATTGATTCATATCAAATTCCCAAAGCACTACAATTGAGCCAGATGGAGACATCAGTGGATTTTGACCATGTATCTGACCTAGTGGATTCAGGTGATTTTTTGAGTTATTTTTTTTGCAAGTATCCTTTTTGGTTCATTTTGTTGTACATCATACTTTATTTTTAGTATTAATTAACACTTTATAAAATGCAAGTCATGTGTATACAGTTGTTGCAGAAGAGAACAATGAAGAAGGAACATATTACTATTTGTGTTGTTGTGTTGAGCCAAAAAGAAAATTGACAACCACAATCATTGACGAAGAGGGTATTGAGTACCCAATAGGGTCTGTTGTCATGACAGGAACATGGCTTCGGAGATACCCTATCAAGAATTCTAATGTTTGGTTATTCGAGGACTTTGAAACACATAGACATATTGTTCATTTATCTAACCTTGTTGTTGCAATATATATTCATTTGATTAAGTATCATGGTAGACCTCATAACAAGATTGTATGGAAAGTTCATGAATTTGACTACAAGGCAATACTTGACATGATATGGGTTAGAGCCGATCCTGAAGGCTCACTTGATTGATTCTATGGTTCAGAGTAGAATGATTTTGAGAATTTTGTATACATCGTCGATGAATTGTTCTATATTCATTTTTTGTATATATAAATGCCCATGAGCTGATTTCTACATGTTTAGGGGCATAATTTTGTATATTTAAATGGTAGTGAGCTGATTTATACATATGTACATGCCAAATTTTGTATATTAAAATGGCGATGAGCTAAATCGCACATATTGTAATGCCAAATTTTGTATAAAATCCCATGAAATGATTTGTATATTAAAATGGAGATAAGTTGAATCACACATAGTAATGCCAAATTTTGTATAAAAGCCGATGAGATGATTTGTAAGACATTTCTTTGTATAATCAAATAGCCAAGAGCTAATTTGACCATATTTAGAGACAAATTTTTGAATAATATGTGACTATTTTGTGTGTCAATTTTTTGTGACTATGTTTTGAGTATATTTGATTTGTCCATGGTCAATCATGAGCATTTTTTATTCTTGTATAATCATGGAGAATTATTTGAGTCATTATTGGGTCATAGGGGTCATAGATTGAGACTAGATACAATTTGAGCAAAAATTGCAATTGTTGTCAATAAAATTGTCAAAAAAGTTGTCAAGCAACTTCTACATTGCGTCGGTATGGTATGACTCTCGAAATTCTGATGCTTTGGGATGCATGACAGAGGAATGCCTAATGTAAACCTACCCACCTGAACATGCTTGCGATGTCAATTTGTGCACACGTTGAACCAAATTAATTCTAGCCAATCTTGCAACTTTTCATTACATGTAATTGATGGTTTTTGTAGTAGGCAAAAAAATGCTACCAATTGAAAATGGCTCTGAGTCATCAAAAAATTAGATAGGCCATTGTAAAGGAGCCTCTCGCAACCCCATGGGTTCAAACGGATTGACCATATGTGTTCTAGATTTGAAGAAACAGTCCGTCAAATTTTGATAATTTTTTTGACTTAGGGCAATTGAGAGATCGCACTGGTACGGTATGACTCTCGATGTTCTAGCACTTTTGGATGCACAACAAGGATATGCCTAGCATAAAATTTCCCACCTGGACATGCTCATGATGTTAGTTTGTGCATAGGAGAAACTAAATAAATTCTAGCCAATCTAGCAACTTTGCATTGCATGCAACTGACAGTTTTTGTAGCAAGCAAAAAAATGCTACCAATTGAAAATGGCTCCAAGTCGTCAAAAAATAAGATAGGCCATTTTAGAGGAGCCTCATGCAACCCATGAGTTCAAACGAACCAACTATATGTGTCCTGGATTTGATGAAACAATCCATCAAATTTTGACAATTTTTTGGACTCAGGGAAATTGAGAGATCGCACCAGTACGATATGACTCTCGATGTTCCAACACTTTGGGATGCATGATAGGGGCATGCCTAACGTAAAACTACCCACCTGGACATGTTCACAACATCATTTTTTGCACACGATGAATCAAATCAATTCTAGCCAATCTTGCAACTTTGCATTGCATGCAACTTATGGTTTTTGTAGCAGGTGAAAAAATGTTACCAATTGAAAATGGCTCTGAGTCATCAAAAACCAAGATAGGCTATTGTAGAGGAGCATCAGAAGACCCCATGGGTTCAAATATATTGACCATATGTGTCTTGGATTTAAAGAAATAGTCTGTCAAATTTTGACAATTTTTTGGACCTAGGGCAATTGAGAGATCGCACTGGTATGGTTTGACTCTCGATATTTTGGTGATTTAGGGTGCACAATAGGGGCATGCCTAGCATAATACTACCCACCTGGATGTGCTCATGAGGTCGGCTTGTGCACACAACGAACCAAATCAATCTATCCAATCTTGCAACTTTGCATTGCACGCAACTGATGATTTTTTACAATAGACAAAAAATGTTACCAATTGAAAATGGCAACGAGTCGTCAAAAAATGAGATAGACCATTGTAGAGTAGCCTCACGCGACCCCATGAGTTTAAAAGGATCAACCATATGTATCCTGGATTTGTAGAAATAGTTGTAGACACCTAAAATTGTCCTGTCTAATTAAATAAATATTTTATTTATTTAATTAATTTAGCCTAATTCTTCTGTTAATTAAATATCTTTATTTATTTAATTAATTCATTTATCCTCTTCTAGCCTTATTTATCATTTAAATAAATAAATTTATTTATTTAAATTGTCCTTTTCCTAAATTAAATAAATATCTTATTTATTTAATTGATCGCACTTCTTCTATTAATTAAATAAATCTTTATTTATTTAATTAATTCGTTAACCTTTTCCACCTATGACACATGTCATTCATCTCTTAATTCATACACTACCTACCCTCTCATTATTTTATTATTTCTTTTACCTACCCTCTAATCATAGCCGACCATTTATCTTTTACACCTCTTAATCTTATCCCTCCATTTCCTATAGTATCTTCTATATAAGGAGATGCTTCCTTCATTATCAACCCTAATCAATCTATGCATCCTAATCAATTGATTACCCTCAATATGCATTCAACCCCGATGATTACTCGACTACGCTATGCCTTTGCACTTTCATATGCGATCCTACTTGCAACCACATTTCCGTTTTTTGTTGAGCTCTTGTGCACACATAAAATCTGAGAACAAATATATCAAGCAAGATCAATGGAGATAGGAAGACTGGAGATCCAAAACCCTATTGGGCATGTGATGGTATAAGATTTGTGATTTTATTTGATTTGCATTGTCTTAGGTAATCTTCATATGTTATGGTGGATCTTTGTTGTTGTTAGGCTAGGGTTTAGTGGTTGAATCTATTATGGCAAGTAGGTTATGACAATCGAGGCATATGTTCGACCTAGAAAGTCATTGTACCCATTTGCATGGAGATAAGATAGTCACAACCAAGGAATGCCCTAGTTCATACTAGACTCTCAGTGTCCTCATATCCTTGGACAAGTCATAGCATTACTAAGAGACAATCTACAGACAACAAATAAAAATAGGTGATGATACCCCATCCTCGCTTTTCTAGTCAAAGACATCCTGGAGATAAAAATCTCTAGTCAAAAACATCCTAGAAAAGATAAAAGACATGTCACCAAAAAGATAAAATCAAAAGAAAACCAAGACTTGACACCAACATCCACTATAGTCCTCAAGTTTTAGTGTCTCTTGTCACTTGTATAAGTCTTATTTGATTGTGGTCACAATGTTTACTTTCACAAAAGGATAGATAGCACTGAACCATAATGTTGTCTGAGTCTGTTGAAAGATTTGATTTTGTTGAAGCCCATTGTTGCTACTATGTCTCATCTGAAACTGATGGAATCCATGAAACTGATACTTTATTTTGGAGAAGATGAAACTTTATTGTGGATTGTAATGCAAATATTTCTTTATTACGGATTGTGCGCGGATAGACTGAAGAAAACTGGAAGAAACTGTACAACTCAGAATGTGTGATGCTCTCAGTTCCACACCCATCAATAGACGTAGGATTTGCCTTAGCCACAAATAGGAGCTGATTTATTATGGATGGAAAGGGATGAAAAGGAATGTTTATTATGAATGGCTAACCAATCTTAGGTAGATCAATAACAAGCCATGATGGGAATGGGTATATTTATTATGAATGGATAAGTTGTGAGTGTGTGCAAAGTGAAGGATGAAAATGGAATCCTGAAGGAGGGAGGAGCAATGTCTCTACACATGGCGCCGGTGACCCGGTTTTCACCACGGTACCTGCCCAGGGTGCCACCGAAGTGGTTTTCACCATTGGACGAAATGTTTTTCTGTTTTTCAATTTATTTTTTTTGTGTCAGAAGCTGCCTATTTGCCAGGTTTTCACCAAGTAACGTTTTTTTTTTATGTTTTATGATTTTTTTTGTATTTTTGAATTTTTTTGATTTTTTTGTATTTTTGAATTGGGATACTCTGGAGAGCTATGTGTAAAACCTACGAAGGTGCATGCTATTGATAGGATCCTCCAAGGGTTCACCCTTTGTGGTTGAGAGTTGATATGCACTAGATCCATATGCTGCTATGATCATGTAAGGACCAAGCCAATTCGGTTCGAACTTGCCCTTCTTCTCTCTATCTTGCTGATTTATGGGATTTTCTCTGAGAACCAAGGCACCCACCTCAAATGTGCGAGGCTTGACTTTGTGATTGTAGCTGTGACTCATTCATTGTTGATAAGCCTTGAGATGATTAAAAGCATTTTGTCTTCCTTCATCCAATAGTTCAAGTTCTTGTAAGCGAGAGACTCTTTCATTTAAATAAATACATTTATTTATTTAAATTGTCGTTTTCCTAAATTAAATAAATATCTTATTTATTTAATTGATCCCACTTCTTCTATTAATTAAATAAATCTTTATTTATTTAATTAATTCATTAACCTTTTCCACCTATGACACATGTCATTCATCTCTTAATTCATACACTACCTACTCTCTCATTATTTTATTATTTCTTTTACCTACCCTCTAATCATAGCCGACCATTTATCTTTTGCACCTCTTAATCTTATCCCTCCATTTATTATAGTATCTTCTATATAAGGAGATGCTTCCTTCATTATCAACCCCAATCAATCTATGCATCCTAATCAATTGATTACCCTCAATATGCATTCAGCCCCGATGATTACTCGACTACACTATGCCTTTGCACTTTCATATGCGACCCTACTTGCAACCACATTTCCGTTCTTTGTTGAGCTCTTGTGCACATATAAAATATGAGAGCAAATATATCAAGCAAGATTAATGGAGATAGGAAGAATGGAGATTCAAACCCTATTGGACATGTGAT
This sequence comes from Cryptomeria japonica, assembly GCF_030272615.1. NCBI lineage: Eukaryota > Viridiplantae > Streptophyta > Pinopsida > Cupressales > Cupressaceae > Cryptomeria > Cryptomeria japonica. The sequence continues at coordinate 239,424,790 of NC_081411.1, forward strand.
GGTATAATCTTTGTGATTTCATTTGATTTGCATTGTCTGAGGTAATCTTCATATGTTATGGTGGATCTTTGTTGTTGTTAGGCTAGGGTTTTGTGGTTGAATTCATTTAGTCTTTCAATATTGTTGTTATCCATTTACACCATATACATTTTGGCACACCCTGTGGGACAAGGATTTTTGTTAGATCTGTGTTTTTTGTAGATTTTTTTAACCCTATATTGCTGTTTTGTAAAACAATTTGGAGAATAACCTTATGTAGCTAGGGTTTTGGACACAAAATCAAGATCTTGGAGAGATTTGATCATATCTCACAAACGGGTTGGAAATTTTGTACCAAATATTTTTTGCAGGTTGAAGACAGTATCAAGAGCTCTCAAAAAAATATTCAGATCTATTGGAGCATATTTTAATTTTCTATGAATGTTTTATGAATTTTCATAAAAAATTAATTTTGAGAGGAAATGAGTGAATTTTTTGGATTTTATTACATTTTTGGAAATCTCTCATAATTATACAGAGGATCTATTCTTTGTGATTTTAATTTTGATGCAAAATATTTCATAAAAAATTGGATCTCTAAAAATTAGGGTTTTTCCTTATTTTGATCAGATCTCACAAACGGCTTTGAATTTTAGCATCAAATGTTTTGTGTAGTTCAGTAAAAGTATCAAAAGGATTCAGTAAAAATTTCAAATTTTTTGGATTAAATGTTCATTTTATATGAATTTTTTATGAGTTTTCATAAAAAATTAATTTTGAGAGAAAATTAGCTAATTTTTAAGATTTTCTTACATTTTTGGGAATATCTTAGAATTATACATAGGATCTGTTCTTTGTGATTTTAAATTTGATGCAAAATCATTCCTCAAAAATTGGATCTTTGAAAATTAGGGTTTTACATTATTTTACTGATATCTCACGAACTGCTTGGATTTGTTTCAGAAATTTTTTTATGCAAGTTTGGAAGACCATTAGGACTCTGCAGTAAAAATTTTAGATTTTTTGGATTGATTTTGCATTTTATATTAATTTTTTATGATGTTTCATAAAAGATTAATTTTTGGAGCAAATTAGCAAATTTTTTGGATTTTGTTACATTTCTAGAAATTTCTTGTAATTTTACAAGTGGTCTTTTTTTATGATGAATCAGAACTTTGAATTGGTCAACAAAATGCATTGTTGAAGGCCCCTATTTCACAAAGTCTTTTGGATCTAAAATTTACCTAACTTGTGTGCTTGCAGGAAGGGGTGATCATTTGAAACAATCCAAACTACTAACAAATCTTTGTTGTAGGACCTTCACAAGGGTTTTTGATATCTATTGTGTGCTTTGTTTTCATAGACTAGCAAATACTTCAATTGGTGCACTAAAATTGAACCATTGTCTTTTGTGTCTTGAGCAATAGGCTCTTTTGTTTAATCTTTAGAGGGCCTGTCTCCCCGTGTGGTCATTAGGACTACTAGTGAGGAGAGAACGACCGAAGTGGTAGCAAAAGAAAAGCCATCTTCTTCCAAACCACTATAAATAACTGTATTCATGGTGAAAACTATGAATAACGTGTGCTGATTAGTTCATACCGACACTATGTCTCCCCATAAACCCGTTTGATCAAATTTATTTGATCATTTGTAAGGCGTAACCCCTACCGGCTGGGAGCCTTCTGTAATTACAGAGCTAAAAGTGTTGCATGTATGGCCACACGAGCAGATGCCCTTACTAGCACCTTTTTGTTTTAGAAGCCAAAATCCTTCTAGTTGTTAGGGCAGGAGGTCGGACCTCTAGTAGTAGCCCACACACATACAGTTCTTAGTAGAGATACAAAGTTCACCACGGGGAGTTTTTGTGGGGACTGATGCTTGGCTGCCCTGAGAAGTGAGTGTCGAGGGTGGAGCCAATGGGGTCAAGCATCTAAGTATCCGCTCTAAATAGCATAGCCTCGGGGTAAACTCCATGTGGGATCAACAACTATTGTCCTAGCCAACCATAAGAATTGTGCTTGTCTTATTTTGAACAGTCAAACATTCAAGACCAAACATCAAAACATTGTGTCTTTTGTGTCTTCAAGTGTATGCAAAACATTTTTACATCAAACAACACACTTTTCTTTGAGTCATTTTGAGTTTAAACACTTGCAAACATTGAGTCCTCATCAACATTGTGTCCTCTTGTCACGAAAAACAGTAAAATAATTCAGATTTGGTCACAACAAAACAACTTCACAAATTGGAAAAATTTGCAGTCCAACAAACAAGAGCAATCAGTTTCAGCATTCTTGAGCTTCCTAGGCTATCTCTTTAGGTTTTCATCTAGCATTCAACCTGTCTTTAGGTCTCAAAAAGTCCATCATTGCTTTACACCTTACATTACATTCACATTTGTCTAAACTTGAGTCAAAAGGTCACTTGCTTGTCCTCATCATACTTTGTCAACACATTACATACAACAACACTTTGCTAAGTGGTCCCTCATCAAGGTCTATCACCTTGGGGTCTCATTTGGTCTTACTTAGAGTCAAGGTCAACTTACCTCATCAAGAGAAACTATCATCTCTTTGGAAGCCACACCTACTCTGCTACATACATACTTAGTCTTACACTTTGGACATTGCAAGTACACCTCAGATTCATTTACATTCCATCCAACTCTTGGTCTTTCATATCTTTCCATTTTCATCTAGTCTCACACGTCTCGGTCAATACCTAGTTCATGGTTGAAACTCGTTCCCAAAAATCTAGGAGAGAAACTAAAGAGGCTCAAGAGTCTGCAAACATGAGCTCCTATGAGTATGACAATGATATCTTTTTCAATTCTGATCATACTACATTACCTCACATGGATGCCTATAGAAACATTCCAAATGTTGAGAACATGGACGCTACAAACAACAATGATACACACAATGACAATATGGACAAATTCTCTATACATTCAGCAGAAGTGGAAGACACCATAATGGATCCTCATTTCAATCGATTGGTTGAGGAAATAATGAGGAGAGATAGACAATATTTCTTACAAGTGATGGCACAAAGTGGAGTGATGGCACAAAGTGGAGCCAAGATACCTCATGATTTTGACATGTCTCAAATAATGGAACATAGACCTTTGCAACAAACTCACTCCAACATGGATCAAAGGAGGCCTAATAGTGGAGGCAATAGAGGACCACATCTTATGCTTGAATCACCATCATTTTTGTTTCAAAAACCAGAGGTCCCATACACACATGGTCAAGCATATGATACTCACCTTCATAGACCATTATGGAAGTCTTATGCAGAAAAATATGCTCAATCACATACCAATGCTAAGGATCAACCACCAAAGCAATTGGATATTCAAAAGAATGCTCAAAATTTGGACACAAGGAAACCCCGCATCAAATTTGGGGGCAACACACTAGAACAAACTCATGACATGCCTATAGAGTATGGTATACAAGGACAAAGCAGATATTCCATTCCTCACCATGACTCTATACCAAGTGGTCCATATACACAGCATCATTATAGACCTCCTCCATATGAACATGTGTATGATCAATATCATCCTTATATGCAACATGCTCTTCCACACGGTGGTTTAGGCATGGGGTATGGTCCAAGAAGCTGGTCTCCACCTAAGAACAATTTGGAATAGCAAATCAAGGACTTACAAAAGAAAATGGAGGACATAAATACATCGAAACCAACATACACAATGAGAGACATATGTCCTTATCCATTTGACAAGAGCATTACAATGCCTCCTTTTCCTACACACTTTGTGACACCTAAGTTTGATAAGTATAGAGGAAAAGGGGATCCTAAGCAACACATAAGACAGTTTTTCACAGCTTGCATTGAGGTAGCTTCAAAAGAGACATATTTAATGAGATTATTCCCACAAAGCTTAGGTGATCAAGCTATGGAATGGTTCTCCCAACTCCCACCTAGAATTAAGTCTTGGGGCGATCTAGCAGAGACATTTATACAACATTTCTCATATAACATAGAGACAGACATATCAGTCACTACTTTGTGCAACACTAAGTAAAAAGATGGAGAGTCTTTTTCATCATTTTTACAAAGATGGATGAATCTAGCTAGCAGATGCTCTTATGAAATTCCACAAAAACAAATGGTAGAGATGTTCACCCAGAATGTTAACAAAGACATTGGTTATCACTTGAGAAAAGCTTGCTTATCCACCTTCAAAGACGTCATTGAAAAAGGCTTAGCAACAGAGAAGGTCCTAATTGAACAAGGCATCGTCAAAATATTCAAAGAAAACAAAGATGACTTTAAAGGAAAAGACAAGCCAAAATTTTGGAATAAAAACAAGAACACAGTCAATGATGGTGTTGCTAATGCCAATATAGTGTGACCTAAAATCATTTTTTCTAGATCAAGCTCTACAAACAATCAAGTGAATACTCAAACAACTTCAAAGTCACGAAGGAAGTACACTCCATTGGGAGAACCACTAGAATCAGTTTTCAAGAAGCTAGTGGCAAACAAGGTAATCACAGTTCTAGATTTTCCTCCATATGAACCAAAGGTCAAACCAAATTGGTGGAATGATGATGAATATTGTGAATTTCATAAGAGCAAAGGACATAAAATAGAAAATTGTCATTGACTGAAGAACATCATACAAGATCTCATTGATAGAGGTGACATTGAGATTGAAGGACATTCCTCCAATCAAGAACATGAGATTTTTAAGGAAGCATTCCCAAAACATGACAAAGGAAAAGCTAAAGCCATAGATGACCAAACCAACTATACCAGAGCATCTTATAACTATGATTCAATTATCAGCACATTTCAATGGACAATTATGTCTCTACCATTATCATCAAGGACAAAACGCCTAAGAATTCTACCCAAAGACCCAAGATTGTCCTAAAAGGCATTGGATCTTCTTCCAAACCTACCTTTGAATGTAATGTTACAAATCGTCGGGGTAAATTCACCTTCCAAGGTGCTCCAGCTAAAAACACCGCTTCCTCATCAACCAAACCTGAATATGACCTTGTAGAACAGTTGGGGAAGACACCCGTGCTCATCTCCATCATTGAGCTCTTATGCATATCCCCTGCACATAAAGCTATTCTTGACAAAATCTTGAGAGACACTTCTATCCCTACTGATCTGAACGTGGACCAGTTTCAAGCCATGGTAGGATACCTTTCCATTCCACACTCCCTTACATTCACAGAAGCTGATGATGCCTCCGTAAGTCAGCCACATAACGCACCTTTACACATTGAATAAAACGAGTCCTGATAGATGGAGGAGCAGGTCTAAACATTTGTATGTTGAGAACTATTAAACAATTGGGATATTTAGATAAAGCTGTGAATTCTACAAACAAAATTACCATTAGGGCATATGATGATGAAGAGCGCTCATCCAAGGGTACAATCACCTTACCTCTCAGAGTTGGGCTAGTTAAAAAGGATGTAGTTTGTCATGTCCTTGATCTAGATCTCACATACAACATATTGCTAGGATGTCCATGGATTCATGAGATGAGCGCAATACCATCTACATATCATCGATGTGTCAAGTTTCCACATAATGGAGTTGAAGTGACTATCAAAGCTGACCCAAATCCATTCATATATTGCAACAATGTGTGAGCTCGATTAGAAATAACAATCCTAGTCAATCGAGAAGCTATTCCTTCATCAGCATATGTGGATCCAGAATCCTTAAAAGCTTCTACATCAAAGCAAGCAGAGCTCAAAGAAAAATTCAAGATTAAAGACATGGGATGTGGTGAGTATATCTTTCATGTTGATCAACTCCCACTATCTCCTAAGAAATTCAGTCGACAAGAATGATGTATAAATAATTTGCAAGGAATTGGATGTGAACCACCTAGTGTTGTGGCTACTGAGTCTGAATGCAAATCTCCTCTAGTGGTGTTAGCAACTCTTCATATCAATAGTCCTAAGAGTGGATCCAACAAAGAATCTATTGAGTGTATCACCAACCCTCTTAATAAATCACATAGCTTTACCATTTCATCCACTCATTCCATTTCCACTCTTCTCCTAGACTTGGATCAACAAGAATTACAAAAGCCCTTACTCATCAAAGATAGAAAATCAAGCTTTGAAAAGAAAAATCTACAGGTCAAAACTAAAGAAAAGTCCTTTAGTCCAAATCAAAATAAAAAGCTATTGTACTCTACAGAAATCAAAGTCAAGGATAAAAATCCTATGAAGCAAAAAGAGCAAGAGTTGATCTCCCCTAATACCAAAATAACTGGGGGCAAAAGTTCTAAAATTTTAAGTCAAAAAGCACACTTGTTGATCCTAAGTCTCCATCATGCTATCCTACTTTCGCTTCTTTTCACAATCACAAGCCTTCATTACTCATCCACTTATTCCACACATCCTTTCCCTCCTAGCGATACATCATGGACCTTTAATGGAGCTTCCTCAAGGGATTTTGTTATCAGGGATGCCCAAAGTTCTTTAGGTGACATGCATATGGGCCTATGTAGTCCACACGCTAGTAATTCTATCTCAGTTCCTTTATCAAGGAAGACAGTCACTCGAGATACACATCATTTAGTCAAGGAATGTTGCAGTTAAATCAGAAGGTTAAGCCTCACACATTTAAGGTGGGTGCCTTGGTTCTCAGAGAAAATCCAAAAAATCAGCAAGACAAAGAGAAGAAGGGCAAGTTCGAACCGAACTGGCTTGGTCCTTACATCATCACAGCAGCATATGGATCTGGTGCATATCAACTCTCAACCACAGAGGGTGAACCCTTGGAGGATCCTATCAATAGCATGCACCTTTGCAGGTTTTAGACATAGCTCTCCAGAGTATCCTAATTCAAAAATACAAAAAAAATTCAAAAAAGTTCAAAAATACAAAAAAAATCATAAAACATAAAAAATCATTACTTGGTGAAAACCTGACAAATAGGCACCTTGTGACACAAAAAAATTGAAAAATAAAAAAAGTAAAGAAAAACATTTCGTCCAATGGTAAAAACCACTTCGGTGGCGCCCTAGGCAAGTACCATGGTGAAAACTGGGTCACTAGCGCCATGCGTAGAGACATTGTTCCTCTCTCCTTCAGGATTCCATTTCATCCCTTCACTTTGCACACACTCACAACCTATCCATCCATAATAAACTTACCCATTCCCATCATGGCTTGTTATTGATCTACCCAAGATTGGTTATCCATTCATAATAAACATTCATTTTCGCTCGTTTCAATCCATAATAAATCAGCTCCTATATGTGGCTAAAGCAAATCCTATGTCTAGTAATGGGTGTGGAACTAAGAACATCACATGTTTCGAGGAGTACAATTTCTTCCACTCTTCTTTAGTCTATCCATGCACAATCCACAATAAAGCAACACTTGCATCACCAATCCGCAATAAAAGTTTTGCCTTCTCCGCAATAAAGTATGAGTTGCATGGATTTAGTCAGTTCTAGATGAGGCACAACAGCAACAATGGGCTTCAACAAATCAAATCTTTCAAAAGACTCAGACAACATTATGGTTCAGTTCTATCTATCCTTTTTGTGAAAGTAAACATTGCAACCACAATCAAATAAGACTTATACAACTGACGAGAGACACTAAAACTTGAGGACTATAGTGGATGTTGGTGTCAAGTCTTGGTTTTCTTTTAATTTTATCTTTCTGGTGACATGTCTTTTAGTTTTTCCAGGATGTCTTTGACTAGAGATTCTATCTCCAAGATGTCTTTGACTAGAAAGGTGAGGATGGGGTATCGTCACCTATTTTTCTTTTGTTGTCTGTGGATTGTCTCTTAGTAATGCTATGACTTGTCCAAGGATATGAGGACACAGAGAGTCTAGTATGAACTGGGGCATTCCTTGTTTGCAACTGTCTTATCTCCATGCAAACAGGTACAATGACTTTCTGGGTCGAACATATGCCTCGATTGTCATAACCTACTTTCCATAATAAAGCTCAATGATGATAACACACAAGAAGCTCTTTCACTTTCATATCTTCTATCTTCCATCCCCATTTCTTGATTGAATTCCACCGTCCTTCTTGAGTCTGTGTAGCCCGCTATCACATGACTGAGTATAATGACACACCAAAAATATTTGCATTTCATGTAGTTGCACCTGCATTACCATATATTAAGCATTTCATACATACATATAGGTATCACAATTGCATCACATCCTGCACATAACACATATTAGCACATTTTACATTTTTATCATGTAAATAGTCATTTGCATTATCATATTCATTGGCATTTCATACATTCACATTCACATATGCATAACATACAAAACATAAAAGAACAAAAATATATTGCATTCCATCATGTACATATTTGCATCCATATCATAACCATCACATAGAAACATACATCATGAAACATTTCATCACATAGGTGCACATGCATATAGTTGTCGTAAGGATGAATCATCTCATATATATACTAAAATCATAAGTGTCATGATACAATGATGTCAAAATACATATGGCTACACAGCCAACCCTCATGTCACCCTGTCTGGACACAGGAACCCACTGATCACTCCTCCTAGCACTGTTGGTTGTGCTAGTCCTGTCACTGTCATCGTGTCCCATGCCACGTGTCCAACCCTCATCTCTAGTCCCAGATCCTGGAACACTCATCTCAGGGCCTCCCTATCTCTGTCTCTATCGTAAGGTACTAACTCCCCATCAATTGCTATCCTTAGTATCCTGTAAACATCCTCTAAAGTGATTGTCATCTCACCCATCAACAAATGAAAACTAAAAGTCTTTGAGTGCCATCTCTCAGCTAAAGCAGTCAGCAAACCCATGTTCGCTTGAAACTCAGGCACATATAGAATATTTCGCAAGCCCATAACCTCAACCGCTACTCTATCCTCAACTGTCAGCTCTGCTCACAAACTCTGAGTCGATGGGAATCTCTCCCATGACTCTAGCATAGGTAGGTACTCTTGCAGTCAAGCAAATCAACTATGTCAGTCAAAGTTGCATTCCCTGTTCATCACAAAATGTTGCTTATTATCCTAAGTGCTTATGATACTTTATCTTAGTGATACTTACTATTCATCACAAAGTGTTGTCGTTTTTCCTAGTGGTACTCCTTGTTCATCACAAAGTACTACATGTTTTTGCACTCCCTGTTCATCACAAAGTGTTGCTCATATTTGCACTCCCTGTTCATCACAAAGTGCTGCTCCTATTGGTACTCCCTGTTCATCATAAAGTACTTTGTCTTGGTACTCCCTGTTCATCACAAAGTGCCTCGATCTATCCTATCCTAGGGCCTATACTTGAGTGTATCCTCTTGAGTAGTTTCCTAATTGGCAACATATTTTCTATCACAGATTTGTCAATCCTAGCCCTATCTACTATCCTAGTCTTCCCTACAGGACTTGCTTAAGTGTATCCTCTCAGTAGCTTATCCAATCGACAATGTATGTTCATCACAGAACTACCGATTTGGCCTAGAAGACATAAACACGCTTTCATGACACAAACACACATTTATTGCTATACCTAACATGCATTTATGACAATATTTATTGTGACAAAGTACAAAGAGGTTTTGCGGTACTCACCAGCTCTCCTGCATTTGCTGGCCTCTGAAATTGGTGAACGCGATCGAATCTATGCACCAATGCCATCGCTACTGACTACTGCTGCTCAATTCTCTCTCTGCACTCTGATCTCTTGGGTGTTTGGATGACAATGAGGATGTTTTCCCCTCGTGGTCTATCTTATAGACTACCCTAGCCCTAGCGCTCGTTTCTTGAGTTAGTCTTCATTATCCCGTGACTCTGTCACTCTATCCTATCTGGTCTGTCCATTCTAGCCTGTCTTTCTTATCGAGAGATTGTCTACAATCTTTTCAGACATTTTCATCCAATCTCTCGAGGGGGCATATCATTCCCATCTTGGGGCAACTTTGTATCAGTTCATATTATCTTCTTTGAAATAATGCGACAAGCTGCATTGTCTCAAAGAGGGGTAAAATGTAGACACCTAAAATTGTCCTGTCTAATTAAATAAATATTTTATTTATTTAATTAATCTAGCCTAATTCTTCTGTTAATTAAATATCTTTATTTATTTAATTTATTTATTTATCCTCTTCTAGCCTTATTTCTCATTTAAATAAATACATTTATTTATTTAAATTGTCATATTCCTAATTAAATAAATATCTTATTTATTTAATTTATCCCACTTCTTCTATTAATTAAATAAATCTTTATTTATTTAATTAATTCATTAACCTTTTCCACCTATGACACATGTCATTCATCTCTTAATTCATACACTACCTACCCTCTCGTTATTTTATTATTTCTTTTACCTACCCTCTAATCATAGTCGACCATTTATCTTTTACACCTCTTAATTTTATCCCTCCATTTCTTATATTATCTTCTATATAAGGAGATGCTTCCTTCATTATCAACCCTAATCAATCTATGCATCCTAATCAATTGATTACCCTCAATATGCATTCAGCCTCGGTGATTACTCAACTACACTATGCCTTTGCACTTTCATATGCGATCCTACTTGCAACCACATTTCCGTTCTTTGTTGAGCTCTTGTGCACATATAAAATATGAGAGCAAATATATCAAGCAAGATCAATGGAGATAGGAAGAATGGAGATTCAAACCCTATTGGACATGTGATGGTATAATCTTTATGATTTCATTTGATTTGCATTGTCTTAGGTAATCTTCATATGTTATGGTGGATCTTTGTTGTTGTTAGGCTAGGGTTTTGTGGTTGAATTCATTTAGTCTTTCAATATTGTTGTTATCCATTTACACCATATACAATAGTCTGTCAAATTTTTGGAGTCAGAGCAATTGAGAGATCGCAACGGTACGGTATGACTCTCGACGTTCCGACACTTTGGGATGCATGAAAGGGGTATGCCTAGCATAAACCTGCCCAACCAAATGTGCTCATGACATTGATTTGTGCATTGGATGAACCAAATCAATTCTTGTCAATCTTGCAACTTTGCATTGCATGCAATTGACAGTTTTTGCAGTAGGCAAAAAAATGCTACCAATTAAAAAGGGCTTCGAGTCATCAAAAACCGAAATAGGCCATTGTAGAGGAGCCTCATGTGACCCCACGAGTTCAAATGGATTGACCATATGTGTCCTGGATTTGAAGAAATAGTTTGTCAAATTTTGACAATTTTTTGGACTTAGGGCAATTAAGAGATCACATTGGTATGATATGACTCTCAACGTTTTGGCACTTTAGGATGCACGATAGGGGAATGCCTAGCGTAAACCTACCCACCCAAAAACACTCGCTATGTTAGTTTGTGCACATGACGAACCAAATCAATTCTAGCCAATCTTACAACTTTGCATTGCATGCAACTGACGATTTTTGAAGCAGGCGAAAAAATGTTACCAATTCAAAATGGCTCTGAGTCATCAAAACCTAAGATAGGCCATTGTAGAGGAGCCTCACAAAACCCCATGGGTTCAAAAGGATCAACCATTTGTATCCTGGATTTGAAGAAACAGTCCATCAAATATTGACAATTTTTTGGACTCAGGGCAATTGAGAGATTATAATGGTATGGTATGACTCTTGATGTTTTGGCACTTTGGGATGCACGACAGGGACATTCCTAGTGTAAAATTTTTCACTCAGACATGCTCACAATGTTGGTTTGTGCACAGGACGAACCGAATCGATTCTAGCCAATCTTGCAACTTTGCATAGGATGTAACTAACGGTTTTGCAGCAGGCGAAAAAATGCTACCAATTGAAAATGGCTCCGAGTTGTCAAAAACTAAGATAGACCATTATAGAGGAGCCTCGCGCAACCCCATGGGTTCAAACGGATCGACCATATTTGTCTTAGATTTGAGGAAACAGTCCATCAAATTTTGACAAGTTTTTGGACCCAAGGCAATTGAGAGATCGCACCGGTATGGTATGACTCTCGATGTTCTGGCACTTTGGGATGCATGATAGGGGCATGCCTAGCATAAACCTTCCCACCCAGATATGCTCTCTTCATAGATTTGTGCACATGATGAACAAAGTTTGACCATTGTGAGTGTGAGGGTGCTATCACACCAAACACATATTGTTATTTATATTCATAATGTCAATTTTTGTTGTTTATATTCATATTGTTGATTACATATGAAAATATTCATTTAAATTTATAAAAGGGCAGCCACCAAATGCAGTGAATATACAATAATGAACTGAATACAAGGAGTTTTGTAGGGTTAATTCAACATTTTAGAAATTTTATCAAATCATATTCCACGATTGCAATGTTTTATATCATATATTTTAGTTGTTTAGATTCATATTGATGATTACATATGCAAATATTCATTTAAATTTATGAAAGGAAAACCACAAAATACAATGAATACAAAATAATGAACTCAGTACACATTTATTGGATCGAATATCGATATTTATATATATTAAAAAAGGCATGTCAGCCAAGTCAACAAGTATTACAAAAGTATGGCATATGCCATGTACAAATCGATATACAATAAAAATGTAGAATATATCAACATGTATTGGTCATTCTATGACCAAAACTAACACTATATGATCCTAAACTTGTTGTGGATCATCAAAATCAAGCCTCTTCGATGTAGTACGCGGCTCTATAGATGGCTGTGAAACCACAATTCAAAAGCCAAGTTAGAATTCTTTTGTAAAAAATAGTTCAAAATTAACAACATAACTATGCATTTAACTTTAATTCCTTTGTAATTGAAATGTAGATTACCTCGTCGATCGATCTAGGAGATAATGTCTTCGCTCTCCTCTCCTTGTCACTCTAAGGAGTTTTCTTGAAGACATACTTAAATGGATCCAAGTTATGGTCATACCGCGAAGGGGTCTATTTTAGATTAAATGCGCAATTAATATAGTGTACTAACAAAAATATATCAAAAACACTTAAAATCTATAATATAGAGAACAATGACGTACCTGTGCCTGAGATGCTTCTTCAATGGACTAAGGATGGCTCACCATCGATGTAGAAACTGTCGCTATTACCTATACAAAAAATGTTCAAAGATTAAATACAATTAATATAATCATAAGTATTGAAAGTTAAAAACAATTAATTTTACATATCAAACAAAAGTGTACTGGATCCTGAGATGCTTCTCTAGTGCAAGGAGGAGGGTTCGCCATTGATGAAATAGGTATGGATATTTCCTATATGAGAAAGTTATAAGATTATAATATATCACAAGTTCGCATTTATGCATGCATATAATCATGAAATCAATAAAATAAAATAGAGATACATACCTCCACCCTCTCTTGATCCACGGGCGAATCAGGTGCATTCAACAAATCCACAAAGCTCAATGGCCATTATACATGTAAAATAGACAAAAAATATTAATCAATCTACAAACCCCAACTAATACTTGATTTCAACATTTTCAAACAATTGTACAACTAAAAATGTGTTCAATTACCTTCTTCCCATGTTTTGGCATCTTTGAGGAATTATTTTCTTAGGATGAGCCCTAGACATGGAGGGGGTACCCTAAAAAAACAAAATTAACATGAGATATTAGTACAGATAATAAATTAAATAATTTTAAAAATCTAAAATGAAATTACTTGCATATTCCATCCAAACAATACATAAAAAGGGTTGTACAAAATATGATACCATATAGCCTTGTAGGCCAAAATCGATCACTGAGAGCGTTATGTCATCAATGTGGGACATTTCGTCCCTTGTCAACACTTACAAACCAGAAATTGGACCAAGCATTAAAGATAGTTAGTAATCTTGTATTTTTTTTAATTCAAAGTGTACTATTCTATTTTAACATGTGACAAAATTTATACCTTAGGCATCGAAGTTGCAGCTATAGTAACTGGGGGAGGAGTATGGGATACCGCTGCTGCATCCTGAAATGCATATTAGTTGTCTCAATTTAAATTGGTGTATAAATAAAAGTTTATTTATGTAATTACACATTTAAAGTGACTGATAAATAAAGTGCTGTGAATTCAAATCAACACACTTGTGTCTGTGGTGCATGGGAAAACACCATGTCAATCAACTCATCTATCAACGCGACATCCTCAACCGTGTGGGCCTAACATCTACAACCACAAATCGTGCATAGATGAGATGAGGATCCATCTGCACCAGCTGCACCATCTATCCCCAAGCATATCCTCGAGCAACTGACACACATATGTTGGATGGGCTCTCTATCCCCCTCTAATGGCTCATCATCCAATACAATAGGGTGTGCTAATGATGTCCCATGCTGGATGATGGAACCAGTCAATGTCGTGGCCACCTGAAGATTCTATAGCTCCATCGACTCTTTCAGCTCTACTGGGACAACTTGATGCACCTTGGGTTTGGGTGCTAGGAGGAGGCAACTCTTCGTGGGTAATCGCCTATGGGCTCTAGGTCTATCTTGGGCAGAGCCACCACCTCTACCATGGAACTCTCTCATGTCAAAATAGTTTGGGCACACATTGAGAACAAATTCACAATATACTTTTCTCAAAAAATATAATGGCACTTCATAATTATTACAAGGTGGATCATCAAAGACCATCCACCACCTCTGCCAAAAAAGATTCTTCATCTACACATTGGTACATCAATGTATGGTAAACCTCTTTGCATTAAGAGGTAATGACTAACCAGTTTTGGGATCAACGAAAAGGGCACATATTTGTTGTTTAATAATATTTTTGTTTTTTACTCCATCGTATGATAGCCCATCGGCATAGAATTGATGACACCTATCCCTAAAGCTTTCCCATTTGGTAATTTATGTGGAAACAGGTATGGCACCACTAGATAATGTTTCTAGGCTAGTGGCTTGGGATTGATGATGGTTAAGTTCAGAAGTTTTCAATTTAGTGATCAGTCTATTGATTTTAGACGTATTTTGTCCTAACTGATTAATTAATTGCTCCTGTGTTTCAAGTGTGCGGTCAAAAGGAGGAATTGGGGGTTGTTCTTGTGTATTTTTAGGAGGTGCATTTGGTTGTTCTTGTGGGTTTTCGGGAGGTGCATTTGGTTGTTCTTGTTTTGGATTAGAAGAATCTAGTTTTTGAAACAAAAAATGAAAAAACCTAATCAAAATTAATGAAATTAAATTCAAAATGTAAAACAAATTGCATAAATGGGAAAGAAAGACAAAAATAAACAAAAACTAACCTTGATTCATATCTTGGAGGACAAATATAGCACCCCATTTGTGATTTAGGAGATGAAATGGGAAAAAACGGAGTAAAAAATGCACTATTCATGGGTAAATGAGACCCAGTTTTTTTTTTAAAACTTTTTTTACCACATACTGCATACACGGTTATATTTGGATTATTAGCGCATACGTGCTCATTCTCCTAAGTGTAGCATGTATGCACTCATTTTCTTAAAAGCAGTGTGTACACGTTATCTTCTCTAGGCTTAGGAAGAACAAACCTAAGTGCGTATGCGAGAATTTCAAATTTTAAAACCATGTACGCGCTGCTTGTTTTTCCATGTTATTTTTTGGTGGTGTCCACTATTTTGACTACCATCTTTGTGCACATGCCTTATAATATCAGTAAAGATCTTAACAAAGATACAAAGCACAAACAACTTTATCTGATTCATAAGTAGTGATAATTTATTAAACTGCAATATTGAAATGCATAGAAAAATTCATAAGACCATGATCAAAGGCTTTTGAAGACAATGAAGGACAGGGACTTGAAAGTGTTAATCAAATGAAGTGACTTAGTTATGATGAGTATTATTTATTCAACAAGCGATGATTATCAAGAAGGTAAATATCAAGCAGTTTCTTAACCTCCTTTAAATTCTATCCTTTTATTTGCAAACTTAAGCTTTTAAAGACTATCTATCTGGATAAGATCCTCACTATCATGGTTGATCCTTCTATCCTTTGAATTGTGATTTAAAACTAGGGACCTTATTGATTGTCCTATACTCTAAAATGCTATAAAAGTGGCTATAAATTCATAGTGCCTTTTGTATGTTCTAAATACTACTTGTCTATATTTTTTATTGCATTTTAGCATCTCATAATTATTTTTAATGTCATTCTTTGATCTTTTTGGAAATAACATTTAATGGTAACATTCCTTATTGGTTGTCTTGAAGAAGAATTGTCTTTCATGGTACTTGTGTTCATTTGAGTTTGGCTTTAAGAGTCTCCTATAGCATATGAACCTTCTCTATTTAATAACATTTCTTAGATAGTTATCTCAAGTCACAACTAGCTCTTGGAGGGTTCATAACTGCACTAAGACTGCTAGAACTACTTCAAAATCCCTCCACTTTGTTAGGCCTAGAAGTGATGTTTACATTATTCAATCAAGTGATGAATTAAACCCCTTTAGTGATCGCGTGATAGAGTCTAACTGTTCATATGAACTTCAAGAAGTAAAAAAGGTTGGAACTCATTTTAAGTAAACAAAACTTGTTTACCTATTTGATGCTTTCAACAGATATTAAGATATCATTAGAGATTCTAAGAATACTCTTTGATGGCTCATGACAGTGATATGACTACTACATAAATAAATATCAAGCCCCTCTTATGCCTTTGAATTGATTCATTATGATGCAACTAAGCATTAAAGTATTTGCATGATATTTAGATTGACACCAAGCTTTCTAGTATACCTTCAAATATGCTATTGACTGATCAAAACTCTTGGATCCCATTATTACTCTATTTTAGACTTGCTTTGGGTGGGAATATTGGCTACTACAAAGTCATTTTTCTAATCCTTCATCATACTGTGACTTATTTTCTCATTGTGCTTCCTCGTCATTAAAGATTTCTCTATTTATTTTTCTTCTCTTGTTGATCATTGTCATGGCCTTTGTCCTAACAAGTTTTCAGACAAATCTTGAGCTACTGCTATCATTCTACTATGACTACTATAATAGTCCAAGGAAAGCTTGAAACTAATCCTTGGTCACTGTGTATGAATGTAAATTATTTGTCTTCATTAGGCACAAATATCATTATTTTGTCCTCATGCAACCTTATTTCCATCTCACTTCTTTTAAAATCTTTCATTGCACTTTTATGAGATTTCAAATGACTGTATTTTTTGGGTTTATGCCATCTTTTGCCTGACCTTGCACTTCCTATAATTTAACTAACCTATTAACAACCCCCATGTTCATTTGTTTCTCTAAGAATTATTACTATACAATTATTGTCTTTGTGATATGGATTATGAGGTTGTAGCATTTGATCTCTTTTGGTAATAGTATTGTTACTATTCTGACATAGTCTTTCATTTTTAGTGTTTTGTCTTCGGCAAAGACTGTTCATTTTTCCTATTTGATAGCTTGTACAATATTTTGTGACTCATTCTAGATTGTGTTTGTGCCTTGAAATTGAAACCTTAAAGAAGTTTGTTGAAGGTGTATTACTTAAGTCTATCAACACATTGTAATAGAAGTCTCAAAAGATGCAAGGTTGTTCCTTACTATTCCTTGGGTTCTTATGAATGCAACCTTATTATTTCTCTGTGTGTGATTTCCAATAGGTGTTCTTGAGGTCCAATATCATACTTAAAGACACACCTTTCATGGTGCATGATTAATGTTGCTTGATCTTTATTGTTGTGTGATAGTGATTTTGTTCTCATCATCTAACAAATCCTTCAATCTAGATCTGTTATCTCTCTTGTTGTACTTTTGCCATCCGGATCATATACATGTAGCTTCTTTATTTTTCAAAAAATCATTTTGTAAAATCAAATCTTGTTTAAAGAGGATCATATTTTATATTTATATTGAAGAGTTTTCCAAATATTAAAGTCATTATAATTTATAATTGTCGATCTTCTTGGCATTGGTAGTTAGAAATATGAAATGAAATTTTTATTATTTTGAATGTAATTATGACTTGGACATGCTTGTTTCTTCTGTTTCTTGTCAATTATGAAATATATTCATTTTTAGCTAAATTAGTTACAGTTTATTTATTTTTACTTTTTTGATGCCTTGTTTGTTTAAACTTAAAATATATATTTAGAACTTGTGCAGTGTATGACCAATTTTGCATCTCAGTAGGTAATGGTATGTACCATATATTTAATTTGATCATGAAAGATTAATTCTTTTCTGCATAACTATGACCTGGACCTGCTCATTTCCCCTCTTGCTTGGCAGTTACAAATTTTCAGCTCAATTAGTTACATCATTTTCCTTATTACTCACTATTTATTGAAAGTCAATACTTAAAATATGCTTCTTGTATCAATCAACAGGTAATGACATATATGAAATACTATTATTCCATACAAGATCTATTTAAATTTAAGCTCAATCATTGGCTGGTTGTTGTTAATCAAGAGTGTAATCAGAGGCTTGGGTTTACTTGTTTCCCTTTCCACAGGTTGAACAGGGAATCTGCTTAAGTGTCTTTCTTCAAAGCCAAAATAGGTGAAACTAAGAAGTTCATGTCACAAGATTCAACCATGACTACCCCCAGTACCAATGTTGCAGGCAACGAAACTAAGATTCACACTCCCCTCATCCACCTTTAAATGAAATAATTCTTTCATCCATGTCTCGAAGGTCTGTTGGTACACATCCTTGGCATGATCTTGAGATTGGTAAGATCCATCTTCTTTTTGCTCATTTCTATTTATATGAACATCTAATTAATACTCTAGCTGAGATATTTTCACATTAAGATGTTTGCATATACAGTCTTATTTTAGTAGCATTCAATTATAGGGTGATTTTGGATGGTGTGGATAATGTCATAGTTGTGTATGCTAATGATAACTCAATGTTTGCCTACTCTAATTCATATGTATGAATAAGTTTAAGGTTGGGAGTATTTACATTGCATGTGTATCATTATCTTCTAATGGTAAATACTTTAGTTGCCAATAAACAACTTTTATTGCATATCTATATGGGATTCCTAGAATTTAACTCCCTTCTCTTATCCCCTGATTTCCATTAATTGTCCGATTTAAAAAAAATATGGGTGTTCTTTATCTTGTGGTATCTTCATGTATTCTTTTCATACCAGGATGGAAGTGCATTTTAATGTTGTTTCTCATGTACCTGTAAGACATGAATTATTGGTAATTCATAGTTTTTCTTTGTTTTTATATTTGGATACATCATTTTAACCCCTTTATGTTGAACATATGGATGCAGGACCTGGAGCCCCTATAGTTTTTAATTGTGTAAGTACATATTGCATTGTGTAACTTCTTTCTTTCTTTATTTACTCTTTGGGGTTGTATGCCTTGCTCCTGTTAAAATTCCTTGGCAGATATTATTCTTGAATAAATGATTGTCTAAATAAATCTATTTGAAAAATATGCTCCACAAACATGTTGTTTCTGGCTAGAGAACCTTCCCATCATTCAATGTTTAAGTTGTTACTTGATCCTAGCGGTAGCCATAGTTATTTGCATACTTCTTGACCTATGAAATGATTCTTAGGATTGAATTAAACAATTGAACTTTATCACCATACTTTTATTGCAAATATTCTTAATAAATTGATATTGATATTGATATACCAATGTTGATGTTTGGTCATTGGCTAAATGTTTTATGTTCTTTGATATTTAGGAGACTAAAATGCTTTCTTTGATACTCTAGGTTGTGGAAATTAGTAAGGGAAGTAAAGTGAAGTATGAACTGGACAAAAAGAGTGGTCTAATCAAGGTAAGCTTGTTTGCTTTGTGAGTTGAAAAGTTAGGTTCTTCTAGTTGCTCCTTTCTCTACATTATTGCTCTTGTAGTTGATCAAATTGCTTGAGGTAAGAGCATTTTTGAATTGGTTTGAATTGACTGAAGATAAAAATGGGAAAGATATTTACATCAAAAAATTTCTATAATTTGATTCTTTAGAAGGTTTTAACAAGATCCGTAAAAAATGAAATCGGTGGAGAGGATTTGCAGATTGTGGTTGATAGTTATCGTAAGAAATTACCGTGGTCGATTCTTCAGCCCAGATTCCAGGTAAAAGAATAATCATTCTTGCATTTAAAAGAAAATTAGTTTAATTTTTTATATTTGAAAATATAATTCGCCTTTTCAACTCACAGTAAAAATATAATTTTTATTTTTTATTTTTATATATCTAAAATTTTTATAATTAAATTTTCTAGCAGCCCTAATATGGTTTTCATTTCTCTGTAGGTTGATTTGCTAGCCACTATTCACATTGCTGGTAAAGAGTAATTCTTGAACTTGATTTTATATCCTTGTCTTTTTTTTATGAAACAAAACAGTTATTTTGTTTTCGTGTTTATTCCCAATTTCAATTTAATTGGTTGGGAGGCTTTTAAGTGCATGTGGAGTAAGCATGAATGAATGAAATTTTTTTAATGATGTCTACCAGATATTTAAGGGAGAAAGAGACACAAAATAATACATTTTAAAATTCTTTTTGGATGTCATATTTTTCATTATGAATTTTGATCAAGAAACACACTGTTTTGTGAAGTCTTGTCTTATCAAATAGCTAGTTCAAACTGTCCACCTTCAAATTGTTTTTGAACCAAATAAGAATATCCTCTTAAGAAGCATAATCAATGATGAAGTACCATTTGATTTCAACCAACCCTTTGTTACAAAAGGTGCAAGTTCTTTTTCCCAATCTTCCATGGGGACTGTCCATCTAACTATTTCACATCTAAGATGATTAGAACTGGTACTCAACTACATGATTACAATTTTAACTTTTTCTTTAGTTGATGCCATCAAATAGGTTTTTTCCTTATGCTTCCACCTAGGGTTCAATTATTGACATAGTGTAACTTTCTATCCAATTTGTTTTGTCTGCACAGCGTCAGTAATTTTTCTAACACCAACTATTTTTTCTCCTCATTAGTATTAGGACGTTTTTCTAAATTAATGTTGCATTTATCCATCCATTTGTTATTTTACTTCTTCGAAGTCTTCTTCCTACACTTTAATTCCTCCTCCACAACCATTTTGGGCCAACAATTCTTAGCCATATTTTCTACCTTTCTTAGGTAGCTTAACAAATGAATTATCACTGATGGTGATGTTCTATATGCTCTATTGAAACCATGCTACTTTTTACATATGTATTCATCCTATTAGATTTGGTGGCATCTTGTGGGTTCAATTTGGCTTTTGACTACTTCAAACCTACAGGGAGGGATGTTGTCACTAGGTCTGATGGGTGTACTTCAAGGTAATAGTAGTATTTGTATGAATTCGATCCTAATTTTGTAGAGGCACGGAAGGCATGTAAGGAATCAATAAGAATTGATAGAAGTAAGTAGTTAGATTACTTGATTCAAAATGAGATGTTTAAGTCAAATGTGCATACCAAGAAGTTCAATGAGAAAAAGTCTACTTAAGGAAAAGCATTGCAATTTAGGAAGGCACTTTGGAGTAGACAAGGCAATTGCATTGCTAAGAAACAATTATTTTTTTCTGTAAATATATGAGGATGTCAAGAAATTTGATCAAAGTTGTAGGACTTGATAGTTTGAAAAAGGAAGTATTTGAAATGTTGCTTTGTAATATGTATTAGGCATTACCAATACTGATGAAACTTTATGAAGAGTTAATATGGACTTTGCATTAAAACAATCAAGAATATAGTGAGGGTACAATCAAAATATATGAATTCCTTCATCCACCTAGGAAACATCCAATGAGGATGTTGTATGCCCGACGACATTCTCTTACCGGATGAGTGGTCATGGTCATCATCGGAAGAGTCCTGGGTACCATCAGAATTCTAACTCTAGTCAATGAAACATCCAACGAGGATGATGTATGTCCGACGATATTCTCTTATCAGACAGCTGTCGAAATTCTGACATCCACCCAAGAAACATCCGATGAGGATGTTGTATGCCCGATGACATTCTCTCACTGGATGAGCGGTCATGGTCATTGTCGAAAGAGTCCTAGGTGTCGTCAGAATTATGAAATTGGTGAGAACCATCTAAATCTCTAACTACAAGTTTTCAATGGATGTGTTTGTTGGCAGTCCGATGAAAAATAGTCAGAATTTTGATAAATGGCCGTCGAAATTGAGCCCCAAATGTACTAGTGATGATATAATCCCTATGGAGATTGTCAATTTTTTTGGTCTTACAGGGCTTGCAGTTGTGGATATTGATGTCAACAAGTTTGAGTAGGAATATCAGTTAAGGAGATCACATTACATAGAGAAAGAGATTCAACTATTTTGGAAAAGGGATTGGCGTGCCGATGTAGCACAAATTATCTTGATTGACAAGGAGCCTTTTGTTGTGGATTCATTTGTGAAGTAATTGATTAAGACCTATTATGCTCTATGTCATATTTTAGGAGAAGATGCTGAGGTGAAGATGCCTATTAGGATGATGCTGATAGGAATGGAAATTTAGCATAAATATGTCAACTTAGAGTATGATTTTGCTTCTTTTCTTTCTTGAAAAATTCATGAAGGGTTGATTGAAGTGGAAAAGAATCTCATCGAAATAAAAATGAAATATTCTTCTTTTTTGTCTCAATTAATTCTTTTCCAACATAAGTATGAATGGGATCTTGGTTTATAAATTAAGTTTTATGATAGGCTTGGTACAACTTTCCTTGTATAGAGATGGTGTCATATATGGGATAGGACATATATGAGGTTCGACTTGAGCATTGCAGTTTATTACATGCATAGACCACCCCAACAATTATCATATTTTTGTAGCACTAATGAATTATTGGTAAGTGAAATTCACTTTTTAGAAGAAAAATATGCTAAAATAAAGGAAATAATATAGAGTTTTAATGAGTTAAATTATTGGACTATTCGTCCCATTCATAATGACAATTCAGAGTTGAATGCTTTTGAAGAATGGAAGAAAGAGTGTGAAGACATGATTAATGTTCCCATTCAAAAGATAGTTGATAAGGATTATATCAATGAGCCAATATATTATTTGGCTATTGATAAATGGATTGCAACTGACATAGCTTATTGAAGGTTTTTTATAGGCATAAGAGTTGTTATTGATGCTAACTGCAAAGAGGCCCCTAACTATGTGCAGTTGATCAAGTATGTTGAGTCGCCAACCAGCTTTGCAGTTCATAGTTGGCATGAGAAGCATTGTTCAGTTAAAGACATTTGAAGAGGTGGCTTACCAATTGAAAATTGGAAAATATTTGAAGCAAGGCGGTTTCACATGATATTAGAAGCAGAACTACCATCTTCTTTAAGGACGACATCTTTCTGTTTATAAATTTGAAAGATACCTTAGCATATTCTCTATTTTTGCAATGTAATTCTGACATGTCTGATCAACCTAAAGCTTGTTTTTTCTCCTTGTTCTATAAAAGGAATTCAGGGCTGATCGATAAAGGGTTTAGAAAATTTATAGAAAATAGATACTTTAAAATGGTTACTCTGAGCATATGGTTTTGATGTTGCTTAAATTGTATATCCATAAATTGTTGAATTAATAAAAATTAAAACATGTTTTGTCTCCTAGTTCCTTTACTTGTGTTATGATTCCTGTTTATCAAGGATAGATGCGTGTTGTCTTTACACTCATGCATGAATGTGTAATTGTATAGTTATGGTTTTTTTCTAGGAAAATATTAAATGCTTGCTACGAATTGCACTGGGTGAGTGAAATAGTGGAGATTTCATAAGTATGATTCATGATGTGATGTATTAAATATTAATGTAAGGCATCTTTATTTGGGAATTAATTATGGGTTTGTTAGATTTACGGAATACTGACTCTATTAAATTAGGATAAGCACTGGTTTGTATGTTGTTATGATAGTTTAGATACCAATTATTTGAAAATCTTTGAATGTTTGATTTTAGTTTTAGTTTCATATGTTCAATGTGCTTGCTTTCTCTATCATCAATAAGTTTAGCACATATTGAGAATGGGATGATGCACCTAGAAATTTTATATATATGCATTGGTGAGGAGGTCTAAGAGTTATCTATTTAACAAGGGGTGTTTCTATAGTTGACTCATCTTTGTGAACATCCTGAAGGTTTACTTGCCTGAGTTTTGCAGAGCCCAAAGTGTAGAGGGATTCCATTTGTCCTTGGAATTCTTGTTAATTGGCTTTTTAACTTGGATTTGGTAAATGTAATAGAATTATAAATCATTTCTACTCTGACTAGTAAATGGAAAACACCAACAGACCCTATATCCCCCTAGTCCACCCAATTCATTCTAGCTCTAGTTTTGAGACCCTGGATTCTATAGTTCTACATATTCCTAAGGGAATCCATGCCATGTCATAAATATTATAGAGAAACCTCACTGCTAGGGTTGCATTGAATATATTTCTCTTTAGATTCATATATCATGTATTGTGGCCTCTATTCTCTTAGAATATTTTTCTTTTTTCTTTCCCACCATTTGGTACAGTGTTCTCCAACTACAAAATTTTGATTCCATCTATCTTTATGTAACATCAATGTCTTATTTTTTTCATTGAGAAACTTCATTATTAACACTACTTGATTGACATCATCATCCATTAGTAGGCTATTGTTCAATATGAAATTATTTCTTTTGTTAACCTAATCTAAGGATGGGCTGCCCATATAAACAACACATTCTATTAGGTGGTGATCTGAGAGCACATTGGGGATAACCTTCACATTTCTATTAGAACTTCTTCTTTTAAACTGAAAAAAATCCTTGTTTGGATAGAATATATCTTGTGCAGGAGCACCTAATTGAGCAAAACTCTCCTTTTTGAGTATTTAATCCTTTCATGTTTGTAATGTCTTGTGTCAAGTTTTTAATGTTGTTTTAGGTTTTTGTGTGTCTTGTATAGTGGTTTTGATCTCATTTTGGGCTCAAGAGGTCAAGTTTTGCCTTTCAAGCTTTGAGTTGACAATTTTTGGCAAAAATGTGCAAAATTGCCAAAAAGGTCTTCTAATGCTTTCTAAAGAATTGAAACATGTTTGATAAGTGTTTTTAAGCATTTATAAGGTTTTTAGACAAGTTTATAAGGTTAGTTTGTCAAAAATGTCTTTTAGAGCAAGAAATGTTGTCATTTGGGCTTGCAAAAAGTTGTCAAAGTTGTCATTTTGGGGTTTTTCTTGAAGAATGCAGTTGTGAAAGCCTCTTGTCCATACAGGGATTGAGAAATAATTGGATTGACTATAAAAATACCTCCCTTTTCCTTGAAGAAGGTTGTTGATTGTAATGATTGAGAAAACTCAATAAGAAAGATGAAATTCTGGTTCTTTTCTATGGTTTCTCCTTCCTTGGAGTAACAATCCATACTGTAGCACTTGTGTCTGTACTGTACCTTCTGGGAAGTGTTTATTTTTATTATTAAATGCTCCTCAAGTGACCATTGTATTGGTTTTTATTTTTCAAGTTGGTGTAATAGAATTTCTTCCATTTTGTGTGCTCGCTGCCCTATCAAGGGTTTGGAGTTGGAAAATGCCACAACTTGACTAATCCAGGCCTAGGTTCCCACCAAAATGGATTGGGTCAAGTTTATTAATGCATGTACATTGTGTAAATATTTCTTTTTGAATCATAAGTATGTTTGGAGGACAAATTTGAGTGAAGATTAGACAAGTTTTGGGAACTTGACTAATAACCTTCTTGAAAACTCAAATTCTTGTAAACAAATGCATTGTAGTGTTAAAAATGCCAAGAAAGGAGTCTAAGAAGTGTTACATGTTAGCTTTATTTAACTTTAATAGTTGACAAGTTTGTAATTTGCAAGTTTGAAAAATTTTTGTAAACAAAACAGTGAGTTCACTGTTTTTGTGAATTGTGTTGTCAAAATGCTCAAGGAATGCTTCAAAAGAATTATCCAAGCCTTGTAAATGTGAAGGAAATGTAATAGGAAGATTGATTAGTGTTTGGAAGACCTCAATGAGGTATTTTTCCAATTCAAACTCCTTATCATGCAGGACCAAAGATGTAGTAGGAGATTGACTAGTAAAGGGGCAGTTTTAATAGTGACAGTGACATTTCAGTTGTTTGCCAAGTGTTTGGCATTATATTTGCAAGGCAGTAGCAGGGGAAGGCTTCAATTTGGTGTGCCAAAATTTCTAAGATAGTTTGGAGGCTTGATTGGTGGGGTTGGGAAGATTTCTCTATGTTCTTTGGTCTAAACCCTACCAAACCCTACAATTATGCCACAAATAGTGGACAGACCTTATTTTGCACTAACAGTGGCCTAAACCATGAAAATCCACTAGAATATACCTTAAAAATACCATCCAAATCAAGGTTATTGTAGGAGAGACCCATCATAAAGCCAGACAAGCAAAAAAGTGTCAATTACCCCTCCACGGGCTAGTAGCCCTTTTGACTATGTAACACACACTTTACAAGAACCCGATTGCAAGGAGGACTTTGGGACTCATGGAACTTTGTGAGATCATCCTAAAATAGTGAAACAAATGACATAGAGGACCTTAGACAATGTGCAATCCATTTTTGAGGTTTTGACCCTTGTTTGGTGAGTTGAGTAAGCCAAAGGCTATGGGCCTAAAACTAAGTTTGTTTGTCAAACCTTGAGTAAATCTTGTTTCTCTATATGTCCTTGTTGGAGTCTCCTAATGCACTCTAAAATAGTTATTTGAAGGCCAAAAGAACAAGGATTGAGAATGTGTAGATGGGTGGAGTGAGAAATTGAAGAAAGTTTGAGTAAGGGTGTGAGCTTTCACCAAGAAGGGAGGTTGATGGTGAAGACTTGTAGAGAGACCTATCAAGTGTAACTAAACTTGTTATTGCAAACATCAAGAGAAGACATAAACAATACCTCTTGTTTCCTTTTATGGCCTTTTGACTCAAATTGGCCTTTTGAGCACTTACCTAGCAACCTCCCTATCAATATCTAGCTTTCTATAGATCCTTTTGTTCCCCTACTAGAAGTTGCACTAGAAAGACAAATGCCTTTAACTTCATCTTTCTTACTAGCCACTAGATCAAACAACCTCAACTATCTCAGCATCTTGTTCCAGTATAATATCTCGTCACCTTTCGACTCAAACTTGTTACCCCCTAACTTATCTAAGGCTCTCTCAACCATATTGGAATCACCTCCTAGAAATCAAGGAATCACATCCAAATAAGTGACCCATCTCTTGAGCTCAATCCTCTCTCTATGGTCATTATAAGTATAAATAGATCCAATCCCCATTTCCATCTCCTTGATTTTTAGATCCACCCACACCAATCTATTGCAAGGTGAGCACTCACATCTCACAACCAAGTTCCTCCAATTGTGGCTAATCAAGATGGTGAACCCCCTTTCCTTTCTAA
The DNA here is from genome assembly GCF_030272615.1 of Cryptomeria japonica. Lineage (NCBI taxonomy): Eukaryota > Viridiplantae > Streptophyta > Pinopsida > Cupressales > Cupressaceae > Cryptomeria > Cryptomeria japonica. The sequence continues at coordinate 239,452,082 of NC_081411.1, forward strand.
TGATTAGTAGTAAAATATTCTACATCCCTCCAAATAAACTTTGGATTGATGTCTAAGGAAAATTAGACAACCTTGATCTCTTGCAATAAATACAAATCCACATTCCTATACAATAAATGATCTTGGAGTCTTCCTCTAGAAGTACTCCACACCCCAAACTCATCACTCCACCTCCTAGGCCTGCTTCAACATTCTATCTAGCACACTCTAACTCTATCAACCTCCTGATTATGGGTGCTAGCAGGGGGAGAGGTCTTCTCATCTGGCTTACAAGAAAAGGAAATAGAGCTTATAGTACAAACTCATTGCCAGAGGTCAAAATGAATTCAATATCATCCCCATGATTCAAGGGTTTCTAAGTCATACTCATCAAGGCATGCTCAATATCCCCACTCCAACATCCATAACTTGCTCATTTTTAGGGTTATGGGATGGGCTATCTACAGGTGTTTCCCATGGGCCTAGGAGGAATCACAACAACATCAAAGTCACTCATTTGAGATTAAATTCTCTTTTTAGTCTCCATGATATTTTTTAATTAGTCTAGGATAATCTATTGTGCATTCAAAGTCTTGGGCTTTGGGTGTGTATCTAGGGAGTCATTATCCATCATTACCGTATTAGCAAAGTCATAAATGGGATTAGGGTCTGCATTAGATGCTTCTTTAACTGCAACATGTAGAGCATCTAGTTTAGAAATAATGGCCTCATTATGAGAAGAATTCATCTACAAAAAAATATTTTTGGTAGACAAGGCCCCCTTTTGCACATAATTCTTCGAAGGATGTGGATTAGAGAGAGCAAGGAAGTCTAGAATTTTCAAAGGCCTCCTAGAGCCCAATCTACCAATTGTTTTCTCAAATAGATTAGGGTGATTCAGGTTAGCCAGAGGCTTAGCTTTCCTACCACTGAAGTCTTTTTGAACATTATTTTTCAGCAATGGGAAATTCTTGTGAATATGCCCAACTTTCTTGGATAAGAAACATGTATTAATGTCATCTAAATACTCAATAGGGAATAAAAAGGCCTCCTTGTCCAATTCAAACCTAATATATTTAAGAATATCTAAATTCCAGGTATGATGGACATGAATAATCTTGCATCCATATGCAGGAGAAGGGAAGATGTTTCATCCATTCTAACAACATTTCCAATAGAGTCTAGGGCTTTGGGAAGCCATTTCCATAGAATCAATGGAATGTTCCTGATCGTAACCCATCTAGGGAAAAATAGGGCAATAATTTCTTCATGAATAGCCTTGGGAGTCCACGTAATGGCTTTAAAACACCCTTTTCCCACTAACCAGAACTCTTTTCTAAGGACTTCTCTCTTGCTTTTAGCTTCTTTATAAATTATTATATATAATCCCTTTTGAACCATTCTAAGAAATTAAAGTGAAACCCTAATTTTTTTACCCACACATTTTGCAACCAATTATTCATGAAACTCCTAGAAGGAAGCTTGCTAGAGTCATGTACTAGACCAAGAAAATGACAATATCCCTAAGCCTAATACTCTCTTCATTCAAAACTACGTTCATTTTAGAATTGGGCATAACAACAAGAGTGGCATTGAAAGATTCCTTACCTCTTCCACCTCAACATGGTTGGTCTCCATTTGTAAATGACTAGACAACCAAGAATTGAGCACCCTCGAGAACGACCAAGTTGCCCACTACTACTTGCAAGAAATTTTTACTGTGCTCCTCATCCACTATCAAACAAACATTATAAAGAAAGTTAGAAGCCCCATCTCCCATAAACTGTGTGAAGTTAGCCATCGCAAGATAGCCAGTTGCAGACTAAAATCTCTTATTTTTTATTTTTTGCAGATCAAATGCTTTCCTATTAGATCATTTATTTTTCATTCTCCTTTAAAATAAAATATTAATTTTCTTTTCTATTCCACATAGTCTTTGGTCCATTTTTTTAGCAACATAATTTTTTATAAAAAAATTATAGAGGCATATTTGAAACTAGAAATTGTACATTTTCCTCAAGAAATAAATAAATAAATAATAATTCTCTCATTTTCCACCATTGGGTCACTTATTTTCCATGGGGCATAAGTTTAGTGAAAAATATATAAACAAGTTTTTTGACAGCCCACTTTTTTTTTACTATCCTTTACAATAAAATTAAAAATTAAATAACATTTCCCTTGCCTACCGAGCATAACCTTAGGATCACCAATTTTTCACAAAGCATAAATTTACTGGAAAATTATAAAAATAACTCTTTGGAAATTGAAAATAATTATTTTCTTTTAAAATAAAATAACATTTCTCGTAATTAATCTTCTTAACTATTGGATGACTTATTCCAAAAAATCTATTTCAAAATTATTAAACTATTTAATCATTTATTATCTCTTACCTCTACCTAGATACCATTGGATCATTAATTTGGGACTGGGCATAGTATAGCTGAAAATTCACTCTTTGAAAATTGAAACTAATGATTCACTTTTAAAATAAAATAATATTCGTCTTACATACCCTTCTTTATTATTGGATGACCTATTATCTGGCAACTATCTACTCTAATAATTCTCATTTAATCATTGACCTATTTATTGTGCTCCATGAATCCATTTTCTCCAATTTGTTATCCTCCTCTATCTCATCTTTTTCTAAATTATGATGTGCATTATTTTTTCCAATTCTCAAATGACCTACAATATTTCATTCTTCAGAATAGCTTTAATAGTCAGTGTGATGAAAAATAAATGGAGTTAAGTATTTTACTTTCTTGTTTCTAATATATTTAATAGTTTGTATTCAAAATTTATTGCATTATAAAATTCACATAGGCTAACTCATGCTCATGTAAATGCAGGAAGGAAAGAGTAGTGACTTTTACAAGAATATTTCAGTAGATATTTTTGAGTTAAGAACACAACAATTATTTCCTCTACATCTTGATATAAGAGGATTATTAACACATAAATTTTCCAACTCATGATTATTACTTAAAAAAAAATTAGCTAGAAACTTATTTAGTGAAAACATCATAAAGGATCGAGGGGAAGTTAACTCGTCAATTTCTGTGTTCTTTTCTCCTTTTTTGTGGTTTTACAATCAAAATTTGATTTTCTCTATACTTTATCTTTATAATGAGTTTTTTATTTAGTCTTTAGTCTGACTTATTATGTGGTATTAGATTTTATTGATTTTATATGAAAAAACGAAATCTAATATATAAATGACTTGAGTGTTAACTCTTGACGATTTAATGAGAGGTCATTGAAAGAAGAAAGAAAGGTACACTAAATCTATAATGTCCCGGATTAATTAGAGACTGATTTGCATAAGCGATCCTCGTGCAGTAAGTATTTATTTATTCAATCTTTTTATTATGTTTTTAGATACTTATGATTTACTTTTCTATAAATTCATTTTTAATTACTCCTCTACTTTTAATAAGGTCTGAAATTTGATATGCTTTTTTCATGTTGATTCATATTACATTAAATCTCGTCCACCTATTTTGAATCCCGTCGATCTATTTGATCCTATAATTTTTCATTGATTCATATTGTATTCCATCCAGGAAAGTATCATGGTTCCTGCTCTTCCTCTTCCAGATCATGGAGCACAAAGTTTGTATTAAGGATATACACACCCTTCATCATCTGCCCGACCAAATCCTCCAGCGTTGCATTTATAATCTCAAATTTGGGATGTGATTTGTCTCCCATTCGAAATGCCAGCCTCAATCCAACTACATCCTGGATCTTTTTTCAATCCAATTTCTTTCATTACTGATCTCAACTTTGCAACATCATCCCACTTACCAGCTCCAGCATATATATTTTAGAGCAAGACGTAACACCCAATATTATAAGGTTCCATTTTTAAAAGGTGTTCTGTCATTCGTTCCCCTAGCTCTATATTATTGTAAATTCGAGCATTAGGTTTAAGTGGCATCCCCTTGATAAACTTGTAAGCTTTCTCCAGAATGCCCTCTTTGTCCAAGAAGATCAACCATGCATGATTACATGAATATAGGACAACAACAAAAGTGACATACTCTGGTTTCATACCATACTTTTGCATTTGCTTAAAAAGAGAAAGAGCTTCCCACATTTAACATATATATCTTCAAGGGCGCTTGAAACAAAATTTTCAGAATCTAAACCGTCTTCTATCATAAATTTTCAGAGCTGCCAACTGTGCACAGGCACAGGCTGGTAAAATGTTAGCATATGTAACTGAATCTTGTCTAACCCGAGCTCTGTGCATTTTGTGAAAAAACAGCAATGCATCCTCGCTATGATAATGCTTAGCATATCCTGCAATCATCACATCGATGAAACAATATTTTTACTGCATGGGAAACAAAAGGAATGCAAGAAGATCATGGTTCTCTACACTACTGCAAAGGGCTCAAAGGCCGGGAAAACTAATTGGAGGATGAAAAGGAAGGAGTGTTTGTTGTATCAAAGGTATTCTATCAACAACAAACTAAGTACCACAAAAGAGGTTATCAACAGTTACATTAAGAGAATGTTGCGACTTCGATCAGCAAGGAGGATCTAGTAACACGCACACGATGATGCATTGCTGGATGATGCTGCAGCTACTTTAGCCTCAATTACATGGATTATCGAGGTCTCAAAGGAGCCCCGGGAACGGTCTCCTAGCTCCAAAAATAAACTCAAGCAGCCGCTGCCCCTGGATGTTGCAGAAAAAAACCTGTTGCAGATAACACAGTCTTCAGGTGGGGTAGGGACACAGACTGAGGAGGTCACAAGGAAGGCTCAAAGAACAAGCTAAGGGTTTAGGGTTAAGGATTTGTCTGTCATAGCTAAGCTAGTGGTTGCCTGTTGAAAATTTCATGGAAGCCATTATTTTCTTCAGGGTTTTTAAGTCACACCTGCCGCCTTCTTGTGTCTGTAAAACTAGATTAATATTTCTTATCTGCAACGGAGTATTATCTCCGACCTCCAGGCGCAGCAGCCACTTGGGTTTATTTTTGGAGCCAAGAGGTCGTCCCCGGGGCTCCCTTGAGACCTCCATAATCCGTGTAATTGAGGCTAAAGTAGCTGCAGCATCATCCAGCAACGCATCACCCAATGTAAACATCCCTCCTCTTCAACCACGTTCAGGAAACACACATGCTTGTGTGGATGTGGTCAAAGAAGTTTAAACACCGTATGCAGTTTCGAACCTTAGGTAAAACTTCTATAAAAAACAATAAATTAGTGGTTTTGAGCTTTGATTTCATTCGAGCTAGTCTTTGAGGTTATCAGCATTTTATAGTGCTTTATTTATTGCAATTGGTTTATGTGTTTGAACTGTTTTGGAGGCAAGCTGCATAACTTGATGCAACAACACATCAAGATTAGAAGGGAAAGGAGATAGTGACAAATATTACTTGGATGCAACATTGGTTTACTATCCATCATGCTCAACAGGTAAATCCCAATTTCTTGACTCTCAGTTTATTTTTCTTTGTTGCTAGATTTATGGGTACATGGCTTGCCAAGGGACTGCTCAAGCTGAGAGCTCCATGCCTATCTCTCTGAATGTGCTTAAATTGGGAGCAATGTATCTCAAATTTGATTTCTAGCCTTTTAAAAAATGGATCCATAGGAAACGGCAAACCTGAAAAAAATTCAGTAGTGGTAACCATAAACTTAAGGAAGAACATAATGAAAAGAGAGAAGTAGAAAGAGAGTTGGACACGACTCTGGATACTGTAATTGCCAAGATCCTCAACAGTACCAAGATGGTCCTGACGCATCACCTAATTAGTTTCTATGTAGATAAAAGCATTCAGAGCTAAGCCTAGCCCACTTATAGTAATGGACCCATCAGGTGGTGTGTATTATGTTCAAGATGATGTTTGCAAGTACAGGATCTACAGTTTATTCAATTCTCTTTTTGCTTGACCGTTTTCAGTATGTTCCTCCTCGAGTTTATGGTTTCCACTATTGCTTCCTTTTCAGATTTGTGGATTCCTATGCGACCATTTTTAGAAAGGCTATACATCGAATTCTTAGCTTGAACACTTGTTGACGAGATTTATTGCATCCCAAATGCTTTGAACAACCAAATAAGTTGGATGACAAAATTTCTATAAAGGCAAGTCATGGAATTCCTTTTTACAAGTGTTTTTATTGAATAAGAAAATCATTACATTACAAAACATATTTATATTAACTTATAGCTTTCTCTATTAATGTCCAGAAAGAAAAAGATATGGAGAGAACCTTGGAGTCATTTCCTTTGTATCCTTTTAGAGGAGGCAAGAAAGATGGTAGAGTAGGTTTATTATAGAACAATAAATAACACTCATTCTTTGTATTAGGTTCTTAAAAGAAGAGTAATAATAATATTTGTAATTGTGAAATTAGCCTAAGTGTATAACAAATGCTATTGTGTAGTTATCATTCTCTTATTTTAAATAAGGGATGAAATGTTACCATGGATGTTAAGTAATGAATTAGTTGGTAAATGTGAGCATTTATTGGTAAATGTTTTGAAGAGAAAACACAGTATAATATTTATGTCTTAAGATTAGCTTTGTCATCTTTAATGATCAATAGTTTTTTTACTACCATAGTTTAACTAATGTCATTGAATTTTATTCTACAACAAGTTTTGGATTTTCATTGGGGACAGTAAAAACTAGTTGTTTTTACATCACGGATATTATTACACCTTACTTAAGGTAGTTTGGGTATGAGACACTTGGGTGTTTGTGCCACATTGGGATAGTGTGTGTAGGAGAATTTCCACCTTTTGTGGACTTATCTTGTTGTTACATTCCACATTTAGTGGGTGATCCACCTCATGTGAAATATTATTTTGTTTCTTCTACCTACCCACACCTATTTCCTACCTACCCTTGTTTCTTATTGAGTCACATGTCATGTTTTTGTGCTCACATATCCATGTAGTTTTGCCTATATAAGAAGACTCATATTCATTGTATGTACCGCTTGATGATCGAGTTGATTAGTATTTTCATCTTGACAGAATATAGTTTATTTCTATCATCTATTTTGTCTCTCTTATACTTTTCATTGAGCTCTTGATCTTGGTAAAATATCATATGGTATCACAGCCTATAGGGCTTCATTGATTAGTTTTTTGGAGACATTTTGGATGCTTCAATTTTTGGATTTGGGGATCTTCATTTTTGGGGGGTGTTATATAATGATTTGGACATCACGGTTGCATCCGAGAGGTCATTTTCATGAATTTTGACTATAAAGTCGACCATATTCGGTGATATTTTTTTTCCCTATTTTAGCTATAGTTGTAAGGATTTCAAAATTAAAAAAAAAAAAATTCTAAAAAAAAAATATTTGTTTTGGGGTCCGAAGACCCCCCTCTGCCCCTGTCGTACTGTGCTTGCACGTGTCCCCATCATCCATATAGTCCCGCTGGATGAACCTTTTTCCACGACCCCAACACCGCCTTTCGACAGCCCCCAACAACGTTTCCCCACTGCCGTTGCAAGTCATTTGGCAGCCTCAACTAGCTCTCTGGCACCTTTGTCGGCCCTCCGGCCGGCCACGAGGCCTCCAGCCACCCCGGTCGATGGTGTACCTCCTTGCAGGCCCCTCCCAAGCCTCGTGAACTCTACCAGCTCCTTCCTGCCATGCAGATTCTACCTACCATGTCGACACTCACGGGCCTTGCCTGCCACGTCACTCGCAGGCCTCGCGTGCCATGTCATCTATCGTACACCTGCCTAGTCAACCTGCCGAGTCATGAGTCCACATCAGCTTTTCCACAGCGTACGGACAACCATGCAGGGGGAGGAGAAATTTTATTGATGGCCAGATGGGCGTCAAATTTAAGCTTGTCATTTACTGACGTCAGCTCCATGTCAGCAGTATTTTGAAATTTTTTTAACCCCCTTTCATTGAGCTTTTCAGTTTTGTTCAACTTTAAAAGGCCATATCTTGCTCATTTTTGCTCCTTTTTTGGTGCAATTTTTTTTGAAATGGCCTAGAATTTCATGCTCTTCATAGTGGTGGAAGAATTTTCTGATTTTCATGGACGTAGTTTTCACAAATTTCAGATCTTCATGACTGTACTTGTCTAATCCTTGATTTTGCAATTTCGAAGGCTTCGTTTGGGGTCATATGGCCTCCTTTTCATGTGCCATTTTTTTTTAAAGTGCATAATTTATTGTCTACTTTCATAATATTTCATTTATTTGCAGTGATTTTGAGTATAAATTATACTTTCAGTATTTGGTCATTTTTGGCCTATTTGGTACTTGTATTTCGCTTGGATCTCAATTTAGATCACTAGCAGTATTTGTTGAAGTCTCTTATATATCATTTCGAGAAGTTATAAATTGAAATCAAAAGTCCACTTTGCCTTGTTTTGCAAGTGGCCCATTGTATACGCACTAAGTATAAAGTACCACATCACCATATTCAGGGGGTTTCTTGATTGAGTATTTTGGGGGGGTGTCTTCTTTGATTGTGTCTCTCTCTATCTTGTGTTTTTTCATTTTGGTATTATGGGTTCTCCTAGATTTCCACTTTTAACTCCTTATAGTTATGCATCATGGAAGATTAAGGCATGGAGTAAACTAATGGAAAAAGGACTCATTTATTATGTAAATGGAACTATTACAACACCACTTGATCCTAGGCCTAATCCTAATGCTCAAACTGAATGGATTATTAAGAATGCTATGGAAATTGGAACTCTTAGAAAGTATGTATCAGATGACCTCATTTTTCACATTGATAAGTGTACTACAATTAAAGAGGCTTGGGATATTTTTTAGAAATTGTATGGTCAAGTTGATGAGATTAAGGGCTACAAGCTTGATAGTGAACTCACAACTTTGGATCCCAAGGATTTTGATACAATCCAAGATTATGTAACAAAAGAAAATGAGCTAAGATAAAAGCTAAAGGATTGTGGAATTGACAAAAAGGATAATCAATTGGTTTACAACTTGTTGGACAAGCTTCCTTGAGAGTATGCAACCTTTGTATCTAGATTTCACACCCATAGGTTAGCTCAAGGTTCCTCATACACTTCTCCCTCATTTGATTCATTCACAGAGATGTTGATACTTGAGCAATCTAAGTTTACCAAGATGGGGATTCTCAAATCTTCAAAGTCACAAGCTTTGGTGGCTAATAACGTGAATCAAAGCAATCAGGGAAAAGGAATGAATCAAAAGCAACCTAATTCAAAACCACAACAAGATGGAGCACAATCTTCCTCTCCACAACAAGGTGATTCACCATTCTCACCTAAGAGGAAATCATATAAGGACAATCTTTTTTGTGGATATTGCAAGAAGTCAAGTCATGATGAACATCATTGTTACAAGAAGGATATTGATGAGTTGAAGAATCTTCTTGAGAAAAACAAAATCAACCTACCTTCCATAATGTCTACATTGGCTTCTTCTAAGGAAAAGGATAAAGGAAAGGATCACTTTTTTGGGACAGATAAAGGAAAGGGACAAGCTCTTTGTCCTACTACAAGTCACAATTCAGGGAGATGGCTTCTAGATTCAAGGGCTTCCATCATATGGCATCTTCACAATCTATGTTTTCTAAGTTTGAGCCTTGCCACATACCCTAGATTTTGATGGGCAATCATACATACATGGATGTGATTGGGAAAGGATCTATTGCCATTGGGGATAACTCCTTCAATGATGTGTTGTGTGTACCCCACTTGACAAACAATCTTCTTTCCTCTATCAAATCACACATGGGGCAACTAGGAAATTTGTGGAGTTCACACCTGATTCAATTATCATTAGAGACTTAGAGATTGGAGCTATCATTGTGACTAGGGCGGTTGATCATGCATCTTAGTTGTACTCTTTTTCACATTTTGGTCCTATTGATATGGTTTATTCTTCCTATGTTGATGATTCAGATTTTGAGGAGAACATTGGGCACTTAAACTTGGGGGTTCTCACATGTAACCCCATTCTTGAGCCTTGTATTTCATCTCCTTCTCTTGATATCACACCACCTATTGCACCTAATGATGCACCTAGTGCAACAATTTTACCTTCTTGTGATTCAGTGCAACAGGATATTTCATGTCTTCCTGCTTTAGTTGATTCAGATGCCTACTTGACAGATATTGCAGGTTTATTTGTGGAGTCATACATTGCATATTTGGAAGACATAATTGATGACATTCATGTTCTCTTTTATGAAGATGATCCTTCTTTGATTGTTGTGAGGGATCACTCTGACCCTCTTGTGCATTCTCTACATGATCAATCGTTAGAGGTTGACATGATTGTGGAAACTTTTGTCCAGCAGTTGAAGGAGGTCTTTTTATCTTTTGAGGAGACATGTGAGTCTTTGGACATTGTTCTATATTCATCTCCACTAGATCTTGGAGTGCCCTTTTCGGCAGTGTGGCGCAGTTTACCACCCTTGAAGGGGGTAACTTTCAGCATCGACATGGGGACACTTGAGAAGTTTTTAGAGATTCCTTTCATCATGAGTATTTTTCCTACATCTTCCCTTCATGATTGGGGAGACTTCATGGATACACCTTTGGTTTTGTTTCTTCCTAAGGGGAGAAATGTTGTTTGGCATTCGTGGAGCAGTTTCTTCATACATCATCAAGCTTCTATCATTGGTGTAGATTCCACATTGAGGGGGGGCTTCCTAGCTTCTCTTCTTCTCTCATACTGGGGGGACTTTTTTCTCACACAGGGTTTTGTCCTTCACATACTTCTATGAGATTTCTTTGTATCTATTTTTTATCTCTTTTTTGGGGGAGGTTTTTTGTCTCTTTACCCGCTTTGTGAGAGGTTTCATTACATTGGTTTGCATACATTTGCATTTGTACATGGGTACCTAACATGTCCTAGTAGTCGTGACCCATCTCGCATTGCTTAGTTTCATTGTAGACTTAAGTGCATTCCCCTAAGTTACACTTAAGGGGGGGTGTCGGTGTAAATAATTATTCATCATGGATATTATTACACCTTACTTAAGTTTACTTAAGAAATGCATTTCATAGTAGTTTGGGTATGAGACACTTGGGTGTTTGGGCCACATTGGGATAGTGTGTGTAGGATAATTTCCACCTTTTGTGGACTTATCTTGTTGTTACATTCCACATTCGGTGGGTGATCCACCTCATGTAGAATATTATATTGTTTCTCCTACCTACCCTTGTTTATTATTCAGCCACATGTCATGTTTGTGTGCTCACATATCCATATAGTCTTGCCTATATAAGCAAGCTCATATTCATTGTATGTAATGCTTGATGATTGAGTTGATCAGTATTTTCATCTTGATATAATATAGTTTATTTCTATCATCTATTTTGTCTCTCTTGTACTTTCTCACATGATCTTTTCGCATCCCTTTCTTACATCCATTCATATTTAACTAAAAAATCTTTTTCAAATGATTTCAAAAATATCCATCCGCACCATGGACAAATATAATGACATAATGTTACAGAAGATTTTTCAGCAAATAGTTTAATTATCTTTTTTTGGTTCATAAATAATAAATTTTATTTTCTCTTTATTTTCAAATGTGGTGATAGGTTGCATTTTAAACTAGGAAACAAATTTAAAATACATTTTTTCCCAAAAATTCTCATACAACTAAACCTTGATCTAGCAAATTGATTTAACTCACCAAACATCATTGTTGAAAATATAAAAGAAACATTCTAAAATAGTTAGAATGATATACAGTGTTGTTCTAAGTATCATGTCAAAAAGATTGAAGGGGACAATAATATCTGGTTTTGTCTCTTATCATCAGTACCACAAAGAATTTGGTAGAAGCAGAAAAACTATTAAAAACAATACATAAGAATATCTATAACAATTAATAACAAATATGTTATTCAAGACTCCCATGATTGTCTAAACATTGAGAAAGCTTCAAAACGATTCCTTCAAATTATCCTAGACTTGGGAAAATCAAATAAGCTTGAGGTAAGTTTGATATCATATGTATTGTCTACTGAGTGATGTAAAATATTCTTCCAAAAAATCGAATTGAGATACAAGAATGAGAATGTGGATATGGCATTCAATTCAGTTCATTAAAAAGAGAGATGAGTTGAAATTTGAGAACTAGTTATGGCAGGCAAAATGAAGGGCTGTCTTTTTTCTATATTTTTTAATAGGGAATATTTGAAATGGTTTTTGTGGAATTATGTGGTAATATGGTTATAAAAATATCTGATTTCATAGATTTTTAAAATCTGGAAGAATTTCAATTCAGTCAATCGTTTTAATGTCTATCAGCTTTATGTGCTCGATTGCAAGAAACTTATGTTCATTTGATTTTTGTATGTATGCCTTTCACACTGCACCTATATACTATATTATTTTTAAAAAAACACCCCTTTTCTTATTTTTGGACTTATCTTGGTGCAAAACCACCCCTTTTATAATATTTTTGGACTCAGTTTGGTGCAAAGAGCTCAATTTCATTTTTGGACTCAACTGCCAAGCCCTATGTACCTACAAAAATGCACGAGTGATGAGGTTTTTCCAGCAAAATTGTTTAAAATCTATGTACATAGCTTGAACATATTTTTAACTATAATCAAGCACATCGAAATCCCCAGAGATATTACAACTGCGTATCTGCATACCCTTCCATATCCTCCTGAACCAATTCCATTACTCTCAACTAAATTATTTGTAGCCTCCTTTATTTTAGGAAAAGAAAACAATGTTACGACTTCCAGTTTAGAGCTCCCTGTGATGCTATTAACAGTAAATTTCTAACAGGAGTGTTATATTAACAGTACTGAAATTTTTTTATAATTAAACTATCTATTTCTTATTCTTCATCATTTAATCATTTTAATCATTTTCTAATGTTAATTAAAAATCTATTATTTAATTAATTCGGATTAATTACCCAATTTAAATAATCTTTATTATTTAAATAAATTAATTCTCAATTTCTATCTCTAATCATCTAATCATTCAACCCTTTTCTAAATATTAATTAAATATTTATTATTTAATTAATTGTGATTTAATTCCTCTAAATTAAATAATCTTTACTATTTAATAAAATTCCATTTTAAAATAATTAAATAGTTTCTTTAAATTATTTAATTAACTAATTAATTCTTCCATTTCCAAATTCCCCAAATTCTAATTTCATTTTTTTTCATATTCTTCTAATTTCTTCCAAATTCAATTACATGTGCATGACTTCAAAAACCAAATTGAAATTCAAAGTCAAGTTCTAAATATATTCAAATACTAAATTGAATTAATAAATTCAATTATTTGAATAAATCTCATGCAAATATTAAATTGAAAATCTAAATCTAAATGCAAACACATGCTAAATTAATTAATTAAATCAATTAATTAATTAAATCATTATCTCTCCAATCTCTATTTCCATCTATTAGTTAGTTTTTCTAAATTAATCTTTCTGTGTCATCTTCTTATTTCCACCAATTATTCTTTTTCTTCCTTCAATCAGCTTTTTGTCAGTCAGTTGACTCAATTAATCTATTCCATCTATTGAGTTCCACTCCTACAATCAACAATTCAACTATCAATTTTCATTTGAGCTCACCTAAATTCCACCTCTTGATCAATTTGTTCCACCTTTCAATCAATCTTCTCCAAAAATCTATAAATTGAGCATTCAATCTCCATTTTCAATCCTCCTCAATCCTGGATAATTTATTCTAAATCACGAACTTTTAATCTTTGTATCACTTGCAGGTTACTAGCGCAATATATGAGAGCCATCATACCATAGAGAAGAGAAGAGAAATGGAAGCGATATGCAATCCTGGAATAGGGAGTTTGATTTGATTTGATTTATAATTCTTATTTCTTGATATTGCATTATTTCATTGTCTTATTTGTTAGAATCTTTGATTAGATAGGGATTCATGATTTCCCTTTGATTTCTAATTGATACATTGTTGTTAAGATTATTTTTACATGCATATACATTTTGGTGAACCCAACGTGAACTAACAACAATTTGACTTTTTCTGTGTGATTTTTGCAGATCGTATGGATTTTTTATCTTTTTTGTAGGTTGCATGAATTTTGAGAACAGATTCTTCATCACACAATTAAGCTTACATCATGAGGCAATCAAATAGACAACATTATGCATTCAACCCTTCAGGGTCATGCATTCATTCTAATAGGGTTACACAATCGCCCTTTTTGGATCACACATTCGTAGGAAGCATTGTTGTCTAATTTTTTCTTTCGTTTGTTATTTCATCTATCTAATTATGTCTAAAATTGGGTTAATTTGGAATCAAATTACTTCTATTTCATTATTTGATTATAACAGTTTATGGCAAGAAAAGTATAGTTCAGGATTTCAGGTGCAAGAAGGATGAAACAACAAAGAAGAGAAGCCAAACGATATCAAAAGATTCTCCAGGCCAAAAAATTGATACAGGATTTGAAAGAGCAACTGGACTTAGATAGATATAATAGCTTAGTTCTTTCTTATACAGTTAAATATGATCTAATCAATATTGAATGGATGATGAGAGATTTGGCTAGGGCTTCACAATTGGTTTTGTAGGTTCTTGATCGGGTTTAGTTTTCTTTTATTTTTTTAGTTTTTAACTTTTACTATTGTCTATCTGTCTTTCACACAATCGACCTATTAGTGCTATGCAATCAATCAAATATCATCATGCATTAGCTCTGTTAGTATTACGCATTCACTCTATGAGGTTCACGCATTTGGTCTATAAGTATCACGTAATCGAACGAGTATTGTTACGCATTCACTTTGTCAAGTTTTGAGTTTATGTTTTCTATTAGTTTGATTTTACTACTAATATTCTATTTATAGCTTGTGGTGGATTCACAAAGAGAATTAGATTAGTATTTTTTGCATGCATCACCTCACACTTCATTTTTTGGTGCTTAAAATCAAAAACAGTTAAAATGGATATGCATGGATAATCTCACACTTCGTTTTTAGTGCTTAAAATTAACATGGGATAAAATTGACATGCATGTATCTCACACTTGGTATTTTGGTGCTTAAAATCAACAAATGGTTAAAATTGACATGTATGCCTTCATATTTTGATTTGGTGTTTAAAATAGACATGCACATGCGTATCTAACACCTAAATTTGGGTTATAAAATAAACGTGAATCAGGCTGCATTAGATTAAGTCATTTTTATTTTTCTTAAGTTAAATAATTTTTATTGTGTCTGGGGTGGACCTACTATTGCACTAACTAACTTTCCGCTCGCCTTCGGGGTCTTGGGAGAAAGAAGGAAGGTGACAACGAAATCCAAATTTTTTTTATTCTACGTACTAAGGGGTATCTTTGACTGGGGATTTCATCACCCCACAGAGGTACTTCAAATTGGGATGATTTGGGGATATCATCTCTCCTAGCGTACTCTCGAGGGGGTTTTTCGAGCCACTATATAAATATACTGGTGAAGCAACTAGAGTGTTGAGTGAATTTGATGTATGTGGGGGCCTTCCCTGCACCGATAAGCTCAACTAACGTCTTAAGTGGCTTTCTCTGAGAATCCATCATTGGATCGAGACCCCTCAAAACCTAATACTAAGAATTAATTTAGTTGCCAAAAATCCTAGATTTAGTGATTCCAAGAGTGCAGATCATACCCCATAGTTACCTTTCATGTACCTTACACTATGATATAGAAATCCCTCGGCTATAAGATCTTCAGATCTTCGGGGTAAGAGAGACCGGCATGCCCAAGAAGTGTGTGCCGTGGAGTGGAGCCAATGCTACTAGATTCTCTATCTATTCATTTTGTTTCGGTATTATTGTAAGTGCCTCATTTGAATGGTTTCCCCTATCCAACCTAAGATTGTATTCTGTGTTTTTTTATGTATCCTTGTGCTAGACCAATATTGAGTCAGTCCCTTGGGCTATTTCAGGCCCTATCCCACGTATCTCTAAATTTTTCAAGATTGTATAAAAATTGAGTCAGTCAACTATACATACCTACCAGCAATTATTCTTAGATTTGGAAAACTATAAAACATTGTCCCACACACAAAGTTATAGAAAAAAAAGTCCATTTTGAAACCAAAACTCAAAAATCCTTACATGCTTGTGACCCTAGGCAGTCTTTTACATAGTCCTTGCATAGTCCCATTTACGTCCTCATTATTGTCCTACGTCTTTTGCATAGTCCCACTTACATCCTCATTATCGTCCTACGTCTTTTGCATAGTCCCACTCACGTCCTCATTATCATCCTACATCTTTTGCATAGCCCCACTTACGTCCTCATTATCATCCTAATTCTTTTGCATTATCATCCATATTGGTTACATTATCATATATGTCATCATCTACGCCTCATATACGTCTATGTTCATCATCAGTTATAGATTCATAGCATGTGTCTTCATGGGTCTCGCAGGTGACGGTTTTCTCCCCTTCGATCAACCTAATCTAGTTCCAAGTCATCGTCTTGCATAGAACTACCCCCATATAAGCAATTTTAGATGCTTGTCACAAGGTCGTAAAAAGAGAAAGGAATAATGGACCTGAACAACACATAGTCTGTAAATCCTACTTGGAATATGGACATGTCAACAGGTCAACACTCAGGTACATAGACAATTTCCACCCTAAACGAATTACAACAATATTTGACAAAGGAAGAAATTGAGTCCACTCAGCAAGACCCACATGTCCTCATGATCCTAGATGCACTTATACATAGCGATAGGGACAAGTATCTTTCGTTGTTAATACAAAATGGGGCAAAACTACCTGAGGATTTTGATGTCTCAAAGATTTTACCACCAGGAAAAAATTTAGGTCAAGATAATAGTCAAACACCACCCTTGACACAAATACAAGCAACGACCTCCAGTTTTCCTCAAAACGTACCTATCCAAACAAATGTCAACACAAATGCAAACTTTCAAAAAATTGTGTCATCCTCGGCAATCAATGCTAGTATAGCATCACAAAGCATACCAATAATATCAAGTGTCTTAGCACCTATTCAAACACAAACAACAAGTGCAACTCAACCAAACATGGGTTCGCATATCACCTATTTCAGTACCTAGTGGAATGCACAACACACAAGGTTATAATCTTAATACCTTCCAACAACCTCCTAGTTATGCACCCAATCCTTTTGTGGGACATACACAAACACAAGGTATACCTTTGACACAAATAGATATTCTGACACAACAAATACATAATTTACAACAACAAATGACGACCATGCAAACTGGTAACGATAAAAAGAGCTACACAATGCAGGACTTACGTCCTTATCCATTCGATCACACATTATACATGCCACCTTTCCCAAAATATTTTGAAATGCCTAAATTTGATAGATATCGAGGGAAGGGTGATCCTAGAGATCATATCAGAGAATGTTTTTATGGCATGTATAGAGGTTGCCTCAAAAGATACTTATCTAATGATATTATTTCCTAAAAGTCTAGGAGGTCAAGCTTTAGAGTGGTTTTCACATTTACCACCAACCATCACATCATGGGGAGAATTAGCTGAACAATTTATTGCAAACTTCTCACACATTGACACCCGGGTTACTTTGATGGACTTGTGTGCTGCTAAACAATATGAGAATGAAACATTTACATCCTGCATATAATGATGGAGGGATCTCTATAGGAGGTGCAAGACAATTATCCCAGAAATAGAGCAAGTAGATATGTTCATAGAAAATCTGATTCCTACGATTAAATATCCAATACAAATGCAATGTTTAACCACATTCAAACAATTCACAAAAAAGGCTCTCAAATGTGAGAAGGGACTAGTAGAACAAGGTCTTATTAAGTATGGCAACACCAACAACAATGAAAAATCTAAGTTTTGGTCAAAAAACAAAAATGTGACCAATGATGGTATTGTAGACGTCAGAACGATAAACATAACTCAACCCATTTTATCTTTGGGAATGAGTTTGTCATCTAATCCACATATAGGGGATAAAATAACATCAGCAAATATAAATGCTACACAAAACATGAACACAAGATACCCCAGGGTAAATGCTCCAAGAAGAAATTACACACCTCTAGGAGAACCTATTGAGTCAGCGCTCAAAAAATTAATACAGACAAACATGATCACTTTACCTGAAGTATGAATATATGAACCAGGTCCTTTCAAATCCACATGGTGGAATGATAATGATTTTTGCGATTATCATCAAACTAAAGGTCACAAAATAGCCAGTTGCTACAAATTGAAAAACTTGGTCCGAGATATGATAGACCAAGGAGACATTATAATTGATCCCAATAAAACCTCAGCAAACACATATCATAGGATTTTTAAGGATCCTTTTGTTAAGCATTACAAGGGGAAAGATGCCACACTAGGTACCCAAGATAATACAGCTAACTACACAAAGGTCTCATACAACTACACTATTCATGCCATTAGCTCAGGAGATATAAAAAACAATGATTCACAAGAAACACTTGATCAAGATGACCAATATCAAGACACTCACACAAAGGAAAACCAAATTCACATGATATCAGAGGCACTGAAGTACGATGCTGATAGAAATCTTTGTCTCAGAGACTAGGGGCATGATCAACCATCTCACTCAAGTTGGTTTGAATATGAACTCATAGAACACATTATGGATGTCAAACATACACATAAATACTATGAAGAGGGATTTAACATAAATCTTGATAAAAACAACCTATGATACAGAAAAACCTTGTAAGTCATATGATATAGTCGCTACAATCACCATAACTCCCAAAGATAGAGACTGTGCAGTAGTTACTTACAGATCAAAGGTAACTTTACAAGGAATACCACAAAATAAACCACCAGCAGTAGGGACTTACAACGCTATTGAGAAACTTAAGAAAACTCTGGCACATATATCATTATTCAAACTATTGTGTATTTCACCCACTCATAGAGCTATACTGGACAAAGCACTTCAAGATTCATTAGTGGACAAAGATATAGATGAAAATGCCTTCCAGTATATGGTGGGAAATATTACACAAGGCACACGTATTGCATTCATAGAACAAGATATTCCTAGTGATAGAATGCATCATAATGACCCACTACATTTGGAAGCTTATATTGATAAGAGAAGAATCCGAAAAGTACCCATAGATGGGGGAGCTGGTCTCAACATTTCCACTTTAAAACTGGTCAAAGTAGTAGGGTATTCTGAACTTCACATTGATTCTTCCAAGAGGATAAATATCATGGCTTGCGATGATGAAGAACATCCATCAAAAGGCATTCTAACATTACATGTACAAGTAGGACCTATAACGACGGAGGTCACTTTTCAAGTCTTGGACAGAGAGGTGGGATATAAAATGTTATTGGGCCACCCATGGATCCACACCATGCAAGCAGTACCATCCACATTTCATCAGTGTGTCAAATTCCCATACAATGGTATTGAAATCACCATAAAGGTTGATCCAAATCCATCCAACATTGCAATTACCTAAAAGACAATGTGGATAATGAGGTACCTATCAATCAGGACACACCTCTCACTACACAATTGGAAACATTAAAGATCATAGAAACAAAAACGGATATGCCTACAACATCCTCACAAATAAAAGATATGGGTTGTGGAGAGTACTCTATTGCAAATACTTTAAGTGGGAAATAGTTGTCTCTTTCTCCTAAGTCCTTTGGGAAACCTCACAATATAGTACAATAACAAGACAAAGGAAAAGAAATTGTCAGATATATAGACTCATGCTCTTTCATTAGATGGGGTGACTTACAAGAAGAATCCTTGAATGAAGATGTTAACCATTGGATATATAGAGAAGAAGATCATATGACAATACCTAGAATACACATAGATCAGTATTGCAATAGATTCAAATGACTCCAAAGACATGGATATGATGGTACCATAGGCCTTAGGTTACATAAACAAGGAAGGCTAAAACCTATTGTTCCTAATGATAATCCAGGGAATCAAGGATTGGGATATGAGCATGTACAACATATCACAAAAGAAAGACAGTGTACCCTTGATATTCTAAATTGACCAAGAAAACCATTAGACTACATATCACAAAGGAATTTGTCCACATAGGCACTCCCATCTTCATCTCAAATAAGTAATCAGGTACCTACATCACCTAGTGCAGAATCAGATGGAGAAGACATGAGACAACTCCTGCAAGAACCTACCACTGAGTTATAAAATGATGCAGTAGTTGACACAATAGTATAGGCTAATGTGGAAATAGATGCAGGTTTACCACCACCACCAAAATCCCATCCATGGTTATTGTCACTACTTCTACCATGAGAAGCAACTCAAGCTCAACCTAATGAAACAGATGAAGAAAGATTACAAAGACTTATACTAGGCTTAAGAAGGGTAACTAATGTCCAAAGAAGACCAGTCAACCTACAACAGAATCAGACACAGGAACAAGAAGAAATAAGTGATGATAGCTCATATGATGAAACATATATTGAAAGTGAGATTGACTCTCAAGACTATGAATTCTTATCACTCCATGATTCTAGCCCACCAAAAAGTGTAATATCAAGGTATCAAATAAAGCTTATACAGGATGAAGATACACAAAGTCAGTCAAACAATCAAGTCTTCATATTATCAGAGTCTACTAAAGAAGGGAGTAATTATTTACCCCTAGTACATTCACACTTGATTGATTGGGGGCAAGAAGGAAAACCAATGCTGGATTGGTTTGAAAACAACGAAGCAATTTCAGAATTTCTAGGAGTCTGAGAGGGATTTCCACAAGGTGATCATAAAGTAGGATTTGTTATAGACCTGAATAGAATGGCATACTTTGGAGAAGAGAGTGCTTCTGCAACATAAGATAAGGATCAAACTACCCATAATGGTGAGAGTGACTTGGGTAATCTTCCTATGGAAAGAGAAAGTTCAACATTACTTACAGAGGAAACAAAAGAAGTAAACATAGCAGAAGGGGAGGTTGTACATAACATCCATCTGGCAAAATCACTAAGCAAAGAAGAAAAAGATAGATTCATTCATTTTTTCAAGCAACAACCTATCAAATTCCTATTCAGACATGCCAGGCTTAGACTTTGAATTAGTGCTGCATCACTTATCTTTCATACCGGGAGTTAAACCTTACAAGCAAAAATTGAGAAAAATGCATCCAAGTATCACATTACTGGTTAAAATAGAACTACAAAAGTTGTTGGATGTAGGTTTTATTAGACCTATTGACTATGCAGAATGGACATCCAACCTAGTACCTGTGACTAAGCCCATAGGAGGAATACGAACCTGTACTAATTTTGGGGATCTTAATACAGCTTGTCCTAAGGATGACTTCTTGCTACCTAATATCGACATGATAGTTGACCTAACAGCTAGAAATGAGATGCTATCCTTAATGGATGGTTTTTTAGGATACAACCAAATTAAAATTGCATGAGAAGATCAACATAAAATGGCCTTTACATGACCATGGAGAACATACTGCTGGAATGTGATGCCATTTGGTCTCAAAAATGCCGGAGCAACATACCAAAGAGCCATGACAATATTGTTTCATGACATGATCCACAAAATAATGGAAGATTACATGGACGACATATTATCTAAATCACAAGCAAGAGAAAGTCACCTTGTAGTTCTTACACAGATATTTGATCGGTTGGAACAGTATAATGTTAGATTAAACCCGAAGAAATGTGTGTTTGGTGTAACAGCAAGTAAACTATTAGGGTTTATAGTGTCAAATAGAGGAATTGAAATAGACCCTACCAAGGTCAAGGAAATCATTGATATTCAACCTCCATGGAGACTTAAACAGCTCAGAGGGTTACAAGGAAGACTGCAATCCATAAGGAGATTCATAGCACAGTTGGCAGATAAGTGTCACCCATTCCAGCATTTACTTAGGAAAGGAGTTACTTTTAAATGGGCAGAACAATGCCAGGAATCTTTCCAAGCTCTGAAAGATTATCTTTTGAAGACACCAGTGTTAATGTCTCCTACTCCAGGAAAAACTCTATTGTTATATATATCAACAACAAACTCGGCTCTAGGAGTTCTATTGGCACAACATGACAAAAATGGAAAAGAAAGAGCCATTTATTATATAAGTAGGACTCTGATTGGCTATGAGCTTAATTATACCCCTATAGAATGAGCATCCTTAGCAGTAATCTATGGGGCTCACCAAAGTGGTCCACCATTGTCAAAGAAATTGTTGAGAATAGGTTATTACTGGCCAACCATGGAAAAGGACGCTTACAAGTATGTACAAAAGTGTAAAAAATACCAAATCCATGGAGAACTTATTCATGCACCAACACAAGATCTTCAACCCATTACATCACCATGGCCATTTTCACAATGGGGATTAGATCTAGTGGGTAAAATCAACCCTACTTCTTCCAATGGGCACAAGTTCATCTTGATAGCCATGGAGTACTTTACCAAATGGGTTGAGGTAATTCCTCTTACATACACCACTGGAAAGCAGATATCAAAATTCATGCTCAACTACATTATATGTAGATACGGAGTTCCAATGTGCTTTGTTACAGATAATGGACGTCCATTTAAAAACCAGGAAGTGAAAGAGTTGTGTGACAAATTTCATATACAATAGAGATTTTCCACACCATATTATCCACAAAGTAATGGACAAGAAGAGGCTACAAATAAAACAATATTGAAAATTCTTAAGAATTTAGTCACTGACATGGGACGGGACAAGCATCTCCAATTAAATCTCGCTCTTTGGGCTTACAGAATAGGAGTACATACACTTACAGGAGCAACACCATATTCCTTGGTCTATGGGATAGAAGTGATACTCCCCATTGAAATAGAAATACCATCTCTAAGAGTATCCTTACAGAACATCATATCCGAGGAAGACTACAGGGTAGGAAGGTTACAAGAACTCAAAACCCTTGATGAAAAAAGGAAAACCACGTTCAACCATCTACAAGGACATCAAAATAGACTGAGACAGAGTTATAATAAACGGTTTTGCCCACAAAATTTTCAAGTAGGAGATCTAGTACTTAAAGGGAATCAAAGGAACCTAGTGGAACAAGAAAGGCCAGGAAAATTCAAAACTAACTGGCTAGGTCCTTTCATTATAACAAGGGTTATAAGCAATGGAGCATATAATTTGGCTACCATGGAGGGAGATCTACTGTCTGACCCAATGAACAACATGCACCTTAAGCAATATTATACCTATGGGCTATGTAGTTTAGGTTTTTACTTTCTGCATTGCATATCATACAATTTAAAACACTACATTACATATAGTTTCCTTTTTCAAGCACATCATATTCACAGATTTCATGGAATATCGTTTCTAAATTTTCATATAGCAGCACCAATAAAACAAGACAACTGTTCAATTTTATCATCCATTTACATTCAAGAGAAACAAGGGTCATCTCCTTTCTTAGATATTCAGACATGAAGTCTTTGAGGTCCTAAGGTCACTCATTTTTAACATACCTCGTGACGACGCTTTACTTATTGTTGGGTAGTGATTTCACTATTTGAGACTTGTTAACCCACAATCTATCAATTGCTATATCTCAAACACAATAAATGTCTAATTCATTCGAGACACCTATTTGATCATATGACCAGTGAAAATCTAAAATTCTACTTCAGTGCCGCTGTAATTGTCAGACCCAAGTAGGTTTCATTACTTACAAGTCAAGGCAAGAAAATAAAAAGAAAAAGAGCTATGCCAAATATCCATCTCAAGGCAAAAGAGAAATGATATATAACTGAAATATTATGTATACAAATGCGATAAAAAAATATTGACTATGGGAACATGAAAGTAACTCCAATAGGGCTATGAATGCCTATTGGCAATGGAGCAATATTTGAGAAATTACAGTCTATAACCTCATTGGAGCTCTCAAGGCTTGCTGGTAGGGAGGCTCTATTCGAGATGCTTTTGAAGTTAGGATAATCCATGTACCTATTCATATAGGATGCTAAGGATCTTTAGTGAACACAAGAGCAGGAACTAACTCATTTGCACACACATGGGCAAAAGAAGATCAAAGTTTCAAGAATCAATGGGGACGTTTTTGGCATTTCCATTTGTAAATCCTAGTCACTAAGTGTGTTAATTTGGATTTTCCAAAGGACCTTAGGGATCTATTGACCACTTATCTATGAAATATTTTGCACCTCCATTCCAATTGGTGTATTACAAATGCTAAAAAAAACACAGTCAACCTTGTTCGAATAGGAAATGCATCTTCATCATGCATATTGCATTAAGGTAGGTCATGCCAAAAATTCATTATCTCCACATGCATTTTGTAGATCATCATGTCATACAGGTTTGCACATAGGGGGCATAACTAAAAAAATCCAAAAAATCATATAAAGTCCTGAAAAAATCCAAAAATTAATAAAAAACTCAAAATCCAAAAACATCGAAATATTCAAAATCCAAAAACATTGAAAATAATAAAATACCAAAAACATCCATATAAGGTCCTGAAAAAATCATCCAAAAACATTCAAATATGGAAAACATAACAACCAAAAACATCCATATAATATTGTGAAAAAATAAAACAAAAACATTCAAATACGATCCTGAAAAAATCATTCAAAAACATTCAAATATCGATCTACATAATCCAAATACATCGAAAAAGCTCTTGGACAAGAACTAAAAATTGAAAAATCAATCAATCAAAAAAACTTGCAATAAAATGTCTTGTGAGAATCAAATACCCTAACAGATATGTAGCAAACACTTCGTACGAAGTCAACAAAGGATACGACTATCCAATCAAACATTTGCAATCAAGTGATCAAACTATCTTATCAATAGTATCATATCCATATCAATGTGATCATTATCTTGTCTTAAACAGAAGAGGATACACTCGAAATCAAACAGGTCAGTCTTAAACGGGGTCCGCAACTCTCTAAGATCAAACATTATCAACCATCACATCAAGCAACTGAAAACAAAGGCACATGGTCAGTATAGCTGCTGAATTTTGTCCGCGTCAGTCTTTATCTTTTATCATTTCATGATAGATATTGTTCGTATGCTACTCAAGGATGTCCACAAATGACTAGAGGATCTATGATGGGCATTATCTTTTTCTTTCTTTGCTGTTTGTGGTGTGAACTGATGAAATTCTAAGGAAATTTCTCTAGTAGGTGTCTGTGATAGGAGCTTCCAGCTATTGGAGGCCATACATACCTCAACCCCTAGCAAAATTCCCAGAATGGAGGGTTCACTCATTGTCTGCTACGTGTTTGTTTCTACAATGAGATATCTTTGCATCTTGGTTCCTTATACCCTGATGTGCTAAGCTTCATTGTTCAATAATAAGGCTCAGTGATGAATATATATTGATGCAATAAAATATGTGACACAGGTTCATGATTCATTCAATTTCATTCTCATCTCATCTATTTCTTGATAGTTCATTGATTTCTCATCTTCTTTCTAAACCGCATTCTTTCTAACATTCTTTTCTATCTTCAATTTTTCTTTCTATCATCTAACTAGCATTTCTTCAAGGTGTATCTAATTTAAAATTGGTTCAACCATTATCATACAGAAAAATAATCATTATACATTTCATTGCATTCATTATAGATTCATTTGCATTCATTATATATTTTATTTGCATTCATTATAGATTTCATTAAACATTCATTATAGAGTTCATTGCATTCATTTAGATTTCATTTACATTATTAATACATACATGTACTACCATTGCATATAGAATCAAATAGATAAGCATCATAAAACTCATAGCATCATATAAGCATACATGAAAAGAAAAACATACATAGATCATTGCCAAAACCCGCATGTCATATATATATAACTCAAAAATGATAATTTGTGTGAATACAATAAATAAGCTCGAAGGCTCAGATAACATGATCAACCAACACTGCCTCTATTAGCAGTTGGATCCTGCCCACTAGATCCTGCCCCGGGATGTCAAGGTGGTCCCATAACGCCACCACTACTAGTCTGTCATGAAGTAGATCTACTCAATCTCCTCCCCACGAATGCACTAAAGTTAGGCTCTCTCTCTGACCCTCAGGGATGGCTCTCTCATATGCCTGTCTATAATAAATAGCCTCCTACACAGCAATGAAATACCTCTCTGCCTGGTCACATGCATCGGTACCTACTCTAAAAATATGATCAAAGGCATCCATGGTAATCTGACATCTCCGTACTATCTCATCTCTCTCCCTCTAGAGATGGTCCCTTTCAACCTCAAGGGCACCATAATCTGCATGATAAGTCTCTCGCTCGATATCTCATCTAGCGACCTCATCCCCCAAACTTTGGACCCACGCTGTAAGAGTCTACAACTCATCCTCCTAACCAACCTATCCTCTCCCACCCTTAGAAGCAGGCACATCTTCCAGCTCAAGCATATCCTCATCATCACCTCCATCCTCGCTACTTGATGACTCAGAATAATCGTCGCTATCCTCACTGTTAATAGACTCGGTGTCTCCACCAATGTCTACGTCCTCATATACCTCATCTCCCTCATCTCCTCCCTCATCTTTCTCACCTCCTCTCTCAGCTCCACCCTCTCCTCCTCCTCTGGCTCTCTCCCCTACATCTATCCTCAACCGCTGTCTAGGATGGCGAATCTATTGTGTTGTAATCGGAACAACAGGATCAGTCAATGGCACTGGCCTGTACCTAGAAAACCATGCATCATACTCCATCATAGTCCCTGGATCCACTATACCTCTACCCCAACCCTAGAGTAATGGCTACAGATAATCAAACATAGCAGAAGCCACATGTGGATGTATGTAAACACCCCAATCAGATACCTCTTGCAATACACATGCAAAATAGGCAGTAACCACTGGTGTCACCTGTACCTCATCCGAACTATCTGAGAACCCACCGTGAAAGATACATCTCAATAATCTACTGGGTCTCAAAGGTCCTACCAATAAGATATCTCTATTGCCAGCAAAAAGGAAAGTGTACTACATCATCCTCCCAACCGGGGCAATCTAAGTATGGTCTCCAAATATAATGCTGCAATATGTCAAACTGATGTCTCCAGTACAAGGTGTTCCCCGAACCCCTGCATCTGACACCTGTTGTATACCTATAAGCATAAGGCTCACCAAGCTGCAAATGAACATGAATAACAGGCCTCGAAATAGAAATGTGCTCCCATGCCCATGTTTGAAGTGAAGAAACACCACAACTGATAGAACGGTATCCAAGATACACAATACCATGCAATTGATAGTACAACATGGCTAGTAGACAAGGACCCCACACATAGAGTCGACGATGAACAATTATATCATGGAGCACTCTGCCCCATCCAACTAGAAACCTATGACCTTCTCTATCAGGTATCAATAAACCACCGACAACACCACATAAAAAAGTAGTCATGTTATCATAGTCTAATCGATCCCAGGGGATGTCATAACAGCCACTGATCTGCAAGTCCTGAATCTCACACTCAAAAAGTGCACATAGTCCATCAATGCCATCATCATGGTCATATACAACTCTCTCACCATGAATAGGAATATGGAGGGTGAATTCACAATACTGGTTCCCACTTTTTGACCAACTTTGACACTTAGATGAATATTTTGAAAAAAACCTTCACTTTCTGACACCTATAACTTTTAAACCATTAAGAATTTGAAGATGATATAAACTAGTGATTTTTAACATCTTGTTTGTAGATTCTAAATATTTTTTTTCAAATTTGTTTGAATAAAATTTTATTGATTTTTCCATCTCCCTCAAAAAGTAGTTTTTTATAGCAAACAACATTTTTTCAGAGTGATGTGTATCCCGAAACGCATAAGTTTTTTTCTATAAATGATAAAAAATTAATTATTTTGAATTTTGGTTTGTAACATCAATACCCAGGGCATGTAGTTGGTTTGATAGTGATATGTTGAATGTTTTTTATTTTATTAAGTTTTGAATTTCGACTAATTATAATTCAGATATAGGTGTATGTTTGAACACATAACTTGTTCTATATAAATCAAAATTCAATTTTCTTTTTCTTTTTAGAAAGAAAACACCAATACCTAGTGCATAGATATTTTTTAGATTTTTTTGAATTATTTTACTATTTTTCCCAATGCATTGAACAAAGAAGTTCATCTTCGGTGAAAAACCTACATTCATAAGAAATAAAATAAAAATATATTAATGGAATTAAATATATTAAAAGTTATACTATTTGGAAAGCTTATAATAAGGACTAAATACCTTAAAAAAATAAAAATTAAACGAATTAATTTGACCCCCCAAAAGCTAATGTAAAATTGGTTTTTTATCACCATTTGATAGATGCAAAGGAGACTCCATTGCAAGTATGATTTAGAAGTAGAGAGGTTCTATCCAATAAATTTTGATATAAGAGCCTTTGATTTAACTCTCTTCAATTAATTACTTCAAATGGGACCTCTTAAAGCTTAAATCATTATATTTTCTAAAAATGCACCATTTTAGCAAAAATCAAGATGTACCAAAAAGTGGGAACCAGCTTTGTGAGTTCACCCTGGAGTATATGCCATATATCCTCTAAGGTAATGGATGCCTCACCAGTCGGAAGATGAAAAGAACAAGTCTTAGAATGCCACCGCTCTATCAAAGCTATAATCATGGCCCCATGATATAGACCAAGCTATTGGATATGCTCAATCTCCTCATCTAATAAGTCAGCTCGAAGGTCAAGTCCACTAGGTCTACTCTGTCGGCAATATAACACTCCAATGTTCTTCTGCAATGAGAAAATGTTGAAAGTATTAGATATCAGATCTCGAAAAACAAAAATATTTCAAAACGCATGACAAAAAATTATATTTACAACTCTTGCGTGATGTTTAAAGCTAATGCATAATTATATGAGCTCATGCATAACAATAAACACTTATACGTAATGATATGATGAATGCAGCATGTTTAATACTAATGTGTAACACTTAGGATGCATGCATAATAGTTAAAGCATTTGTGGTATAGTTAACACTAATGTGTAAACATCGACAAGCGATTGCGTGACACAGTGTTAAAATTAATCATGGAATTGGTTTTTGGAAAATAGCATAAAACAGGCATAAAATCAGGAAAAAATGAGAAAAATACCATACCGCCAGTCCCATGAGGTCTTTGATTTTAACGTACTCGGTTAGACAGGTGCAATCGAATTCTATAACTAGCCATGACGATCAAATATTAAGAAAAAAGCACATGAATTGCAGAGAAGAACAAGGAATTCCCAAATTGCAAATGAGCAAATGAAAACCTAAAAATCTCTACTTATACCACAAAATTAGGCTTTTTTGACACCTCGATGCCTGTGGTCCCCGCCAGCTTCAAACACCTTGTAGCCTACTCAAATGATCTCAAAATCACACGAATTTTCACTAATTGCTCATTAAACTAATATCGAAAACATGGTCTCAATTTTGGAATTTTCCGACCACCTTTTCTAAACACTATACAATAGTACCGAGGCACACTGGGGCAAAAAAATTTATTTTCTTTGAAACAATGTTGTTCTGACTTTGTCTCAAATAGGGGCAAATGTAGACACCTAAAAATCTCTCATTGATCATGTACTATTTATTCCTCTAATTGATTAAATAATTATTTTATTATTTTATTAAGTTAATCAATCTTATTCTTCTAATTTCATATTTCCTCATCATCTTACTAACTATTCTATTTCTTATTTTATCATCATTTAATCATTTTAATCATTTTCTAATGTTAATTAAATATTTATTATTTAAATAAATTAATTCTCAATTTCTGTGTCTAATCATCTAATCATTCAACCCTTTTCTAAATATTAATTAAATATTTATTATTTAATTAATTGTGATTTAATTCCTTTAAATTAAATAATCTTTATTATTTAATTAAATTCCATTTTTAAATAATTAAATAGTTTCTTTAAATTATTTAATTAACTAATTAATTCTTCCATTTCCAAATTCACCAAATTCTAATTTCATTTAATTTCATATTCTTCTAATTTCTTCCAAATTCAATTACATGTGCATGACTTCAAAAACCAGATTGAAAATCAAAGTCAAGTTCTAAATATATTCAAATACTAAATTGAATTAATAAAATCAATTATTTGAATAAATCTAATGCAAAGATTAAATTGAAAATATAAATCTAAATGCAAGCACATGCTAAATTAATTAATTAATTAAATCATTATCTCTCCAATCTCTATTTCCATCTTTTAGTTAGCTTTTTCTAAATTAAGCTTTCTGTGTCATCTTCTTTATTTCCACCAATTATTCTTTTTCTTCCTTTAATCAGCTTTTTCTCAATCAGTTGACTCAATTAATCTATTCCATCTATTGAGTTCCACTCCTACAATCAACAGTTCAACTATAAATTTTCATTTGAGCTCACCTGAGTTCCACCTCTTGATCAATCTGTTCCACTTTTCAATCAATCTTCTCCAAAAATCTATAAATTGAGCATTCAATCTCCATTTTCAATCCTCCTCAATCCTAAACAATTTATTCTGAATCACGAACTTCGAATCTTTGTGTCAGTTGCAGGTTACCAGCGCAATATCTGAGAGCCGTCATACCACAGAGAAGAGAAGAGAAATGGAAGCAATATGCAATCTTGGAATAGGGAGTTTGATTTGATTTGATTTGATTTATAATTCTTATTTCTTGATATTGCATTATTTCATTGTCTTGTTTGTTAGATTCTTTGATTAGATTGGGATTCATGATTTCCCATTCATTTCTAATTGATACATTGTTATTAAGATGAATTTTACATGCATATACCTTTCATTGATCAAACCCACAAAATACGTCATTGATAAAACCTTTTCATATAATTGCACTGTTTTCTAACATTATCCTTAAACTTTAACTAAGAATGCCTATAGACCCATAGAGTTTCTAATTTTCAAAATTTAGATTTACGGAAATTGCCCAAAGGGCTTTGATATTTTCATCTGCTACTACTACCGACTAGCCTAATGCATTAATCTTCTAGCTTACTGCATTAATCTTCTTCTGATAAACTTCTTGCTATTTTTTCCATTCCCTAGCTATTACTTCTAACTATGCTAATCTACTAGCTATTCTTTCCAAAACATTTCTTCATACTAAACTCAAAATAGAATGTATATTATATATAGAGTTTGTTAAACTGTAATTAATGCTATATCTTGTTAAAAATTTATATATTATTATAGATTTATATAGGTATGCCATAGAACATATATGTAGTCGTAAAAGTATATAATAAGTTTTTATTTATTTATTTATAAATAAATATCAATATTGTGTATAAAAATATCAAGATGTAAAAATATATAACTATTATTTATTTATTTATTTATTTATAAATACATATGTTTATATATATGTATGTAGAGATATATAGGTGATTAGATAAATGTTAGTAAACTAGTGCACTCAAATAGTCATCATGTTATGACCTAGTCTACCTAGAAAAAGTATTAGATTTACTTGACCATGTCTATTAGAATTTTCTATCTTCAACTATGTTCTTATGGAATCATTGAACATAAGTTATGAATAAAACTTGAATTTTAGTGATCATTGATATTCCCTTTTGAATTTAATTTGACAAAACTAATAGAATATGTAGTAATGAACAATAAATAAACTCTTTTATTCTGTTGATTTTTCCAAATATTCTATCACATACCTGATTAAATGGCTTGAGTTGGCATGAACTCATAATCATCTAACGAGGCCTCTAATAGGAGTATTTTCCATTGAGTCAGTTGTATTTACCTATTAATGAATGCTTGAATGTTAAATAGCAATTCTTGATAACCAATTCGAGATGGAGTTGTCTGAACACATGACACACGTCTCCTATTTTTAGAATATGTAATTGATTATCAAAACTTTTGTCAAAATAATACAAAATCATTACTTGTATTATTAACTCATAATGTCTTATCATTTTTAACTTAGTTATATTATGTCATACTCAACTAGAGGGCACATAGAGCTGCATGATATATTGTTTGTAATTAGACACAACAATAGTTCTTAGATGGAATGGTGTTCTTGATTATTCCTTTAAATTTCTTCCCTCTTGAAGGGTGGGGCCATTTTCAGATAGGTGTGTGACAGAAAAATGGTTTGTGGTTGGAGAAAAGTTCTTAGATGATTCTTGCAACAAAGAAACTAGTGTGACTGTTCTTGGAGAAAAGTTCATGCAATTGAAGAATTCAAATACTTGGCTACTCAATGAAACTAGTATATTTTACATAATACATGTATTAATGATACTTTTGTAAATTTCTATGTAGGTCACTCTTATATGGATGGAATATTGTACAACATATTTCTTTTATAAGAAATGACTGATTAATGTTATTTGTTTAAATAAATCTATTCTTATAGTCTCTTTGAGTGCTAAATTCAAGTAATTTATAAGAAATTATTGAGTACATGTTCAATTGCAATAAATGAATGAATATTATAAATTAGTTAGATTCTATAATTATCTCCTTAAGAGTCATAATTTATCTCTAATTCAAAAGAAAAAAGTGATGTTTTGCTAGAGATTTTAATATGAACTATAAGAGGAAGAACATAGTTTTATCTTCAACATTCTATGTTGAGTATTAATTTTTTATGTAAGAAACTACACTAAAGGAGGTGGCTACATTGTCTCTCTTCTTTATATTCTATATGAGTTATTTCTCATATGAGGATTTCTCCTTCTCATTTTTTTTGTGGTTCATCTAGACCTTCTCTCCTCACCTCTCTTGATGGATTTTTGTCCTACATGTTTCATTTATTATTAAGGTGTACTTATCTTATAATCCTATACATTACTCATGTATATCCAATAATTTTGTAAAGTGTCACCCATGTGTAGATTTATGGTACTCATTTTATTCTCCTAAACCAATTCCAACATAAAGTGATTCTCTTTTCTTTTTTCTTCTCACGTCTTTTGATAAGAGTAATAAAGACCATAGGAAGAATCACACATTCTCCATTCAACATGAAGGGTTAATTTTTTTGTTGATGAGATATCTACACTTCTAAAAGCTAAACAGTTTCTTATTTTAAAGTGGGTACCTATTACATAAATATAATGGATGCTTATTTCTAAATAGGTATAAAATTCTTATCTATCCATTATTTATCTATTTTTTGAATGACATATTATCACTACATATCTATACCTTTCTTTTTAATATGTACAAATTTACAACAATGGTTTCTTCTCTTTCTTTTTAGGTGTCTTTAACAACCTCCTAAAAGTCCATATTATATCAAAGTTTTAAAATGATTAAATTATAGGAAGAATTTTCAAGTAGAATAAAATGAGACGTATTTTCAAGAGGAACAAAGTAAGGCAATTTTAGTGAAGTACTCATATCTACCTACACTTCAAAATGTGTTAAAAAAGGATCTACTTATAATTTTACTTCAAAATTTTTGAGGTATTCATATAAAACTTTAGATTAGATAACTTTCTTTATTTTTTATGAATAATGTTTGTTAATTATGGGGTCAAAACGTATGAAAAAAAATGGAAGCTCATGAAACCTAAAGAAATTGAGTCACATTGAGAATAAGAAAAATGACAAGGAGGTAGAAAAGAAAATATTCAAAATAAGAAAATTGAAGCATCCAATCCAACGAATATCAAAGAGAACAGCATACAAGAGACCAACATAGAAAAAATCAATGTAGATTATGCAAATGTAAAAATAGTGAATATGGAAGAGTTCAACAATATCAAAATTCATGTACGTATTAAAATACACATTATAATGATATTGATATTAATTATTTACACAAAACTTTGATATGTCAATAATAAACTCAATTTTACTATTGAAAATGTCAAATTAGAAAATAAAAACAAAAGTATGAGTGAAAATGAACATAGTTTTTAACAAATAAAAGAATTGTAATAGATAATATTCTCATAAAAAAATTTGGAGATAAATAAGAATCCATGCAAATAGATTATATGAATATTTGTTTATAGGAAAACTATATAATCTCAACTGATAACATAATTTATTGAAAAGTAATTAAAAAAATTGTCACTTTTCAGAGGCTTAGAAGTATCTATAGGCTTCATGGGAGGAAGTTGAAACACATTAGAATTAATCAAAATCAACATTATACTATGCAAAGACTAAAAAATAGGAGTTAATTATTTTTTAAAGTGTTTAGATAAAGGGGCGACTCTTGGTGTTGTGGCCTCAACGTGTACGTTATGTTGTTGGAAGAGTTATCATATATCTTGATGAAACCTTTGTTGTGTTTGTTGAAACTTGAAAATGATTGCTGAGAAATTTCATACTTATCAACTAGAGCCATTGAAAGAGATGATTCAAATTGGATCACTTGAAGCTGATAGTTATGAAGCACTATGCATAATTGTATGAAAGAGGTAAATTCAAAAAATAGAAGCTTATCTATAATATCATTTAGCAAATTACTAATGAAAAATATTCGAACATCAAATTTGTGAATTCAAATGTTTATATCTACCAGTAAAATTAGTCACCTTTTCTTTAAATCATTGCTTACAATGAATCAAAATAGTTAAATTAATTTTAAGTCAAATACTATTTGAAATTTTTTGAATAAAAGAATTAGCCAATTGTTGAAAAGAAGTGATGGAATAAGGAGACAAAGAACAATACCATTGCAAAGCTTTATCTATAAAGGTCTGAAAGTAAATAATTTTTCCATGAGTCTTTGATCTTGAGAGAAATCAATACACAAGGCTTGAAATGTCTTCATATGATTCAAGGTGTCACCTTTTATATTGTATAGCTCTAATTGAGGGATCTTCACACTCTTAGGAGAAACTCCACAAACAATCTCATTGGCTAGTGGACTTGCTACATCATATGTGGAAATATTGAACTTGGATTGGGTTAAAGAGGCCAATTGTTATTGCAAGGATGAAATACTTTGAGCTAGGTTAATGATAGTGGCTTCGATGGATGGATTGGAATTAGACATATTGTATTATGATGGAGGAGTAATGTTATTGTAGGTAGTTGGAGGTTGAGAATAAGGAGGGGGAACATTATGATATGTTGGGATAGGAGTTCGTTGGAAACAAATGGAAGACTCATGAAAGAAGGTATGTGAGAGTATGAATTAGTAGGATTTCCCACATGGCTAATATATGTAGGATTAACACCTTTTGTAGAGGTAGTCATGAAAGAAGATGTATTGGTATGCACATTGGGCAAGGATGTAATCATAGGAATGGAATTCTCAACTTGATTAGTAGGATGAGAATAACTAAAAGCTTCAACACAACTTTTGATGGGTGTAATATTGGTATCAACAATATGAGAAATGTCATGTAACACTTTCACACTTAACTTATCACTTTGAACCATTCTCTTCAACTGTTCATTCAAGGAGATTGCCTCACTATCCAAGTGTTCCTGGCCAATGAATTCTTGGAGATTATCCAATTTTCAATATCAAGATTCCCCAATTGAGCACTAGCAACCCTAATTAGTGAGTCGTTATCTTCATAATGAGAAGCATGAGGTGAGTGGAGCTTAGGATATTAGGTATGTCGTATATTGTATTAGAGGAAATACCAACTCTCACATGGAATAGGTTAATAAACTCAAGCTCCATATCCTTGGTATTTAAAATTTGGAAAGCCCAAAGTATATAACTTCTTCTCACTAAGGGTAACAAAATTGATGCACAAAGAAGGAAATATTGAATGCAAAGATTAGGAATCACAAAAAAATTCATAATGAAAGTTATATGTATGATTGAAAAATGTAACTTTTTTGTAAAATAACTAAATAACCATTGAATTAAGCGACGTGAATTATGAATTTGAATAGAAAATTAATGCTAAAGCTATGAATGATATGTAATAAAAATCAGATCTAAGTATATAAAGTGAAAATTATGTAACCTATAAATAAATTTTGGATAAGTGTAATTCGCTGCCTATTAGAATTAGGGTTGAACATTCAGAATTACAGTTACTTTTCCATGGTATTAGTAGAATTGGAAAAATGCCTAGGAAGGCTTGGAGTTCTTATATGGGTGGGAAGAAAAGTGAAATGAGTAGGGCCACACAAAACTCTTCTATAGTTGAAATTGAGGATAGAGAGCCTAAGCGGGAAGAGGTGGCTTCTAAGCCAGAAAGGAGAAAAACTATTGAGAAGGGTGAAACCTCATCGGTACAAGGAAAAGAACCAAAAGAGAATAAGCCTAGGGCTCTAGTGCAGGTGATCTCAAAGGTATGCTAGCATATTTTCAATATGTGTTTGAATGCAACATAATGTGTTTCCTTGAAGGTTTCTTGTCTAGGTCCTAAATCAATGTGGTAGGTCCAATGCTACCTGTTGGCATTATGTGAACTGGTATGAGGACATAATGAAATCATATGTTGTCATTGATTTCAATATGCTAAAGAGGTGAGAACCAGTATAACACTGTGACCCGACATTTGTGCCAAAGTGAAGCAGTGTGCTTGTTCAAGGTGAACCAGCATATGGTAATGGGAACTGGCACATGGAAGCATTGTATGACTACCAGTTGGTAGTCTCAACTTTAGGGTTTCCAGTTGAAGTACTTCAGGCCTATGTGGCTCAACCGGTGACTTTGTGTGATGAGTTAGCATGATAACAAAGACTAGATCATATTGCCACATAAGCCTTGTGCGTGTGAAGGATCTTGCATGAAGGAGTTTGTTCCTATCTACCTTGAGAATGTGAGAAGTCTGTAAAATGGTGATAAGGTGTGATGGGTTATCAACCACCATAAAATTGGTGGAAATGGACGATGGAGAATGTCTTGAGATTGGATCAAGAACTGCTACATTTAATGCAGTGTGCTCAATGGTCAGGATTGAACAGTTTGAATTCCTTAACCTAACAGGTTTAGGGTTTAGGGTTTATGCTACCGACCTATGTGTTTTCCTATAAGGCCTATGTTGTGTCTCTTTCTAAGGTTGTTGGCAAAAGTTGTGTATGAGTATCCAAGAGAAGGGATACGTGATTCTTGCTAGACCAAAAGGAGAGAAGTGATACCTGCAGAGTGTAAGTGCAGAAGGTGAAGAGGAGCTTAAGCGGATCTAGATTGGTATTGAGTGTTGTTACCAGATTATTGTAATACCTATTGATCTCTAACCACCTCAATAGTTGGAAAATCCCTTAACAGGGTAGCCTTAATCGGCTTGCTATAAATCCTTTAACAAGGTCATTCAAAGCTATTGAGTTTGAAATCCTTTAGCTATTGAGTTCTTGAAATCCTCTAACAAGGTAAACTTTAATAGGGTTTAACCCTTAACTGGGTATTGTAGTCATCCCTTAACCGGGTGATCTCTAATAGGATCGGTTCCTAGCAGAACCTTTTGTAATGTCTCTAATCGGACAAGGCTCCTAACAGAGCAAACTTTTAAAGAGTTCAAAAATTGCTTTTGGGTATTAATCCCCAACATGGTTTTTCCCAGTTGGGTTTCCACGTGAAAAATATGTGTGTCATGTGTGATGCTTTTATCTTGTGATGCTTTGCTATTGTCTGTCAAGAATATAATGGTTCTGTGTTTTATGCCTGTCAATAAAACATATTGAACTAGCTGTTATTATGATCTGATGGTAGACTACCTGTTTATGCATAAGGGAGAAAAGGTAAGGTAGTCTTGAGTTGAGTGAAAAGCTAAGTGAGTAACTAGTTAATGCTTGTCTCAGTCAGTCTTAGCTTTAGCGGTAGCACTCTATTTCAAACCGGTGTCACTATTTGCCAGTCATTTGAAGTGTTTGTTGTCAGACCGATTTAGGACTATATTTTTGTCTGTACTGATTCACCCCCCCCTCTCAGTACCGGGTTAGTACTATCAGTTCATCATTGAGTTATCAATTGGTATCAGAGCGTCCTCCAGGTCCTCTGTGTTATAAGCTTAACCGCTTGAGGTAAAGATCCCAGTCTAATGATGAAGAGGGAAGGTCCAAAGTTTAACAGAGAAAATTTTAGTATATGGAAAGACAAAATGAAGATATTCATCAAAAGCATGGGTGCTCAACACTAGAGCTATGTTGAGACTGTCTATGTTGCTCCTACCGGTACCCTTACAAATGACCAAAAGAGAGAGATGCAGGAGAATGGGCAAGTCATGGAAGCCCTAATTAGTAGTTTATCTGACATTGAGTTCATTGATGTCCAGGATAAGGTAAATCCCAAAGAGGTATGGGATACTCTTTAAAATATCTATGGCGGTGATGAACATGTAAAACAGGCTAAGGAAGAAAGTCTTAGAGGGAAGTTTGAAGATATGCAGATGGTTGAAGGTGAGACCATTCGACAGTATGGAATAAGAATCAAAACTATTGTTGGAGATATCAAGAGTGTAGGTGGTAAAATAGAAGATGCCACTATGGTAAGCAAAGTCCTGAGATCCCTATTGCCGATCTATGCAATAAGGGTTGCTGCTATTCAAGAGCTAAGATCAATAGACAAGACTAAGGTATCCCTAGACTCCATCATTGCAAAGTTGACAGCCTATGATCTAAATAGTTTTGATGGCAGTGTTCAAAAGACTGAATCAGCTTTTACAGCTTTTGCAGTACCATCCAGAAAAGGAAAAGAAGCTAGCACTAGTGGTGAACCAAGATAGGGCAGAGAAATGGATGATGAGGAGATTCTGATGGCATTTGAAGCTCTCCTTTCTAGGAAACTTCCAAAAGGAACCAGCAAATACAGAGGTAAGCTACCTTTGAAATGCTTCTCTTGTAACCGGATAGGACATATTGCTATAAACTGTCCTAATGGCGACAACAAGGACAAACTGGAAAGGTTCAAGAAATTCAAAGGAGGAAATCAGAGAAACTGTTTTGTGGCAGTTGATGAAGGTGTCACAAATGAAGAATCAGAGGATGAAGAAAATGAAGATATTATGTTTGTTTCTATCAAGGAAGATGTATCAGACAAGAAGGCTCTTGTCTCCTAGTTTGATAATTCCAATGAGTTGATCATTGACAGTGGTTGTTCTCACTATATGACTAGTGACCAGAGCAAGTTTCTATCATTGGAGGAGTATGATGGTGGTGTGGTTCACTTTGGAAATGATGCACCATGCATGGTCAAAGGCAGAGGGTCCATCTCTCTAAATGGAAAGAGTAGTGCTGACAATGTGTATTGGGTTGATGGTCTTAGACACAACCTTCTGAGTGTTGCCTAGCTGAATGACAGTGGCCTCACTCTAGAATTCAAGAATGGAGTTTTCAAAATCAAAGGAAAGGATGGTGAATTGGTGGCCACCGACATGCAGACCAAAGGTACCCTATTTCATCTGAATGCAAATATAAGTACATGTCTTATGGCTAAATTTGATGATAGCTAGATATGGCATAGGAGACTCTGCCATGTAACCTTTGATAACATTGTGAAGGTTGGTAAGATCAAGGCAGTTAGAGGGTTGTCAGTGTTAAGCAAACCGAATAATACCTTGTGTAGAGAGTGTCAATTGGGGAAAATGTCTTCCTCAACCTTTAAAGGTAAATCTTTCACTACTGACAACTTGCTTGATCTTGTGCCTACTGATTTGTGTGGTCCTATGAAAACTAGAAGTGTGCAGGGTGATAGGTACTTCATGATTCTCACTGATGACTGCTCAAGAATGATGTGGGTCACATTCTTGAAGGACAAGTCTGAAGCCTTTGTAAAGCTCAAAGCTTTCAGAGCTTTAGTGGAGAAGGAAAGTGATAAAAGGATCAAATGCCTAAGAACTGATCAAGGAGGGGAATTCAATTCCAGTGAATTCAAAAAGTACTGTGAAGAACATGACATCAAGAGGCAATTGTCTGCCCCCTGGACTCCACAACAGAATGGCCTAGTAGAGAGGAATAATTGGACTATGGTTGAAGCAGCTAAAACCATGTTGATTCAAGGGAAGGTAGCTCACACCTTTTGGAGAGAAGCAGTGAGCACTGCAGTCTACACAATGAATTGTGTACTCATCAAGAAAGGTAAGGATGAAACTCCTTATGAGTATTGGACCGGTAAGACACCTATGGTTAGCTACTTTAGAGTGTTTGGTAGCAAATGTTACATCAAGAGGAGTGAACACTAGAGAAAATTCGATGCAAAATGTGATGAGGGAATATTCTAAGGATATTCCACCAAGAGCAAAGCTCTCAAGTGTTTCAACATTAGGACTCAGAGAATTATGGAAAGCATCAATGTAAGAGTTGATGAAACCTCTAAGAAAACTGAGGAAACCGGCAGTGAGCAAGCGGTAAATGAACTGATTGCAACCTTCTGGGAAATGGTTGTCAGTCAACCAAGTACCAGTAATAGTGTTTCTACACCAGCAAATGTGATGGAGATGAGGATGAAGAAGAAAAGCAAGAGGAATCTATCAAGACCATTCCTTGGTATGTCAAGCTGAATCATGATCCTAAGTAGATCATAGGAGATAAGGATGCATGAATCCTTACAAGAAGAAAGGTCAAAGAAAACTCATGTATGATCTTTGAATTTGAGCCTAAAAAATTCAAAGAGGCACATAAAGATGAAGACTGGATCAAGGAAATGGAAGAGGAACTTGACCAGATAGAGAAAAATGGTACATGGTCTTTGGTACCCAGACCAGAGCATAAAAATATCATTGGTACCAAATGGGTTTTCAAAAATAACCTGAATGAGGATGGCAGAGTGATAAGAAACAAAGCCAGATTGGTATGCAAAGGATATGCTCAAGAAGAAGGAGAAGACTATGGAGAAACCTTTTCTCGTGTAGCCAGAGTGGAAGGAGTTCGTATGCGTCTTGCATATGTAGCTTTTAAAGGTTTCAAAGTATATCAAATGGATGTGAAATCTGCATTCCTAAATGGTGTACTTGAAGAGGAGGTGTATATTGAGCAACCAGATGGGTTTGCCCTATCTAAAGACAGTGACATGGTATGTAGGCTACATAAAGCATTATATGGACTAAAGCGGGCACCTAGGGCATGGTATGAATGTCTGCATTCTCATCTTGTGAAGATTGGATTTGAGAGAACAAGTGAAGATAGTAATATCTACTTGAAGTCTAAAGGAGATCATATCCTGATCTGTGAGGTATTTGTTGATGACATTATCTTTGGTGGAGATGACAAGAAGAGTCATGAGTTTGTAGATGAGATGAAGAAAGAGTTTGAAATGTCACTCATAGGGGAGATTAAATTCTTCATTGGACTGCAGATCCAACAGATGAAGGATGGAATCTTTATCACTTATTCCAAGTATGTCAAAGAGGTGTTGAAGACCTTTGGCATGGAAGATATCAAACCGGTTGGTACTTCGATGGTGACCGGTTGTAAACTATCTAAAAAAGATGACTCAGAATTGGTTGATGATAAGGAATGCCGATCAATGATTGGTAAGTTGCATTATGTAGTGCATAGCAGACTGGATATTGCACATGTAGTTGGCATTACTGCAAGATTCCAGAAAAGCCCAAGAGAATCTCACTTGGTTGCAATCAAGCGGATTCTTAGGTATCTGAAGGGAACTGTTGACTATGGATTATGGTATCCTTATAGCAAGGATTTCAACTTGAAAGTATACATAGATGCTGATTGGGCAGGCAATATAGATGACCGAAAAAGCACAACCGGTGGTGCATTCTTTCTTTGTGGTAGACTGGTCTCATGGATGAGTAAGAAGTAGAGTTGTATCTCTCAGTCTACAGTGAAGCAGAGTATGTTGCAGCTTTCATGAACTGCACTCAGACAATTTGGATGAAGCATGTATTAAATGGCTTCAAAGTTCATGTATCTGAACCGGTAAGTATATTTTGTGACAATACTAGTGAAATTAATATCTCCAAGAATCTGGTTTTACATTCTAGAACCAAGCACTTTGAGCTTAAGTATCATTTCTTAAGGGAAAAGGTTCAGAACAAAGAGATTGCACTGGAACATGTTTCTAGTAAGGAGCAGTTAGCAGACATATTCAACAAGCCTCTCCCAAAGACTACATTTATGCACTTAAGAGGTGAATTAGGGGTGTTGCCCCTTCAGGAGGTAAAGTAAAAGCATATGCTCCACATCAATCAGGAAGTGCATAGTCAAATTTATTTTAGATTGATGTGTTGAAGGATGCTACTCCTCAGGGGGAGCAGCATAATGGAGCAGGGATGCTTGTGCCTCCACTTTGGCATTGCTGTCAAAAGGGGAGAAGATGTGAAGCAGAGAGATATCTTTGTATATTGCCATCAATGCCAAAGGGGGAGATTATTGGCATTATCTGAACCGGTATGAGGACATAATGACATTGTATGTTGTCATTGATGTCAATATGTTGAAGAGGTGAGAATCGGTATAACACTGTGAACCGACATTTGTGCCAAAGTGAAGCGGTGTGCTTGTTCAAGGTGAACCGGCATATGGTTATGGGAACCAGCACATGGAAGCATTGTATGACTACTGGTTGGTAGTCTCAACTTTAGGGTTTCCAGTTGAAGTGCTTCAAGCCTATGTGGCTCAAGCAATGACTTTGTGTGATGAGTTAGCATGATAACAAAGACTAGATTGTGTTGCCATGTAAGCATTGTGCGCGTGAAGGATCTTGCATGAAGGAGATTGTTCCTATCTACCTTAGGAATGTGAGAAGTCTATAAAATGGTGATAAAGTGTGATGGGTTATCAGCCACCATAAAATCGATGGAAATGGACGATGGAGAATGTGTTGAGATTGGATCAAGAACTGTTGCATTTAATGCAGTGTGCTCAATGGTCAGGATTGAACCATTTGAATTCCTTAACCTAACAGGTTTAGGGTTTAGGGTTTATGCTACCAACCTATCTATTTTCCTATAAGGTCGATGTTGTGTCTCTTTCTAAGGTTGTTGGCAAAAGTTGTGTATGAGTATCCAAGAGAAGGGATATGTGATTCTTGCCAGACCAAAAGGAGAGAAGTGATACCTGCAAAGTGTAAGTGCAGAAGGTGAAGAGGCGCTTAAGCGGATCTGCATTAGCATTGAGTACTGTTACGAGATCATTATAATACCTATTGATCTCTAACCACCTCAACAGTTGGAAAATCCCTTAACAGGGTAGCCTTAACTAGCTTGCTGTAAATCCTTTAACAGGGTAATTCAAAGCTATTGAGTTTCAAATCCTTTAGCTATTGAGTTCTTGAAATCTTCTAACAAGGTAACCTTTAACAAGGTTTAAGCCTTAACCGAGTATTGTAGCCATCCCTTAACCGGGTAATCTCTAACAAGATCGGTTCCTAGCAGAACCTTTTGTAATGTCTCTAACCAGACAAGGCTCCTAACAGAGTGAACTTCTAAAGAGTTCAAAAATAGCTTGTGGGTATTCATCCCCATCATGGTTTTTCCTAATTGGGTTTCCACGTGAAAAATATGTGTGTCATGTGTGATACTTTTATCTTGTGATGCTTTGCTATTGTCTGTCAAGCATATAATGGTTCTGTGTTTTATGCTTGTCAATAAAACATATTGAACTAGCTGTTATTATAATTTGATGGTAGATTACCTATTTATGCATAAGGGAGAAAAGGTAAGGTAGTCTTGAGTTGAGTGAAAAGCTAAGTGAGTAATCGGTTAATGCTTGTCTCAATCAGTCTTAGCTTTACCGGTTGCACTCTATTTCAAACCGGTGTCACTATTTGCTAGTCATTTGAAGTGTCTGCTGTCAGACTGGTTTAGGACTGTATTTTTGTCTATACTGATTCACCCCCCCCCCTCTTAGTACTGGGTTAGTACTATCAGTTCATCACTGAGTTATCACTACCAATGCTATGTAATAAGCCTTAAGGCTCCAAGGTGTGTGTACTTGGTCAAAAGCCTTGTATGGGAATTTCATTTATTTTTTTGGTGTCTAAGGGTCCTAGAGGTGTTGTGTGTCCACTTTGTAACCTTTGGTGTGAAGACAATTTTATCATGTAATACTTTGTCCAAAGTTGCCAATTTGTCATAGGCAATCTTGTCAAAATTTGAGTTGTGGTTACCCAACGGCTAGTTGGTTGAACTTGTACATTGGGAGGTTGTTAGAAGGGTTCCTTGGAATTATTTAAGCCTGACAAATAATTCCCAAAGGTTAGATAGAGACTTTGAATGAAATTTATGCTTCCTACAATTCTGCAACTGTCATTTTTAACTGCATTTTCTTTTGTTCTTGGATTTGGTATGGATTTGTACAGACATATAGAAAGGATAATAACTTGAATAGGTTGTAAAAATTAATCCTCTTTCATTTGATGTTGGTTTGAGGACTTGAAACTCTATGGTTGCAAAGTAATTGAATTTTCTTGCTACCTAGGGAAAACCCAAA
Organism: Cryptomeria japonica; assembly: GCF_030272615.1. Taxonomy (NCBI): domain Eukaryota; kingdom Viridiplantae; phylum Streptophyta; class Pinopsida; order Cupressales; family Cupressaceae; genus Cryptomeria; species Cryptomeria japonica. The sequence goes on from NC_081411.1 coordinate 239,496,409, forward strand.
AATCAGGGTTTGGATGCAAAAGGTGCCACCATTCAACATTCCTCCTTGGGAGTAGTCTAAACCAAGGGAAATGTTGGTTCACCATGTATAATAAATTATTTTCTTGTATTTTGAAATAGGAGATTTCACCTTTCATTTTTGGAGTGATGCCCTAGACTTGACATTACCCATGTGGCAAGTCTAAGCAGTGAAGGATTGAATGAATCCTTGGTACAGTGGGCCAAACAGTGGACAAACCTTGCCTAGAGGGGAACCTTAGACATGTGCAAAAATTTTCCTAATGCCCAATCCTCATTCTCATATGACAGGTGAATAATTTGAAGCCCAAAACCTCTATACCGGCTAACAAGGCCAAAATAGGCACAGTAGGGTTTGAATACTTATATTCAAAACCCAGATTGGAAAAGTTGAAATACTTTAGGGGATCCAAATGGGTGTCTAAATATCAATTTTTTTTAAGGGTTTATTTGGAGGGATTGGTAGATAAAGAGGAAAAATCCCAAACAAAGGCCTACTTGCATGTAGCCCTATCTCCTAGGTCATTAAGAAAAAAAGGCACAAGAGGCTTGTAAGAACATACCAAAGAGGTCTAAATGAATGAAAATACCATGTCAAACATGTTAAAAAACCCACACATGACATATTTCACCATTTGATCAAAAGGTCCTATTGGCAAGGGGCTTGGGGTTGTGAGGTGTCTTGGTTTAGGGGTTGAGTACATAGGAGTAGGAGTCTCCTTGTGAAATAAAGTTGCCCTGAGTGGATTGATCCTTGGGAGGGATCACAGAAAATTTAAGAACCTTTTGAAGGTTGAAGGAATTGAACCATTGGATGGTGCCAAGTGTTAACCCATAGAAGAAGCCAAGGAAATGGCTCATTAACTTCAAACCCTCTGCATCATAGTAGTATCAGAGCCATACCAAGGGTGGAATAGTGTATATCAGACACAAAATTTGGAAGAGAGGTTGATGCAATGCCTCCTAAGTCAATGAACCCAGAGGCCATCAAGAAGATGGTAGAGGAAATGCTTGAAGAGAAACTCAAAGAGACCAGATAGAGCAAGGGAAAGGACAAAACTTGTGATGATGAATCAGAGGAGGAGAATGAAGAGTAGGAGGCCATTTCTCATTATATGGCACCTGATCAAAAGATGTTCTTGGATGCTTTTAAATCAGCAAATAGAGACAATGTGGAAAGTTTACCTATTTATGGTAGTAGCCTAAATGGGAAGAGGTTCTTAAATGGATAGAAGCACTCAACAACCACCTTGATTACAATGAAGTTCCCGAGGACAAAGGAGTGAGTTTGGCAAAGTCTAGACTCAAGGAGTCTACCTTGTTGTGGTTGACAGTGCTGCAAGAAGAAAGGATGAATATAGGGAAAAATAATATATCTTCTTGGGAGAGGATGAAGAACAAAATCAAAGATCAATTCCTACCAATGGACTATGAAATTCAGATGTACAAGAAGCTACAAAATCTCAAACAAGGGGAGTTAGATTTGAATGCATATACTAAAGAAACTCACAAACTAAGTCTTAGGTCAATGAAGCATGAAGAAGAGGCAAAGAAGGTGGCTAGATACCTGAATGGGTTAAGGAAAAACATTCACGATGAGATCAACATCATTGCTTCGGACACTATGCACAAATGTTTCCAATTGGCATTGAGAGTGGAAGATAAGATGAGGAGAGAAAAAAATAGAAGAAGGGGAGGTAGGAATTTCGAAGGTAGAGGTGACTATGGAGGAAGAAATAGTCCTTTTCAAAATGGTGACTCTAACCAGCAAGAGTCCAATGGAGAGTTCAACAATAAGAATGGAGGCTTTAGAGGAGGAAGAAGACCTTTTGGTAGGGCTAGGAAAGGACGTCAAGGTAGAGGTCATGGTGTTTTCACTGGCAAGTGTTACAATTGCAACCAAGTGGGTCATACCATGAGTAGATGCTAGGAGAAAGCTTCTAGTTCACATGGACCAGAAAAGAGGAATCAACTTGTGCAAGAGGATGATGGATAAAGTGTCAATTCACCCATGGGAAATGCATGTCCTACCTTGGATGAAGAAAGGCTCATGCTAAGGAGGACATTATTGAAGGTACCCCAACACAAAGAACCACCACAAAGAAAGTCACTCTTCAAGACTACATGTAAGTCTCATGGTAAGGTTTGTAAGGTGATTATAGATTCTAGATCCCCTGAGAATATTGTTGCTTTGGAAATGGTAGAGAAGTTAAAATTGAAAACGTTACCCCATGTGAGTCCTTATAGAGTGTCTTGGCTTAACAAGGGGCAACATGTAGTAGTAGATGAACAAACTTGGGTGGATTTTGAACTAGCAGACTATAAGGATATGATCTTGTGTGATATCCTTCCTATGGATGCTTGTCACTTATTGCTAGGCTACCCTTGGCAGCATGATGTCAAAGCCCAACATGATGAGAAAAAGAATGTGTATGTCATCTCCAAGAATGGTAAGCAGTTTAGGATGGAACCTTTACCTGATCAAGGGGAATAGATGATTGTTATTCCAAGTGTCATGATTATTAGTGGGAAAGAGTTTTCAGATGCCCTTAAGCAAGAAGAGACCCAAGGCTATGCTTTAGTCTTATACCCAAAGGATAAACCTCAATAAGAGAATGGTGAAAAGAGGAAGGTTCCTACTCAAGTACAAGCCATGTTGGATAGGTATGAAGGAGTTGTGGCCAAAGACATGCCTGATAAATTTCCTCCAATCAAAGAAATGAGTCATCAAATTGATTTGACTCCTAGTGTAATCTTGCCCAACAAAGCTTCCTACAAGATGACTCCCAAATAGAATGAGAAGATATCAAGACAAGTGCATGAACTATTGGACAAGGGGTTGATTAGAAAGATTTTAATCCCATGTGATGTACCTAGTGTGTTGGCATCCAAAAAAGATGGAACATGGAGAATGTGCACTGCTTCTAGAGCCATTAAGAAGATCACAGTTAAGTACTAGTTTCGTATGCCTAGGATTGAAGACCTAATGGACTATCTTGGGGGATCTTGCTACTTTTCAAAGATTGATCTGAAATAAGGTTAACATCATATCAAAATTAGACTTGGTGATGAGTGGAAGACAAACTTTAAGACAAATGGGGGCTTATATGAGTGGTTGGTGATTCCCTTTGGGCTCACAAATGCACCTAATACCTTTATGTGCCTCATGAATGAGGTATTGGTTGAATATTGGAAAATTTGTTACTGTTTATCTTGATGACATCTTAGTTTTAGCAAGTCCAAGGAGGAGCATTTGAAGCATTTAGATTAGGTTTTGAGGAAGCTTCTATTGGCATTATAACAGACAATAAGAGATTGTTGGCATTTCAATTAGGATATTGAGAAGGTTGCTGATAATTATGGATATAACTGATTAAGGATGTTTACTATCTTCACAATATTATTTTGTCATTGATGTCAAGAAATTGATTTTCTGATTTAGTATGATGTTGCCATATCTTAAGAAATATGTTTTGAAGAAAATTAAGATGTCGGTAAAAGACACAAAAAGAATGTGATGAATAAGGGGAGGAATAAGTTATTCAATGGGAAACTATTACCGAGTTAGACAATGATGAGATAATGTTGTTTAGATTGTTTTGATATCCTACATATGCTATTGTTTGTAAGGTTAATACTATACTATGTTATCGAGCAAGGAACCTAGTCGGTAAACCCTAAGGTTGTCGTTATCGGTTAATGAAAGTGGAATGTCTACTGAGTGAAGTTTAGTATTTACCGAGTTGCAACCGAGTAATAACAGAATGCATTGGATGTATACATGCATTATTTAATGATGGAAGTTGATGAGCTGGTTATGATTAAGTGATTGATACAACATGTATGAAGTTTGTTAAGGATCTATGTCAATGGAAGATCGGCAAGGAAGATCTACAGCTCAGATTGAACCGCAATACCCTAGCACAAGTTCCAAGAAATGTATGCAAGTTCCAAGATGAGGTAAAACATTTTCAGATCGAAGGATACATTGAACCTAGTCAAGATTGAAGATCTGATGGCTATGATTGATCATGGGAAATGTGATCAAAGAGATTAAGCGGTTAGCAAATTGTTTATAAATAAGGAACTGTTGATAAACAATGCATGTGGGCAAGTGTAAGCATAGGGATGCTACATAGTGATTACCGAGCATAGAAGCTTGAAGACCTATTTGAATAACAGAGTAAGGAGCCCAACAGAGGGACAAGATAAGTCCTATGACTAGATTGTATTGAGCAAATAAGAATCTGCTTTAGTATTTTAGATGCAAAGTTGCAGACATATTCATTACTGTTATTTATTTGTATGTGATAGAAAATCTCTTAACTGAGTGGACTTAATAGTCTTATTTGTAAATCCTCTAGCAAGGTGACATTCTGATTGAGTGTTTGAAACCCTTTAACAAGGTCACCTCTAACAAGGTGAACATCCTAATAGATCTGAGGGAAATCCCTTATTTGGGTCACATCTAGCAATGTGTTTGTAATCTTTAATAGGATTTTCTTTTAATCGAGCATACTCTAGAAGAGTATATTTCTTAGTGGGTCCAAAATCCCATAGTGGTTTTTCCCTATTTGGGTTTCCACATTAAATCCAGTGTTATGAGTGTTGTTATGATTATGTGTTCTTAAGTTTGCATGTTTTACAGTTCTGGCTACATATATCTGTTAAAGCTACCGAGTTGAATCTACTGAATATATTGAAGATTAAGTTTGTATGATTCACCCCCCCCCCCCCCTCCCATCTTATTAACAATTGGCATCAGAGTTATCAGTTGGTATCAGAGCTTTGGACTCTGGAAGAAAAGTTTAAAGGTACTTGAGGAAACGATCCAAAGATGTATAAGAGGGATACACTGAAGCTGAACAAGTCAAGTTTCTCTACATGGCAGAAAAGGATGAAGCTGCACCTATCAAGAATTGGAGAATATGTTGTATATTATCTGGAGAATGATTTCATTACACCTAGCACCTATCCATTCACAATGGACGAGATAAAGGCAAAGAAAGAACATATTCAAGCAATGATTGAGATAACATCTGCATTGACCGACTCAGAGTTTAATGATCTAGAAGGCTGCAATGATGCCAAGGCAATGTGGGACAAGCTCATATTTGTGTATGGTGGTGATGAACATGATCAAAGAGCAAAAGTTGATAGTCTAAGAGGACAACTTGAATCTATGAGAATGAATGAAGGTGAGAACATAACCAAGTACAGTACAAGGTTGAAGGAGATTGTCAATCAAATCAAAGGAGCAGGAGGAACCATTGAAGAGAAGGATGTCACAAGTAAGCTATTAAGAACCCTTCTACCTACTTATGCAATCCAAGTCTCTGCAATCAATGAATTGAGGTCTGTACCCAATATGCCAATTTCTTTGGATGCTACTATTGGTAAGCTACATGCATTTGAGTTAAGTAACTTTGATAACAGTGGGTCTTTGGTAAATAAAATTGAGTCTGCATTTAGTTATTTTCATCTTGATGAATCTGATGATTACAATGATAGAAAGTATAAGTACTCTAAAGGGAATCACAATGGAGAAAGTGAAAGATTTCACAAAAACATGGAGGAGGTACACAAACTTTATGAAGAAATCAAAAAATAAGAAGAGTTTGAAGCACTATTGGCCAGAAGGCTACCGAGAGAAAAAGGTAAGTACAAAGGAAAGTTTCCTTTGAAATGTTTTAACTATGATAGAATAGGACATATGGCTTCTAATTGTCTTGACAAAGGATCCAGTGAAAAGATAGATTACCGAGATGACAGACAGAAAGACAATCATTACAAAGGACACCGAGACTTCATAAGAAGAGATAAAAAGACATATCTAATAGCTGATGAGGAATCTAATGATGATAAATCAGATGAAACTGATACAGAGGAAGTTGTTTATGTGGCTATCAAAAATGGATCAAATGAAGAAAGGTAAGAAGAAAAAGCTTTAATATCTCACATAAATACTAATGATTCTTGGATCATAGATAGTGGATGCTCACATCACATGACAGGTGATAAACATAAGTTTGTTGTGTTAGAAGATTATGATGGAGGTTATGTAAGATTTGGTAATGACGCACCATGTCCAGTGAGAGGCAAAGGATCTACAACACTTCTTGACAATGCTAAATGTAATGATGTTTATTGGGTTGAAGGTTTGAAATACAATTTGTTGAGTGTAGAATAGCTAAACAATACAGGATACCGAATAGAGTTTCAAAAAGGAATTGTCAAAGTTCATGACAAGCACGGAAAGTTAGCAGCTACCAGGACACAAACAAAAGGTAACACATTTCACCTTGACTCAACTCGGAATAAATGTCTATATGTAAAGATAGATGATACCTGGTTATGGCATAAAAGTTTTTGTCATGTAAATTTTGATAATCTGATCAAAATAAGCAAGAAGTGTCGAGTAAGAGGTCTACCGAGTCTTGAGAAACCTGAGAATGCTATATGCCGAGGATGCCAGATGGGTAGATGACATGATCAAGCTTTACAAGTAAGCCCTACATTTCTAAGGGAATTTTATATCTTGTGCATACTGATCTTTGTGGTCCTATGAAAGTACAGAGTTATTATGGTGATAAGTATTTCATATTATTTGTGGATGATTACTCAAGGATGATGTCAGTAATGTTTTTAAAAGAAAAATCAGAAGCTTTTCAAATGTCTAAATGGTACAAGGCAAGAGTTGAAAATGAAATAGGAAGACAACTGAAATGTCTTAGATTTGATAGAGGAGGTGAGTTCACTTTTGATGAATTTAACTTATACTGTAATGATCATGGTATAAAGAGGCAACTATCTACACCGAGAACAACCTAGCAAAATGGGATAGCCGAGAGAAGAAATAGATCAATTGTGGATTGTGCAAGAACCTTGATGATAGAAAAGAAGGTACCTCAAACATTTTGGAGAGAAGCAATCAGCACTGCAGTTTACACCCTAAACCGAGTACAACTGAAGAAAGGAACCTTGAAGACACCATATGAAATCTGGTATGACAAGAAACCTAATGTAAGTTATTTTAAAATCTTTGGAAGTAGATGTTATGTTCACAAAGATGACAGAAATGGTAAGTTTGATCAGAAAAGTGAAGAAGGAACATTTCTTGGTTATTCTTCTAGAAGCGAAGCATTTAAATGTCTGATCAAATCATCTAACAAAATAGTAGAAAGTGCAAATGTGAAAATTGATGAATTTGCAAAAATAAATGACGAAGGAAACTCCAAAGAACCAGAAGATTATGAAGGATTTGTATATGTTCAATCAAGAAGTCCTACCGAGAAAACTGTTGAAGGAAATGAAGAGAATATCCAATTACCAAGTGATGAAGAAGATCATACAAAATCTACTAAGCCTATATTAGCCAAGTATGTCAGAAGAAATCATGCATCAAGTCAGATTATAGGAGATAAGAATGATCCAGTGATGAAAAGGAATAAACTGAGACATAACACATATCTGATATCTGAATTTGAACCAAGGATAGTGAAAGAGGCATTTAACAATGAAGATTGGACAAATGCTATGACAGAAGAGATTGATCAAATCAAGAAGAATGACACATGGACACTGGTCCCAAGACCGAAGGACATAAATGTAATCGGTACAAAGTGGATTTTCAGAAACAAGCTAAATGAAAAAGGTAAGGTCATTCAAAATAAAGCAAGACTAGTTTGCAAAGGTTATGCTCAAGAAGAGGGAATTGATTATGGTGAGACTTTTGCACCTATGGCAAGACTTGAAGGAGTGAGAACATTGTTGGCATATGCTGCTTACAAGAATTTCAAAGTATATCAAATGGATGTCAAATCTATATTTCTGAATGGTATATTAGAAGAAGAAGTTTTTATTGAACAACCTAAAGGATTTGTTGAAGGAGAGAATAAAAATCGGGTATGTAAACTGAACAAAGCTTTATATGGTCTGAAACAAGCACCTAGAGCATGGTATGAAAGATTGCACTCTTATTTAATCAAGATTGGTTTTATAAGGACAAGTGAAAACAACAATATGTACATGAAGAATGATGAAAATGGAATACTGATCTCAACCATATTTGTTGATGATATTATCTTTTGTGGAAATGACTCTTTATGCAAGAACTTTGGAAATTAAATGAGCAAAGAATTTGAGATATCATTAATTGGTGAGATAAAGTATTTTATAGGTCTACAGATACTGGAACTGAAAGATGAGATTTTCATTACTCAATCCAAGTACATAAAGGAAATCTTGAAGAAATTTGGAATGGAGGATTCAAAACCCATAAGTACTCCTATGACTACTAACTATAAACTATCAAATAATGATGAATCTACATTTGTTGATGAGACACTTTAGTGATCTATGATTGGAAAGTTGCAATATGTTGTTCACAGAAGGCCAGATATAGCACATGCAGTAGGTATAGTTGCAAGACTTTCTACAGATCCCAAGGAAACACACATGACAACAATCAAGAGAACTTTCAGATACTTGAAAGGCACTGAGAATTATGGCTTAATACATCAGAAAGGAAATGACTTTGATTTAAAAGTTTATACTAATGTTGATTGGGCAGACAACATAGATGATAGGAAAAGCACAAGTGGTGGAGCTTTCTTTTTAGGAGAAAGACTAGTAAGTTGGCTTAGCAAGAAACAAGGATGTATTTCATAGTCAACAGTAGAAGTTGAATATGTTGCTGCAGCATTGAATTGTACCAATACAGCATGGATCAAATAGCTGTTGGAAGGCATAAATGAGAAAGTTACCGAGCTAGTAACTATATTCTGTGATAATACTGGTGCCATTAACATTTCAAAGAATCTTGTTATTCACTCTAAGACAAATCACATCTCTATCAAATATCATTATCTTAGAGAAGAAGTTCAAGAGAAGAAAGTGGTGTTGGAGTATGTTAGTTCAAAGGAACAAATAGCAAATATTTTCACCAAGCCACTGCCAAGGGACACTTTTGAGTATCTCAGAAGTAAGTTAGGGGTCCTACCCCTATCTTCTACTCACTGATCAAGTTCGGTGAAAGCATCAATTCGATGACTCTAAAGAATACCTTTTAGGAGTTGATGCTGATTTACACACTTTAGGATGTTTTCTAAAGGTGTGCAAGAAACAAAAACAGGGAACAAGAATTGAAGACAAAATTCTCTAACTGAGACTAAGTTGATACCGAACAGCAAAGGAATTACTTCACATAGGAAGAAATTATGTATTAGTTTTCTTTTGGCATTGTTGTCAAAGGGGAAGAAGACTAATGTATGGGGGAGAGCATTTCAGCAATCACAACAATCTGAATTTGAATCCTTTTAGGTCAAATCAATTGGTTTTGCCATCAATGCCAAAGGGGGAGATTGTTGGCATTATAATAGACAATAAGAGATGTTGACATTTCAATTAGGATATTGAAAAGGTTGTTGATAATTATGGATATAACTGATTAAGGATGTTTATTGTCTTCACAATATTATTTTGTCATTGATGTCAAGAAATTGATTTTCTGATTTAGTATAATGTTGCCATATCTTAAGAAGTATGTTTTGAAGAGAATTAAGATATCGGTAAAAGACACAGAAAGAATGTGATGAATAGGGGGAGGAATAAGTTATTCAATGGGCAACTATTATGGAGTTAGACAATGATGAGATCATGTTGTTTCGATTGTTTTGATATCCTACATATGCTATTGTTTGTAAGGTTAATACTATACTATGTCACCGAGCAAGGAACCTAGTCAGTAAACCCTAAGGTTATCGTTATCAGTTAATGAAGGTGGAATGTCTACCAAGTGAAGTTTAGTATTTACCGAGTAATAATAGAATGCATTGGATGTATACATGCATTATTTAATGATGGAAGTTGATGAGCTAGTTATGATTAAATGATTGATACAACATGTATGAAGTTTGTTAAGGATCTAAGCGGCAGGAAGATCTATAGCTCAGATTGAACCACAATACCCTAGCACAAGTTACAAGAAATGTATGCAAGTTCCAAGGTGAGGTAAAACATTTTCAGATTGAAGGATACATTGAACCTAGTCAAGATTGAAGATCTGATGGCTATGATTGATCATGGGAAATGTGATCAAAGAGATTAAGCGATTAGCAAATTGTTTATAAATAAGGAACTGTTGATAAACAATGCATGTGGGCAAGTGTAAGAATAGGGATGCTACATAGTGATTACCGAGCATAGAAGCTTGAAGACCTGTTTGAATAACAGAGTAAGGAGCCCAGTAGAGGGACAAGATAAGTCCTATGACTAGATTGTATTGAGAAAATACGAATCTTCTTTAGTATTTTAGATGCAAAGTTGTAGACATATTCATTACTATTATTTATTTGTAAGTGACAGAAAATCTCTTAACCGAGTGGACTTAACAGTCTTATTTTTAAATCCTCTAGCAAGGTGACATTCTGATTGAGTGTTTGAAACCCTTTAACAAGGTCACCTCTAACAAGGTGAAGATCCTAATAGATCTGAGGGAAATCCCTTAACCGGGTCACATCTAGCAATGTGTTTGTAATCTTTAACATGATTTTCTTTTAACCAAGTATAATCTAGAAGAGTATATTTCTTAGTGGGGTCGAAATCCCATAGTGGTTTTTCCCTATTTGGGTTTCCACGTTAAATCTGGTGTTATGAGTGTTGTTATGATTATGTGTTCTTAAGTTTGCATGTTTTACAGTTTTGGCTACATATATCTTTTAAAGCTATCGAGGTTGAATTTGTTGAATATATTGAAGATTAAGTTTGTATGATTCACCCCCCCCTCTCATCTTATTAACAATTGGAATCAGAGTTATCAACTTCATGAGGAGAAACTAGTAATCAACCTTGAGAAGTGTGAATTCATGAAAGCTATGTTTGTGTATCTAGGCTTTGTGGTTTGTAAGGGATATTTAAAAATGGATCCTTCAAAGGTTGAGGATATTTTCAATTGGCCTACTCCTATGATAGTAGGTGATGTTAGGAGCTTTCATGGATTGGCTTCTTTTTATAGAAAAATTATCAAGGGTTTAAGTCATATTTGTGCTCCAATTCTTGACACTATAAAAGTAGGAATCAAATGCAGGTTTGAATGGACCGAGTGGGCATCCCAAAGCTTTAAAATTTTGAAGAGTAAGGTTGTAGAACTTCCTACCTTGAGGCTCCCTAACTTTGATAAAAAATTTATCATAGAATGTGATGCAAGCAACTAGACAATAGGTGCAGTTCTTAGTCAAGAAGGGCATCTAGTGGCATTCTTTTCAAAGAAGTTGAATGAGGATAAGAAAAGGTACTCAACCTATGATTTGGAGCTCTATTCTATGGTGAAAGAACTCAAAATGTGGTGCCATTACCTTCTTCCAAAAGAGTTCATTGTTTATACTAATAACCATGCATTGAGTTTTCTTAATGGGCAGAAGAAGTTGAATCAAAGGCATATCAAGTGGGTTGAACATATCCAACCTTACACTTTTACTATCAAGCATAATATGGGTGTGTCTAATAAGGTTATAGATGCCTTGAGTAGAAGAATCCTCACTATCCAAGAAATCCAATGGCAAAGTGTTGGTGTTGATTCTCTTAAAACCATGTATAAGGAGGATAAAGATTTTAAGGATGCTTATGATGTATGTACTAAGTTTGCTAATTCTTTTCATGTTGAGTTCCCCGATTTCATGTTGTAGGATGGATTTCTCTTTAAGGGGCATCAATTGTGTATTCCTCAATGTTATATAAGGGAGAATATCATTAGGGAAAAGCACAATGGCAGCCTTGGCAGTCATTTTGGTTTGGATAAAACTTTGGAGCAGGTATGAAGATTTTACTTTTGGCCTAAAATGCAAGCAAAGGTAAGAAGATTTGTGGAGCATTGTCCCATTTGTCAAAGGGAAAAATGAGTTTCTACTAATGCTGGGTTGTATCAACCTTTACTGATTCCTACTAGGTCTTGGGAAAACCCTAGTATGGATTTTGTACTTGGTTTGGTCAAAAATCCTAGGGGGTTTGATAGTGTCTTTGTAATTGTTGATAGGTTTAGCAAGATGGCTCATTTTGTGCCATGTGAATGCACAAATGATGCATCTCATATTGCAAGTCTCTTCTTCAAAGAAGTTGTAAGGATACATGGTCTACCTCTCAATATTGTCACTGATAGAGACTCCAACTTTGTGGGTCATTTTTGGAGAACTCTCTGGAATAAATTGGGTATCAATCTATCATTTTCTTCAGCATACCACCCTCAGAGTGATGGCCAAACTGAGGTGGTTAATAGATCTCTTGGAAATCTTCTTAGATTTATTACCAAGCAACATGGAAAAAGTTGGGATTTGGTGATTGGACAAGCTGAATATGCATATAATGATTCAATTAATCGAAGTATAGGGACATGCCCATTTAAGTTTGTGTATGGCTTACATCCTAGAGGAATAATTTAACTTAGAGACCTTGGAGGTATGGATATCACCCTACTCTAAAAGCATTGGCCCAATGGATAAGAGCTCCAAGGAAAAATAAGTTGCGAGTCTTGATTGGAGTTATAGAAAGAATAGGGGATGGGGCTTTCATAAGAACGTTAAAGGATACATCTGTTATTGAAGTCACAACTTTGTCAATGCATTCAACTATGTTTTCTCTTGATTTAGTGAAAGTACAAAAGAAGAAGAAGAAGGTGGTGATATTACAGGAAAGAATAGAAATACACCAATCTTATACCAAAATGTTATGGAAATTTCTCAATTGGGGAATCAATTGCAGAGGCAAGCAGTTGCACCTCCTCCTATGGTCATGATCTAGTAGGGAGAGTCCTCACAAGCAAAGGAGGAGATTGATTCTTTAAAGAAGGAAAATAGTGATCTCAAACAACAAATGCAGGCCAAAGATTAGTAGGTCTTGAGAGTGGAGTTCATGGTGAAGGAAAAAATCATGACATTGATTAGAGGAACTTTTTCACACTTGTTGATGTCAATTTTGAATAAAATTGAGGATTTTTATAAATATTTTTGTATTCTTTCTGAAGGGGCTATTCAATGCTCTAAGTTTTTGATGTAATTGAGAGAGATTTTTAAATGTTGGAGGGCTCTAGGGCCGAAGATCAAAGACTGGAGCATTGCAGTTCAGTACATGCATAAGCCACCCCAACCATTATTTGACTTTTGCAGTGCTCATGAATTATTGATTAAGTGAGATTCACATTTTAGAAGAAAATATGCTAAAATCAAGGAAATAATATAGAGTTTTAATGAGTTAAACTATTGGACTATTCCTCCCATTCATAATGACAATTCAGAGTTGAAGGCTTTTGATGAATGGAGGAAAGAGTTCGAGGACATCATTAATGTTGCCATTCAAAAGATAGTTGATAAGGATTATATCAATGAGGCAATATAATATTCGGCTATTGATAAATTGATTTTAATTGACATGGATTATTAAGGGTTTGTTATAGGCATTAGAGCTAATATTGATGCTAGGTACAAACAGGCCCCTAACTGTATGTAGCTAATCAAGTATGTTGAGTGGCCAACCGATTTTGCAGTTCACAGTTGGCATGAGAAGCATTGTTCGGTTAAGGATATTTGAAGAGGTGGGTCACCAGTTGAAGATTGGAAAATATTTGAAGCAAGGCGGTTGCGCATATTGTTAGAAGAAGAACTACCATCTTCTTTAAGGATGACATCTTTCTTTTTTAAATTTTGAAAGATACCTTAGCATATTCTCTATTTTTGTAATGTAATTTTGACATTTGTCATCAACCTAAAGCGTGTTTCTTCTCCTTGTTCTATAAAAGGAGTTCATGACTAATGGAGAGATTTTTCTAAAAATTTACAGAAAATAGATACTTTAAAATCGTTACTCTAAGCATATGGTTTTGATGTTGCTTAAATTGTATATCCATACATTGTTGAATTAATTAAAATCACACCATGTTTTGTCTCTCTGTTCCTTTACTTGTGTTTATGATTCTTGTTTATCAAGTATATATGGGTGTTTACTTGTGTTGTCTTTACACTCGCGCGTGAATGTGTAATTGCATAGTTAGGGTTTTTTCCAGGAAAAGATTAAATGCCTAACGCAAATTAGACATCCTTGATCTCTTGCAACAAATACACATCCATATTCCTATACAGCCTTAGGAATCTCTTATCAACATATTTCCTATCCGGGGATTCCGATCCCCTGACATTCCAACACACAATTTAGTTTCATCAAAAATTTAGGCAAAAGTCTATCCAGAGTGTTTCCCATGGGTCTAGAAGGAATCACAAGAATATCAAAGTCATTGATTTGAGATTCAATTCTCTTTTTAGTCTCCATGATATTTTTGAATTTGTTTAGGATAATTTGTTGTGCATTCAAAGTCTGGGGCTTGTGGTGTGTATCTGGGGACTCATTATCTGTCATTACCTTATTAGTGAAGTCATAAATGGGATTAGGGTCTACTTTAGATGCTTCTTTAACAACAGCATGTAGAGCATCTAGTTTAGAAATAATGGCCTCATTGTGAGAGGAATATATCTCCACAAAAAAAAAAATTTGCAGGCAAGCCCCCCTTTTGCACATAATTCTTCAAAGGATGTGGATTAGAGAGAGGAATGAAGTTTGGATTTTTCAAAGGCCTCCTAGAGCCAAAGCTACCAATTGTTTTCTCAATTAGATTAGGGTGGTTCTGGTTAGCCAAAGGCTTAGCTTTTCTACAACTGAAGTCTTTTTTAACATTATTTTTCAGAAACGGGCAATTCTTGTGAATATGCCCATCTTTATTCCATAAGAAACAGGTATTAGTTGGACCCAAATATTCAATAGAGCATAAAAAGGCCTCCTTATCCAATTCAAATCTAATCTCTTTCAGAATACCTAAATTCCAGGTTTGGTGGAGATGAATAATCTTGCATCCATATGCGGGAGAAGGGAAGATGTTTAATCCATTCTAACAACATAGCCAATAGAGTCTAGGGCTTTGGGAAGCCATTTCTAACGAATCGATGAAATGTTCCTGATCGTAACCCATCTAGGGCACAACAAGGAAATGGTTTCTTCATGAATAGCCTTGGGATTCCACATAATGGCTTTAAAACACCCTTTTCCCACTGACTAGAACTCCTTTTTAAGGATGTCTCTCTTACTTTTAGCTTCTTTATAAATGGTGATATATAATCCCATTTGAACAATTCTCTAGAAAGTAAAGTGAAACCCTAACTTTTTAAACCACACATTTTGTAGCTAATTATTCATTAAACTCCTAGAAGGATGCTTCCTATGAAATTATCCCTAAGCCTAATACTCTCTTCATTCAAAACTAAGTTCATTTTAGAATTAGGCATAACGATAAGAGTGGAATTGGAAGATTCCTTACCTCTTCCACCTCAACATGGTTTCTCTCCATTTGTAAATGACTAGACTGCCAAGAGTTGAGCACCCTCGAGAACAACCTAGTTGCCATCGACTACTTGCATGAATCTTTTACTCTGCTCCTCATCCACCATCGAAGACACACTGTGAAGAAAGTAAGAAGCCCCATCTCCCATAAACTGCCTCCCACGCTCAATGAGAGAGGGCAATAAATGCAAAAAAGATCGACCATAGAAGATTGCCTCCACTCAGGCCTACGCTCATGTGAAGTCGGCCTTCACAAGATAACCAGTTGCGGACCAAAATCTCTTATTTTTTGCAGATCAAATGCTTGCCTATTGGATCATTTATTTTTTATTCTCCTTTAAAATAAAATAATAATTTTCTTTTCTATTCCACATAGTCTTTGGTTCATTTTTTTTAGCAAAACAAATTTTTATTAAAAAATTATAGAAACATATTTTTAAATAGAAATTGTACAATTTCCTCAAGAAATAAATAAATAAATAATAATTCTCTCATTTTCCACCATTGGGTCACTTATTCTCCATGCGGCATAAGTTTAGTGAAAAATATATAAACAACTTTTTGAAAACCCACATTTGTTTTACTATCCTTTAGAATAAAATTAAAAAGAAAATAACATTTCCCTTGGCTACCCAATATAACCTAGGATCACCAATTTTTCACAAAGGATAAATTTACTAGAAAGTTATAGAAATAAGCCTTGGGAAATTGAAAATATTGATTTTTTTTAAAAATAAAATAATATCTCTCCTAACTAATCTTCTTGACTATTGGATGACTTATTCCAAAAAAACTATTTCTAAATTATTAAACTATTTAATCATGTATTATCTCTTACGTGCCCTTCTTAACTATTAGGTGACTTATTTAGAAAAAAATTATCCCTTACCTTCCCAAGTTAACTATTAGATTATTTATTTGCCACTGATCTAAGTGAGGTTGAAAATTATAAACGCAACTTGTTAAAAACAAAAAATATTGATTTGGTTTTAGAATAAAATAATATGTCTCTTACCAACATGTCTTAACCATTGGATGGCTTATTCAGAAAATACCAACATATCCTTACCTACCCAAGAAAATCAACACCAATTTGCCACGAGGTATAAGTTTAACATCTTTTTAAAAATTAAAACCATTGATTCATTCAGTTTTTAAATAAAATAATATTTCTCTTACCTACCCTTCTTAACAATTGGATCGTTTAGAAAAACACCATACCAAAATTACCTCTACCTAGATAGCATTGGATCATTAATTTGGGATTGGGCATAGTTTAGCTGAAAATTAACTCTTCCAAAATTGAAACTAATGATTCGCTTTTAAACTAAAATAACATTTGTCTTACCTACCCTTCTTAATCATTGGATGACCTATTATCTCTACCGGCCAACTATCTACTCTTATAATTTTCATTTAACCATTGACCGATTTATTGTACTCCATCAATCCATTTTCTCCAATTTCTTATCTTCCTTGTCTCATCTTTTCCTAAATTATGATGTGCATTATTTTTTCTAGTTCTCAAATGACCTACAATAGTTCATTCTTCTCAATCGCTTTCTATATTCCAATCATAGAAGTCACTATGATGAAAAGTTATGGAGTTAAGTATTTTAATATATTTAATAGTTTGTATTCAAAATTTATTGCATTATAAATTTCACATAGGCTAACTCATGCTCATGTAAAAGTAGGAAGGAAAGAGGGGTGACTTTTAAAAGAATTTGTCAGTAGATATTTTTGAGTTGAGAACACAAGAATTATTTCCTCTACATCTTGATATAAGAGGATTATTAACTCATAAATTTTCCAACTCCAAAAATTTCAGGTAGAGACTTGTTTAGTGAAAACTTCACAAAGGATCAAGGGAAGTTTGGAGGTTAGTAAATAGCTTTTCAATTCTTGTGCTCTTTTCTTTTCTTTTTTTTGTTTTACAATGAAAGTTTGATTTTCCCTATACTTTAGCATTATAATGAGTCTTTTATTTAGTCTTTAGTTTGTCTTATTATGTGGCATTAGGTTTTATTGGTTTTGTATGAAAACAAGAAATCTAATATACTAGCTATTTTTTATTGATTTATCAACATTAAAGTGCAATAGGCACCTCGATTAGGATTAGGATTGCAGTACAAGTTTACATCATTGTTAGGGTTAGGCTAATGGTTAGGTTTTGGATTTAGGGTTAAGGTTAGGGTTAGGTCTACAATTGTTGTTAGGATTAGTATTTAGTGTTATTATTATGATTATTTCTAGGGTTGGGCTTTATATCATGGGATTATGATTAGGGCTAGGATTAGGATTTACGATTATGGTTAGTTTTGTGTTTAGGGTTAGGGTTTATATCACAACATTAGGATTGGGGTTAAGGGTTTAAGGTTTATATTAGAGGCTTACAGTTACTATTTTAAGGGTTAGGGTTAGGATTGTAGTTAGGGATTACATCATTGTTAGGGTTAGGCTAATGGTTAGGGTTAGGATTAGGATTATGTTTATGGTTTATATCATTGTTAGGGTTAAGTTAATGGGTAGAGTTTGGATTTACAACATGATTACGGTTAGGGTTTGGCTAATGGTTATGGTTTGCATCTCTTTAAGGGTTAGGTTAATGGTTAGGGTTAGGATTGTAGTAAGGCTTTACATCATTGTTAGGGTTAGGTTTTGGATTTAGGATTTAAGGTTAGAGTTAGGATAAGGGGCTAGGATTTAGGGTTTTATATTAGAGGGTTAGAGTTAGGGTTTTGGATTTAGGGTTTTCAATTAGAGGGTTAGAGTTAGGGTTAAGGGTTAAGGGTTAAGGTTAGGATTGTAGTTAGGGTTTACATCATTGTTAGGGTTAGGCTAATGGTTAGGGTTAAGGTTAGGGATAAGGTTAAGATTATGGTTAGGCTTAGGATTAGGGTTATGTTTAGGATTATCTCAAGGGTTAGGGTTTGTATCATAGGTTAAGTGTTAGTGTTAAGGGTTAGGGTTAGGATTGTAGTAAGGGTGAAGTTAGGGTTATATTTAAGTTTAGGGTCAAGTTACTGTTTAGAGTTCAATCAAGTCTAGATTAGAGATATTGTCAAGGTGAGGGTTTTATTATGGCAAGGTTTTCATTATAGTTAGGGTTTGTATTTTTTTAATGTTGTTAAATAAATCAATAATTAGTTTTAGAATAAATTTAAAACTTAAACAATGATTAGTGTATTCTTTTAATGTTTATCAAAGCCTAAAAGGGTTTAACCTTTATGATATAATTTTAAAAATTTAAAAATTATATTGTTAGAGTTAACTTTAAGGTTAGGTTAGGGTTGGCATTCAATTAGAGAGATTAGGTTTAGGGGTTAAGGTTATAGTTAATTAGAGTTTAGTTTGAAGGTAAGGCTAGTAGGTAACTATTGTAGGATAAGGCATTCATAACACTTATAATCATTTTTTATAAAATATTAAAAGAATCTTTACTATTATGTACTTTTCTTATGAATATTTTGTTTCCTTATTTATATATTTTAAAATAAAACTTAAACTTATACTCTATAGGCATTAGTAAAAGTTAATTGATAATAAATTGTTAGATTATGCTTTTAGTTGTGAAATTGAAAAAAGAAAAGAAATTAATCTAAATATATTAACAAAATTTCTATTCTACCCTTTTTATTTTTGCATGAAAAAAAATTCAAATAATGGTAATCAAACCAAAAAATTAATTAAGGGTTTAAACTCTTATGATATAATTTGGAAAATTTAAAAACTATATGATTGGAGTTAACTTTAAGATTAGGTTAGGGTTTGCATTTATTTAGAGAGATTAGGTTTAGGGGTTAAGGATATAGTTAATTAGAGTTTAGGGTTAAGGTAAGGCTATAAATAGGTAACTATTGTAGGATAATACATTCATAACACTTATTGTCATTTTTTATAAAATATTAAAAAAATCTTTAATATTATGTAATTTTCTTATGGATATTGTTTTTCCTTATTTGAATTTTTTTTATGAAATAATTACCGTGAAGCTTTGTTCTAATGAAATAAATACATTTTAAAATAGCTTCAAAGTTTATTATAATTAAAATATAGACATTTCAAAATTGTTCAAAGTTTCTTATAATTAAAATTGAAATAAATTCATTGTTTTTAATTGTTAAATGAATCAATAATTAGTTGTAAAATAGATTTACAACTCTCACTGTCATCTTGCATTCCTTCTGCAATGCATTGATCTCCTCATTTTTGCAATTCAAATGAGTTTATTAAAATTAAAAAAAGTTATTCACAAAGATAATAGTATCTGCAATGCATTGATCTCCTCATTTCTACAATTCAAATGAGTTTATTAAAATTAAAAAAAGTTATTCATAAAGATAATGAAAACATACTATGCAACATATACAAATGCAAAACCCTAAATTAAATACAACAAAACCAAACATTATATAAAAACCCTAAATCTTTTGAATGTGAATAAATGTCAACCTCGAAAAATTCACAAATGAATAAATGTTAAAGAATTCTACCCATGACTTAGTTAAAATGACACATTGAAAATAGGATATCTATTTTTTAGGTTTTTAATTTCTTACTTTTCTTTTTATCATTCTTAAGTAGCTTAAACTTCTTTAAAACTACTCATTATTTTCATTCAATCCTTTTGGTAAATTTGCACTCACCAATCCTTTTGGTAAATTTGCACTCACCTTCATGGATCGAAAGAGATATTAAAATAAAATGATGCATTGAAAATAGCATATCTATTTTTTAGTTTTTTTAATTTCTTACTTTTTCTTTTTATCATTCTTAAACAAAGTTTCAATTGCCAGAACAAGGTTTTTTACAGATACTTTTTTTCTGCAAATCTATTTATGGTATAAAAATATGTGCTTTCGTCCATGAAGCAACATCATCGTACATGCAGGTAAACACCTTACAAATCTATGGCGAAACAGATAGCGGAGTAGAAACCCTAATCTCTAGGGTTAGGGTTTCAAAATCCACTGCCTTGCAAGTTCGACTGGCTTGGTTGTACACGAAATGCAAGTGGAGGAGTTTGCTCCTCTAAGTTACAATCGTTTAGACCATTTTCTTGCCCCTCCGAGTTACAATCATTTAGACTATTTTCTTCACCGTTTTCCAAATTTGTAAACTACAGGATGGAATAGACAAATATTAGTGTTACAAAGTTTAGCTGGAATTTGTATCCTTTTCATATTATTGATTTTGTAATTTTCTGAAGATATCTGACTATAAAAATCTAAAGTCTTTAACCAAATGAATGAACTTGTAGGTAATACCCACCCATTCCTTGAGAATAAAGCACTTATGTTGGAATCCAAGATCAAAGTAAAGACATTTAGGAGATGAAGACTCACATTTAGATATGAAGACTCAGTATATGTAGATTTCTAGATTCAGTTTTGCAACATTTTATAATATCAATATTTTGGATCATATTTCCACGATCCTATAAGATAAAATTGGTTTCATTTATTTTCTGCTTCGCGATTTTAGATCTTATATTACAATCCATTAGTAACATGAAACTGATTTTATTTACCAGAGATCAATGCATACTAAAATTATAAAGTGTGGAAAATTCATTGCTTTCTGTCTTTGGGCGTTCATATTTTAAGACTTCTATCTATTTTGAAACACCAAGTAAAAGAGGTAAACTGATCAGTATATAGTATTTTTTGTTCCATTCATATACACGTATTAATATGTTTGCCTTTCTCTCTCAAACTTTCTTTGCTGCAAGCACAAGATTTTGTTCAAGATAACCCAGTTGTTTTGGTGTAAATGTCTCCACATCTTCACCCGTCACACAACTACACAGAAGAATCAATCCAGATAGCTTTCCAAAAGTTGAATATTAATATGCTGATGATTCTGCAAATAAAATCGATTCAACAAACCTACAATATGAAAACAATATGAAATCTGTAAAACAATATTACATACTTCTATCTCACAATGAAACTGCACAATTGATAAACTGTCTGGCGATGTTGACGCATAAATTTGCTGTCATTGTAGAAGCCTCTCAGCTTAATAAATGACTTGGGTGTTAACTATTGACGATCTAATGAGAGGTCATTGAAAGATCTTAAATATTGAATGAAAAACATATAAAATAGAATTCAAAAGGTATTTTATCAATTCATAAATCCAAAAAAGTTGTCTAATATTAATTTTTTTGAATCATGATAATCTAAGACAAAAAAAAATTCAATTTAAATTTAATATTTTTTACCAAATCTAAAAACAATAAAAAAACATGTTATTCGAATTTATCATGGTTCCTTCTATTCCTCTTCCAGATCATAGAGCACAAAGTTTGTATTAAAGACATACACACCCTTCATCATCTGCCCGGTCAAATCCTCCAGCGTTGCATTTATAATCTCAAATTGGGGATGTGATTTGTCTCCCATATGAAATGCCAGCCTCAATCAAACTACATCCTCGATCTTTTTTCAATCGAATGTGTTTCATTACTGATCTCAACTTTGCAACATCATCCCACCTACCAGCCCCAGCATAGATATTTGAGAACAAGACGTAACACCCAATATTATCAGGTTCCATCTTAAAAAGGTATTCTGTCATTCGTTCCCCTAGCTCTACGTTGTTGTAAATTCGAGCATTAGGTTCAAGTGGCATCCCCTTGATAAACTCTTAAGCTTTCTCCACCATGCCCTCTTCGTCCAAGAAGATCAACCATGCATGACTACATGAAGATAGGACAGCAACAAAAGTGACATGGTCTGGGTTCATAACAGACTTTTGCATTTGCTTAAAAAGAGAAAGAGCTTCCTCACCATGGCCATGCATGTCGTAGCCAGCAACCACAGAAGTCCATTAAACCAAATCTCTCTGAGGCATCTTGGTGCCCAACATTTAAATTCCCACATTTAACATATATATATATCTACATGGGCACTTCAAACAAAATTTTCTTAATCTAAACCGTCTTCCATCATAAATTTATGTATCTACTTACCCTACTCCAGAGCTGCCAACTGTGCACAGGCTTGTAAAATGTTAGCATATGTAACTAAATCTGGTCTAACCCGAGCTCTGTGCATTTTATGAAAAAACACCAATGCATCCTCGCTATGATAATGCCTGGCATATCCTGCAATCATCACATCCATGAAACGATATTTTTACTGCATGGGAAACAAAAGGAATGCAAGAAGATTATGGTTCTCTACACTACTGCATAGGGCTCAAAGGCCGGGAAAACTAATTGGAGGATGAAAAGGAAGGAGTGTTTGTTGTATCAAAAGTATTCTATTAAAAGCAAACTAAGTACCACAAAAGAGGTTTTCAACAGGTACATTAAGAGAATGCTGCGACTTCGATCAGCAAGGAGGATCCAGTAATACCCACATGATGATGCGTTGCTGGGTGATGCTACAGCTACTTTAGCCTCAATTACACGGATTATGGAGGTCTCAAGGAAGCCCCGGGGACGGCCTCGTAGCTCCAAAAATAAACCCAAGCAGCCGCTGCCCCTGGACGTTGCAGAAAATACTCCGTTGCAGGTAACACCGTCTTCAGGTGGGGCAGGGACAGACTGAGGAGGTCACAAGGAAGGAACAAGCTAAGGGTTTAGGGTTAAGGATTTGTCTCTCATAGCTAAGCTAGTGGCTGCCTGTAGAAAATTTCATGGAAGCCATTATTTTCTTCAGGGTTTTTAAGTCACACCTGCCGCCTTCTTGAACTGAGAAATGCATAGAAGGTTCTTTATTTCAAATTAAAGAAAGCTGATATAAATTCTCAATGGCTGACCCAAAAAAAGACTGACATTATTTGGTACAAATTTTAATATTTAATCGAAATACACTTATTAAAACGAAACTGCAGAGCGCTGAAATATTTAATCAAGTTTTACAGACAGAAGAAGGCGGCAAGTGTGACTTAAAAACCATGAAGAAAATAATGGCTTCCGTGAAATTTTCAACAAGAAGCCACCAGCTTAGCTCTGAGAGACAAACCCTTAACTATCCATTGGGCTTGTTCTTTGAGCCTTCCTTGTGACCTCCTCAGTCTGTGTCAATGCCCCACCTGAAGATAGTGTTATCTGAAATGGAGTGTTATCTGAGACCTCCAGGGGCAGCAGCCGGTTAGGTTTATTTTTGGAGCCAAGAGGCCGTCCCCGAGGCTTCCTTGCGACCTCCAAAGTTTCGTGTAATTGAAGCTAAACTAGCTGCAACATCACCCAGCAATGCATCACCCAATGTAAACATCCTTCCTCGCAACGCATCATCCAATGTAAACATCCCTCCTCTTCAACCACGTTCAGGAAACACACATGTTTGTGTGGATGTGGTCAAAGAAGTTTAAACACCTTATGCAGTTTCACATTAGAAACAATAAATTACTGATTTTGAGCTTTCATTTCATTCGAGCTAGTCTTTGAGGTTATTAGCATTTTGTACTGCTTTATTTATTGTTGTTTTGGAGGCAAGTTGCATAACTTGATGCAACAACACAACAAGATTAGAAGGGGAAGGAGATAGAGTGACAAATATTACTTGGATGCAACATTGGTTTACTATCCATCATGCTCAACAGGTAAATCCCAATTTCTTGATTCTCAGTTTATTTTTCTTTGTTACAAGATTTATGGGTACATGGCTCGCCAAGGGACTGTTATGGGTACATGGCTTGCCAAGGGACTGCTCAAGCTGAGAGCTCCATGCCTATCTCTCTGAATGTGCTCAAATTGGACACGACTGTGGATACTGTACTTGCCAAGATCATCTTGGACACACACATTCTCATCAGTGCCAAGATGGTCCTGATGCATCACCCAATTAGTTTCTATGTAGACAAAAGCATTCACGATTAAGCCTAGCCCACTTATAGTAATGGACCCATAAGGTGGTGTGTATTATGTTCAAGATGATCTTGGCAAGTACAGGATCTACAGATTTATTCAATTCACTTATTACTTCACCGTTTTTAGTATGTTCCTCCTCGAGTTCATGGTTTCCACTACTGCTTCCTTTTAAAATTTGCGGATTCCTATGGTCTTAGCTTGAACACTCTCTTGACGAGATTTATTGCTTCCCAAATGCTTAGAACAACCAAATAAGTTGGATGACAAAATTTCTATGAACGCAAGTCATGGAATTCCTTTTAACAAGTTTTTTTATTGAATAAGAAAATCATTACATTACAAAACATATTTATATTAACTTTTAGCTTTCTCTATTCCTGTTAGAGGAGGCAAGAAAGATGGTAGAGGAGGTTTATTATAGAACAAGAAATAACACTCATTCTCTGTATTAGGTTTTTAAAAGAAGAGTAATAATAATATCTGTAATAGTGAAATTGGGGACAGTAAAATGTGATTCCACTTAATTTGAAAGTGATAATCTTTACCAGGGTTTAAAAAACACCCATCAAATAATAAAAATAAAATTATTTTTATCTTTAAATTCTTATAAATTCTTATACAGAGTGTGATTCATTTGTCCTTGTAATTTTTTTAGTTTTTTAAGAGCTTTATCTTAGTTGACTTATCATTTTGTGGTTTATACATAATAGATTTTATTTTTTCTTTATTTTCAAATGTGATGACAGGTTGCATTTTTAACAAGGAAACAATTTTAAAATACATTTTCTTTACCAAAATTTCTCATACAACTAAACCTTGATCTAGAAAATTGCTTTTAACTCACCAAACATCATTTTTGAAAATATAAAAGAAATATTCTAAAATAG
The DNA here is from genome assembly GCF_030272615.1 of Cryptomeria japonica. Taxonomy (NCBI): domain Eukaryota; kingdom Viridiplantae; phylum Streptophyta; class Pinopsida; order Cupressales; family Cupressaceae; genus Cryptomeria; species Cryptomeria japonica. Next base: position 239,521,515 of record NC_081411.1, read on the forward strand.
CTAGAATGATATGCAGTGTTGTTCTAAGTATGTGTCAATAAGATTGAAGGGGACAATAATATCTGGTTTTGTCTTTTATCATGAGTAGAAAACAGAATTTGATAGAAGCAGAAAAACTGTTAAAAACAATACATAAGAATGTCTATATCAATCAATCACAGATATGTGATTGTCTGAACATTGAGAAAGCTTCAAAACGATGCCTTCAATTTATCCTAGACTGGGGAAAATCAAGTAAGCTTGAGGTAAGCTTGATATCCTAAGCTTGATATCCTGTGTATTGTCTACTGAGTGATGTAAAATATCCTTCTAGAAAATCGAATTGAGTTTCAATAATGAGAATGTGGATATGGCATTCAATTCAGTTCATTACAAAGAGAGATGAGTTGAAATTTGAGAACTAGTTATGGCAGGCGAAATGAAGGGCTGGCTTATTTCTATATTTTTGAATCGGGAATATTTGAAATGGTTTTTGTGGAATTGTGTGGTAATATGTTTATAAAACACCCCTTTTCTAATTATTATTTTTAGACAGCTCGGTGCAAAGAACTCAATTTCATTTTTGGACTCAACTGCCAAGCCCTATATACCTGCAAAAATGCACGAGTGATGAGGTTTTTCCAGCAAAATTGTTTAAAATCTATGTTCATAGCTTGAACAATATTTCAAACCATAATCAAGAACATCGAAATCCCCCGGAGATATTAAAACTGCGTGTCTGCATACCCTTCCATATCCTCCTGAACCAATTCCATTACTCTCAACTAAATTATTCGTAGCCTCCTTTATTTTAGGAAAAGAAAACCATGTTTCGCCTTTCAGTTTAGGGCTCCCTGTGATGCTATTAACAGTAAATTTCATACGATGTTGGAAAAAGGAGTGTTCTATTAACAATCGTGGTAATACTCCTCAGGACCAAATTGATCAAATCTCTGGTAGTAGGTTGGCAAGCCAAGGTGGAGGTCCCGGTTGTGGCCACGTAGTGGGTGTGGGGAGCGTAGCCGGGGCGGTGGTCGTGGTCGTGGTCGTGGTCGTGGTCGTGGTCGTGGTCGTGGTAGGGGTCATGGTAGCAGCAGGAATCCTGAGAGCTCTGTTGGGCCCTCCCTAAGCTCTCCTATGGGGCCTTCGGCATACTTGCATTTTCAAGTTCTAAGATATGATCTTGGTTTTTTTTAAACAAAAAAAACCTTTGTTTAAACTCTCTGGTTTCAAATACGTTATGTTCTCCTGGACTCTACAGAACTTTTATTTTATTTTTTGGTGAAATCCCATTTTTTATGGGTGGTTTAATATGAAAAATGGACTTTTAAATTGGGTTATCAAAAAAAACATTTACAATGACTTTTATCATTTTTCATAAGGTATTTGAAATCAATAAAGTTAGTCTTGAGTATATTGCGCTTAGGGGGAGAATCAGTGTGATATTGATTCTCTTTTAAAATAAAATAATATCTTCAGTGTGATATTGATTCTTTTTTAAAATAAAATAATATCTCTCATAATGAATCTTCTTAACTATTGGATGACTTATTTCAAATAAAATATTTTAAAATTATTAAACTATTTAATCATTTATTATCTCTTACATGCCCTTGTTAACTATTGGGTGATTTATTCAGGAAAAAATTATCCCTTACCTTCCCAGGTTAACTATTGGATTATTGATTTGCCACAGGTCTAATAGAGGAGGAAAATTGTAAACACAACTTCTTAAAAATAAAAAATATTGATCTGATTTTAGAATAAAATAATATTTCTCTTACCACCCTTTCTTAAACAATTGATGGGTTATTTAGAAAATACCAACACATCCTTACCTATCCAAGAAAATCAACACTAATTTGCCATGAGCTATAAGTTTAGCATCTTTTTGAAATTTGAAACCATTGATTCAGTAATTCAATAAAATAATATTTCTCTTACCTACCCTTCTTAACCATTGGATGGTTTAGAAAAAAAACATACCAAAATTACCTCTACCTAGATACCATAAGATCATTAATTTGGGATTGGGCATAGTTTAGCTGAAAATTAACTCTTTGAAAATTGAAACTAACGATTCACTTTTAAAATAAAATAATATTTGTCTTACCTACCCTTCTTAATAATTGGATGACCTATTATCTCTACCTACCAACTTTCTACTCAAATATTTTTCATTAATTAATTGACCTATTTATTGTGCTCTATCAATCCATTTTCTGCAATTTATTATCCTCGTATGTCTCATCTTTTTCTAGATTATGATGTGCATTATTTTTTCCTGTTCTCAACTGGCCTACAATAGTTTATTCTTGAATAGCCTTCTATATTCCAATCAGAAAAGTCAGTGTGATGAAAAATAAATGGAGTTAATTATTTTATTTCCTTGTTTCTAATATATTTAATAGTTTGTATTCAATGTTTCAGTAGATATTTTTGAGTTGAGAACACAAGAATTATTTCCTCTACATTTTGATATAAGAGGATTATCAACTCATAAATTTTCCAACTCATGCATATTACAAAAAAAAATTTCAGGTAGAGACTTGTTCACCGAAAACATCACAAAGGATGGAGGGAAGTTTGCAGGTTAGTAAATAACTCTTCAATTGCTTATTATGTGGCATTAAGTTTTATTGGTTTTGTTTCAAAATATGAAATCTAATATATAAATGACTTGGGTGTTAACTCTTGAAGATCTAATGAGAGGTCATTCAGAGATCTTAAATATTGAATGAAAAACATATATAATAGAATTAAAAAGGTATTTTATCAATTCGTAAATCTCAAGGAAAAACTAATTGGAGGATGAAAAGGAAGGAGTGTTTGTTGTATCAAAAGTATTCTATCAAAAACAAACTAAGTACCACAAAAGAGGTTTTCAAAAGGTACATGAAGAGAATGTTGCGACTTCGATCAGCAAGGAGGATCCAGTAACACCCACATGATGATGCGTGGCTGGATAATGCTACAGCTACTTTAGCCTCAATTAAACGGAGTATGGAGGTCTCAAAGAAGCCCCAGGGACGACCTCCTAGCTTCAAAAATAAACCCAAGCGGCCGCTGCCCCTGGACTTTGCAGAAAATGCTCCGTTGCAGATAACACAATCTTCAGGTGGGGCAGGGACGCAGACTGAGGAGGTCACAAGGAAGGCTCAAAGAACAAGCTAAGGCTTTGTCTCTCATAGCTAAGCTAGTGGCTGCCTGTTGAAAATTTCATGGAAGCCATTATTTTCTTCAGGGTTTTTAAGTCACACCTGTGTCCATAAAACTAGATTAATATCTCTACGTTCTGCACTCGTTTCATTTTAATAAGGGTATGTCGATTAAATATTAAAATTTGGACTAAATAATGCCAGTCTTTTGTTTGTCAGCCATTGAGAATTTATATCGGCGTTCTTTAATTTGAAATCAAAAACCTTGTATGCATTTCTCAGTTCTTTGTTTGTATTTCTCAGTTGAACTGAGAAATGCATAGAAGGTTTTTGATGACAAATTAAAGAAAGCTGATATAAATTCGCAATGGCTGACAAACGAAGGACTGGCATTATTTGGTCCAAAATTAAATATTTAATCGACATTCGCTTATTAAAACGAAACTGCAGAGCGCTGAAATATTTAATCGATCTAAGCTGCAGTCATGACCTATGCTTTCTCTGATCCTCCTTTCGAGATATAGCTGACAAATTGTCAAATCAACTTATGGTTTGCGTGGCCTGAACGGGAGATTTGGCATGCCAAGGGAAAACATCCCTCGCCACTTTTGTTGGCAAATTTATTGCGAACCCGACCCTCATTATTCGGCGTTAAAGAGTGTGCCAACCTTCTTCTTGGCATTCATTTTTTGCATTCTGCTCTCATTCCCATCCCTTCGCTATCTTCTCTATGAGTCCGCATTCCTCCGTTGTTGTTAGCCTGCACTGCCATCTATGGCATCCGAGCCCCCTTCTGGTTTCATCATGAGCGTGTATCCCAGACCCATTTCCTGTTTTGGAGCTCAAGCGCCTCCTCCTCTATTCGGATTTCTTTCTCATATTGGCCATCAAGATGATTCTGGGTAGCGGACACCAGAACAGAGACCAGTATCCTCGGGATAACACCAACATTTCCTCAAGGTTCGTCGCCTCTCTGCTAGACCTAAAACTCGCCAAGCAGGCAATTTGGACTCTCACCAAGAAGATTTTTCTAGAGGAGGTCACCCAAGAGCTCCAGGAAATTCTAAACAAGGCAATTCATGATTCTGGGGCTCCTCAGCCAGGTGATAGAATCCTCTTCAACGCTCATGGAGAACTAATTAACTATTATCCTTTCCTACTTGACCTGAAAGGGAAAGACTTGGATAGGCATCGAGTTTTTGCAGGAGTTGGTCTTGGCTACCTAAAATGGCGGTTCCTGGGAGAGAATTCAGACGACCCGGGCCGAGAGGAAGATCTAATTCAGTTTGCAAGACTCAACGGCATTCTACCTGTGAAACCAGAAGATGAAAACCCTCAATTGGAGTAGGCTCGCAGGGGTGGTGCTAGCAGGGGTCGTCGTGGGTCCGGACTTGGCCATGGTAGGGATCGTCCACTGAGGAGAGGCCGTGGGCGTGCGAGGAAGGAGCATCTGCCGTCTGAAGCCCACAAGGAAAGTGCAAGCTAGTCCCCTTTAGCTACCTTAATTAAGCTTTCTGTTTTGTCTGTCCAGCAGGTATTTGCTTTCATCAGCATAATCTCTGTTAATAGGGCAGCAAGCTTCTGCCATTTAGACTTTAAATTTTTGTTTTAAAAGGGTTTCTTTAGACTTACATATGTTTTTTTTGAGAAGGACTCCTTATGCCTTCCATAGAATGCCTGGTAGCATTCCTTCTTTTTTACTAGAAGGAATTTTGATGCTTCTTTTTTGGTTCTGCTATAAAAATCTATTGCTATCATAGCTCTGTAAATTCTACACAATCAATACAATTTAGCTCTGCCTTTACCAATCAAAAAAATATTTAATCGAGTTTTACAGACAGAAGAAGGCGGCAGGTGTGACTTAAGAACCATGAAGAAAATAATGGCTTCCGTGAAATTTTCAACAGGAAGCCACCAGCTTATCTGTGAGAGACAAACCCTTAACTATCCCATTGGCTTGTTCTTTGAGCCTTGCTTGTGACCTCCTCAGTCTGTGTCCATGCCCAACTTGAAGATAGTGTTATCTGCAACGGAGTGTTATCTGCGACCTCCAGGGGCAGCAGCCGCTTGGGTTTATTTTTGGAGCCAAGAGGCCGTCCCCGAGGCTTCCTTGCGACCTTCATAGTTCGTGTAATTGAAGCTAAATTAGCTGCAGCATCATCCAGCAACGCATCACCCAATGTAAACATCCCTCCTCTTCAACCACGTTCAGGAAACACAAATGCTTGTGTGGATGTGGTCAAAGAAGTTTAAACAGCTTATGCAGTTTCACCTCAGGTAATACTTCTATTAGAAACAATAAATTAGTGATTTTGAGCTTTGATTTTATTCGAGCTAGTCTTTGTGGTTATCAGCATTTTGTAGTGCTTTATTTATTGCAATTGGTTTATGTGTTTGAACTGTTTTGGAGGCAAGCTGCATAACTTGACGCAACAACACATCAAGATTAGAAGGGGAAGGAGATACAGTGACAAATATTACTTGGATGGAATTTTGGTTTACTATCCATCATGCTCAACAGGTAAATCCCAATTTCTTGACTCTCAATTTATTTTTCTTTGTTGCCAGATTTATGGGTACATGGCTTGCCAAGGGACTGCTCAAGCTGAGAGCTCCATTCTTATCTCTGAATGTGCTCAAATTGGGAGCAATATATCTTAATCTTGTCCGAGAGAGTGTTGAAGCTGACAATAAATTTTTAAAAGAAGAGCAATAATAATATCTGTAATTGTGAAATTAGCCTATGTGTATAACAAGTGCTATTGTGTAGTGATCATTGGCTTATTTTAAATTAGGGATGAAATGTTATCATGGATGGTAAGTAATGAATTAGTTCTGAATTATTTTAAATTTTTATTAGATTTTTGAAAGACCAAGAAACATGCTCATTTATTGATAAATGTTTTTAAGAGAAAACACAGTATAATATTTATGTCTTAAGATTAGCTTTTGTGATCTTTAATGCTCAATAGTTTTCTTTACCACCATAGTTTAACTAATGTCATTGAATTTTATCTACAACAAGTTTTGGATTTTCATTGGGGACAGTAAAATGTGTTTCCACTTAATTTGGAAGTGATAATCTTTATTATGATTTAAAAAACATCCATCAAATAATTAAAACAAAATTGTTTTTATCTTAAAATTCTTATCCAAAGTGTGATTCATTTGTCCTTGTAATTTTTTTAGTTTTTTTAAGAGCTTTATATTAGTAGATTTTTCTGCAAGAATGACTGTTTCCATCATTTCACATCCCTTTCTTACATCCATTCATATTTAACTATTCAACTGATTTTAAAAACTTCCATCCACACCATGAACAAATATAATGACATAATGTTATAGAAGATTTTTCAGCAAATAGTTGAACTATCATTTTGTGGTTTATCAATAATACATTTTATTTTCTCTTTATTTTCAAATGTGATAACAGGTTGCATTTTAAACTAGGAAACAAATTTAAAATACATTTTCTTTTCCAAAATTTCTCATACAACTAAACCTTGATCTAGAAAATTGCTTTAACTCACCAAACATTATTGTTGAAAATATAAAAGAAATATTCTAAAATAGTTAGAATGATATGCGGTGTTGTTCTAAGTATGTGTCAAAAAGATTGAATGGGACAATAATATCTGATTTTGTCTCTTATCATGAGTAGAAAAAAGAATTTGGTAGAATCAGAAAAAATGTTAAAAACAATACATAAGAATGTCTATATCAATCAATTACAGATATGTTATTCAATATTCCCATGATTGTCTGAACATTGAGAAAGCTTCAAAACGACGCCTTCAAAATATCCTAGACTGGGGAAAATCAGCTAACCTTGATATCCTGTGTATTGTCTACTGAGCGATGTAAAATAGTCTACTAGAAAATCGGATTGGGTTAGAAGAATGAGAATGTGGATATGGCATTCATTACAAAGAGAGATGAGTTAAAATTTGAGAACTAGCAGGCAAAATGAAGGGCTGGCTTTTTCCTATATTTTTTGAATCGGGAATATTTGAAATGGTTTTTTTCGAATTCTGTGGTAATATGTCTATAAAACATCCTTTTCTAATTATTATTTTTAGACTCAGCTCGGTGCAAAAACACCCTTTTATATTATTTTTGGACTCAGCTCGGTGCAAAGAGCTCAATTTCATTATTGGACTCAATGGCTAAGCCCTATATACCTGCAAAAATGCACGAGTGATGAGGTTTTTCCAGCAAAATTGTTTAAAATCTATGTATATAGCTTGAACCTATTTCAAACCATAATCAAGCACATCAAAATCCCCCAGAGATATTACAACTGCGTGTCTGCATACCCTTCCATATCCTTCTGAACCAATTCCATTATTCTCAACTAAATTACTCGTAACCGGGCTCCCTCTGATGCTATTAACAGTAAATTTCATAGGAGGTTGGAAAAAGGAGTGTTCTATTTACAGTAAATCAATTTACTGCAATTTCTTTTATAATTAAACTATTGGTTACAGTCAGTTCCTTTCATTGATCAAACCCAGAAAATATCCAGAAAATACATCATTCATCAAAACCTTTTATATAATTGCTTTGTTTTCTAACATTTCTAACATTATCCTTAATCTTTAAGGAAGAATGCGTGTAGACCCATAGAGTTTCTAAGTTTCAAAATTTAGATTTGTAGAAATTACCCACAGGGCCTTGATATTTTTAACTGCTACTACTACCGACTAGCCTACTGCATTAGTCTTCTAGCCTATTGCATTCATCTTCTTCTAATAAACTTCCTGCCCTGGCTATTACTTCTAACTATGCTAATCTACTAGCTATTCTTTCCAAAACATTTATTCATACTAATCTCAAAACAGAATCTATATTATATATAGAGGTTGTTAAAATGTAATTAATGCTATATCTTGTTAAACATCTATATATTATTATAGATTTATATAGGTATGCCATAGAACATATATGTAGTTCTGTATACAGATATCAAGATGTAAAAATATATAACTATTATTTATTTATTTATAAATACATATGTGTATATATATATGTATGTAGAGATATATAGGTGATTAGATTAATGTTAGTAAACTAGTGCATTCAAATAGTCATCATGTTATGACCTAGTCTACTTAGAAAAAGTACTAGATCTACTTGACTATGTCTATTAGATTTGTCAATATTGAACTATGTTCTAATGGAATCATTGAACATAAGTTATGGACAAACATTGTTTATTCAATTTTTAGTAAGGATATTTATTATTGAGTTTGAAATAGCCAAAAAAATAAAAATTGAAATTTTAGTGATCATTAATTTCCCCTTTCGAATTTACATTGACAAAACTAATAGAATATGTAGTAATGCACAATATATACATTCTTTTATTTTGTTGATTTTTCCAAATATTCTATCACATACTTAATTAAATGGCTTGTGTTGGCATGAACTCATAATCATCTAATAAGGCCTCTAATAGGAGTATTAGCTATTGAGTCAATTGTATTTAGCTATTAATGAATGCTTGAATGTGAAATAGCACTTCTTGATAACCAAATTGAGATGGAATTGTGTGAACATGTGACACACATCTCCTATTTTCAAAATATGTAATTGATTATCAAAACTTTGGTCAAAGTAATACAAAATTATTACTTGTATTATTAACTCATAATGTCCTATCAATTTTAACTTAGTTCTATTATGATTCTTGCAACAAAGAAACTAGTGTGACGAGAAAAGTTATTGCAATTGAAGAATTGAAATACTTGGCTACTCAATGAAACTAGTGTATTTTACATAATACATGTATTAATGATACTTTTGTAAATTTGTATTTAGGTCACCCTTATATGGATGGAATATTGTACAACATATTTTTTTTATAAGAAATGATTGATCTATGTTATTTTTTTAAATAAATCTATTTGTATAATCTCTTCCAGTGCTAAATTCGAGTAATTTATAAGAAATTATTGAGTACATGTTCAATTACATCATAAAATGATTGTGTCCCTTTTCTTTTTTCTTCTCACTTCTTTCGATAAGAGTAATAAAGACAATAGGAAGAATCCTAAATTCTTTTTTTTTTTTTTTTTTTTTTTGAAAAATAGGGGTAAAAACTTTATTGAAATTTAGAAAAGCTGAGTACAAAACAGCAAAGGGCCAAAGCCCCAGGTACTACAAGAGATTACAGAAAGAACAAGAACGAGAACTTCATTCCCCAACACCACTTTCATCTTCAACAAGAATCTTCTCCAAATCCTGACATAGCTCATAGGGCAACTGCTCCCACTCATCAATCCTCCGGTCATCAACATCTTCTGATGCCCATTTAGCCAGACAATCAGCTGCCCTATTCCATTCCCTTGGAATATGGGTAAACGACACCGAATCCATTACAGAGCTAACCTGTAATATCTGTTGTACTAACACAGATAGTTGCCAACTAACCTCAGACATCTTCCTCTGAAGGAGCAAATTAACCAGAATTTGAGAGTCAGCTTCACAGATCACCTTCCGCCACCCTAGGGCATAAGCTCTCTTCAAAGCATATAGGATAGCCAAGCCTTCCATCCTATTAACAGTCTACACCCCCTCATTAGCCGAGAAGATAAAGACCACAGATCCAGAAGAATCCCTACCAATCCCACCAATCCCAGCTGGGCCTGGATTACCCCTAGAAGAACCATCCGTGTTAATTTTCAGAAAGCCAGCAGGAGGGGGGAGCCATTTCCCCATCCTTTGAACTCTATGTTTCACACGCCTACCTCTCCTGGCGCAAGCTGAGGCTGGAGCTATCCCTTGTATACCAAACCTATTAACTATCTCCGCATCGCCTTCCTCCATTGGCAAAATAATCTCACTCTTAGCTGTCACAGTTTCCTGGACCATTCCCATAATTCTAGTCCAAACCTGTTGAATCCCCAATTGTTCACCCTGAAAGATTCTACGATTCCTTTCCAACCAAACTTGCCATAGCAAAAAGATAGGGCCAGCATACCAGACATCCTGCAAGAAGGGAGCCGAGGAAGGGGGCCTTCCCAGTCTCATCCAAAACTCAGCTAGGGAGGATGCATGAAAGCACTGACTCTTCCAGGCATCCCACCAGAAGTGCCATAGTTGCAATGTGAATGGGTAGCGAAAGAATAAATGTGGAGAATCTTCCTCCCCCCCACCACATAGAACACACCTAGAAGGGCCAGCAAAACCCCTCTTCTGAATATTGTCCCAGGTCAAGCATCTATTCCAAGCCAAAGTCCAAGAAAAGCAATTACATTTTGGCCAAGAGAAATTATTCCAGACTCTCTTCCACCAATGGACTTCCCCACCAGCAAATTGTTGAGAGAGCAGCGCCTGATAACCAGAAGACACAGTGTAAGTACCTTTGGGATTAGGGGACCAGGCCAACACATCACTATCCATCAGGGCGCTACAGCTATGACCCAAAAGGATGTTATGAAGCTCAGCACACTCAACTTCCAACCCAAGAATAGGCCACTCCCTTGAAGTCTTCCATCTTGCTTCCACTACCTGCCCTTGAAGGGAAAATGACTTGAAGTCACACACCCTAGTCCAACCAGCTTCGCAAAACCTCTGGGCCAATATACTCAAGTGAGGATATTGGGAAACTATGGGGGGGTAGCCATCCCAGGAGTCATGCCAGAACTGTGCCTCTGTCCCACTCTTACAAATCCAGAAGAAACCACCCTTAATGAGCGCCGCCCCCTTCTTGAGAGTATTCCAAATCGTCGAACCTTTCCCTGCCAAGCTATATCGAGGGATATCACGCTGAGGGATCCCAAAAAAATACTTGTGAGACAAGATCCTAGCCCACACCCGATCCTGTTCCACACACCATCGCCAATACAATTTAGCTGCCAGAGCAATACCAGAAAGCAAAGATTGACGTAATCCAAGACCACCAAATCTTTTAGGACTACAAACAGTCTCCCACTTAATAAGGCTCCACTTAGTTGATGACAAATTACCAGCCCATAAAAACTGTCTGGCTAAAGAATCAAGGCTCTTAACAAAGCTCATCGGCGCCACCTGAATCAAACATCTGTAGAGGGGAAGAGCCTGTACCACAGATTGAAGTAACTGGACCCGACCAGCAAAGGACAGCCAACGATGAGTCCAGTGGTTCACTTTGACATTGAACTTATCCAGAATGACCTGCCAGGAATCCCTAGACTGCCTGCCAGTAGAGATGGGGATCCCAAGGTATAGCAAAGGAAGACTTCCAATTTGGAACCTGAGAATATGGGCAATTCTTCGTTGAATTGAAGGCGGAGTGTTGAAGAAAAAAATTGAAGACTTGCACTCATTAATTAACTGACCAGAAGCAGCAAGGTAGACATCTAGCGCTCTGCGCATGTTAGAAGCCTCCCTAATAGTAGCCAAACCCATCAAAGTTGTATCATCCACAAACTGTAGGTGAGATTGAACAGGAATACCCCCTCCCCACTGCCAGCCCTGAATAAAGCCTCCTTCAACATTCCTTTTAATCAACCGACCCAGACCTTCCACCAAAAGAAGAAACAAGTAAGGAGAAAGAGGGTCACCCTGCCGCAAACCCCGAGAGGCCCCAAAGAGGTTGGAGTGCTCCCCATTAATCAAAACTGAGAAGGAAGTCGACCCCACACAACTCATAACCCAACAAATCCATTCCTCCTCAAAACCAAAGGCACTCAAGACCTTCTGCAGGAAGGACCAACGAACTTTGTCATACGCCTTGGCCATATCCAGCTTGATGAACATAGCTTTGGCTTTAGAGCTGGCCATGGAATGGATAGTCTCAGTAGCCACCACCACCCCATCCAAAATCTGACGACCTTCCACAAAGCCACTTTGCTCTTCGGAGATTAGCACAGTAAGCCCCTTTTTCAACCTTTCAGCTATCAATTTAGATATAATTTTATAAGTTACGTTGCAAAGAGAAATAGGGCGAAATTGATTTAACCGGTTAGCCCCCTCCCCCTTGGGAATGAGTGCCAAGAAGGTAGAGTTCAGGGCCCGGAGCATTTGCTTATTCTTCTAGGATTCTTGAACAACTGCCAATAAATCAAACTTGATAATGTCCCAAAATTCCTGGAAGAACTCAATCAGGAAACCATCTGGACCAGGAGCCTTACCTTTTTTCATCTGGAAAACTATTTTTTCTAACTCCTCCAAAGTTATGACACTCATAAGATATTGTTTCATTTCCAAAGAAACCAAAGAATGAATACAGGAAAGGACCTGGGCCTCTGCAACAGAGTCTCCCTGTGCTTCCTCTCTAAATAAAGAAGCAAAATACTGCACTGCTTCATCAGCGATACCCTGAGTAGAAGAAATAACCTCTCCCCTATCAGTCACCAGAGATGAAATAGCATTACCATGTTGTCTGGCTTTCACTGAATTGAAAAAGAAGGCAGTGTTCTTGTCTCCCTCCTTAAGCCACTCAATCCGAGCTTTCTGTTTCCAAAAGATTTCCTCTCTCAACTCCCATTCCTCCAAAGCTTTTAAAGCTCTGGCTTCTTCCCGTAACAAATATTCAGACACTCCCTCCTCCCTAATCAATCTGGTAATGCCATTCAACTCGACTTGAGCTTCCTGTTTTGCCTGGTAGATGTTTCCGAAGCATTGTCGATTCCACCGCTTGAGCTGATACTTAACATACTGGAGAAGCTTAGCAAAAACATACATTGCTGTACCAAAAGCCGGCCTGCCAACCTGCCACCATTCGGCAATGCAACCATAGAGGTCCGGGTCACGAAGCCACATAAGCTGGAACTTAAAAGGCGGCTTCTGAGGTAGACGAGCTGAAGAAGTGACAAGCTTAATTGGCCAATGATCCGAGCCTCTCCAATCCAAAATTTCAGAACTGGAAGACCACAATCCACCCACCCAAAAATAGGAAACCATGAAACGGTCTAAGCGTTCAGCAATGCACCTGTCACCCTCCCTTCTATTATTCCAAGTGAAGCGGCCATTGCTAGGCTTGATATCCACGAGATTGAGTGCTGAGATATTATCTCGGAGCAAGAAAGAAGAAGGATCCAGTCTTGTATTACCTCCTCGTTTTTCCGTTAGATCAAGAATAGCATTAAAGTCCCCAGCAACAATCCATGGCAAGTAAGGAAATAAACTACGAACCAAAAAAATATTGTTCCAGACCAGGAGCTTACCTTGGAAGTCAATAGGAGCGTAGACATTAGAAAAGAGAACAGATTCCCCCGACTCAGTGCACAAAGCAACCAAGGATAAGGAGGACTTAAAGGAAATCCAGGACACAGGTTGGATCTTTCGTGGGTTCCAGAGACATGCCACACCCCCCGAAGATCCCTGAGCTCCAATACACTGACATAGACCATTCCTCCACAGCTTAGATGCAATACTCATCATGCATTCCACAGAAACCTTAGTCTCCTGAAGGAAGACAACATCAGGAGAATGACTTCTAACTAAATCCCAAACAACCTTTTGTCTAGGGCCGCTGTTCAAGCCCCTTACATTCCATGAGATAACTATCATTTCGAAGGAGTCGAAAAGTGGGAATCCAAGGTCTTCACAGAACCTGACTCCACCAATGTCTCCCCAATCATCTTGATCTTTTCTAAGTCCTTCTTTTGTCCCAATTTAACATTTTTCTCTGAGACCCCCTTCTTACCATCTTTTTGGAGAATGCCCAGATGAGGAGAAGATTTACCTCGCTTATCCGACTCTAGAGCTGCAGTCCGTGCAGGAATAGAAACATTCTCTACCCCTTGCCCCAACTCACCATTTGGCTCTAATATCATCTGAACCCTTGTTTGCCCATCCGTGACCATAGGCACAGTAGTCTCTTCATGGGAATCAACAGGAGGAATGGAAGAAATAGTCCCCATTCTAGAATCCCCTGCCTGTTCATCCTCAATAATTACTCCAGGATTAACTTCTGGCTGACCCAATTCATCCAAGATCTCGAACCTGTTAAAGGTATCTTCTTCCTGACGCTCCCTTAGAGTCCGCTTCTGGCCTCTGTTCCGATTACGAGCCTTAACCCGAACAAAGCCCTCAGCATCTTTATCCTCCCCAACAACAGGCTTCTTCCCTTTGTCCATACTAGGATTATCACGAGGAGGAGGCGAAGTTTGCTGTTCCACTGACTTGGCCTTTGGGCATCTTCTCACAAGATGGCCATATTCATGACATAGACGGCATCGAAAGGGAAGGGTCTCATAGTCCAGTTGTTGCACCCAGGAATATGAGCCCGCACACATCTCTACCGCATCAGGCAGTGGTCTACTCAAATCCAGTTCCACACAAATTCGAGCAAAGGTCATAACTTTCTTACCCAAGGTTTGTGATGAAGGACCCACCAGCTTCCCGAGCATCGATGCAAGCATATGGAGAACATCCTCGCGACAGCATTCTATAGGAAATCTGGGTAACCGAACCCACACCGGAACCCGATTTGGAAGCTCCTCAGAAGGATTAAATCCTGCATGCCATGGTTTGACGAATAGCCCCACCTGGTTATAAAAATAGGGTCCACCCTCAAAAACCCTATTCCGATCAGCCATACAAAGAAACGTTACCATGAAAAAATTATTTGCTAGCAACGTAACCTCCATTTCACCCTCTGGTTCCCACACTTTCTGAGCCCAGTTTTCCAGGAATTGGAGAGAAACTCTTAAACCCAGGAACTTGCAATACAACGAATGTTTAGAGTAATATTCGACATCTTCAGCAATCATTTCAAAGGGAATTACCAATTTGGGTCTATCTTTGCACCTTTCAAGACATCCGTTAATCTTCGTGATCCGAGATCCCACAGGCGAGCCTGGATCCGTAGCCCCTGTATTCTGAGAGAAGAGGGCATTTTCAAAAACCCTTGCTTCCTGACTTGGCAAATTCATAGCCACTGCTTCATGAAATTTTGAAATAGGCACCTCCCTAGGCGTCTCCCCTTTGGCCATTGGCCCTCTCAGCCCTGGATACCCCACCGCAAAGGGATCTGATCGGGCCCAACACAGCCCCGACCCGTCACAAGAGCGCTGCAACCAAATCGCTCAACTCCCGCCCGCATGCACAGCCCACACAGGCACTTCCCAGCACAAAACGGCGGCCAAAAAAGATGAAACAAAACCTGCAACAGGAAAAACAGCTCCCCCCCTACCCACGCGATCGTACACCCCCCCTACGCAGATGCAGACACAGCAAGGAAGAGCTAGGGAACGATTGCCCTAGCCCGGCGATGGTAGACAGACGCTCCCATCGCACCCTCCATGTTAAAGGATTTGATTGATACTAATGATGAAAATTTTCCCAAGAATCCTAAATTCTTCATTCTACATGAAGGGTTAATTTTTTTGCTGATGGGATACGTTAAATATTTTTTATCTAAATTCAATTCCAAGAAGGTGTTAAGGAAAAGAAAGAATCGGATCCCCACAATGACACATTACTCAAATATGAGTACAACCTTTGAGAGAAAGTAAGGATGAGGATTATGAGGAAGAGTGGGAGGAAATTGAGTATGAGGATGAAAATTAGCAATAATTTTCCTCCCCCATTCCAAAGGATGATAAAAGTGAGAAGATAAATTCTACTAAAAAGAAGATGAGCCCAAATTTTTTGAATTGGTGGCTCACATACTAGAAAAGAACATGTTGTCAATAATGAAAAATAAACTACTAGACAAGTATTTAAGATGAAAAAAGGGAATGGGTAGAAGGGCATTTCTAAAGGCAAGGAGAAGTTGGGTGAACATTTAGATGATAAAACCCCAAATACTAGAAATTTAAGAAAGGGAAAGGACACTACTCATGGGCCTCTTGAAGGATTTCTCTTATCTTCATGTTAATAGGGATAAAGTGTATGATATTTTCAAAGGGGTTGCAAGGAAATTTAAATTGTCTAAATGGTTCTTTCTAGAGTTTAATAAAATCAATGTAAATCTTAGCACCTTATACTAGAAAATGGAGCATAATGTTGGAGGGATTGAGAAGAGATGGATTTATTGTATATAATTGAAAGATATTCACTCCAAAATCGATACCACAATTAGTGATATTGTTGTTTTAAAAGCTAAGAATGATTAGAGGATGAAATATCTTGAGGATAAATTACAGGAGGTTAGCCAGAACCTTGAAATGTCTTGTAAAATTATCTACTACTCAATACAAAATAGTGTTTAAGGCACTAGGATGTTGACCAAGAAGTTGAAGGATCTAATAGAGGATCATTTTGTGGACACTTTCAAGATTTATATTTGATATTAGGACCAATATCAAAAGGAAAAGGAAAAATAGGTGGCCTAGAAAGTTGAGCAAGGGCTCTATTGCATACACAAGGAAAAGTATAAAGAAATCATTCCAAGAGGACAAGAAGGATTTGTTGGACTTCCCTAATATTAAAAATAACTTATTCTAGTAGGAACTTGAAGTTGCTAAGATGTTGAAGAAAAAGTGCTAGTTGTTTGTTAGCTCAGTTTTTCTTGTGTTTTGTTTTCATGTTTTTTAATGGTTGGTTGTTTGTTGTCTATTCTTTTCCTTTTGAAAGTGTTTTGTAAATAAGGACCCTTCAAAACCTATTTTATTGTCACGAATCATTTTATTTAATATTGTGCAATTTAAAGATGTAATGTGATTTTGAAATTTAAAATAGATTAGATCATTCATAATCTAGTATGAGGAAATATAATACGCTTTTTACTCTTGCAAATGATATGAAATTCAATATTCTTTTGGGTTTGTCAATGCTGATAAAATTTTGAGTGCAAGTAATGAAGGATGAGGTGAAGGAGGTTGAAGGTGAGAACACGAATCAGGTAGAATTGCTTTTAACTGAACGACTTCGATAGAAAAGGGATTTTTTCACACACCACATTAGGATTTATAATTTGCATCTTGAAAATGTGGATGATTTAAATGACCTTATTTGAGTGTTTGTTCAAATTGAAATGATGAATTTGGAATGAGTAGTAGATTGATTTAAATTTTACATGTGTATTGATTGTATGATGTGAGTGGCGATTGAATTGAATTTAAGTTGCATGAGTAATGGTGAAATATTAAGCTTTATGGTTAAAAGAGATAAAATGTGTAGATGATTCGAAAATGAATATCGACCCCAGGTTTTTTATGTCCTTCTTGTTCAGGTATGTAAATGTATGAAAAGAGTACTTACAAGTTTAAATTTTGTAAATTGAATAATAGTCTAATATATATATATATATGAGAAATTTATTCAATCATATACATATATCAATAACCAATTATCGTGAAATTTGACTTCATCAAATTTCTTGTCTATTCATACGAAATTTGTCTAATAATAATTTGATCATCTATTTGTAAATATTGAATATGTATTTATGAAATTAAATTAGGAAATGAAAATCCGATATATATATTTCTTTATCAAAGAAAAGGTTTATCAAAGAGTATATTAAAAACAAAGTTTAATGTTTAATGAAAAGTCATTTATAAATAGATTATAAAACAAACCATATTACACATATAATATTATATATCACTTTATTAAACATGTTAATAAAGGTGGCGGATTGAAAAAGGTGGTCGACCATTTAAAGCCAAAGGAAGAGCCGCTTTGGTCGGTGTATTAACAGACTTCCTCCACCCACGGCAGCCGCTTTGGTCAATTTGTTAAGCAAAACCCCCTCCATCCATGGTGGTCGCTGTCAAAGCCTTTAAACGCAGGACAAATACGTGGGAGGCATAGTTGTTAAGGTAGGTGTAGCTTAAGGGAGATACCATCGACTACCACTACTCCCATTTGTAATGTAAACAACGTGTAAAACACTCCCACGACCCCTTGGGGTGACTTGGCATGCAACATCACTCTGCGGTGGATAAGCCGAAGTCGACAAATTCCATGCAGCAATCAAGCTCCAACTGAAATGGTTGGAAGTTTTAAACAATAAGACTCAAACTTGCCACAAATCAAGGGTGGTATTTAATCCATAAGAGTGCATGGAGATTATAATTACAACCACTTGAAAATAGAAATAGTGGAACAGTAAATAAGACCTAGAGGATAGCACCAAACATAGCCAAAGATTAGAATAAATAGACGTATGCACACACTCATTCTAGCATTCTTTCTCACACGAGATTAGAAGAGTGATAATTTCTTGAAGGGAGAGTTAGAATAGTTTGATAGAGAGGAAGAATAGTTTGAGATAGAGGAAGAATAGTTTGATAGAGAGGAAGAATAGTTTGAGATAGAGGAAGAATAGTTTGATAGAGAGGAAGAATAGTTTCAGATAGAGGAAGAATAGTTTGATAGAGAGGAAGAATAGTTTGAGATAGAGGAAGAATAGTTTGATAGAGAGGAAGAATAGTTTGATAGAGAGGAAGAATAGTTGGATAATATCGCAAAGATTGAGCGATAGAGAGATAGTTGGATAGAGATAAGAATAGTTGGAGAGAAAGAGAGACTTGCAATCAAGGTGTGGAATCATTTGACAAAGAACATCAAGGTCAAAAGCTTACAATCCACTCTAAGTTTCCAAGAGGTTAGAATCCTTTGTTTATGTTTTATTTTATTTGTTAAATTTGGTATAAAATGTGTAGAAATGGAAGTTTAGATAATAGATATGTACATCCAAATGGGTATCAATTATTAATATCATATTTGAAATGCTTTATAAACCATTGTGGAATAGAAGAAAAGAATTTAGAGAAAAGATGATGTTAATATCGTATTTTGCACAAAAATAATTAGTTTTAATTCTATTTTTAGAATTTGTTTGCGTACTTTTGTTTACATATGAGATTAATTTCATACATGTTTAATACCTTCTTTTGTCTGTACTTTATTTTAGACAAAAGATTGATTTTAAGATTATTTCTTACATAAGTTTGTTGTTTTCCAAAATACGAAAGATTGTCTTCGATAGATATATTAGGCAAGTAATGATTAGTAAGCAAAAAAAATAATATCTCTATTTTTGTTTTTAAAGAAAGATTGTATTCTCAATAAAATTTTTGTTTGAGGGAATCAAGCTAGGGTTAAGCTTGAGTTGGAAAAATTTACCTTTTGGGACAGGTGCCGAATGTGGATGCTTTAGGGAGAATAGTTTCTTTTTCCAACTATTATTTTGTTGTGCATGGCATATACTCGACCAAGTTATTGTTTGAATTATCCATAGAAAAAGATGGAAATTCCTTATTTATACTCTCTACTACATCCTAGTATGATAGCGAATGCTTGTTTCTTAGAATGAACTAGGAAATATGAAAATGCATATATTATCTAGGCATGCACCAGATTCCCTCTTGCTTTCGAATTATTTGGTTAAACCAATTCGTGCAGGGTCGGGTATTCTTGATTGACCAAGAATTCCGGGGAAGCGTAAGCTTCAAGGTTGGGTAGAAAAAAGTGCCTGATTCTTGTTCTCGTCTGCGTTTGAAAGACAGAAGGAAGCAACTCAAACTAAAGATCGACAGATGCATCTTCTTGTATATTCTTAAGGAAATTTGGAAGCCTAAGTAGGAAATAAGAACTTCTTAGTATTGGATATTGTATTATTCATGTGCATTATTATGATATATTCGATGTTTTCTTATATCTTGTATAAAAATATGCTTAGAGATTGAAATTTTAAGTTTTT
This sequence comes from Cryptomeria japonica, assembly GCF_030272615.1. Lineage (NCBI taxonomy): Eukaryota > Viridiplantae > Streptophyta > Pinopsida > Cupressales > Cupressaceae > Cryptomeria > Cryptomeria japonica. Next base: position 239,541,237 of record NC_081411.1, read on the forward strand.
TTATGAATAAAGCATAGTTTAGGGTTAGATCCTAGATTGACGTCTTTACATTTATCATATAATAAAAAACATGACCTTGTGTTTGCAAATCCAAAACTTCTTAAAATAAAATGAAAAATGTGGAATACAAATTTCAAATAGTTTGAATTTCATGACTAATTTTAAATGAGTACTTGTTCTAAAATAGAATATCTACACTTTTATAAACTAAATAGCTTCTTATTCTAAAGTGGGTAACTATTACATAAATAGAATGCATGCTTATTTCTAAATAGGTATAAATTTCTAATCTATCCATTATTTATCTATTTTTTGTATGACATATTATCACTACATATCTATAACTTTCTTTTTAATATATACAAATTGAAAACAATGATTTCTTCTCTTTCTTTTTAGGCATCTTTAACAATCTCCTTAAATTCCATATTACATCAAAGTTTTAAAAGGATTAATTAATAGGAAGAATTTTCAAGTAGAATAAAGTGAGACCTAATTTCAAGAGCAACAAAGTAAGACAATTTTAGTGAAGTACTCATAGCTACCTATACTTAAAAATATATTAAAAAAAAAGGATCTACTTATATTTGTACTTCAAAAATTTCAACGAGGTATTAATATAAAACTTTAGATTAGATAACTTTCTTTATTTTTTATGAATAATGTTTGTTAATTATGGGGTCAAAACATATGAAAAAAAAAATGGAAGCTTGTGACACTTAAAGAAATTGAAGCATATTGAGAATAAGAAAAATGACATTGAGATAAAAAAGAAAATATTCAACAAAAGAAAATTGAAGCATCCAATCCAAGGACTATCAAAGAGAAGAGCATACAAAAGACCAGCATAGAAAAAATAAATGTAGATTATGCAAATGTAAAAAATAATGAATAGGGAAGAGTTCACCAATATGAAAATCCATGTACATATTAAAATCCACATTATAATGATATTGATATTAATTATTTACATAAAATTTGGATATATAAATAATAAAAGTATGAGTAAAAACTTTGGAGACAAATAAGAATCCATGCAAATAGATTATATAAACATTTGTTTATTGGAAAAATATAGAATCTCAATTGATAGCATAAATTATTGAAAAGTAATAAAAAAAATTATCATTTTCTAGAGGCTTAGAGGTACCTATAGGCTTGATGGGAGGAAGTTATAGCACATCAGCATTAATCAAACTCAACATTATACTATGCAAAGACTAAAAAATGGGAGTTAATTAGTTTTTAAAATGTTTAGATAAAGGGGCAACTCCTCGTGTTGTGGCTTCAACTTGTACGTTATGTTGTTGGAAGAGTTATCATCTATCTTGATGAAACATTTATTGTGTTTGCTGAAACTTGAAAATGATTGTTGAGAACTTTCATATTTATCAACCAGAGCCATTGAAGGAGATGATTCAAATTGGGTCACTTGAAGCTGATAGTTATGAAGCACTATGCATAATTATATGGAAGAGGTAAATTCAAGAAATAGAAGCTTATCTCTACTATCATTTAGAAAATTACTAATGAAAAATCTTTGAACATAATGATTGCGTACATCATAAGAAATTTGTTAATTCAAATGTTTATATATACCAATAAAATCAGTCACCTTTTCTTTAACTCATTGCTTATAATAAATCAAAATAGTCAAATTAATTTTAAGTCAAATAATATTTAAAAAATTTTGAATAAAAGAATTAGCCAATTGTTGAAAAGAAGTGTTGGAATAAGGAGATGAAGAGCTATACCATTGAAAAGATTTATCTCTAAAGGTTTGAAAGTAAATATTTTTTCCATGAGTCTTTGACCTTGAGATAAATCAATACACAAGACTTGAAATGTCTTCATATGAGTCAAGGTATCACCTTTTATATTTTATAACTCTAATTGAGGGATCTTCACACTCTTCAAAGAAACCGGACACAATATCTCATTCAATAGTGGACTTGATACATCATATGTTGAAATATTGACCTTGGATTGGGTTAAAGAGGCCAATTGTTGTTTCAAGGAGGAAATACTTTGTTGCTAGGTTATAGATAGTGGCTTCCATGGATGGATTTGAATTAAACATATTATATTATGATGGAAGAGTAATGTTATTGTAGGTAGTTGGAGGTTGAGAATAAGGAGGGGGAAGATTATGATATGTTGGTATAGGAGTTGGTTGGAAAAAAATGGAAGAATCATGAAAGAAGGTATGTGAGAGTATGAATAAATAGGATTTCCCCCATGGCCAATATGTGTAGGATTAACATTTTTTGTAGAGGTAGTCATGATTTAATATGTATAGCTATACACATAGGGCAAGGATTTAATCATAGGAATGGAATTCTCAACTTGATTAGTTGGATGTGAATAACCAAGAGATTCAAGACAACTTTTGATGGGCATAATATTGGTATCAATAATATGAGCAATGCCATGTAACACTTCCACACCTAACTTATCACTTTGAACCATTCTCTTCAACTGTTCATTCAAGTAGATTGCGTCACCATACAGATGTTCTTGGCCAATGAATTCTTGGAGATTTTCTAATTTTAAATATCAAGCTTCCCCAATTGAGCACTAGTAACCCTAATTAGTGATTTTTCATCTTTATAATGAGAAGCGTGATGTGAGTGGAGCTTAGGATATTATGTATGTCATATTTTTTATTAGATGAAGTACCAACTCTCACATGGAATAGGTTAATAAACTCAAGCTCCATATCCTTAGTATTTAAAATCTAGGAAGCCCTAACTCTATAACTTCTTCTCACTAAGGGTAACAAAACTGATGGAAAAATAGGGAAATATCAAATGCAAAGATTAAGAATCAGAAAAAAATTCATAATGAAAGTTATATCTATGATTGAACAATGTAAAGTTTTTGTAAAATGACTGAATAACCATTGAATTAAGAAATGTGAATGGATCTATTGAGCCTACCCCTCTTCCTCTTCAATTCAAAAAGTTTCTCAATGCCTAGAGATTCAGAATCTTCTTTCTTCTTTTTGGCCTTACTCTTGGTCTTTTTTTAGATTTAGCCTTGTTTATACCAAAATAAAATTCATCGCTTCCTCCAACAATTATTTGTTGAGGTCCCTTGAGTAGGAGACAATGGTCAAAGTGCGTCTCTTATCCTCTTCATAGTCAATGATCATGGAGTATTCTTGCAGAAGTACTCCACACCCCAAACTCATCACACCACCTCCCAGGCCCACTCCAGCACTCTATCTAGCACACTCTAACTCTATCAACCTCTCAATTATGGGTGGTAATAGGGGGAGAGATCTTCTTATTTGGCTTACAAGAAACTAAACTTGAGCTTATAGTATAGACTCATTGCCAGATATCAAAATGAAGTCAACATCCACCCCATGATTCTAGGGTTTTTGAGTCATACTCACTAAGACATGCTCAATATCCCCCCTCCAACATCCATAACCTACTCATTTCTAGGGTTACGGGACATGCTATCCAGAGTGTTTCCTATAGCTTTTGCAGGAATTACAAGAACATCAAATTCATTGATTTGAGATTCAATTCTCTTTAAAGTCTCCATGATTTTTTTGAACTTGTCTAGGATAATCTATTGTGCATTCAAAGTCTTGGGCTTGCGGTGTGTATCCGAGGACTCATTATCCATCATTACCTTATTAGCAAAGTCATAAATGGGATTAGGGTCTACTTTACATGTTTATTTAACTACAACATGTAGAGCATCTAGTTTAGAAATAATGGCCTCATTATGAGAGGAATGCATTTGCGCAAAAAAATTTTTGGCAAACAAGCCCCCTTTTTGCACATAATTCTTGAAGGATGTGGATTAGAGAGAGGAATGAAGTATGGAGTTTTCAAAGGACTCCTAGAGCCAAAGTTACCAATTTTTTTGTCAGTTAGATTAGGGTGGCTTAGCTTTCCTACCACTAAAATATTTTTTAACACTATTTTCAGCATTGGGCAATTCTTGTGAATATGCCCATCTTTATTGAATAAGAAATATGTATTGATCCCACAAAAATACTGAATAGGGCATAGAAAGGCCTCCTTTTCTAATTCAAACCTAATCTCTTTTAGAATATCTAAGTTCTTGGTTTGATGGAGATGAGTAATCTTGCATCCATATGTGGGATAAGGGAAGATGTTTCATCCATTCTAACAACATTGCCAATAGAGTCTAGGGCTTTGGGAAACCATTTCTAACAAATCGATGGAATTTTCTTGATCCTTACCCATCTAGGGCAAGGCAGGGAAATTATTTCTTCACGAATAGCCTTGTGAGTCCACGTACAGGCTTTAAAACACCTTTTTCCCACTATCCAGAACTCCTTTTTAAGGACTTCTCTCTTACTTTTAGCTTCTTTATAAATGATGATATATTATCCAATTTGAACAATTCTACAGAAAGTAAAATGAAACCCTAAAATTTTTTAACCAGAAATTTTGGAACCAATTACTCATGAAACTCCTAGAAGGAAACTTCCTATAGTCAAGTATTGCCTTTGAAATGGCATTATCCCTAAGCCTAATCCTCTCTTCATTCAAACTACATTCATTTTAGAATTAGGTATAACGATAAGAGTGGCATTGGAAGATTCCTTACCTCTTCCACCTCAAAAAGGTTGCTCTTCATTTGTAAACGACTAGACCGCCAAGAGTTGAGCACCCTCCAGAACAACCTAGTTTCCCACGACTACTTGCATAAAATTTTTACTTTGCTCCTCATCCACCATCGAAGAAACACTATGAAGAAAGTCAAAAAACTCATCTCCCATAAACTGCCTCCTACACTCAGTGAGAGAGGGCAATAAAAGCAAAAAAGATCAGTCACAGAAGATCACCTACAGTTAGGCCTATGCTCGTGTGAAGTCGGCCTTCACAAGATAGCCATATGCATACCAAAATCTCTTATTTTTTAAAGATCAAATGTTTGTCTATGTGATCATTTATTTTTCATTCTCCTTTAAAATAAAATAATGATTTTCTTTTCTATTCCACATAGTCTTTGGTTCATGTTTTTAGCAGCATAAATTTTTATTAAAAAATTATAGAAGAATATTTGAAAATAGAAATTGTACATTTTCCTCAAGAAATACATAATAAATAACAATTCTCTCATTTTCCATGCGGCATAAGTTTAGTGAGAAATATATAAACAACATTTTGAAACCCTTTTTTTTTACTATCCTTTAGAAAGGATAAATTTATTGGAAATTTATAGAAATAAATCTTTGGAAATTGAAAGTATTAATTTTCTTTTAAAATAAAATAATATCTCTCATAAATAATCTTCTTAACTATTGGATGGTTTATTCCAAATAAAATATTTCAAAATTATTAAACTATTTTATCATTTATTATCTCTTACCTACCCTTCTTAACAATTGGGTGACTTATTCACAAAACAATTATCCCTTACCTTCAACTATTGGATTATTCATTTACCACAGGTCTAAGTGAGGTGGAAAATTGTAAACACAACTTCTTAAAAATAAAAAATATTGATTTGGTTTTAGAATAAAATAATATTTCTCTTACCAACCTTTATTAACCATTGGATGGCTTATTCAAAAAATAGCAACATATCCTTACCTACCCAAGAAAATCAACACTAATTTGTCAGGAGGTATAAGTTTAGAATCTTTTTGAAAATTGAAACCATTGGTCCAGTTTTTCAATAAAGTAATATTTCTCTTACCTACCCTTCTTAACCATTGGATGGTTTAGAAAAAAACCATACCAAAATTACCTCTACCTAGATACCATTGGATCGTTAATTTGGGACTAGGCATAGTTTATCTGAAAATTAACTCTTTGAAAATTGAAACTAATGATTCACTTTTAAAATAAAATAATATTTGTCTTAATTATACTTCTTAATCATTGGATGACCTATTCTCTCTACCTACCAACTATCTACTCTAATAATTTTTATTAATTAATTGACCTATTTATTCGGCATGATGAAAAATAAAAGGAGTTAAGTATTTTATTTCCTTGTTTCTAATATTTTTAATGGTTTGTATTCAAAATTTATTGTATTATAAAATTCACATAGGCTAACTCATGCTCGTGTAAATGCAGGAAGAAAAGAGCAGTGAGTTTTAAAAGAATATTTCAGTAGATATTTTTGAGTTGAGAACACAAGAATTATTTCCTCTACATCTTGATATAAGAGGATTATTAACTCATAAGTTTTCCACCTCATGCTTATTACTTAAAAAATTTCAAGTAGAGACTTGTTTAGTGAAAACATCACAAAGGATAGGGGAAGCTTGTAGGTTAGTAAATTTTATTTAGTCTGACTTATTATGTGGCATTAGGTTTTATTGATTGTGTATGAAAACATGAAATCTAATATATAAATGACTTGGGTGTTAAGAATTGACAATCTAATGAGGGGTCTTTGATAGATCTTAAATATTGAATGAAAAACATATACAATAGTTAGTAAATAACTCACGATCTAATAGGAGGTCATTCAGAGATCTTAGAGTCTAAATCTATAAGATAATTTTAGTGAAGTACTCATATCTACCCATAATTCAAAATGTATTAAAAAAATGATCTACTTATAATTGTACATCAAAAATTTCAAGGAGGTATTAATATAAAACTTTAGATTAGATAACTTTCTGAGAAAAAAAAAGGAAGCTCATGACTCCTAAAGAAATTGAAGCACATTGATAATAAGAAAAATGACAAGGAGGTAGAAAAGAAAATATTCAAAATAAGAAAATTGAAGCATCCAATCCAATGGATATCAAAGAGAAGAGCGTACAAGAGACCAACATAGAAAAAATGAATGTAGATTATGCAAATGTAAAAAAAATGAATATGGAAGAGTTCAACAATATGAAAATTAATGTACATCTTAAAATACACATTATAATGATATTGATATTAATTATTTACACAAAAGTTGGATATATCAATAATAAACTCAATTTTACTATTGAAAATATCAAATTAGAAAATAAAAACCAAAGTATGAGTGAAAATGAAAATAGTTTCTTCTCTAGAGAAAAGGGGCTTGTTATGAGAATGGAAAATATGTTTGAGAACTTTGAGGTTATTGTTTCTAGAACTTACAACATTTAGGAGGACATGGCTCATGAAGCAACGGGGGAGCATGCCCCAGAAGATGTCTTAGAGAAACATGCACATTACATATAGGATGTGTGATAAGAGGAAGCCATAGGAAGCCATGGAGGCATGGATGTCATGGAGCAAGAGGTTGAATAGGCCACTGCCTCACCCCTTAGAAATGTGTAGGTTATTGGGAAACCACAAAGTAGGAAGAATTTTGGTCAACCTTCTCTGTTGGAATAATGTGAAGATGAGCGATCAATTGCAGCTCATCTTATGATGTTAGATGACAATTTTTTGAAAGTGCCTGAATTTAAACCTCTGTGGTTGCAAGTGGTTGGTCCCCTAAAAGGTGTTCCTAAAATTAAGTGTTTTAATTAATTGAATTTAGATCATATGACCCCACAAGAAGTAAGAGAAATCATTAAAGAGAGTGGGATGATCTTAATACCGAGCTAGGATTTTGAAACTATATTCTTGTTAGATCAAATCCGGAAGTTGCTAGATCCTATGTTCGCAACTGAATTTGAAAAGGATGGAGGATAGAGTGGGTCAAGATATCACCCTACTCAAAAATAATTGGCCCAATGGATAAGAGCTCCAATTAAAAATAAGCGGAGATTCTTGATTGGAGTTAAAGAAAGAATAGGGGATGGGGCTATCATAAGAACATTAAAGGATACATTTGTTATTGAAGTAACAACTTTGTCAATGCCCTAATTATAAACTGATAAGAGTTTATGGATCCTCTCAACCTCCTCACCAACTACCAGCTTATATTTCTTCGAGGTTAGTATTTCTTGAGTTTATGTGGTAGATGTTGTGGACACAAAAGCTTCACTTGGCAGGGTAGAAGAAGGGTTTTCTTCTCCCTAGGTCCACAAGATATTGTGATCTTGCAGTTGGACATAAATTTTTGGATAGATTGCAGAATTGTTTGGTGAGTAGATTTTCTTTGAGGTTTGGAAATAAAAAGAATTTTGACGTCCAGGGATTTATAGCATGTCTTAGAGATAAAATCAAAAGAGGGCCTTTTAGCCATGATTTGGACTTACACGAGGATGTGATAAGACATTGCCTCAGCATAGAGTAGAACCTCCAAAAAAGGAAAAAGTGGAGAATCTTGGCAAGGATTGAAGATGATACAAAGGCAAAGTTCCCTAATTTTCAAGGTTTTTTCTCTAAGGAAAAGGGGCCTGTTATGAGAATGGAAAAGATGTCTTAGAGAAACATGCACATTACATACAGGATGTGTGACAAGAGGAAGCCATAGGAAGCTACAGAGGCATGGATTTCATGGAGCAGGAGGTTGAATAGGCCACTACCTCACCCCTTAGAAATGTGCAGGTTATTAAGGAACCACGAAGTAGGAAGACTTTTGGTCAACCTTTTTTGCTAGAAAAATGTGAAGACGAGTGATCAATTGCAGCTCATCTTATGATGTCAGATGACAATTTTTTGAAACCGTCTGAATTTAAATCTCTGTGGTTGCAAGTGGTTGGTCCCCCAAAAGGTGTTCCTAAAATTAAGTATTTTAATGAATTGAATTTAGATCAAGTGACCCCACAAGAAGTAAGAGAAATTGTTAAAGAGAGTGGGGTGTTCTTCTTTAATCGAGCTGAGATTTTGAAACTACATTCTTGTTAGATCAAATTGGGAAGTTGCCAGATCATATGCTTGCAGTTGAATTTGAAAAGGATGGAGGACAGAGTGGGTCGAGATATCACCGTACTCTAAAAGAATTGGCCCAATGGATAAGAGCTCCAAGTAAAAATAAGCTGTGAATCTTGATTGGAGTTAAAGAAAGAATAGGGGATGGGGCTATCATAAGAATGTTAAAGGATACATCTATTATTGAAGTGACAACTTTCTCAATGCATTCAACTATGTTTTCTCTTGATTTAGTGAAAGTACAAGAGAAGAAGGTGGTCCTATTACAGGAAAGAATAGAAATACACCAATCTTATACCAAAATGTTTATGGAAATTTCTCAGTTGAGGAGTCAATTATAGAGGCACGAAGTTGCACCTCCTCCTATGGTCATGATCTAGCAGGGAGACTCCTCACAAGCAACGGAGGAGATTCATTCTTTAAATAAGGAAAATAGTGATCTCAAACAATAAATGCAGGCCAAAGATTAGCAGGTCTTGAGAGTGGAGTCCATGGTGAAGGAAAATATCATAACACTAATCAGAGGAACTTTTTCACACTTGTTGAGCTCAATTTTGAATAAAATTGAGGATGTTTATAATTATTTTTGTATTCTTTATAAAGGGGCTATTCAATGCTCTAAGTTTTTGATGTAATTGAGAGAGATTTTTAAATGTTGGAGGGCTCTGCGGCTAAAGATCAAAGACTTGAGCATTGCAGTTCGGTACATGCATAAGCCACCCCAACCATTATTAGATTTTTGTAGTGCTCATGAATTATTGATAAGTGAGATTCACGTTTTAGAGGAAAATATGCTAAAATAAAGAATAATATAGAGTTGTAATGAGTTAAAGTATTGGACTATTCCATTAATGTTGCCATTCAAAAGATAGTTGATAAGGATTATATCAATGAGGCAATACAATATTAATGTTGTCATTCAAAAGATAGCTGATAAGGATTATATCAATGAGGCAATATAATATTAGGATATTGATAAATTGATTGCAATTCACAAGGCTTATTCAAGGTTTGTTATAGGCATTAGAAGTGTTATTGATGCTGTGTACAAAGAGGCCCCTAACTGTGTGTAGTTGATCAAGTATGTTGAGTGGTCAACCGGTTTTGCAGTTCACAATTGGCATGAGAATCATTTCTGGGTTAAGGACATTTGAAGAGGTGAGTCACTAGTTGAAGATTGGAAAATATTTGAAGCAAGGCGGTTGCCCAAGTTGTTAGAAGTTGAACTACTATCTTCTTTAAGCATGACATCTTTATTTTTAAAATTTTGAAAGATACCTTAGCATATTTTCTATTTTTGCAATGTAATTTTGACATTTGTCATCAACCTAAAGCTTGTTTCTACTCCTTGTTCTATAAAAGGAATTTAGGACTGATCGAGAAATTTTTCTGAAAATTTATAGAAAATAGATACTTTAAAATGGTTACTTTGAGCATATGATTTTGATGTTGCTTAAATTGTATATCCACAAATTGTTGAATTAATGAAAGTCACACCATCTTTTGTCTCTCTGTTCCTTTACTTATGTTTATGATTCTTTTTTATCAAGGATAGATGGGTGTTGTCTTTACGCTCGCGCATGAATGTTTAATTGCATAGTTAGGGTTTTTTTCTAGGAAAAGATAAAATGCCTAAGGAAAATTAGAAAGCCTTGATCTCTTGCAATAAATACACATCTAAATTCCTACACAGTCTTAGGAATCTCTTATCAAGATATTTCTTGTCCGGGGATTCCGATCCCCTGACATTCCAACACACAAATTTGTTTCATAAAAAATTTAGGCAAAAGTGTCCATTAGTGTCCTAAATTCTTTGTATCACATAGGAAATTTCATATTGTTTCCTTTTTTGATCGACATAGATGCAATGGATCTATTCGGCCTACCCCTCTTCCTCTTGAATTCAAAAAGTTGATTAATGCTCAGTGATTGAGCATCTTCTTTCTTCTTTTTGGCCTTACTCTTGGTCATTGTTTATATTTACCCTTGTTTATACCAAAAAATAATCATATCTTCCTCCAACAATTATTTACTGAGGTCCCTTGACCAGGGGACAATGGCCTAGGTGAGTCTCTTGTCCTCTTCATATTCAATGATCTTGGAGTCTTCCTCTAGAAGTAATCCACACCCCAAACTCATCATTTCACCTCCCAAGCTCGCTTCAACACTCTATCTAGCACACTTTAACTCTATCAACCTCCTGATTATGGGTGCTAACAGGGGGAGAGTGTAAGATTCTGTGAGAAGAGAGAATCAAGCCAAGATCTGATGTTGGTCATAGATCACATGCAACTCCTCACGTAATGGATGATCCAAGATCAAAATAGCTGAATGAAGATAATTTTGATATGAGAGATAAATAGAGACAAAGAAGAGAATTTGGAGAGGGCTTTCACCGAACTATCACTTAACTGGTGAAGGTGAGAGTATAGTGCTTATTATATAGAAAAATATAAGCATATACATCCAAGGGCTGAATTAACTCCTATTCCCCATAAAAGTGGGAGGTTTTACCTTCTTGGTAAATGCCAAAACATGTGGCATAAACTCCTTACATGAAGACAAAAAAGGAGTTGAGAAAGTTGGCACATAAGGCCAAAAGAGGGTGTAAAACCCAACTACCCCATAACCCACTTAGGAAATGACAAAATAGTGGTTATGAGAGGTGGCACAACAAGCCAAAAGAGGGTGTGTAACTCAACTACCCATGTGAGGTGGAGAGTTACACAAGTAGCTGAAGTATTTTGCCACGTGTCCTCATATAAACCACTCCAATTAACCAAGAAAGCTTAAATAATATATGTGTAGGAAAAATAAATACCTCCTAACATAAGGAAAATAAAAAACCTACACTAACACTCCCCCTTAAGTGTAGCTTAGGTGGTTGAAAATATGGGTCCCGAAAAATGCAACCATGTTAGGTACATAGATAGCCCCCCCAAAAGAAGAAGCCCCCCATAAGAGGAATAGCCCCCCCCTTAAATAAGGAGAGAAAGAATGAAGGACTAAGAAGCCCCTCCTAAAGTAGACACTTGTCGTATCCCAACCAAAGATTGCAAATGAAGGAACTTGCTTTCAGTGAAGGGTTTGGTGAAGATGTCCGCAGTCTGCTCTGTTGTAGAGCAATACTTAAGATCAATGATGCCTTCCTGAATGAGCTCGCACATATAGTGCATATGTATCTCAATGTTTTTCGTCCTCTAGTGATGAACTGGATTTCTTGAGATCTGTATAGCACTTTGATTATCACAAAAGATGATAGTAGGCTTTGTAACTGGAATACCAAACTCAGTGAGAATATTCTAAAGCCAAATAGCCTCAGTGGTGGCATTAATTTCCCCTTGATACTCAACCTCTATTGATGAAAGAGAAATTGCAGACTGCTTCTTACTCGACCAGCAAACTGGACCAGAACCAAGTGAAAAGCAAAACGCTAAAGTGGAATTGTGATCCAGAGAATCACCTTTCCAATCTGAATCCGTATATCCCACCAAGTTAATATCCATGCCTACTGCATATTGCATTCCATAATTGTCAGTACCCTGAAATTAGTGGAGAATCCACTTAGGTTCTTTCCAATGCAACTCATGTGGCTCCTACATGAATCTAGAGACCATGCCCACCACATATGAAATGTCAGGTCTCATATGAGTCAAGTAGATGAGGCTCCCAACAAGTTGTCGATATAAAGTGCTATCAACCAAGGGTGAAGAGCACTTAGCCTCAAGTTTAACCCCAGACAAAAAAGGAGTAGGTGTAGGTTTACAATCAGCCATGCAAAATCTGGAGAGCATATCAAGTGCATACTTGGGTTGTCCAAGGAAGATGCCTAAAGAAGACTGTGTGATATCAATTCCTAAGAAGTAATGTAGAAAACCCAAGTCTGACATCCGAAATCTATCATGTAGAGCAGTTTTCACTACCTTGATGGTGGATGAGTTACTCCCTATGATCAATAAGTCATCAAGCTAGAGAACTAGAAATGTGAGAGTATCATCCTATTGTAGAATGTAGACGTTCGGATTAGAATGGCATTGAGTAAAACCAACTGTCAAAAGGAAGGATTCCATCTTGGCATGCCAAGCTCGAGGAGCTTGTTTGAGGCCATAGAGAGACTTTTGATGTCGACACACAAGTGAAGGATCTTGAACAAACCCTTGTGGTTGCTCCATGTAGATTTCCTCCTAAAGGTCACCATGAAGAAATGCACTCTTCACATCCAAATGATGAACTTCCCAACGATGGGTTGCAGCAATAGCAAGGACAAGACAAATAGAATTTATCTTAGCAATTGGAGAAAAAGTCTCAGAGTAATCAACCCCTGGAACTTGGGAAAAGCCTTTTTCTACCAAGCGACCCTTATACATATCAACTGACCCATCTACTACAAATATTGTTCAATAGATCCACTTGCATCGAACAAGTTTCCTTCCCTTAGGAAGAGGAACTAAATCCCATGTGTGATTCCTTTCCAAGGAACTAAACTCTTCTTGCATTGTAGCATCCCATTTGAGAACACTTGAAGCTTCTCGAAAAGACCGTGGATCAGAAGATGAAGCAATGAAGAGATGTGGAGCTTGCTGAAATTGTGACCTAGTTCTTCTAGTATCTGATGGATCACCAAACCAACCTCCTACTGACTCAAAATTTTGTCGAGCCCAAAGAGGCACTAAAGCTGGAGAGTCTGGGGGAGATTTATCAACCTCTGAATGATGACAATGAGAAGAATATGAATCCTCACTATCATTGTCACCATTTGAAATAGAGGAAGAAGACTCCTCATCAGGATTCAAAGGATTAAGATCCTTAGAAGAACTATCATCATCATGCAATGTCTCCAATGTCATAGTGGATGGAGAAGTGGTATGAGAAGAAATAGAAGAACTCTCATCAAAATGAACACTCCTCTCAATGAAAAACTCATGTGTAGAGGGATGGAGAAGTCTATACCCTTTGACATCATCTGGATACCCAACAAATATGCAAGGCTTGCTCTGCGGATCCATAGCCTTGCGTTTCTATACTGGAATGTGGGCCCATGCAAGAGAAGCAAACACTTTGAAATGCTTAACTATAGGTTTCCGACCAGTCAAAGCTCGAAAAGGAGTTACCCCTTTCACAGCTTTATGAGCAACTTGGTTCTGGATGTAACATGCACAATTGATGGCCTCTGCCCAATACTGAGGTGCCAAAGACTTGGAGTGAATCATACAATTTGCCATCTCCTTCAAATACCTATTCTTGCATTATGTGACACCATTCTACTAAGGACTGTATGGAATTATGTGCTGCATGTTAATACCTTCTGAAGAACAAAATTATTCAAACTGATTATTAACATATTCACCCAAATTATCTATACGTAGAATCTTGATGAACTTCCCAGATTGTTTCTCTGCAAAAGCTTTGAAATCTAGAAAATTCACAAATACCTCAGACTTTTGTTTGAGAAAGTAAACCCATGTAAATCTAGAAAAGTCATCAATAAATGTTAAGACATATCTAGCCCTGTTGAAAGATGGTTGTGGAAATGGTCCTACCAAGTCACTATGTACCAACTCCAATATTTGTGTAGCTCTCCATGCTTTGCCTTTATCATACTTCTCCTCGGAATGCTTACCAAGAATACATCCCTGGCAAACTCCATCATAAAATCGAATAGAAGGCAACCCTGAAACCATGTCCTTTTGATTGAGTTGTTGCAAGTAACGATAGTTCAAGTAGCCAAATCATTGATGCCACAAACAACTAATCTCATTTGCATGAGTGAGTAAAACTATCGAAGGAGAGTCAGGAACAAAGTGAGAAAAACTGATATAATCTGGATTGATGATCTGCTTTTCCCTCAACAATAATAGACCCATTATGCATTTCACTGATTACCATGGTATCTGGTGTGAACTCAACTCACTTGCCAAAACCAGTGTGAGTAATCTAATAAATAGATAGGAGATTAGTTGATAAAGATGGAACACAAAGGACATCCTTAAATATTCCTTCGCACATATCAACAAACGCTCTCCCATGTACTTCAACAAGAGTGTCATCACCCAGTAGCATGGAAGGCATAGAACATGGCTCTAAAGAGGTGAAATCATCTTCTAAAGAAGCCATGTGGTGCGAAGCACCCGAGTCAATTATCCAAGAATTGGGTTGTGAAGCAACAGCAACTAGGGCCTTACCCTTTCCTTTCCCTTTACTCTTATCTGTGTCCTTAGAAGATCCTTCTGATGAACTTTGTTTGACTGAATCAGGCACCTTGATATTATTTTTTTCAAGAAGATTTGAAAGGTGATCAATTTGTTTCTTTAAACACTTATGCTCATCATGATCATGCCTCTTACAATAAGAACACTTGACCTTCTCCTTCTTAGGTTGTTCACCTTTTGATGAAGAGGTCTGATTATCTACTTTTGAAGTAGCAAATTTATGATCTTTTTTCTTCTCTCCTTGGTTCTTTTCTTTCTTTTCTTGCTTACTAGACCCTTTTTGTTCTTTTGTACCTTGATTTACAACTAAGGCATGTGACTTAGAGGGTTTTATTGTACCAATTTGAACCAATTTATCTTTCTCCCTAGTGAGTTCTGCAGCAAATTCATCTAGAGAAGGCATTTTGAATGTGGTACCTAGGGCACATTTTGTAGCATAGAATGTAGAAACAAACACTGAATAGTTAGGAGCTTAGAAATAATACTCAAGATCAGTTGCTTATCATCTTTCTCAGTTCCACACCTTTCCAACTGTAATCTTATAGACTTAAGTTTAGTGAAGAAGTCTTGTATAGTATCAAAATTGGTTGGATTCAACCCTATGACTTCATTTTCTAACTGATGACCTCTTAGCTCATCTTGCTTACCAAAGAGGTTTTTCAAAGTGGTCCACACTACATCTAGTGTAGTGGCAGATTCAATGTGAAAAACAAGGTTGAGAGAGACTGACATACATAGAGTACCAAAAGCTTCATCACATTTATTAAACCATTTAATTTTTTCTGTAGCATCTTGAGGTTTAGTTTCAAGTCCCATAGTAACACGATGATATCCATGTCTTTTCAGATATATTATCATCTTAGATTTCCATTCAAAGTAATTATATGGTGCTAAAATTGAAACTAAAGATGCATCCATGATAGCAAAAAAAAAGATTGCAAAGAATCAGGAAAAGTACGAGAAAGAAGACACAAGAGACACCCCCCCTTTTAACTAGTCTCAAAAATCACCCCCCCAAATATTACAAGGTTGGCACTTTATAATTAGTGCATTTACAAGGCTTTTTATCATATTACAATTCTTTGAAGGAACCAATAGAGATTTTCAATATAAATAATTTGAGATAAGATCTGAAACAAATTAGCCTGATAACTACTTAATTTATCTTAATATCTTTCCAACAACTATTAGTTTTTGAAAAACAAAGTTGTGAGGAGAAAGATATGACCAGTTGAAGAGAAAAAGAAGCAATTGATACAACCTTTAATATCTGATAGAAAAAGGCAAAAAATTTCAATTAGACCTGCAATAATGGAGAGTTCTCATTTCTAGATTTCCAGAAAACCCAGAAATTTTTTTTTTCCTGAAAATAAATAGAAGTTGGAACACTAAAGCCAAAATGAAAACAGCTCCAGTAAAACGATTTTACTCTGATTTTTTTTACTGTGTCCTCCAAACTCCGATTTTGGTGAAGTAAAAGTCACTTTTTTCTTTCTCAAACCTTCTAGACACTCTAGAAATTCTTATTAAGCTTCAAATATTACCACAAAGCTACAATCACCCAGATCTTACAAAAACACATACATGTAAACTAGATTTAACTAGAAGCTATTTTCCTTTAAACTGTTCTGATTCTCCAGATCACACGAGAATGTGGGAGAAGAGAATACTTAGTTTTTAAGGAAAATATTAGCTATATAAAAGTCTCAAATCCCTCAAATAAATCAAAAAAAGAAATTAGCTATAATGGACAATAAGCTCTGATACCATGTGAGATTCTGCAAGAAGCAAGAACCGAGCCAAGATCTGATGTCTATCATAGATCACATGCAACTCCTCAGGCAATAGATGATCGAAGATCAAAATAGCTAAATGAAGATAATTTCGACATGAGAGAGAAATAGAGACAAAGAAGAGAATTTGGAGAGGACTCTCACCGAGCTATCACTTAACTAGCGAAGGTGAGAGTATAGTACTTATTATATAGAAAAATATAAGCATATACATCCAAGGGGTGCATTAACTCCTATTTCCCATAAAAAGTGGGAGGTTTTACCTTCTTGGTAAATGCCAAAAACATGTGGCATAACCTCCTTACATGAAGACAAAAAAGGAGTTGAGAAAGTTGGCACATAAGGCCAAAAGAGGGCGTGTAATGCAACTACCCCATAACCCACTTAGGAAATGACAAAATAGTGGTTATGAGAGGTGGCACAATAAGCCAAAAGAGGGTGTGTAACACAAACACCCATGTAAGGTGGAGAGTTACACATGTAGCTAAAGTATTTCACCACGTGTCATCATATAAACCACTCCTATTAACCTAAGCAAGCTTAAATAATATTTGTGTAGGAAAAATAAATACCTCCTAACATAAGGAAAATAAAAAACCTACACTAACAGAGAGATCTTCTCATCTATCTTACAAGAAACTAAAACAGAGCTTATAGTACAGACTCATCGGTAGAGATCAAAAGGAAGTCAACATCCACCCCATGATTCAAGGGTTTCTGAGTCATGCTCATAAAGGCATGCTCAATATGCCCCCTCCAACATCCATAACCTACTCATTTCTAGGGTTACGGGATGGGTTATCTAGAGTGTTTCCCATGGGTCTAGCAAGAATCACAAGAATATCAAAGTCATTCATTTGAGATTCAATTCTATTTTTAGTCTCCATGATATTTTTGAATTTATTTAGGATAATTTGTTGTGCATTCAAAGTCTTGGGCTTGTGGTGTGTATCTAGGGACTCATTATCTGTTATTACCTTATTAGTGAAGTCATCAATGGGATTAGGGTCTACTTTAGATGCTTCTTTAAAAATAGCATGTAGAGCATCTAGTTTAGAAATAATGGCCTCATTATGAGAGGAATGCATTTGCACAAAAAAAATAATTGGCAGGCAAGCCCTCCTTTTGCACATAATTCTTCGAAGGATGTGGATTAGAGAGAGGAAAAAAGTTTGGAGTTATCAAAGGCCTCCTAGAGCCAAAGCTACCAATTATTTTCTCAATTAGATTAGGGTGGTTCTGGTTATCCAAAGGCTTAGATTTCCTACCACTGAAGTCTTTTTAAACATTATTTTACAACAACAGGCAATTCTTGTGAATATACCCATCTTTATTGCATAAGAAACATGTCTAAATCCAACCCAAATATTCAATAGGGCATTCAAAGGCCTCCTTGTCCAATTCAAATCTAATCTCTTTCAGAATATCTAAATTCTAGGTTTGATGGAGATGAGTAATCTTGCATCCATATGTGGGAGAAGGGAAGATGTTTCATCCATTCTAACAACATAGCCAATAGATTCTAGGGCTTTGGAAGCCATTTCTAATGAATCGATGAAATGTTCCTGATCGTAACACATCTAGGGCACGACAAGGCAATGATTTCTTTATGAATAGCCTTGGGAGTCCATGTAATGGCTTTAAAACACCCTTTTCCCACTGACTAGAACTCTTTTTTAAAGACGTCTCTCTTACTTTTAGCTTCTTTATAAATGGTGATATATAATCCCATTTGAACATTTCTATAGAAAGTAAAGTGAAACCGTAAATTTTTTAACCACACATTTTGCAACCAATTATTCATGAAACTCCTAGAAGGAAGCTTCCAAGAATAAGTACTGCCAAGAAAATGAAATTATCCCTAAGCCTAATACTCGCTTCATTCAAAACTAAGTTCATTTTAGAATCAGGCATAACGATAAGAGTGGCATTGGAAGATTCCTTACCTCTTCCACCTCAACATGGTTGCTCTCCATTTGTAAATGACTAGACTGCCAAGAGTTGAGCACCCTCGAGAACGACCTCGTTGCCCTCGAAGAAACACTATGAAGAAAGTCAGAAGCCCCATCTCCCATAAACTACCTCCCACGCTCAATGAGAGAGGGCAATAAATGCAAAAATTATTGGCCACAGAAGATCACCTCCACTCATGCCTACGCTCATGTGAAGTTGGCCTTCGCAAGATAGCTAGTTGCAGACCAAAATCTCTTATTTTTTGCAGATCAAATGCTTGCCTATCAGATCATTTATTCTTTATTCTCCTTTAAAATAAAATAATAATTTTATTTTCTATTCCACACAGTCTTTGGTTCATTTTTTTAGCAACATAAATTTTTATTAAAAAATTATAGAAGCATATTTGAAAATAGAAATTATACATTTTCCTCAAGAAATAAATAAATAAATAATAATTCTCTCATTTTCCACCATTGGGTCACTTATTTTCCATGCGCAATAAGTTTAGTGAAAAATATATAAATAACTTTTTGAAAACCCACCTTTTTTTTACTATCCTTTAGAATAAAATTCAAAAGAAAATAACATCTCCCTTAGCTACCCAACATAACCTCAGGATTGCCAATTTTTCACAAAGGATAAATTTACTGGAAAATTATAGAAATAATTGAAAATATTGATTTTCTTTTAAAATAAAATAAGATCTCTCATAACTAATCTTTTTAACTATTGGATGACTTATTCCAAAAAAACTATTTCAAAATTATTAAACTATTTAATCATTTATTACATCTTACACGCCCTTCTTAACTATTGGGTGACTTATTTAGAAAAAAATTATCCCTTACCTTCCCATGTTAACTATTAGATTATTGATTTGCCACAGGTGTAAGTGAGGTGGAAAATTGTAAACGCAACTTCTTAAAAACAAAAAATATTGATTTGGTTTTAGAATAAAATAATATTTCTCTTACCAATGCTTCTTAACCATTGGATAACTTATTCAGAAAATACCAACATATCCTTACCTACCCAAGAAAATCAACACTAATTTTCCATGAGGTATAAGTTTAGCATCTTTTTGAAAATTGAAACAATTGATTCAGTTTTTAAATAAAACAATATTTTGCTTACCTGCTCTTCTTAACAATTGGACGGTTTAGAAAAAAACCATACCAAAATTACCTCTACCTAGATAACATTGGATCATTCATTTGGGACTGGGCATAGTTTAGCTAAAAATTAACTCTTTCAAAATTGAAATTAATGATTCACTTTTAAAATAAAATAATATTTGTCTTACCTACCCTTTTTAATCATTGGATGACCTATTATCTCTACTTGCCAACTATATATTGACCTATTTATTGTGCTCCATCAATCCATTTTCTCCAATTTCTTATCCTCCTCATCTCATCTTTTTCTAAATTATGATGTGCCTTATTTTTTCCAGTTCTCAAATGACCTACAATAGTTCATTCTTCTGAATAGCTTCCTATATTCCTAGTTCATTCTCCTGAATAGCTTTCTATATTCCAATCAAAGAAGTCAATGTTATGAAAAATGATGGAGTTAAGTATTTTATTTCCTTGTTTCTAATATATTTAATAGTTTGTATTAAAAATTTATTGCATTATAAAATTCACATAGGCTAACTCATGGTCATGTAAATGCAGGAAGGAAAGAGGGGTGACTTTTAAAAGAATATTTCAGTAGATATTTTTGATTTGAGAACACAAGAATTATTTCCTCTACATCTTGATATAAGAGGATTATTAATTCATAAATTTTCCAGCTCATGCTTATTACTTAAAAAATTTCAGGTAGAGACTTGTTTAGTGAAAACATCACAAAGCATCAAGGGAAGTTTGCAGGTTAGTAAATAACTTTTCAATTTCTGTGTTCTTTTCTCTTTTTTTTTTTTGTTTTACTATGAAAGTTTGATTTTCCCTGTACTTTAGCATTATAATGATTCTTTTATTTAGTCTTTAGTCTGACTTATTATGTGGCATTAGGTTTTATTGATTTTGTATGAAAACATGAAATCTAATATATAAATGACTTGGGTGTTAACAATTGACGATCTAATGACGGGTCTTTGAGAGATCTTAAATATTGAATGAAAAACATATACAATAGAATTCAAAAGGTATTTTATCAATTCATAAATCCAAAAAAATTGTTTACTATGAAATTTTTTGAATCATGATAATCCAAGACAAAAAAAATTAAATTTAAATTTAATTTTTTTACCAAATCTAAACAAAATAAAAAAAAGTGTTATTCGAATTTATCATGGTTCCTTCTATTCCTCTTCCAGATAATGGAGCACAAAGTTTGTATTAAGGACATACACACCCTTCATCAGCTGCCCGGCCAAATCCTCCAGCGTTGCATTTATAATCTCAAATTGGGGATGTGATTTGTCTCCCATATGAAATGCCAGCCTCAATCCAACTACGTCCTCGATCTTTTTTCAGTCGAATGTGTTTCATTACTGATCTCAACTTTGCAACATCATCCCACCTACCAGCCCCAGCATAGATATTTGAGAGCAAGACGTAACACCCAATATTATCAGGTTCCATCTTAAAAAGGTGTTCTGACATTCGTTCCCCTAGCTCTATGTTGTTGTAAATTCGAGCATTACGTTCAAGTGGCATCCCCTTGATAAACTCGTAAACTTTCTCCAACATGCCCTCTTCGTCCAAGAAGATCAACCATGCATGACTACATGAAGATAGGACAGCAACAAAAGTGACATGGTCTGGATTCATACCAGACTTTTGCATTTGCTTAAAAAGAGAAAGAGCTTCCTCACCATGCCCGTGCATGTCGTAGCCAGCAACCACAGAAGTCCAGTAAACCAAATCTCTTTGAGGCAAAGCTTGGTGCCCAACATTTAAATTCCCACATTTAACATATATATCTACATGGGCACTTGAAAGAAAATTTTCAGAATCTAAACCATCTTCCATCATAAATTTATGTATCTACTTGCCCTACTGCAGAGCTGCCAACTGTGCACAGGCTTGTAAAATGTTAGCATATGTAACTGAATCTGGTCTAACCCGAGCTCTGTGCATTTTATGAAAAAACACCAATGAATCTTCGCTATGATAATGCCTAGCATATCCTGCAATCATCACATCCATGAAACAATATTTTTACTGCATGGGAAACAAAGGGAATGCAAGAAGATCATGGTTCTCTACACTACTGCAAAGGGCTCAAAGGCCGGGAAAACTAATTAGAGGATGAAAAAGAAGGAGTGTTTGTTGTTCAAAAGTATTCTATCAAAAGCAAACTAAGTACCACAAACAGGTACATTAAGAGAATGCTGCGACTTCGATCAGCAAGGAGGATCCAGTAATACCCACATGAAGATGCGTTGCTGGATGATGCTGCAGCTACTTTAGCCTCAATTTCACGGATTATGGACGTCTCAAGGAAGCCCCGGGGACGACCTCGTAGCTCCAAAAATAAACCCAAGCGGCCGCTGCCACTGGACGTTGCAGAAAATACTCCGTTGCAGATAACACCGTCTTCAGGTGGGGCAGGGACACAGACTGAGGAGGTCACAAGGAGGGCTCAAACAACAAGCTAATAGTGGCTGCCCGTAGAAAATTTCATGGAAGCCATTATTTTCTTGAGGATTTTTAAGTCACACCTGCCGCCTTCTTGTGTCCATAAAACTAGACTAATATTTCTACGCTCTGCACTCGTTTCATTTTAATAAGTGTATGTCGATTAAATATTAAAATTTGGACCAAATAATGCCAGTCCTTTGTTTGTCAGCCATTGAGAATTTATATCAGCTTTCTTTAATTTGAAATAAAAAACCTTCTATGCATTTCTCAGTTCAAAGACCTGAGAAATGCATAGAAGGTTTGTGATTTCAAATTAAAGAAAGCTGATATAAATTCTCAATTGCTGACAAAAAAAGGACTGACATTATTTGGTCCAAATTTTAATATTTAATGGAAATACACTTATTAAAACGAAACTGCAGAGCGCAGAAATATTTAATCAAGTTTTACAGACAGAAGAAGGGGGCAAGTGTGACTTAAAAACCATGAAGAAAATAATGGCTTCCGTAAAATTTTCAACAGGAAGCCACCAGCTTAGCTGTGAGAGACAAACCCTTAACTACCCCTTGGGCTTGTTCTTTGAGCCTTCCTTGTGACGTCCTCGGTCTGTGTCCATGCCCCACCCGAAGATAGTGTTATCTGCAACGGAGTGTTATCTGCGACCTCCAGGGGCAGCAGCCGCTTGGGTTTATTTTTGGAGCCAAGAGGCCGTCCCCGAGGCTTCCTTGCGACCTAATTAGCTGCAGCATCATCCAGCAACGCATCACCCAATGTAAATATCCTTCCTCGCATCACCCAATGTAAACATCCCTCCTCTTCAACCACGTTCAGGAAACACACATGTTTGTGTGGATGTGGTCAAAGAAGTTTAAACACCTTATGCAGTTTCACATTAGAAACAATAAATTACTGATTTTGAGCTTTCATTTCATTCGAGCTAGTCTTGGAGGTTATCAGAATTTTGTACTGCTTTATTTATTGTTGTTTTGGAGGCAAGTTGCATAACTTGATGCAACAACACATCAAGATTAGAAGGGGAAGGAGATAGAGTGACAAATATTACTTGGATGCAACATTGGTTTACTATCCATCATGCTCAACAGGTAAATCCCAATTTCTTGACTCTCAGTTTATTTTTCTTTGTTCCCAGATTTTTTTCTTTGTTCCCAGATTTATGGGTACATGGCTTGCCAAGGGACTGCTCAAGCTGAGAGTTCCATGCCTATCTCTCTAAATGTGCTCAAATTGGACAGGACTGTGGATACTGTACTTGCCAAGATTATCTTGGACACATACATTCTCATTAGTACCATGATGGTCCTGATGCATCACCCAATTAGTTTCTATGTAGACAAAAGCATTCATTGATTAAGCCTAGCCCACTTATAGTAATGGACCCATAAGGTGGTGTGTATTATGTTCAAGATGATCTTGGCAAGTACAGGATCTACAGATTTATTCAATTCACTTAATGCTTCACCGTTTTTAGTATGTTCCTCCTCGAGTTCATGGTTTCCACTACTGCTTCCTTTTCAGATTTGCGGATTCCTATGGTCTTAGCTTGAACACTCTCTTCGACGAGATTTATTGATTCCCAAATGCTTAGAACAACCAAATAAGTTGGATGACAAAATTTCTATAAAGGCAACTCATGGAATTCCTTTTTTTATTGAATAAGAAAATCATTACATTACAAAACATATTTATATTAACTTTTAGCTTTCTCTATTCCTGTTAGAGGAGGCCAGAAAGATGGTAGAGGAGGTTTATTATAGAACAAGAAATAACACTCATTCTCTGTATTAGGTTTTTAAAAGAAGAGTAATAATAATATCAGTAATTATGAAATTGGGGATAGTAAAATGTGTTTCCACTTAATTTGAAAGTGATAATCTTTACCGCGGTTTAAAAAACATCCATCAAATAATAAAAACAAAATCCTTTTTATCTTAAAATTCTTATACAGAGTGTGATTCATTTGTCCTTATAATTTTTTTAGGTTTTTTAAGAGCTTTATATTAGTTGAATTATCATTTTGTGGTTTATAAATAATAGATTTTATTTTTTCTTTATTTTCAAATGTGATGACAGGTTGCATTTTAAACTAGGAAACAAATTTAAAATACATTTTCTTTACCAAAATTTCTCATACAACTAAACCTTGATCTAGAAAATTGCTTTTAACTCACCAAACATCATTTTTGAAAATATAAAAGAAATATTCTAAAATAGTTAGAATGATATGCAGTGTTGTTCTAAGTATGTGTCAATAAGATTGAAGGGGACAATAATATCTGGTTTTGTCTCTTATCATGAGTAGAAGAAAGAATTTGGTAGAAGCAGAAAAACTGTTAAAAACAATACATAAGAATGTCTATATCAATCAATCGCAGATATGTGATTGTCTGAACATTGAGAAAGCTTCAAAGCGATACCTTCAAATTATCCTAGACTGGGGAGAATCAGGTAAGCTTGAGGTAAGCTTGATATCCTAAGCTTGATATCCTGTGTATTGTCTACTGAGTGATGTAAAATATTCTTCTAGAAAATCAGATTGAGTTACAATAATGAGAATGTGGATATGGCATTCAATTCAGTTCATTACAAAGAGAGATGAGTTGAAATTTGAGAACTAGTTATGGCAGGCGAAATGAAGGGCTGGCTTATTTCTATATTTTTGAATCGGGAATATTTGAAATGGTTTTTGTGGAATTGTGTGGTAATATGTTTATAAAACACCCCTTTTCTAATTATTATTTTTAGACAGCTCGGTGCAAAACCACAACTTTTATATTATTTTTGGACTCAGCTCGGTGCAAAGAACTCAATTTCATTTTTGGACTCAACTGCCAAGCCCTATATACCTGCAAAAATGCACGAGTGATGAGGTTTTTCCAGCAAAAATGTTTAAAATCTATGTACAATAGCTTGAATCTATTTCAAATCATAATCAAGTACATCAAAATCCCCCGGAGATATTAAAACTGCGTGTCTGCATACCCTTCCATATCCTCCTGAACCAATTCCATTACTCTCAACTAAATTATTCGTAGCCTCCTTTATTTTAGGAAAAGAAAACCATGTTGCGCCTTTCAGTTTAGGGCTCCCTGTGATGCTATTAACAGTAAATTTCATACGATGTTGGAAAAAGGAGTGTTCTATTAACAGTCGTGGTAATACTCCTCAGGACCAAATTAATCAAATCTCTGGTAGTAGGTTGGCAAGCCAAGGTGGAGTTCCTGATTGTGGCCCCGTAGTGGGTGTGGGGAGCGTAGCCGGGGCGGTGGTCTTGGTCGTGGTCGTGGATGTGGTAGGGGTCATGGTAGCAGCGGGAATCAATAAAGTTAGCCTTGAGTATATTGTGCCTAGGGGCGAATCGGTGTGATTTTGATTTTCTTTTAATATAAAATAATATCTTTCATAACGAATCTTCTTAATTATTGGATGACTTATTTCAAATAAAATATTTCAAAATTATTAAACTATTTAATCATTTATTATCTCTTACATGTCCTTGTTAACTATTGCGTCACTTATTCAGAAAAAAATTATCCCTTACCTTCGCAGATTAACTATTGGATAATTGATTTGGCACAGGTCTAATAGAGGAGGAAAATTGTAAACACAACTTCTTAAAAATAAAAAATATTGATCTGGTTTTAGAATAAAATAATATTTCTCTTACCAACCTTTCTTAAACAATTGATGGGTTATTTAGAAAATATCAACATATCCTTACCTACCCAAGAAAATCAACACTAATTTTCCACGAGGTATAAGTTTAGCATCTTTTTGAAAATTGAAACAATTGATTCAGTTTTTAAATAAAACAATATTTCACTTACCTACTCTTCTTAACAAATGGATGGTTTAGAAAAAACCATACCAAAATTACCTCTACCTAGATAACATTGGATCATTAATTTGGGACTGGGCATAGTTTAGCTGAAAATTAACTCTTTCAAAATTGAAATTAATGATTCACTTTTAAAATAAAATAATATTTGTCTTACCTACCCTTCTTAATCATTGGATGACCTATTATCTCTACCTACCAACTATCTACTCTTTTAATTTTCATTTAACCATTGACCTATTTATTGTGCTCCATCAATCCATTTTCTCCAATTTCTTATCCTCCTTGTCTCATCTTTTTCTAAATTATGATGTGCCTAATTTTTTCCAGTTCTCAAATGACCTACAATAGTTTATTCTTGAATAGCTTTCTATATTCCAATCAGAAAAGTCAGTGTGATGAAAAATAAATGGAGTTAATTATTTTATTTCCTTGTTTCTAATATATTTAATACTTTGTATTCAATATTTCAGTAGATATTTTTGAGTTGAGAACACAAGAATTATTTCCTCTACATTTTGATATAAGAGGATTATCAACTCATAAATTTTCCAACTCATGCTTATTATTAAAAAAAATTCAGGTAGAGACTTGTTCACTAAAAACATCACAAAGGATGGAGGGAAGTTTGTAGGTTAGTAAATAACTCTTCAATTGCTTATTATGTGGCATTAGGTTTTATTGATTTTGTATCAAAATATGAAATCTAATATATAAATGACTTGGGTGTTAACTCTTGAAGATCTAATGAGAGGTCATTCAGAGATCTTAAATATTGAATGAAAAACATATACAATAGAAATCAAAAGGTATTTTATCAATTCATAAATCCAAAAAAGTTGTTTGCTATGAAATTTTTTGAATCATGATAATCCAAGACAAAAAAAAGTTGAATTTAAATTTAATATTTTATACCAAATCTAAACAAACAAAAAAAGTTATTTGAATTTAAATTTAATATTTTGTACCCGATCCAAACAAAAAACATTGTTATTTTTGAGAACAGAATTGATGAGGGAAGAGAAAGCAATGGGTGTGTTTCTCACGAGAATAAAAATGAGAAAGAAGAAAAGAGGGTACACTAAATCTATAATTTTTTCGAATAATTAGAGACTGATTTGCATAAGTCATCCTCGTGCAGTAAGCATTTATTTATTCAATCTTTTTATTTTGTTTTATTTTTATGTTTTTAGAAACTTATCATTTACTTTTCTATAAATTCATTTTTAATTACTCCTCCACTTTTAATAAGATCTGAAATTTTATATGTTTTTATCATGTGAATCTTGTTTAATTCATATTACATTAAATCTCGTCTACCTATTTTGAATCCCGTCGATGTATTTGATCCTATTATTCTTCATTGATTCGTATTGTATTCCATCCTGGAAAGTAGCATGGTTCCTTCTCTTCCTCTTGCAGATCATGGAGCACAAAGGTTGTATTAAGGACATAAACACCCTTCATCATCTGCCCAGCCAAATCCTCCAGCGTTGCATTTATAATCTCAAATTGAGGATCTGATTTGTCTCCCATATGAAATGTCAGCCTCAATCCAATTACATCCTGGATCTTTTTTCAATCCAATGTCTTTCATTACTGATCTCAACTTTGCAACATCAACCCAACTACCAGCCCCAGCATAGATATTTGAGAGCAAGACGTAACACCCAATATTATCAGGTTCCATCTTAAAAAGGTGTTCTGTCATTCGTTCCCCTAGCTCTATATTGTTCTAAATTCGAGCATTAGGTTCAAGAGGCATCCCCTAGATAAACTCGTAAGCTTTCTCCAGCATGCCCTCTTTCTCCAAGAACATGAACCATGCATGACTACATGAGGATAGGACAGCAACAAAAGTGACATGGTCTGGCTGGTAAAATGTTAGCATATGTAACTGAATCTTGTCTAACCCGAGCTGTGTGTATTTTGTGAAAAAACACCAATGCATCTTCGCTATGATAATGCCTAGCATATCCTGCAATCATCACATCCATGAAACAATATTTTTACTGCATGGGAAACAAAAGGAATGCAAGAAGATCATGGTTCTCTACACTACTGCAAAGGGCTCAAAGGCCGGGAAAACTAATTGGAGGATGAAAATGAAGGAGTGTTTGTTGTATCAAAAGGATTCTATCAAAAACAAACTAAGTACCACAAAAGAGGTTTTCAACAGGTACATGAAGAGAATGTTGCGACTTCGATCAGCAAGGAGGATCCAGTAACACCCACATGATGATGCGTGGCTGGATAATGCTGCAGCTACTTTAGCCTCAATTAAACGGATTATGGAGGTCTCAAGGAAGCCCCTGGGACGACCTCCTAGCTTCAAAAATAAACCCAAGCGGCCGCTGCCCCTGGACTTTGCAGAAAATACTCCGTTGCAGATAACACAGTCTTCAGGTGGGGCAGGGACGCAGACTGAGAAGGTCACAAGGAAGTCTCCAAGAACAAGCTATGACTTTGTCTCTTATAGCTAAGATAGTGGCTGCCTGTTGAAAATTTCATGGAAGCCATTATTTTCTTTAGGGTTTTTAAGTCACACCTGTGTCCATAAAACTAGATTAATATCTCTGCGTTCTGCACTCGTTTCATTTTAATAAGGGTATGTCCATTAAATATTAAAATTTGGACCAAATAATGCCAGTCTTTTGTTTGTCAGCCATTGAGAATTTATATCGGCTTTCCTTTATATGAAATCAAAAACCTTGTATGCATTTCTCAGTTCTTTGTTTGTATTTCTCAGTTGAACTGAGAAATGCATAGAAGGTTTTTGATTTCAAATTAAAGAAAGCTGATATAAATTCTCAATGGCTGACAAACGAAGGACTGGCATTATTTGGTCCAAAATTAAATATTTAATCACCATTGGCTTGTTAAAACGAAACTGCAGAGCGCAGAAATATTTAATCGAGTTTTACAGACAGAAGAAGGCGGCAGGTGTGACTTAAGAACCATGAAGAAAATAATAGCTTCCGTGAAATTTTCAACAGGAAGCCACCAGCTTATCTGTGAGAGGCAAACCCTTAACTATCCCATTGGCTTGTTCTTTGAGCCTTCCTTGTGACCTCCTCAGTCTGTGTCCATGCCCCATTTGAAGATAGTGTTATCTGCAACGGAGTGTTATCTGCGACCTCCACGGGCAGCAGCCGCTTGGGTTTATTTTTGGAGCCAAGAGGCCGTCCCCGAGGCTTCATTGCGTCGACCTTCATAGTTCGTGTAATTGAAGCTAAATTAGCTGCAGCATCATCCAGCAACGCATCACCCAGTGTAAACATCCCTCCTCTTCAACCACGTTCAGGAAACACAAATGCTTGTGTGGATGTGGTCAAAGAAGTTTAAACAGCTTATGCAGTTTCACCTCAGGCAAAACTTCTATTAGAAACAATAAATTAGTGATTTTGAGCTTTGATTTTATTCGAGCTAGTGTTTGAGGTTATCAGCATTTTGTAGTGCTTTATTTATTGCAATTGGTTTATGTGTTTGAACTGTTTTGGAGGCAAGCTGCATAACTTGACGCAACAACACCTCAAGATTAGAAGGGGAAGGAGATAGAGTGACAAATATTACTTGGATGCAATTTTGGTTTACTATCCATCATGCTCAACAGGTAAACCCAATTTCTTGACTCTCAAATTATTTTTCTTTGTTGCCAGATTTATGGGTACATGGCTTGCCAAGGGACTGCTCAAGCTGAGAGCTCCATTCCTATCTCTCTGAATGTGCTCAAATTGGGAGCAATATATCTTAATCTTATCCGAGAGAGTGTTGAAGCTGACAATAAATTTTTTAAAAGAAGAGCAATAATAATATCTGTAATTGTGAAATTAACCTATGTGTATAACAAGTGCTATTGTGTAGTGATCATTGGCTTATTTTAAATTAGGGATGAAATGTTATCATCGATGTTAAGTAATGAATTATTTCTGAAGCGGGGAACAAATTTTATTAGATTTTTGAGAGACCAAGAAACATGTTCATTTATTGATAAATGTTTTTAAGACAAAACAAAGTATAATATTTATGTCTTGAGATTAGCTTTTGTGATCTTTGATGCTCAATAATTTTTTTTACTACCATAGTTTAACTAATGTCATTGAATTTTATTCTACAACAAGTTTTGGATTTTGATTGGGGACAGTAAAATGTGTTTCCACTTAATTTGGAAGTGATAATCTTTATCACGGTTTAAAAAACATCCATCAAATAATTAAAACAAATTGTTTTTATGTTAAAATTCTTTTACAAAGTGCGATTCATTTGTCCTTTTAATTTTTTTATTTTTTTAAAGAGCTTTATATTAGTAGATTTTTCTGTAAGAACGACTGTTTCCATCATTTCACATCCCTTTCTTACATCCATTCATATTTAACTTTTCAAATGATTTTAAAAACTTCCATCCACACCATGAACAAATATAATGACATAATGTTATAGAAGATTTTTCAGCAAATAGTTGAACTATCATTTTTTGGTTTATAAATAATAGATTTAATTTTCTCTTTATTTTCAAATGTGGTGACAGGTTGCATTTTAAACTAGGAAACAAATTTAAAATACATTTTCTTTTCCAGAATTTCTCATACAACTAAACCTTGATCTAGAAAATTGTTTTAATTCACCAAACATCATTGTTGAAAATATAAAAGAAATATTCTAAAATAGTTAGAATGATATGCAGTGTTGTTCTAAGTATGTGTCAAAATGATTGAAGGGGACAATAATATCTGGTTTTGTCTCTTATCATGAGTAGAAAAAAGAATTTGGTAGAATCAGAAAGACTGTTAAAAACAATACATTAGAATGTCTATATGAATCAATCACAGATATGTTATTCAATATTCCCATGATTGTCTGAACATTGAGAAAGCTTCAAAACGACGCCTTCAAAATATCCTAGACTGGGGAAAATCAGATAAGCTTGATATCTTGTGTATTGTCTACTGAGCGATGTAAAATATTCTACTAGAAAATCGGATTGGGTTAGAAGAATGAGAATGTGGATATGGAATTCATTACAAAGAGAGATGAATTAAAATTTGAGAACTAGCAGGCAAAATGAAGGGCTGGCATTTTCCTATATTTTTTGAATCGGGAATATTTGAAATGGTTTTTTCGAATTGTGTGGTAATATGCTTATAAAACACCCTTTTCTAATTATTATTTTTAGACTCAGCTCGGTGCAAAAACACCCTTTTATATTAATTTTGGACTCAGCTTGGTGCAAAGAGCTCAATTTCATTATTGGACCCAACGGCCAAGCCCTATATACCTGCAAAAATGCAGGAGTGATGAGGTTTTTCCAGCAAAATTGTTTAAAATCTATGTACATAGCTTGAACCTATTTCAAACCATAATCAAGCACATCAGAATCCCCCAAAGATATTACAACTGCGTGTCTGCATACCCTTCCATATCCTCCTGAACCAATTCCATTATTCTCAACTAAATTACTCGTAACCTGGCTCCCTCTGATGCTATTAACAGTAAATTTCATAGGATGTTGGAAAAAGGAGTGTTCTATTTACAGTAAATGAATTTACTGCAATTTTTTTTATAATTAAACTATTGGTTAGAGTCAGTTCCTTTCATTGATCAAACCCAGAAACCCAGAAAATATCCAGAAAATACATCATTCATCAAAACTTTTTATATAATTGCATTGTTTTCTAACATTTCTAACATTATCCTTAAACTTTAAGGAAGAATGCGTGTAGACCCATAGAGTTTCTAAGTTTCAAAATTTAGATTTGAAGAAATTGCCCACGGGACCTTGATATTTTTAACTTCTACTATTACCGACTAGCCTACTGCATTAGTCTTCTAGCCTATTGCATTCCTCTTCTTCTAATAAACTTCCTGCTATTTTTTCCTTTCCCTGGCTATTACTTCTAACTATGCTAATCTACTAGCTATTCTTTCCAAAACATTTATTCATACTAATCTCAAAATAGAATCTATATTATATATAGAGTTTGTTAAAATGTAATTAATGCTATATCTTGTTAAACATCTATATATTATTATAGATTTATATAGGTATGCCATAGAACATATATGTAGTTCTGTATACAGATGTCAAGATGTAAAAATATATAACTATTATTTATTTATTTATAAATACATATGTGTATATATATGTATGTAGAGATATATAGGTGATTAGATTAATGTTAGTAAACTAGTGCATTCAAATAGTTGTCATGTTATGACCTAGTCTACCTAGAAAAAGTACTAGATCTACTTGACAATGTCTATTAGATTTTTCAATATTGAACTATGTTTTAATGGAATCATTGAACATAAGTTATGGACAAACATTGTTTATTCAATTTTTAGTAAGGATATTTATTATTGAGTTTGAAATAGCAAAAAAAATAAAAATTGAAATTTTAGTGATCATTAATTTTCCCTTTTGAATTTACTTTGACAAAACTAATAGAATATGTAGTAATGCACAATAAATACATTCTTTTATTTTGTTGATTTTTCCAAATATTCTATCACATACTTGATTAAATGGCGTGAGTTGGCATGAACTCATAATCATCTAACAAGGCCTCTAATAGGAGTATTAGCTATTGAGTCAATTGTATTTAGCTATTAATGAATGCTTGAATGTGAAATAACACTTCTTGATAACCAAATTGAGATGGAGTTGTGTGAACATATGACACACATCTCCTATTTTCAAAATACGTAATTGATTATCAAAACTTTGGTCAAAGTAATACAAAATCGTTACTTGTATTATTAACTCATAATGTCTTATCAATTTTAACTTAGTTCTATTATGTCATACTCAGCTAGAGGGCACATAGAGTTGCATAATATATTGTTTGTAATTAGAGACAACACTAATTCTTAGATGGAATGGTGTTCTTGATTATTCCTTTAAATTGACATTCTTGGATGATTCTTGCAACAAAGAAACTAGTGTGACTACTCTTGGAGAAAAGTTATTGCAATTGAAGAATTGAAATACTTGGCTACTCAATGAAACTAGTGTATGTTACATAATACATGTATTAATGATACTTTTGTAAATTTGTATTTAGGCCACCCTTATATGGATGGAATATTGTACAACATATTTTTTTTATAAGAAATGATTGATCAATGTTTTTTTTTTAAATAATTCTATTTGTATAATCTCTTCCAGTGCTAAATTCAAGTAATTTATAAGAAATTATTGAGTACATGTTCAATTGCATCATAAAATGATTGTGTCCCTTTTCTTTTTTCTTCCAAAGAGTAATAAAGACAATAGGAAAATATTTTTTTATCTAAATTCAATTCCAAGGTGTTAAGGAAAAGAAAGAATCAGATCCCCACAATGACACATTACTCAAATATGAGTAAAACCTTTGAGAGAAAGTAAGGATGAGGATTATGAGGAAGAGTGGGAGGAAATGGAGTATGAGGATGAAAATTAGCAATAATTTTCCTCCCCCATCCCAAAGGATGATAAAAGTTTGAAGATAAATTCTACTAAAAAGAAGACGAGCCCAAATTTCTTGAATTGGTGGCTCACATACTAGAAAAGAACATATTGTCAATAATGAAAAATAAACTACTAGACAAGTATTTAAGATGAAAAAAGGGAATGGGTAGAAGGGCATTTCTAAAGGCAAGGAGAAGTTGGGTGAACATTTAGATGATAAAACCCCTAATATTGGAAATTTAAGAAAGGGGAAGGACACTACTCATGGGCCTCTTGAAGGATTTCTCTTTTCTTCATGTTAATAGGGATAAAGTGTATGATATTTTCAAAGGGGTTGCAAGGAAATTTAAATTGTCTAAATGGTTCTTTCTAGAGTTTAATAAAATCAATGTAAATCTTAGCACCTTACACTAGAAAATGGAACATAATGTTGGAGGGATTGAGAAGAGATCGATTTATTATATATCATTGAAAGATATTCACTCCAAAATTGATACCACAATTAGTGATATTGTTGTTTTGAAAGCTAAGCATGATTAGAGGATGAAATGTCTAAATAGTGTTTAAGGCACTAGGATGTCAACCAAGAAGTTGAAGGATCTAAGAGAGGATCATTTTGTGCACACTTTCAAGATTGATATTTGATATTAGGACCAATATCCAAAGGAAAAGGAAAAATAGGTGGCCTAAAAAGTTGAGCAAGGGCTCTAGTGCATACACAAGGAAAAGTATAAAGAAATCATTCCAAGAGGAGTAGAAGGATTGAAGGATCTAAGAGAGGATCATTTTGTGGACACTTTCAAGATTTATATTTGATATTAGGACCAATATCCAAAGGAAAAGGAAAAATAGGTGGCCTAAAAAGTTGAGCAAGGGCTCTAGTACATACACAAGGAAAAGTATAAAGAAATCATTCCAAGAGGAGAAGAAGGATTTGTTGGACTTCCCTAATATTAAAAATAAGTTATTCTAGTAGGAACTTGAAGTTGCTAAGATAATGAAGAAAAAGTGCTAGTTGTTTGTTGGCTCAGTTTTTCTTGTGTTTTGTTTTCATGTTTTTTATTGGTTGCCTGTTTGTTGTCTGTTCTTTTGCTTTTGAAAGTGTTCTGTAAATAAGGTCCCTTCAAAACCTATTTTATCATATAATAAAAAACATGACCTTGTATTTGCAAGTCCAAGACTTCTTAAAAGAAAATGAAAAATGTGGGATACAAATTTTAAATATTTTGAATTTCATGACTAATTTTAAATGAGTACTTGTTCTAAAATAGAATAGCTACACTTTTAAAATTTTAAATATTTTGAATTTCATGACTAATTTTAAATGAGTACTTGTTCTAAAATAGAATAGCTACACTTTTAAAAACTAAACAATTTCTTATTTTAAAGTGGGTAACTGTTACATAAATAGAATGCATGCTTAATTCTAAATAGGTATAAATTTCTAATCTATCCATTATTTATCTATTTTTTGTATGAAATATTATCACTAATATCTATAACTTTCTATTTAATATATACAAATTGAAAAAAATGATTTCCTCTCTTTCTTTTTAGGCGTCTTTAACAATCTCCTTAAATTCCATATTACATCAAAGTTTTAAAAGAATTAATTAATAGGATTAATTAATAGTAAGAATTTTCAAGTAGAATAAAGTGAGACCTAATTTCAAGAGGAACAAAGTAAGACAATTTTATACTTAAAAATGTATTAAAAAAAAGGATCTACTTATATTTGTACTTCAAAAATTTCAAGGAGGTATTAATATAAAACTTTAGATTAGATAACTTTCTTTATCTTTTATGAATAATGTTTGTTAATTATGGGGTCAAAAAGTATGAAAAAACAAAATGGAACTTTGTGACACCTAAAGAAATTGAAGCATATTGAGAATAAGAAAAATCACATGGAGATAAAAAAGAAAAAATTCAACAAAAGAAAATTGAAGCATCCAATCCTAGGACTATCAAAGAGAAGAGCATACAAGAGACCAGCATAGAAAAAATGAATGTAGATTATGCAAATGTAAAAAATAATGAATAGGGAAGAGTTCACCAATATGAAAATCCATGTACATCTTAAAATCCACATTATAATGATATTGATATTAATTATTTACATAAAAGTTGGATATATCAATAATCATCTCAATTTTACTATTGAAAACATCAAATTAAAAAATAAAAATAAAAGTATGAGTAAAATTGAAAATATTTTTTAACAAATATAAGAAATGTAGTGAATAATATTCTCATTAAAAAATTTGGAGACAAATAAGAATCCATGCAAATAGATTATATGAACATTTGTTTATAGGAAAAATAGAGAATCTCAATTGATAACCTAAATTATTGAAAAGTAATAAAAAAAAATTATCATTTTCTAGAGGCTTAGAGGTACCTATAGGCTTGATGAGAGGAAGTTGCAGCACATTAGCATTAATAAAACTCAACATTATTCTATGCAAAGACTAAAAAATGGGAGTTAATTAGTTTTTAAAGCGTTTAGATAAAGGGCCGACTCCTCTTGTTGTGGCTTCAACTTGTACGTTATGTTGTTGGAAGAGCTATCAATTATCTTGATGAAAACTTTATTGTGTTTGTTGAAACTTGAAAATGATTGTTGAAAACTTTTACTTATCAACTAGAGCCATTGAAGGAGATGATTCAAATTGGGTCACTTGAAGCTGATAGTTATGAAGCACTATGCATAATTGTATGAAAGAGGTAAATTCAAGAAATAGAAGCTTATCTCTACTATCATTTAGAAAATTACTAATGAAAAATCTATGAATATCATGATTGGGTACATCATAACAAATTTGTTAACTGAAATATTTATATCTACCAATAAAATCAGCCACCTTTTCTTTAACTCATTGCTTACAATGAATCAAAATAGTCAAATTAATTTTAACTCCAACAATATTTAAAACTTTTTGGATAAAATAATTAGCCAATTGTTGAAAAGAAGTGCTGAAATAAGGAGATAAAAAACTATACCATTGCAAAGATTTATCTCTAAAGGTTTGAAAGTAAATATTTTTTCCATGAGGATTTGATCTTGAGATAAATCAATACAGAAGACTTGAAATTTCTTCATATGAGTCAAGGTATCACCTTTTATATTTTATAACTCTATTTGAGGGATATTCACATTCTTTAGAGCAACTGCATAGACAATTTCATTCAATAGTGGACTTGATACATCATATGTTGAAACATTGACCTTGGATTAGGTTAAAGAGGTCAATTGTTATTGCAAGGAGGAAATACTTTGTTGCTAGGTTATAGATAGTGGCTTCGATGGATGGATTTGAATTAAACATATAATATTATGATGGAAGAGTAATGTTATTGTATGTAGTTGGAGGTTGAGAATAAGGAGGGGGAAGATTATGATATGTTGGTATAGGAGTTGGTTGGAAACAAATGGAAGAATCACAAAAGAAGGTATGTGAGAGTATGAATAAATAGGATTTTCCCCATGGCTAATATGTGTAGGATTAACATTTTTTGTAGAGGTAGTCATGATATAATATGTATAGGTATACACATTGGGCAAGGATTTAATCATAGGAATGGAATTCTCAACTTGATTAGTCAGATGTGAATAACCAAGATCTTCATTACAACTTTTGATGGGCATAATATTGGTATCAATAATATGAGAAATGCCATGTAACACTTCCACACTTAACTTATCACTTTGAACCATTCTCTTCAACTATTCATTCAAGTAGATTGCCTCACTATATAGATGTTCTTGGCCAATGAATTCTTGGAGATTTTCTAATTTTAAATATCAATCTTCCCCAATTGAACACTAGTACCCCTAATTAGTGATTTGTCATCTTCATAATGAGAAGCGTGAGGTGAGTGGAGCTTAGGATATTATGTATGTCGTATTTTTTATTAGAGGAAGTACCTGCTCTCACATGTAATAGGTTAATAAACTCAAGCTCCATATCCTTAGTATTTAAAATTTGGGAAGCCCTAACTCTATAACTTCTTCTCACTAAGGGTAACAAAACTGATGGAAAAAGAGGGAAATGTCAAATGCAAAGATTAGGAATCATAAAAAAATTCATAATGAAAGTTATATCTATGATTGAACAATGTAAAGTTTTTGTAAAATGACTGAATAACCATTGAATTAAGAAATGTGAATGGATCTATTGGGCCTACCCGTCTTCCTCTTGAATTCAAAAAGTTGCTCAACGCCTAGAGATTGAGAATCTTATTTCTTCTTTTTGGCCTTACTCTTGGTCATTGTTTTAGATTTAGCCTTGTTTATACCAAAATAAAAATTCATAGCTTCCTCCAACAATTATTTGTTGAGGTCCCTTGAGTAGGGGACAGTGGTCAAAGTGCGTCTCTTATCCTCTTCATAGTCAATGATCTTGGAGTATTCCTGCAGAAGTACTCCACACCCCAAACTCATCACGCCACCTCCCAGGCCCGCTCCAACACTCTATCTAGCACACTCTAACTCTATCAACCTGTCGATTATGAGTGGTAATAGGGGGAGAGATCTTCTTATTTGGCTTACAAGAAACTAAACCTGAGCTTATAGTACAAACTTATTGCCAGAGATCAAAATGAAGTCAACATCCACCCCATGATTCCAGGCTTTTTGAGTCATACTCACCAAGGCATGCTCAATATCCCCCCTCCAACATCCATAACCTACTCATTTCTATGGTTACGGGACATGCTATTCAGAGTGTTTCTCATAGATTTTGCAGGAATCACAAGAACATCAAAGTCATTGATTTGAGATTCAATTCTTTTTTTAGTCTCCATGATATTTTTGAATTTGTCTAGGATAATTTGTTGTGCATTCAAAATCTTAGGCTTGTGGTGTGTATTCAAGGACTCATTATGCATCATTACCTTATTAGCAAAGTCATAAATGGGATTAGGGTCTACTTTAGATGTTTATTTAAATGCAACATGTAGAGCATCTAGTTTAGAAATAATCGCCTCATTATGAGAGGAATGCATTTGCACAAAAAAAAGAAATGGCAGACAAGCCCCCTTTTTGCACATAATTCTCGAAGGATGTGGATTAGAGAGAGGAATGAAGTATGGAGTTTTCAAAGGCCTCCTAGAGCCAAAGTTACCAATTTTTTTGTTAGTTAGATTAGGGTGGTTCTGGTTAGCCAAAGGCTTAGCTTTCCCACTACTGAAATCTTTTTTAACACTATTTTTCAATAACGGGCAATTCTTGTGAATATGCCCATCTTTATTGAATAAGAAACATGTATTAATCCCACAAAAAATAATCAATAGGGAATATAAAGGCCTCCTTTTCTAATTCAAACCTAATCTCTTTTAGAATATCTAAGTTCTAGGTTTGATGGAGATAAGTAATCTTGCATCCATATGCGGGACAAGGGAAGATGTTTCATCCATTCTAACAACATTGCCAATAGAGTCTAGGGATTTGGGAAGCCATTTCTAACAAATCAATGGAATGTTCCTGATCCTTACCCATCTAGGGCAAGACAGGGCAATTATTTCATCATGAATAGCCTTGTGAGTCCATGGACAAGCTTTAAAACACCCTTTTCCCACTAACCAGAACTCCTTTTTAAGGACTTCTCTCTTACTT
This sequence comes from Cryptomeria japonica, assembly GCF_030272615.1. Classification (NCBI taxonomy): domain Eukaryota; kingdom Viridiplantae; phylum Streptophyta; class Pinopsida; order Cupressales; family Cupressaceae; genus Cryptomeria; species Cryptomeria japonica. The sequence goes on from NC_081411.1 coordinate 239,580,458, forward strand.
TTAGCTTCTTTATAAATGACGATATTTTATCCAATTTGAACAATTCTACAGAAAGTAAAGTGAAACCCTAAATTTTTTAACCACAAATTTTGGAACCAATTATTCATGAAACTCCTAGAAGTAAGCTTCCTAGAGTCAAGTATTGCCTTGAAAATGACATTATCCTTAAGCCTAATCCTCTCTTCATTCAAAACTATGTTCATTTTAGAATTAGGTATAACGATAAGAGTGGCATTGGAAGATTCCTTACCTCTTCCACCTCAACATGGTTGCTCTTCATTTGTAAATGACTAGACCGCCAAGAGTTGAGCAACCTTGAGAATGACCTAGTTTCCCACAACTACTTGCATGAATTTTTTACTCTGCTCCTCATCCACCATCGAAGAAACACTATGAAGAAAATCAGAAAACTCATCTCCCATAAACTACCTCCTATGCTCAGTGAGAGAGGGCAATAAATGCAAAAAAAATCAGTCACAGAAGATCACCTACAATTAGGCATATGCTCAAGATAGCCAGTTGCATACCAAAATCTCTTACTTTTAAAAGATCAAATGTTTTCCTATCTGATCATTTATTTTTAATTCTCCTTCAAAATAAAATAATGATTTTCTTTTCTATTCCACATAGTCTTTGGTTCTTTTTTTTTAGCAACATAAGTTTTTATTAAAAAATTATAGAAGAATATTTGAAAATAGAAATTGTACATTTTCCTCAAGAAATACATAATAAATAACAATTATCTCATTTTCCATGCCGCATAAGTTTAGTGAAAAATATATAAACAACATTTTGAAACCCACTTTTTTTTAACTATCCTTTAGAAAGGATAAATTTACTCGAAAATTATAGAAATAAGTCTTTGGAAATTGAAAGTATTGATTTTATTTTAAAATAAAATAATATCTCTCATAAAGAATCTTCTTAACTATTGGATGGTTTATTCCAAATAAAATATTTCAAAATTATTAAAATATTTAATCATTTATTATCTCTTATCTGCCCTTCTTAACAATTGGGTGACTCATTCACAAAAAAATTATCCCTTACCTTCAACTATTGGATTATTCATTTGCCACAGGTCTAAGTGAGGTGGAAAATTGTAAACACAACTTCTTAAAAATAAAAAATATTGATTTGGTTTTAGAATAAAATAATATTTCTCTTACCAACCTTTATTAACCATTGGATGGCTTATTCAAAAAATACCAAAATATCCTTACCTACCCAAGAAAATCAACACTAATTTGTCACGAGGTATAAGTTTAGCATCTTTTTGAAAATTGAAACCATTGATCCATTTTTTCAATAAAGTAATATTTCTCTTACCTACCCTTCTTAACCATTGGATGGTTTAGAAAAAAAGCATACCAAAATTACCTCTACCTATATACCATTGGATCATTAATTTGGGACTGAGCATAGTTTAGCTGAAAATTAACTCTTTGAAAATTGAAACTAATGATTCACTTTTAAAATAAAATAATATTTGGCATACCTATACTTCTAATCATTGGATGACCTATTCTCTCTACCTCAAACTATCTACTCTAATAATTTTTATTAATTAATTGGCCTATTTATTCCGTATGATGAAAAATAAAAGGAGTTAAGTATTTTATTTCCTTATTTCTAATATATTTAATAGTTTGTATTCAAAATTTATTGTATTATAAAATTCACATAGGCTAACTCATGCTCATGTAAATAACTTTTCAATTTCTGTGTTCTTTTCTCTCTTTTTTTTTGTTTTACAATGAAAGTTTGATTTTCCTTGTACTTTAGCATTATAATGATTCTTTTATTTAGTCTTTAGTCTGACTTATTATGTGGCATTAGGTTTTATTGATTTTGTATGAAAACATCAAATCTATTATATGAATGATTTGGGTGTTAACAATTGACAATCTAATGAGGGGTCTTTGAGAGATCTTAAATATAGAATGAAAAACATATACAATAGCTAGTAAATAACTCTAATGGGAGGTCATTCAGAGATCTTAGAATCTAAATCTATAATATCTTGTGAGAATAAAAATGAGAAAAAAAAAAAGAGGGTACACTAAATCTATTATCACTACATATCTATACCATTCTTTTTAATATGTACAAATTGACAACAATGATTTCTTCTCTTTCTTTTTAGGTGTTTTTAACAATCTCCTAAAAGTCCATATTATATCGAAGTTTTAAAAGGATTAATTATAGGAAGAATTTTCAAGTAGAATAAAGTGAGACATATTTTCAAGATGAAAAAAGTAAGAAAATTTTAGTGAAGTACTCATATCTACCTATACTTCAAAATGTATTAAAAAAAGGATCAACTTATAATTGTACTTCAAAAATTTCAAGGACGTATTAATATAAAACTTTAGATTAGATAACTTTCTTTATTTTTTATTAATAATGTTTGTTAATTATGGGGTCAAAATGTGAGAAAAAAAAAGAAGCTCATGACACCTAAAGAAATTGAAGCATATTGATAATAAGAAAAATGACAAGGAGGTAGAAAAGAAAATATTTAAAATAAAAAAATTGAAGCATCCAATCCAACGAATATCAAAGAGAAGAGCGTACAAGAGACCAACATAGAAAAAATGAATGTAGATTATGCAAATGTAAAAAAAATGACTATGGAAGAGTTCAACAATATGAAAATTAATGTACATCTTAAAATATACATTATAATGATATTGATATTAATTATTTACACAAAAGTTGGATATATCAATATTAAACTCAATTTTACGATTGAAAATGTCAAATTAGAAAATAAAAACCAAAGTATGAGTGAAAATGAAAATAGTTTTTTCTCTAGGGAAAAGGGGCCTATTATGAGAATGGAAAATATGTTTGAGAACTTTGAGGTTATTGTTTCTAGAACTTAAAACATTTAGGAGGACATGGCTCATGAAGAAATGGGGGAGCATGCCCCGGAAGATGTCTTAGAGAAACATGCACATTACATACAGGATGTGCAACAAGAGGAAGCCACAGGAAGCCATGGAGGCATGGATGTCATGGAGCAGGAGGTTGAATAGGCCACCGCCTCACCCACTAGAAATGTGCAGGTTATTGAGGAACCACAAAGTAGGAATAATTTTGGTCAACCTTCTCTGTTGGAATAATGTGAAGATGAGTGATCAATTGCAGCTCTTCTTATGATGTCAGATGACAATTTTTTGAAAGTCCCTAAATTTAAATCTCTATGGTTGCAAGTGGTTGGTCCCCTAAAAGGTGTTCCTGAAATTAGGTGTTTGAATTAATTGAATTTAGATCATGTGACCCCACAAGAAGTAAGACAAATCATTAAAGAGAGTGGGATGATATTAATACCGAGCTAGGATTTTGAAACTACATTCTTGTTAGATCAAATCGAGAAGTTGCTAGATCCTATGTTCATAGCTGAATTTGAAAAGGATTGAGGATAGAGTGGGTAAGGATATCACCCTACTCTGAAAGAATTGGCCCAATGGATAAGAGCTCCAATTAAAAATAAGTGGCGAGTCTTGATTGGAGTTAAAGAAAGAATAGGGGATGGGGCTATCATAAGAACGTTAAAGGATACATTTGTTATTGAAGTAACAACTTTGTCAATGCCCTGATTATACAATGATAAGAGTTTATGGATGCTCTCAACCTCCTCACCAACTACCAACTTATATTTCTTCGAGCTTAGTATTTCTTGAGTTTATGTGGTAGATGTTGTGGACAAAAAGCTTCACTTGGTAGGGTAGAAGAAGGGTTCTCTTCTCCCTAAGTCCACAAGATATTGTGATCTTGCAGTTGGACATAAATTTTTGGATAGATTGCAGAATTGTTTGGTGAGTAGATTTGCTTTGAGGTTTGGAAATAAAAAGAATTTTGACATGCAAGGATTTATAGTGTGTCTTAGAGATAAAATCAAAAGAGGGCCTTTTAGCCATGATTTGGACTTACACAAGGATGTGATAAGACATTTCCTTAGCATAGAGTAGAACCTCCAAAAAAAGAAAAAATGGAGAATCTTGGCAAGGATTGAAGATGATACAAAGGCAAAGTTCCCTAATTTTCATGTTTTTTTCTCTAAGGAAAAGGGGCATGTTATGAGAATGGAAAATATGTTTGAGAACTTTGAGGTTATTATTTCTAGAACTTACAACATTTAAGAGGATATGGCTCATGAAGAAACAGGGGAGCATGCACCGGAAGATGTCTTAGAGAAACATGCACATTACATATAGAATGTGTGACAAGAGGAAGCCACAGGAAGCCAAGGAGGCATGGATGTCATGGAGCAGGAGGTTGACTAGGAGATTACGTCACCCCCTAGAAATGTGCAGGTTATTAAGGAACCATGAAGTAGGAAGACTTTTGGTCAACCTTTTTTGCTACAAAAATGTGAAGATGAGCAATCAATTGCAGCTCAAATTATGATGTCAGATGACAATTTTTTGAAAGCGTCTAAATTTAAATCTTTGTGGTTGCAAGTGGTTGTTCCCCAAAAAGGTGTTCCTAAAATTAAGTATTTGAATGAATTGAATTTAGATCATGTGACCCCACAAGAAGTAAGATAAATTGTTAAAGAGAGTGGGGTGTTCTTCTTTAATCGAGCTGGGATTTTGACACTACATTCTTGTTAGATCAAATCGGGAAGTTGCCACATCATATGTTCATAGTTGAATTTGAAAAGGATGGAGGACAGAGTGGGTCAGGATATCACCCTACTCTGAAAGCATTGACCAAATGGATAAGAGCTCCAAGTAAAAATAAGCTGCAAGTCTTGATTGGATTTATAGAAAGAACAGGGGATGGGGCTTTCATAAGAATGTTAAAGGATTCATTTATTATTGAAGTGACAACTTTGTCAATGCATTCAACTATGTTTTCTCTTGATGTAGTGAAAGAACAAGAGAAGAAGAAGGTTGTGCTATTACAGGAAAGAATAGAAATACACCAATCTTATACCAAAATGTTTATGGAAATTTCTCAGTTGAGGAGTCAATTGTAGAGGCAGGCAGTTGCACCTCCTCCTATGGTCATGATCTAGAAGGGAGAGTCCTCACAAGAAATGGAGGAGATCCATTCTTTTAATAAGGAAAATAGTGATCTCAAACAATAAATGCAGGCCAAAGATTAGCAGGTCTTGAGAGTGGAGTCCATGGTGAAGAAAAATGTCATGACACTGATCAGAGGAACTTTTTCACACTTGTTGAGGTCAATTTTTGAATAAAATTGAGAATGTTTATAATTATTTTTGTATTCTTTCTAAAGGGGCTATTCAATGCTCTAAGTTTTTGATGTAATTGAGAGAGATTTTTAAATGTTGGAGGGCTCTGGGGCTAAAGATCAAAGACTTGAGCATTGCAGTTCAGTACATGCATAAGCCACCCCAGCCATTATTAGATTTTTGCAGTGCTCATGAATTATTGATAAGTGAGATTCACGTTTTAGAAGAAAATATACTAAAATAAAGAATAATATAGAGTTTTAATGAGTTAAAGTATTGGACTATTCCATTAATATTGCCATTCGAAAGATAGTTGATAAGGATTATATCAATGAGGCAATATAATAAAAAATGTTGCCATTCAAAAGGTAGTTGATAACGATTATATCAATGAGGCAATATAATATTCAACTATTGATAAATTAATTGCAATTGACATGGCTTATTCAAGGTTTGTTATAGGCATTAGAGTTGTTATTGATGTTAGGTACAAAGAGGCCCCTAACTGTGTGTAGTTGATCAAGTATGTTGAGTGGTCAACCAATTTTGCAGTTCACAATTGGCATGAGAAGAATTGCCCGGTTAAGGACATTTGAAGAGGTGGGTCGCTAGTTGAAGATTGGAAAATATTTGAAGCAAGGCGGTTGCGCAAGTTGTTAGAACTAGAACTACTATCTTCTTTAAGGATGACATCTTTCTTTTTAAAATTTTGAAAGATACCTTAGCATATTCTCTATTTCTGCAATGTAATTTTGACATTTGTCATCAACCTAAAGCTTGTTTCTACTCCTTGTTCTATAAAAGGAATTCGGGACTGATCGAGAAATTTTTCTAAAAATTTATAGAAAATAGATACTTTAAAATGGTTACGCTGAGCATATGGTTTTGATGTTGCTTAAATTGTATATCCACAAATTGTTGAATTAATGAAAGTCACACCGTGTTTTGTCTCTTTGTTCCTTTACTTGTGTTTATGATTCTTTTTTATCAAGGATAGATGGGTATTGTCTTTACGCTCGCGCGTGAATGTTTAATTGCATAGTTAGGGTTGTTTTCTAGGAAAAGATAAAATGCCTAAGGTAAATTAGAAAGCCTTGATCTCTTGCAATAAATACACATCCACATTCCTATACAGCCTTAGGAATCTCTTATCAAGATATTTCCTGTCTGGGGATTCAAATCCCCTAACATTCCAACACACAAATTCATTTCATCAAAAATTTAGGTGAAAGTGTCCATTACTATCCTAAATTCTTTGTATCACTTAGGTAAATGCATATTGTTTCCTTTTTTAATCGACATAAATGCAATGGATCTATTTGGCCTACCCCTCTTCCTCTTGAATTCAAAAATTTGATTAATGCCTAGCAATTGAGCATCTTATTTCTTCTTTTTGGCCTTACTCTTGGTCATTGTTTAGATTTAGCCTTGTTTATACCAAAAAAAAATTCATATCTTCCTCCAACAATTATTTGCCGAGGTCCCTTGAGTAGGGGACAATGGCCCAGGTGAGTCTCTTGTCCTCTTCATAGTCAATGATCTTGGAGCCTTCCTCCAGAAGTAATCCACACCCCAAACTCATCATTCCACCTCCCAAGCCTGCTTCAACAATGTATCTAGCACACTTTAACTCTATCAACCTCCTCATTATGGGTGCTAACAGGGGGAGAGTGTGAGATTCTGCGAGAAGAGAGAACATAGCCAAGATATGATGTCGGTCTTAGATCATATTCAACTCCTCACGCAATGGATGATCGAAGATCAAAATAGCTGAATGAAGATAATTTCGATATGAGAGATAAATAGAGACAAAGAAGAGAATTTCGAGAAGGCTCTCACTGAGCAATCACTTAACTGGTGAAGGTGAGAGTATAGTTCTTATTACATAGAAAAATATAAGCATATACATTTAAGGGCTGCATTAACTCCTATTCCCCATAAAAGTGGGAGGTTTTACCTTGTTGGTAAATACCAAAACATGTGGCATAACCTCCTTACATGAAGACAAAAAAGGAGTTGATAAAGTTGGCACATAAGGCCAAAAGAGGGTGTGTAACACAACTACCCCATAACCCACTTAGGAAAAGACAAAATAGTGGTTATGAGAGCTGGCACAACATGCCAAAAGAGGGTGTGTAACTCAATTACCCATGTGAGGTGGAGAGTTACACATGTAGCTAAAGTATTTCGCCATGTGTCCTCATATAAACCACTCCTATTAACCTAAGAAAGCTTAAATAATATATGTGTAGGAAAAATAAATACCTCCTAACATAAGGAAAATAAAAAACCTACACGAACACCCCCCCTTAAGCGTAGCTTAGGTGTGTGAAAATATGGGTCCTGACAAATGCAACCATGTTAGGTACATAGATATCCCCCCCAAAAGAGGAAGCCCCCCATTAGAGGAATATACACCCCCTTAAATAAGGAGAGAAAGAAAGAAGGATTAAGAAGCCCCTCTTGAAGTAGACACCTGTCGTATCCCAAGCAAAGATCGCAAATGAAGGAACTTGCTTTTAGTGAAGGGTTTGGTGAAGATGCCTGCAGTCTGCTCCATTGTAGAACAATACTTAAGATCAATGATGCCTTCCTGAACTAGCTCCCGAATATAGTGCATATGTATCTCAATGTGTTCCATCCTCTAGTGATGAACTAGATTTCTTGAGATCTGTATAGCACTTTGATTATCACAAAGGATGATAGTAGGCTTCCTAATTGGAATACCAAACTCAATGAGAATATTCTAAAGCTAAATATCCTCAGTGGTGGCACTAATTTCCCCTTGATAATCAACCTCTATTGATGAAAGAGCAATTGTAGACTGCTTCTTACTCACCAACAAAGTGGACCAGAACCAAGTGAGAAGTAATACCCTGAAGTGGAATTGCGATCTAGAGAATCACCTGCCCAATCTAAATCTATATATCCCACCAAGTTAATATCCATGCCTGCTGCATACTGAATTCCATAATTGTTAGTACCTTGAATGTAGTGGAGAATCCGCTTAGCTGCTTTCCAATGCAACTCATGTGCCTCCTGCATGAATCTATAGACCATGCCCACTGCATATGAAATGTCAGGTCTCATATGAGTCAAGTAGATGAGGCCCCCAAAAAGTTGTCGATATAAAGTGCTATCAACCAAGGCTGAAGAGAACTTAGCCTCAAGTTTTACCCCAGACAAAAAAGGAGTAGGTGTAGGTTTACAATCAGCCATGTGATATCTGGAGAGCATATCAAGTGCATACTTGGGTTGTCCAAGGAAGATGCCTAAAGAAGACTGTGTGATCTCAATTCCCAAGTAATGTAGAAGACCCAAGTTTGACATCATAAATCTATCATGTAGAGCAGTTTTCACTACCTTGACAGTGGATGAGTTACTCCCTGTGATCAACAAGTCATCAACCTAGAGAACTAGAAATGTGAGTGTATCATCCTGCTGTAGAATGTAGATGTTCAGATCAGAATGGCATCAAGTAAAACCAACTGTCAAAAGGAAGGATTCCATCTTGACATGCCAAGCTCGAGGAGCTTGTTTGAGGCCATAAAGAGACTTTCAAAGTCGACACACAAGTGATGGATCCTGAACAAACCCTTGTGGCTGATCCATAGAGATTTCCTCCTAAAGGTTATCATGAAGAAATGCACTCTTCACATCCATCTGATGAACTTCCTACCGATGGGCTGTAGTAATAGCAAGAACAAGCCAGATAGAATTTATCTTAGCAACTAGAGAAAATGTCTCAGAGTAATCAACCCCTGGAACTTGGGAAAATCCTTTCGCTAACAAGCGAGCCTTATACTTATCAACCGACCCATCTGCTGCAAATTTTGTTTGATAGATCCACTTGCATTGAATAAGTTTCCTTCCCTTAGGAAGAGGAACTAAATTCCATGTGGGATTCCTTTCCAAGGAGTTAAACTTTTCTTGCATTGCAGCATCCCATTCAGGAAAACTTGAAGCTTCTTGAAAAGACTATGGATCAGAAGCTGAAGCAATGAAGAGATGTGGAGCTCGCTGAAATTGTGACCTACTTCTTCTAGTATCTAATGGATCACCAAGCCAACCTCCTGCTAACTCAAAAGTTTGTCAAGCCCAAAGAGGCACTGAAGCTGGAGAGTCTGGGGGAGATTCATCAACCTCTGAATGATGACAATGAGAAGAATGTGAATCGTCACCATCATTGTCACCATTTGAAGTGGAGGAAGAAGACTCCTCATCAGGATTAGGAGGATTAAGATCCTCAAAAGAACTATCATCATCATGTAATGTCTCCAATGTCATAGTGGATGGAGAAGTGGTATGAGAAGAAATAGAAGAACTCTACTCAAAACAAACACTCCTCTCAATGAACAACTCATGTGTAGAGGGATGGAGAAGTCTATACCCTTTGACATCATCTGGATACCCAACAAATATGCAAGGCTTGCTCTATGGATCCATAGCCTTGTGTTTCTATACTGGAATGTGGGCCCATGTAAGAGAAGCAAACACTTTGAAATGCTTAACTATAGGTTTCCGACCAGTCCAAGCTTGAAAAGGAGTTACCCCTTTCACAACTTTATGAGGAACTCGATTCTGGATGTAACATGCACAATTGATGGCCTCTTCCCAATATTGAGGTGCCAAAGACTTGGAGTGAATCATACAATTTTCCATCTCCTTCAAAGACCTATTCTTACATTATGCAACACCATTTTGCTAAGGACTGTATAGAATTGTGTGCTGCATGTTGATACCTTTTGAAGAACAAAAATTTTCAAACTAATTATTAACATATTCACCCCCATTATCTATATGTAGAATCTTGATGAACTTCCCAGATTGTTTCTCTACAAAATCTTTGAAATCTAGAAAATTCTCAAATACCTTAGACTTTTGTTTGAGAAAGTAAACCCATGTAAATCTAGAAAAGTAATCAATAAATGTTAAGACATATCTAGCCCTATTGAAAGATGATTGTGGAAATGGTCCTACCAAGTCACTATGTACCAACTCCAATATTTGTGTAGCTCTCCATGCTTTGCCTTTATCATACTTCTCCTCAGGATGCTTGCCAAGAATACATCCCTAGAAAACTCCATCAGAAAATCGAATAGAAGGCAACCCTGAAACCATGTCCTGTTGACTGCGTTGTTGCAAGTAACAATAGTTCAAGTAGCCAAATCGTTGATGCCACAAACAACTAATCTCATCTACATGAGTGAGTAAAACTATCAAAGGAGAGTCAAGAACAAAGTGAGAAAACTGATATAATCTAGACTGATGATTTGCTTTTCCCACAGCAATAATAGACCCATTATGCATTTCACTGATTACAACGGTATCTGGTGTGAACTCAACTCGCTTGCCAAAATAAGTGTGAGTGATCTGATAAACACATAGGAGATTAGTTGATAAAGATTAAACACAAAGGACATCCTTAAATGTTCCTTTGCCCACATCAATAGACGCTCTCCCATATACTTAAACAGGAGTGTCATCACCCATTAGTATGGAAGGCATAGAACATTGCTCTAAAGAGGTGAAATCATCTTCTGAAGAAGCCATGTGGTGCAAAGCACCTGAGTCAAGTATCCAAGAATTGGGTTTTGAAGCAACACCAACTAGGGATTTACCCTTTCCTTTCCCTTTACTCTTATCTGTGTCCTTAGAAGATCCTTCTGCTGAACTTTGTTTGACTGAATCAGGCACCTTGATATTATTCTTTTCAAGAAGATTTGAAAGGTGATCAATTTGTTTCTTTAAACACTTATGTTCATCATGACCAAGCTTCTTACAATAAGAACACTTGACCTTCTCCTTCTTAGGTTGTTCACCTTTTGATGAAGAGGTCTGATTATCTGCTTTTGAAGTATCAAATTTATGATCTTTTTCTTTTCTCCTTGGTTCTTTTGTTTCTTATCTTTCTTACTAGACCCTTTTTGTTCTTTTGTTCCTTGATTTACAGCTAAGGCATGTGACTTAGAGGGTTTTATTGTACCCATTTGAACCAATTTGTCTTGCTCCCTAGGGAGTTCTGCAGCAAATTCATCTCGAGAAGGCATTTTGAATGTGGTACCTAGGGCACATTTTGTAGCATAGAATATAGAAACAAACACTGAATAGTTAGGATGAAGCTTAGAGACAATACTCAAGATCAGTTGCTTATCATCTTTCTTAGTTCCACACCTTTCCAACTGCAATCTTACAAACTTAAGTTTACTGGAGAAGTCTTGTATAGTATCAAAATTGGTTGGATTCAACCCTATGAGTTCATTCTCTAACTGATGACCTCTTAGCTCATCCTTCTTACCAAAGAGGTTTTTCAAAGTGGTCCACACTACATTTGGTGTAGTGGCAAATTCAATGTGAAAAACAAGGTCCGGAGAGACTGACATACATAGAGTACCAAAAGCTTCATCACATTTATTAAACAATTTAATCTTTTCTGTAGCATCTTGAGGTTCAGTTTCAAGTCCCATAGTAACACGATGATATCCATGTCTTTTCAGATATATTATCATCTTAGATTTCTATTCAAAGTAATTATATGGTGTTAAAAGTGGAACTATAGATGCAGCCATGATAGCAAAAAATAAGATTGCAAAGAATCAGGAAAAGTGTGAGAAAGAAGACACAAGAGACACCCCCCTTTTTCACTAGTCTCAAAAATCACCTGCCAAATATTACAAGGTTGACACTTTATAATTAGTGCATTTATAAGGCTTTTTATCAGATTACAATTCTTTTAAGGAACCAATAGAGATTTTCAATACAAATAATTTGAGACAAGATCTGAAACCAATTAGTCTGATAACTGCTTAATTTATCTTAATACCTTTCCAACAACTATTAGTTTTTGAAAAACAAAGTTGTGAGGAGAAAGATATGAATAGTTGAAGAGAAAAAGAAGGAGCTCATACAACATTTAATATCTGACAAAAAAAGACAAAAAATTTCAATTAGACCCGCAATAATGTAGAGTTCTCATTTCCAGCTTTCCGTCAAGTATTTGTTTGCAAAATCTGACACCCGACACAAAAGTTGTGCAACTTTTAAGAAAGGTTGCTGAATTTGCCTGATAGAAAAACAGCTTAGGCCCTATTCAAGCTTTATTTCTGCAAACTTTATGAATTTTCTGGAAATACCATCTAACACCCAGAAGTTTTTCGATGTTGGGAAGAAAACCCATAAATCATTTTTTCCTGAAAATGAATAGAAGTTGGAACACTAAAGCCAAAATGAAAATGACTCCAGTAAAACAATTTTACTCTGATTAAGCTTCAAATATTACCACAAATCTGCAATCACCCAGATCTTAAAACAACACATAAATGTAAACTAGATTTAACTAGAAGCTATTTTCCTTTAAATTGATCTGATTCTCCAGATCACATGAGAATGCAGGAGAAGAGCATACTTAGTTTTTAAGGAAAATATTAGCTATATAAAAGTCTGAAATCCCTCAAATGAATCAGAAAAAGCAATGAGCTATAATAGACACTAAGCTTTGAGACCATGTGAGATTCTACGAGAAGCAAGAAGTGAGCCAAGATTTGATTTCGGTTGTAGATCACACACAATAGATGATCGAAGATCAAAATAGCTGAATGAAGATAATTTTGATAGGAGAGAGAAATAGAGACAAAGAAGAGAATTTGGAGAGGACTCTCATCGAGCTATCACTTAACTGGTGAAGGTGAGAGTATAGTAATTATTATATAGAAAAATATAAGCATATACATCCAAGGGTTGCATTAACTCCCATTCCCCATAAAAGTGGTAGGTTTTACCTTCTTGGTAAATTCCAAAACATGTGGTATAACCTCCTTACATGAAGACAAAAAAGGAGTTGAGAAAGTTGGCACATAAGGCCAAAAGAGGGTGTGTAATGCAACTACCCCATAACCCACTTAGGAAATGACAAAATAGTGGTTACGAGAGGTGGCACAACAAGCCAAAAGAGGGTGTGTAACACAAACACCCATGTGAGGTGGAGAGTTACACATGTAGCTGAAGTATTTCACCATGTGTCCTCATATAAACCACTCCTATTAACCTAAGCAAGCTTAAATAATATATGTGTAGCAAAAATAAATACCTCCGAACATAAGGAAAATAAAAAACCTACACTAACAGAGAGATCATCTCATCTAGCTTACAAGAAACTGAAACTGAGCTTATAGTACAGACTCATCACTAGCAATCAAAATGAAGTCAACATCCACCCATGATTCAAGGTTTTCTAAGTCATGCTCATAAAGGCATGCTCAATATCCCCCCTCCAACATCCATAACCTACTCATTTCTAGGGGTATGGGATGGGCTATCCAGAGTGTTTCCCATGGGTCTAGCAGGAATCACAAGAATATCAAAGTCATTCATTTGAGATTCAATTCTATTTTTAGTCTCCATGATATTTTTGAATTTATTTAGGATAATTTATTGTGCATTCAAAGTCTTGGGCTTGTGGTGTGTATCTGGGTACTCATTATCCATTATTACCTTATTAGTGAACTCATAAATGGAATTAGGGTCTACTTTAGAAGCTTCTTTAAAAATAGCATGTAGAGCATCCAATTTAGAAATGACGGCCTCATTATGAGAGGAATGCATCTGCACAAAAAAATAAATTTGTAGGCAAGCCCCCCTTTTGCACATAATTCTTCGAAGGATGTGGATTAGAGAGAGGAACGAAGTTTGGAGTTTTCAAAGGCCTCCTAGAGACAAAGCTACCAATTATTTTCTCAATTAGATTAGGGTGGTTCTGGTTATCCAAAGGATTAGATTTCCTACCACTGAAGTCTTTTTTAACATTATTTTACAACAATGGGCAACTCACGTGAATATGCCCATCTTTATTTCATAAGAAACATGTATAAATCTGACTCAAATATTGAATAGGGCATACAAAGGCCTCCTTGTCCAATTAAAATCTAATCTCTTTCAAAATATCTAAATTCTAGGTTTGATGGAGATGAGTAATCTTGCATGCATATGCGGGAGAAGGGAAGATGTTTCATCCATTCTAACAACATAGCCAATAGATTCTAGGGCTTTGGAAGCCATTTCTAATGAATCAATGGAATGTTCCTGATCGTAACCCATCTAGGGCATGATAGGGCAATGATTTCTTCATGAATAGCCTTAGGAGTCCATGTAATGGCTTTAAAACACCCTTTTCCCACTGACTAGAACTCCTTTTTAAGGACGTCTCTCTTACTTTTAGCTTATTTTTAAATGGTGATATATAATCCCATTTGAACAAAATATAGAAAGTAAAGTGAAACCCTAACCTTTTTAATGACACATTTTGCAACCAATTATTCATGAAACTCCTAGAAGGAAGCTTCCTAGAGTCAAGTATTGCCAAGAAAATGAAATTATCTCTAAGCCTAATACTCACTTCATTCAAAACTAAGTTCATTTTAGAATTAGGCATAATGATAAGAGTGGCATTGGAAGATTCCTTACCTCTTCCACGTCAACATGGTTGCTCTCCATTTTTAAATGACTAGACTGCCAAGAGTTGAGCACCCTCGAGAACAACCTAGTCGCCCTCGACTACTTGCACGAATTTTTTACTCTGCTCCTCATCCACCATCGAAGAAACACTATGAAGAAATTTAGAATCCCCATCTCCCATAAACTGCCTCCCACGCTCAACGAGAGAGGGCAATAAATGCAAAAAAGACTGGCCACAGAAGATCACCTCCACTCATGCCTACGCTCTTGTGAAGTTGTCCTTCGCAAGATAGCTACTTGCAAACCAAAATCTCTTATTTTTTGTAGATCAAATGCTTGCCTATTAGATCATTTATTTTTTATTCTTCTTTAAAATAAAATAATAATTTTATTTTCTACTCCACATAGTCTTTGGTTCATATTTTTAGCAACATAAATTTTTATTAAAAAATTATAGAAGCATATTTGAAAATAGAAATTGTACATTTTCCTCAAGAAAGAAATAAATAAATAATAATTCTCTCATTTTCCACCATTGGGTCACTTATTTTCCATGCCGCATAAGTTTAGTGAAAAATATATAAACAACTTTTTGAAAACCCACCTTTTTTTAACTATCCTTTAGAATAAAATTAAAAAGAAAATATCATTTCCCTTGGCTACCCAACTTAACCTTGGGATCGCCAATTTTTCACAAAGGATAAATTTACTGGAAAATTATAGAAATAACTCTTTAGAAATTCAAAATATTGATTTTCTTTTAAAATAAAATAATATCTCTCATAACTAATCATCTTAACTATTGGATGACTTATTCCAAAAAAACTATTTCAAAATTATTAAACTATTTAATCATTTATTATCTCTTACATGCCCTTCTTAACTATTGGGTGACTTATTTAGAAAAAAAATTATCCCTTACCTTCCCATTTAACTATTAGATTATTGATTTGCCACAAGTCTAAATGAGGTGGAAAATTGTAAACGCAACTTCTTAGAAACAAAAAATATTGATTTGGTTTTAGAATAAAATCAACACTAATTTGCCACGAGGTATAAGTTTAGCATCTTTTTGAAAATTGAAACCATTGATTTAGTTTTTAAATAAAACATAATTTCCCTTACCTATCCATCTTAACAATTGGATGGTTTAGAAAAAAACCATAGCAAAATTACCTCTACCTAGATACCATTGGATCATTAATTTGGGACTGGGCATAGTTTAGCTGAAAATTAACTCTTTCAAAATTGAAATTAATGATTCACTTTTAGAATAAAATGATATTTGTTTTACCTGCCCTTCTTAATCATTGGATGACCTATTATCTCTACCTGCCAATTATCTACTCTTATAATTTTCATTTAACTATTGACCTATTTATTATGCTCCATCAATCCATTTTCTCCAATTTCTTATCCTCCTTGTCTCATCTTTTTCTAAATTATGATGTGCATTATTTTTTCCAGTTCTTAAATGACCTACAATAGTTCAAATTCACATAGGCTAACTCATGCTCATGTAAATGCAAGAAGGAAAGGGGTGACTTTTAAAAGACTATTTCAGTTGATATTTTTGGGTTGAGAACACAAGAATTATTTCCTCTACATCTTGATATAAGAAGATTATTAACTCATAAATTTTCCAGCTCATGCTTATTACTTAAAAAATTTCAGGTAGAGACTTGTTTAGTGAAAACATCACAAAGCATCAAGGGAAGTTTGCAGGGTAGTAAATAACTTTTCAATTTCTGTGTTCTTTTTTTATTTTTTGTTTTTGTTTTACAATGAAAGTTTGATCTTCCCTATACTTCAGCATTATAATGATTCTTTTATTTAGTCTTTAGTCTGACTTATTATGCGGCATTATGTTTTATTGATTTTTATATGAAAACATGAAATCTAATATATAAATGACTTGGGTGTTAACAATTGACGATCTAATGAGGGATCTTTGAGAGATCTTAAATCTTGAATGAAAAACATATACAATAGAATTCAAAAGGTATTTTATCAATTCATAAATCCAAAGAAGTTGTTTACTATGAAATTTTTTGAATCATAATAATCCAAGACAAAAAAATTAAATTTAAATTTAATATTTTTTTACCAAATCTAAACAAAATAAAAAAAAGTGTTATTCGAATTTATCATGGTTCCGTCTATTCCTCCTCCAGATAATGGAGCACAAAGTTTGTATTAAGGACATACACACCCTTCATCATCTGCCCGGCCAAATCCTCCAGCGTTGCATTTATAATCTCAAATTGGGGATGTGATTTGTCTCCCATATGAAATGCCAGCCTCATCCAACTACGTCCTCGATCTTTTTTCAGTCGAATGTGTTTCATTACTGATCTCAACTTTGCAACATCATCCCACCTACCAGCCCCAGCATAGATATTTGAGAGCAAGACGTAACACCCAGTATTATCAGGTTCCATCTTAAAAAGGTGTTCTGTCATTCGTTCCCCTAGCTCTATGTTGTTGTAAATTCGAGCATTAGATTCAAGTGGCATCCCCTTGATAAACTCGTAAGCTTTCTCCAGCATGCCCTCTTCGTCCAAGAAGATCAACCATGCATGACTATATGAAGATAGGACAGCAACAAAAGTGACATGGTCTGGGTTCATACCAGACTTTTGCATTTACTTAAAAAGAGAAAGAGCTTCCTCACCATGGCCGTGCATGTCGTAGCGAGCAACCACAGAAGTCCATTAAACCATATCTCTCTGAGGCATCTTGTCAAAAACTTGGTGCCCAACATTTAAATTCCCACATTTAACATATATATCTACATGGGCACTTGAAACAAAATTTTCAGAATCTAAACCATCTTTCATCATAAATTTATGTATCTACTTGCCCTACTGCAGAGCTGCCAACTAAGCACAGGCTTGTAAAATGTTAGCATATGTAACTGAATCTGGTCTAACCCGAGCTCTGTGGATTTTATGAAAAAACACCAATGCATCTTCGCTATGGTAATGCCTAGTGTTGGCTAAGTGATTGGATTTCCCAAAATTTATAAATAAAACTCCTGCTGCCCAAATAGAAAACCAACGAGAACCAGCAGTTGGGTAAAAAAATATTGTTTTTACCCTCTCTATTAAGGTACAGCTCCCTATATGATATTCAATGAACTTTGAATAATTTTTTTTATTTTGTGATTCACTTTTAATCAGAAAGCAAACAAAAAGGCTTCAACATTCACTAGTCAACACAATGTGAATGCTTAACGATGGATAATGAAATTCATAATAAGACATTTGATCTCAAATGGAAATTAACTCACAGGATGATAAAAAGAATATCTGAACTCTGATTGATACTTGCTCATGTCTCACAGGACAAGGGAACCAGAAAATTCAAAAGCTTTACATGAACACATAACCATTCCAACAGAAATTTTACATATTCAAAACACACAAGTTTCTAAAGCTGTATCATATATTTCATTCCACTCAAAGATGGGTATTTCACTGAAATTACAAGTGAGATCAGTTTGTTTCTCCCAACTTTTTTACACCAAAATTCTATATCGCGCAAAAACATCCTTACTAATATATATAGCTGCCAGGCTTAATTGTCTTTTTTAAAACAAAATGAAACTATGAAATTCAAGAGGTAACCGCCTGTAACTGAAATTAACTAAACGACTACAAGCCGTAAATAGAGCCATAACGAGAAGAACAGAAAATGGCCTAAATTGTCTCTAGGGTGTGCGTGGTGCCATGTATATTTTGCCACTCCATATGAGTCGTGGAGAAGTTATGAACAACTTGGTAATGTGGGAGCCCAATGTGCAGGATGCATTGCTTCCAAACTTCTTTATCCATACCCACTTGCGTAACTTTAGTTTTGTGCACTTCTAAGTGATCTGAATAGACAACCAACATGGATTCAATGCGGGCTACTCTGGTGAAGTCATCTCGGGTGAAAGATTTTGATTCTTTAACAGAGTTTATTTTTCCTTTGAAACTCTGCACCATATCTACTACCTACTCAATAGTCTATCCATCTTCCCTCAGAAGTTGTACATCGATGCACTTCAAGTCTTTCTATATCATGGCAATGAGCTCTTTCAATTCTTTTAACAATTTAATGGACTCTTCATGACCTTGTTTTATGATTGAATTTCTTCGTTCAATGTTTTCCTTGGCCACATGCAGTACCTTGTCATCCAAATTATTTACTACCTTTTCTGTAAGTAAGTTCATGACACCATACTTCTGTACATCTTTTATTTGAATCAGTACTGCAGTCCATTTTTTCCTTTCCTTTTCCCATGCCGACACCTCTGTTTCAAGCTCTTGAGTTATAGTTATAGCATCCTCGTACACCTTGACCAGACTAGCAATATACTCTATTCCTTGCTAAATTATGAATTCAAGCCACTCCTCGAAGGTTTCTACCAGCACATGATTTCTCTAAACCTTATCCAACAAATTCTGGTTCATGGGAGATTTAGGATCAAAACTCTGAGGAACCTATGACAGGGGCTATGGACTGGGATGATGAATAGCATTAATGTACTCCACCATCTACTTAACGGTCTGTTTCAACTCCCGTTTGTCCTTCTCATCCTTCCATGTTCTGGACAACATTTGTTTAGCGGAGGACTCTAGGTTTTGCATCAGCAGCCCTTGAAGCAGTTCCTAAATCAAGCTTTTCAACAACAAAATCCTCCTCAGTTGCATTCTCTAGATCTTTGTCTGAAATCGGCCTAGCCACTTCAGCTACCTAGTGCCCTGTATTCTCATCCACCTCCAGCATAGCTTCTACTTTTAGCTTTTTAGACTTAGGTGTTTTCCTGAGGCATTTACTCACCATATCCTCCATGGGTATACTAATAGGGACTACATTACGTTTCTTACTTATTGATGCTCCCAACCACCTTGAAACGTTTGAGGATATCTTTGCTGGTGGCGTTTGATATTCAGATGAATCCATGGTAGCCAAAGTAGTCACTTGATTGGGGCTTTCCTCGGGTTGCTCCTTTTCTTTACCTGCATCTTGAGCTATAGGGATGTTTGCTTCCGGTTCACCCATAATCACTTGCGCCTCCTCAGTATCAAGAACTATGATAGTTTCTTTTCCTATAATGTCTGCACCTTTCTTTTTACTTCTGAAACGGGTGACTTGAACCGTTGAGGGGCCAAACAGTGGTTCTTTAAGTCTTCTAGTTTGAACGTTCTCACCTTGAGTACCAATGACACTTGCAATATCAACAATAATGTTGGAAGAAGAAATTGGTACAACAGCATGAGATTGCTCAACTGATTTCTCGACTGAGGCAGCGGTCGGTCTTATTCCAGGTCTACGATCTCTTAACCATTTCTCCGTTCTCCTTATTACATTAAAGGTTTTAGACTGAATATTTTCTTCTTCTCTCCTATCCCAATCAATTTTAGGAATAGGTTGCTCATAAACTCTTTCATTGAACTCAGAGTTCAATACATCTTCACCTCCCTCTTCTTGTATTCCTACAATGTTCACTGGCAATTTCAAAGTAATGATTTTCTGTAAAGTGAACCTTGACCATAATCTTCTCCGGACTTCAAATTCATCACAGCAATCTTCCCAATAGTCTTCTAATTGGGGTATATGTGAAAAGTTCACATCAACGTTCAGGTGCTTCACTGCATATTCTTTGTTGTCAAACCCTTGCCGAGCAACATATGGTGACAAATTCATCTTCTTGAGCTCCAATTCTAAGTTCAATGCATCAGAAATAGTTTGGCAGCTATAATGTCCGAGTTCAACTGGGAAAATTGCTTCAGACTCACTTTTCATCCCTAATCTCTTATCCACATGAGCTAACTATCTACTAACTTCTAAAAGTACATAACTATCGAGAGCATATCTAGGCAATCTGAAAGGTTCATCTTCAAAGCCACCAATTCTAATATAAGTAAATCTAGGAAATTGAATAAAACAACTCCCATATGTGGTGACCAACTTTAATGCCTCAGGTGACATTCTATTATTCAAATTTCCTTGTAGTTCAAAAGTTAATCTTCCCACAAAGACATCATTTCATCTCAAGATGTTTTCTGTGTACCTCTGTATTTGCAAATGTGGATAGCACTCATAGACCTTCATTCCATTAACCCAAGGTTCTTGATGTAATCCTAGCCATTCTCTGATACAGGCTAAAATATAGAACAACCATGAAGTCATGTGAAAATTAGTTGTTCCAACAAAATTACTCAACCCTTCATGCAATCTTTCAGCAATTACTTGCACCCAGTCAAGGTATTTTTCACCAGATAATAGTACCTGAATATAAAAATACATCCATTCTTCCCAATAGAAGGCATGTGAATTCCCCTTAAGCCTATTCAAAAGAATCATGATGTCCCTAACTTCTGTGATGAAATGCTCTCTTGTTAAGGGTTTAGGCAACCTAGAACCTCCCTTCTATATTTTAAGGAGCCAGTTTCTAGCAATGACGCTCCGATAAACACTTCTCTTCTCAGAAAAAAATGTGTATGAGGTTCCTATGGACCAATCTTCATACGGCTCTTTGTGAGGAATTCCAATTGCAGCCATTATTGTTTCTCTATCAATCCACACTAGCATGTCTCCATTATTGGCTCTAAGACACCTATTACTAGCATCATATCTATTCATGCATGCATATACTAATTTTGGGCAAGGAGCAGCAATTGGGAATGCAGCGGCCTCAACAAGACCACTGTGAACTATCTTTTCCATCATAGAATTGGTTGTTGGGTTCCTGGCCCTCTCTAGATAATTATCTAACTCATCCTGAATGAAGGCTGTATCATCTAACTCTAGGAGGGTACTAACCAAGCATGATGTTCGACCCAATTTTGGAAGAGTCGGTCTCATTTTTGCTTTAAATTGCGTCAATCAGACAGCATTCAACTCCGAGGCAAAGAATTACACTTTTCCAATTTCAGAACTAAAACAGTGCAGGGGAAAATAAGCAATTGAACTCACTTGTCTTCAACATCAAACTATGAAACCCTCGGAAGAACTGAGCTAAATTACCTTCTGCGTCTCCACTCTTCGCCAACGACAACAATAATTGTCTTACCTGAGACACCCCATATTTAAAGACGAAAAAGATTGAAAAGAACCAACACATGCTTCGGCCCAGCTCATTCATCTGTGTAAAACCATTTGTGATTTGATATAATTCTGACATGCTTATTAATTAGAAATCAACTCCACATAGTCGACATGCCTTCTCATGATTGTTTCCATAATTGCAATTTGAAAACATGAAAACCAAGAAAAATTATATTTTGATTGCATTGCCTTTCCTTCCAAGACACCATCGGGCTAATTTGAAAACATCGCTTTGAACCTTGAACTTATTTAAAAAGAAGTTCATTGGTTCAAAGTTCAATGACAACAAGTCACATTTGCGAACAAGCAGAAAGAGACAAAAGGAACATTCAATAACACGGGAATGAACCTTGAACCTTGAACCATTTCAAAATAAAGGTTCAATGGTTCAAGTTCAAAGCAACCACAAGACTAATACTAAAGAGACAATCACAAAACACAAGACAAAAGGCCAATTGAACCTTGAACCTTGAACCAAAAAGGTTCAAAGTTCAAGTTCAACGACTATGCTAATGACAACTTAGAACTTTAAGGATCGCATTTCTCTTGAACTTGAATTGTGAACTTTATAAAAGATTCGACGAATGAGTATGAAACTCGTTTGATGAAGACTTAAGTCCTATGAAAATAATGACCCCTATTTTTGATAGGCTATAAGCAAAAAAATAAAAAGGGGGCAACACCTAGCATATCCTGCAGTCATCACACCCATGAAACAATATTTTAACTGCATGGGAAACAAAAGGAATGCAAGAAGATCATGGTTCTCTACACTACTGCAAAGGGCTCAAAGGCCGAGAAAACTAATTGGAGGATGAAAAGGAAGGAGTGTTTGTTGTTCAAAAGTATTATATCAAAAGCAAACTAAGTACCACAAACAGGTACATTAAGAGAATGCTGTGACTTCAATCAGTAAGGAGGATCCAGTAATACCCACATGAAGATATGTTGCTGGATGATGCTGCAACTACTTTAGCCTCAATTACACGATTATGGAGGTCTCAAGGAAGCCCTGGGGATGACCTCCTAGCTCCAAAAATAAACCCAAGTGACCATTGCACCTGGACGTTGTAGAAAATACTCTGTTGCAGATAACATCGTCTTCAGGTGGGGTAGGGACACAAATTGAGGAGGTCACAAGGAAGGCTCAAAGAACAAGCTAGTAGTAGTTGCCTATAGAAAATTTCATGGAAGCCATTATTTTCTTGAGGGTTTTTAAGTCACACATGCCGCCTTCTTGTGTCCATAAAACTAGATTAATATTTCTACTCTCTGCTCTTGTTTCATTTTAATAAGTGTATGTCGATTAAATATTAAAATTTGGAAAATTGCAAAAAGAAATCACAATTCAAAATAAAAAACAAAGTGCCCTATTTTTTGAAATTGCACACACCAATTAAAAAATTACGTAGAGGTTGTATATATAAAGAATTTGCAGCCTAGAAGAATTAATAATAATTGCAGTTCTAAATATAGTCCTAGCATTGCATGGAAAGCTACTAAAGCTCTCAAACTAAAAAAACAAACTACTCCCTAAAATAAGAATACAATAAGTGCATGCACAACGTGCTTTATTTACTAAAAACAAACTCAGGCAAAAAACAAAACTAAAAATAGTCCTAAAGATTAATGCATGCTGGAGTACATGCTTTATTTGCATGAATAAACAAAAACTGATTTAATCTAAAAAATAACTCATGCATGGTGATGAATGGATGATTCATGTCCAAACTGGAGCTACATGGAGCTGCATGCTAGAGCAGCATCAATTATCAACATACTCCCCCTTGATGCTGAGAGGGCTCACAATCTTATCTTGTAGTGCTATAAACTGAGCTTTCGCAACTGCTTTGGTGAATATATCTGCTAGCTGATCTTGGGTGTTGATGTGCTTCAATTCAACATCCTTCTTCTACACCAAATCTCGTATGAAGTGATATTTCAAATCAAAATGCTTTGTTCTGCTGTGATGAACCGGATTCTTTGCTAACTTGATGGCACTCACATTGTCACAATAAATTACTGTAGGCTGAATTTGTTTTTCTCCAATTTCTTCCAAAACTTTTCTGAGTCAAAGAGCTTGTGTACCTACTAAGGTAATTGCAACATACTCTGCTTTTGTAGATGAGAGAGCAACAATACTTTGCTTTTTTGAGCTCCAGGTAATTAAACCAGAACCAAAAGAAAACAATTTCCAGATGTAGATTTACGATCATCCATACTACCTCCCCAATCTGAATCACTAAAGCATACAAGATTGAAATTTTCAGAAGAGTAGTAATGAATACCAAAACTTAAATTCCCTTTCACATACCTCAAAATCCTCTTGGCTGCCTTCATATGTATTTCAGATGGATTTTTCATATACCTTGAAACAAGTGAAATTGAATAGGCAATATCAGGCCTCTTCTAGATCAGAAACATCAAGCTCCCCACAATACTTCTGTAAGCTGTCTCATCAACTAAATCAGCACCATCATCTTGACATAACAAAACTCCATGAGCACTTGGAGTGGAGGCAGGGTTACAATTAGTCATATTAAATTTCTTCAGCATATCTTGTGCATATTTTGTTTGACAAATGAAAATCTCATCCTTACTTTGATAAACCTCCATTCGTAGAAAATATTTCACCAGACCAAGATCTTTCATCTCAAATTCTTTCACCATAGCATCTTTGAATTCAACTTTCATCTTAGAACTATTACCCATATACAAAAGATCATCAACATACAAACTTATGATGAGGATATCAATACCTTCTTGTTTGTAGTATAGGGTAGGATCACTCTTACTTCTCTGGAAGCCATATCCATCAATCTTGGCATACCACACTCTTGGTTCTTGCTTGAGGCCATACAAAGCCTTCTTCAACCTGTACACTTGATGCTCTTTTCCTTCCACTTCAAAACCTTGTGGTTGCTCCACATATACTTCCTCTTCTAAGTACCCATTCAAGAAAGCACTTTTCACATCCATATGATGTATGCTCCACTTCTTCTGAGCTGCTAACGAAATCAACATTCTTATGGTCTCTTGTCTTGCTACTGGTGCAAATGTCTCTTCATAGTAAATTTCATACTTCTGTGTGAAGCCTTTAGCACCTAATCTTGCCTTATGTCTTTCAACACTCCCATCACTGTTAAACTTGGTCTTGTAGACCCATTTGGTGTCAATCCTTCTTTTGTCATGTGGAAGTTCTGTTAACTCCCAAGTGTCATTCCTGTGAATGGAATCCATCTCTTCTTCCATGGCTTTCACCCAAACCTCATTAGTACATGCATCTTCGAAACATGATGGTTCAAAATCAGCCTTGGCTAATAAAGCAAAATTCACTGTCTCACCTATTGGGTTTTCTTCATGTACTTGATTTCCACTCTTCTGGTAGATATCAGTCAATCTCCTTACCTTCCTTGTAGAACTTGGAGAAGAAGTTGGACTTGAAATTGGCACTAAAGAACTTGATGAAGGATTGCTTGGTGGAGTTAAACCACTAGATATAGAAATATTAGTTGGCTGCTCATGATCAATATCAGCAATTATATCATCATTCAAAATAGATTTTGGCTTCTCAACATTGTTTTTTTTATGACCATAAACTCCCCCTTCATCAAAAATTACATCTCTTGAGACAATAAGCTTATTAGTGAGGGGATTATACAATCTATAAGCCTTTCTTTTCTCACTATACCCAATAAAAATACATGACTCACTCTTTGCATCTAACTTTTGTCTATTCTAATCAGGTACATGCATATAAGCTAAACAAGCAAAAAAATTGAAATTATTAACATTACGCCTTTTTCCATACCAAGCTTCATAAGGAGTCATCTTTTCTAGTGCACTAGTGGGGCTATGGTTGAGGATGTACACATTTGTAGCAATTGCATCTGCCCAATAAGAATTGCTCAATCCCTTAGTTTGTAACATGCACCTTGCCATTTCAACCACAATACAATTCTTCCCTTCAGCTACTCCATTCTGTTGAGGTATGTATGCAGTAGTAAGTTGCCTCTTGATGCCATTAAAATCACAATAAATTTGGAAAGCCTTTGAGCAGAACTATCCTCCACGATCAGTCCTTAAACATTTGATCTTGTACCCTTTCTTATTTTCCACAAGGGCTTTAAACTTCTTGAATGTATCCAAGGCTTCATCTTTGGCCTTCAAAAAATATACCCAACAATTTCGTGAGTAATCATCAATAAAAGTGATGAAATATGATGACTTACCCAAACTCTTAGTCTGCATAGGAACACATATATCTGAATGAACAAGCTAAAGTGGGTGATGAGCCTTCCATGCATTGCCCTTTGGAAACTTTTCTCTTGAATGATTTCCTTTAGCACAACCTTCGCAAACCTCCTTGTGTTCCTCAACCTTGGGCAAACCAGAAACTAATGCATGTGAGGTTAGAAACTTCAAACTATGAAAATTTAAATGCCCATACCTGATATGCCATAACCAACTTGAATCCTCATAAGCCATATTTGTCAAACTATTGTTATGTTCACCAAACCTCAAGGGGAACATCCTATTTCTTGTCATACGAACAACAGTGATCACCCTATTATCCTTATTCTTATCATAGATAGTACAAGTCTTATTCTTAAAGACCACTTTATAATTTTTCTCACATAGCTACCCAACACTTAACAAATTGTGCTTCAATTGTGGAGTATAACAAATATCATGAATACTCTTTATACCTTCTTTTGTTTGGACCTCCATAGCTCCTTTGGTAGCAACCTCCAATGATTTATCATCACCAAGCTGGATCTTGGATTTGAAACTTCCATCCTTTGTTGAGAAAAACTTCTCATTCCCTGTCATATGGTTAGAGCATCCAGAATCTAGGTACCAAACATCTTTACTAGTATTTTCACCCTTTGCATAAGACAAAAATAAGTGATCAGGAGGATTCTCACTACTTTCTTGAGCATAGTTAGCACTTTTACCTTCTTTCAATCTGCATTCTCTTTCAAAGTGGCCATACCTATTACAATGGTAACATTGAACATTTCTCTTATCAAATCTGCCTCTACCTCTTCCTTTGAAACCACCACTTCCTCTTGAGCCACCTCTTCGTCTACCTCTTGAAGAATTTTGGCTTTGCCCTTTACCTTGGCCTTGATTGATTTTGGCACTACTGCTACTTGCATATTCATTTTTTGTGATTAACAATTTAGAGGAAAATGCTTTCTCTACACCTTCAAAAGAATCTTTCAATCTTTCTTCATGAGACATCAGGGATCCAACCAGTTGATCAAACTGTAGTTTTGTCAAATCCTTACTTTCTTCTATGATTATTGCTACATGATTCCATCTGGGTGTCAAAGATCTCAACACCTTTTTAATCAAAACTTTATTGCTTACAATTTCCCCAAGTGTAGCCATTTTATTGACCACATCTTTGACTCTGACACAATAATCACTTATACTTTCAGCTTCTTGCATCTTCAAATTCTCGAACTCTCGCTTCAATGTCTGAAGCTTGACCACTTTAACTTGATCACTACCCTGTTAAGCTTCTTGTAGAGTCTTCTAGGCATCTTTGGCAGTTCTTGCTCCTGATATTCTTGGAAATAAGCTCTTATCAAGAGCTATCTAAATGTGAAACAAAGCATGAGCATTCTTTTTCCTTGCTTCCTTTCTTGCTATTCTGTCATTGGCTGTAAGGGCATTCCAATCAGCTAGCTCTTCATAACCTGATTCAATAATCTCCCACAAATCTTTTCCAATCAAAAAGGTCAGCATCTTAATGCACCAATAATCATAATCATTCCCATCAAGTTCTGAAATGGGCATATTGTTAGAATTCGACATGATTAACTTTGGCGAAATTCCAACAATAAAACTTTAACCCAAAACAATTTTACCTGCTCTAATACCACTTGTAGAATTTTGAACCTGACCTATCGTCTCTAAACGAGTTGATTAGCAAACAATAATAGCAAAAAGAATAAATTGCAAAAAGAAATCACAATTCAGAATAAAAAACAGAGTGCCCTGTTTTTTGGAATTGCACACACCAATTTCTTTATTGAAGCTTAATTTAAAAATTACATAGAGGCTGTATATATAAAGAATTTGCAGCATAGAAGAATTAATAATAACTGTAGTTCTAAATATATTCCTAACATTGCATGGAAAGCTACTAAAACTCTTAAACTAACAAAACAAACTACTCATGCAAAAAAAAAAAACTAAAAATAGAGGATTAATGCATGCTGGAGTACATGCTTTATTTGCATGAATAAACAAAAAATGATTTAAACTAAAAAATAGCTGCATGGTGATGAATGGATGATTCATGTCCAAATTGGAGCTGCATGCTAGAAAAGCATCAATTATCAACAATAATACCAGTCCTTTATTTGTCAGCCATTGAGAATTTATATCGGCTTTCTATAATATGAAATCAAAAACCTTGTATGCATTTCTCAGGTCTTTGTAGGTCTTTGTTTGTGTTTCTCAGTTGAACTGAGAAATGCATAGAAGGCTTTTTATTTCAAATTAAAGAAAGCTGATATAAATTCTCAATGGCTGACAAAAAAAAAAGGACTGACATTATTTGGTCCAAATTTTAATATTTAATCGAAATACACTTATTAAAACAAAACTGCAGAGCGCAGAAATATTTAATCAAGTTTTACAGACAGAAGAAGGGGGCAAGTGTGACTTAAAAACCATGAAGAAAATAATGGCTTCCGTGAAATTTTCAAAAGGAAGCCACCAGCTTAGCTGTGAGAGACAAACCCTTAACTATCCCTTGGGCTTGTTCTTTGAGCCTTCCTTGTGACCTCCTCGGTCTGTGTCCATGCCCCACCCGAAGATAGTGGTATCTGCAACGGAGTGTTATCTGCGACCTCCAGGGGCAGCAGCCGCTTGGGTTTATTTTTGGAGCCAAGAGGCCGTCCCCGAGGCTTCCTTGCAACCTAATTAGCTGCAGCATCATCCTGCAACGCATCACCCAATGTAAACATCCTTCCTCGCATCACCCAATGTAAACATCCCTCCTCTTCAACCACGTTCAGGAAACACACATGTTTGTGTGGATGTGGTCAAAGAAGTTTAAACACCTTATGCAATTTCACATTAGAAACAATAAATTAGTGATTTTGAGCTTTCATTTCATTCGAGCTAGTCTTTGAGGTTATCAGCATTTTGTACTGCTTTATTTATTGCTGTTTTGGAGGCAAGTTGCATAACTTGATGCAACAACTAGCAACGCATCACCCAATGTAAACATCCCTCCTCTTCAACCACGTTCGGGAAACACACATGTTTGTGTAGATTTTTTCAAAGAAGTTTAAACACCTTATGCAGTTTCACATTAGAAACAATAAATTAGTGATTTTGAGCTTTCATTTCATTCGAGCTAGTCTTTGAGGTTATCAGCATTTTGTACTACTTTATTTATTGTTGTTTTGGAGGCAAGTTGCATAACTTGATGGCAACAACACATCAAGATTAGATTGGGAAGGAGATAGAGTGACAGGTATTACTCGGATGCAACATTGGTTTACTATCCATCATGCTCAACAGGTAAATCCCAATTTCTTGACTCTCAGTTTATTTTTCTTTCTTGCCAGATTTATGGGTACATTGCTTGCCAAGGGACTACTCAAGCTGAGAGCTCCATGCCTATCTCTCTGAATTTGCTCAAATTGGACAGCACTGCGGATACTGTACTTGCCAAGATCATCTTGGACACACACATTCTCATCAGTACCAAGATGGTCCTGATGCATCACCCAATTAGTTTCTATGTAGACAAAAGCATTCAAGATTAAGCCTAGCCCACTTATAGTAATGGACCCATAAGGTGGTGTGTATTATGTTCAAGATGATCTTGGCAAGTACAGGATCTACAGATTTATTCAATTCACTTATTGCTTCACCGTTTTTAGTATGTTCCTCTTCAGTATGTTCCTCCTCGAGTTCATGGTTTCCACTACTGCTTCCTTTTCAGATTTGCGGAGTCCTATGGTCTTAGCTTGAACACTCTCTTAACGAGATTTATTGATTCCCAAATGCTTAGAACAACCAATTAAGTTGGATGACAAAATTTCTATAAAGGCAACTCATGGAATTCCTTTTTTTATTGAATAAGAAAATCATTACATTACAAAACATATTTATATTAACTTTTAGCTTTCTCTATTCCTGTTAGAGGAGGCAAGAAAGATGGTAGAGGAGATTTATTATAGAACAAGAAATAACACTCATTCTCTGCATTAGGTTTTTAAAAGAAGAGTAATAATAATATCTGTAATTGTGAAATTGGGGACAGTAAAATGTGTTTCCACTTAATTTGAAAGTGATAATCTTTACTCTTGTTTAAAAAACATCCATCAAATAATAAAAACAAAATTCTTTTTATCTTAAACTTCTTATACAGAGTGTGATTCATTTGTCCTTGTAATTTTTTAAAGTTTTTTAAGAGCTTTATATTAGTTGAATTATCATTTTGTGGTCTATAAATAATAGATTTTATTTTTTCCTTATTTTCAAATGTGATAACAGGTTGCATTTTAAACGAGGAAACAAATTTAAAATACATTTTCTTTACCAAAAATTCTCATACAACCAAACCTTGATCTAGAAAATTGCTTTTAACTCACCAAACAACATTGTTGAAAATATAAAAGAAATATTCTAAAAAGGTGAGAATGATATGCAGTGTTGTTGTAAGTATGTGTCAAAAAGATTGAAGGGGACAATAATATCTGGTTTTGTCTCTTATCATGAGTAAAAAAACAGAATTTGGTAGAAGCAGAAAAACTGTTAAAAACATTACATAAGAATGTCTATATCAATCAATCACAGATATGTGATTGTCTGAACATTGAGAAAGCTTCAAAACGATGCTTTCAAATTATCCTAGACTGGGGAAAATCAGGTAAGCTTGAGGTAAGCTTGATATCCTATGTATTGTCTACTGAGTGATGTAAAATATTCTTCTAGAAAATCGGATTGAGTTACAATAATGAGAATGTGGATATGGCATTTAATTCAGTTCATTACAAAGAGAGATGAGTTGAAATTTGAGAATTAGTTATGGCAGGTGAAATGAAGGGCTGGCTTATTTCTATATTTTTGAATCGGGAATATTTGAAATGGTTTCTGTGGAATTGTGTGGTAATATGTATATAAAACACCCCTTTTCTAATTATTATTTTTAGACTCAGCTCGGTGCAGAAACTGTTGCTCTTTGATATTTTTGTCCTCGATGACAAGAAAATAAAAAGGGAGGAATTGTGTTCATTAAGCATGTGGTTATATTCTATTATAAAAGTCTTTCTCTCGGGCCAGGCTGGTGACACAGATACATTGAATTAAGCTGACTTGGCATTTAATGAACGGTATCTTTGGTTAATATTGTGTTTAATATGTCTACGGACTAGTAGCATATTCTTGGAATACTTTATGTGACCGAAATATTAAATTTTTTTGGAAGCATCGCTTTGTTTCATTTGTTTTGAACAAGTTTTTGAAGTTCGTCTCTAACCCTAGACGCCATGAGAGATGCAGCCGCTGTAGCAAAGAAGCTCGAGTTAGTTTGTTTGGTTGGGAAGAATGATGCAAGGGTGGACTTAACAGTGAGCTAAATGGATTTCTGGTTAGTTTCTTTTTAGTTATCAATGAGGTTGCGTATTACAGGTAATATTCTTGTTCAACTGTTTAAAAAGATTCAGGTATTTCGAATCTGGGGTTTCAGTCATGAAAAATGGAAATAATGAAACAGATTTAGCCTTATTTTTTGGTTTTCAAATTTGGAAATTCAAGCATCTTTAGTTTATTTAGATCAATACAGAGTCAATGACATTATCTCTCAGCTTCTCTTTTCGTTGCACAGTTAATCGGTTATTTTTTTCAGTTTGCAAATTCCAGTAAGAGTTTGGTAACCCTATACGAGGGTTATTCTTGAAGAAGGTTTTTTTGGGGAAAGAGAACAGTTTAAAAACAGAACATGTTGAAATACATGAGATGAGTGTGAATAAGGGAAAAAACAAAGAGTTTGTTGAAAAAGAAAACAAAGTGCTCTGTGTATAACAAAAGATTATCAGAGATTTTGGATAGTCGAGGGTTCTAGAGTATTACTCTGTTTTGTTGCAGAGTACATGAGGCTATAGTGGTTGAAATTATTTTTGTTGCTTCAGAGATTGAGTTTTCTCTCTGATAGTGTTTAATTTCTTTAAAAGAATGTTATTATTCTCTATCTGTGTTACAAAGACATGAAGAATATTGTTGCAAAAATCATTTAGAAAGAATCATTTATACAGATTGGTAAAATATACTCACTCCAATCACTGATGGTTTTGTGACTGTAGAACTAAAAGCAATCATAAAATTACCAGTGACTGTAGCTTGAGTTGGAATGTTTCTATTGGATAAGAAAGAGGGGTTGGTGCTCCTTGAGGCTTTGTGGCTTCTAAATTTTGTGTACTGAGTTGGTGCTCTTTGAAATAATATAAGGAATCTTACCGAGTGGTTTTTCTACCCCAGGAGGGTTTTCCACTCATGAAAATCATGGTGTTATGTGCCCTGTCTTGTCTCAGTTTGTCTTACTGGTTTATGCTCTGATACTACATGATTTTTGCTCCTTTTATTTCATACTTAGTTTTGTTCGAATTTATGTGATGTAATCTTTGCAATACTCATTTAACTGTTTTATGTTTTTGTAAAAGAATCAAAAACATTTTTTTTTCTGAAAAACATGAATCAAGTTTTTCATTTGCTCTTATTGTGTAATTCTTGCTTCGTTAACAGTGTTATATCAAGATGTTAAGTCTCATTTGTTTAGTTTTTCAACTTACATTCATCTATGTTTTTGTTAAACAAACTTGCCAAGTTTAGAAGGAGTTCTTGTTAAAATTATTACACTCTGATTCACCCCCCCCCTCTCAGAGTGTCTCCACTTCCAACAAGTGGTATCAGAGCATTGGGTCCCTCATATAGGTCTGTCCTAGGGATTGTTCCTGGTCATTTGGAATTTTTTTTTTTATGGCTCATTCTCAAGAAGGTGCATCTCTATCAAGAGCTCCTCTTTTTGATGGCACAGATTATGTGTTTTGGAAGATCAGGATGGAAACATACTTGATCTCTATTGATGTAAATGTGTGGAACATTGTTACTACAAAATATGTTGTTCCTACTTCCATTCCTTCAGATCCTGATGCTAAAACTCAATATGAGTTAAATGCTAGAGCTAGGCATGCTCTGTTATGTGGTCTCACCAAGGATGTGTTTGTTAAAGTTATGCATTGTGCATCTGCTAATGAAATATGGAGTAAGCTAGAAACCATTTATCAAGGTGATGCAAAGGTCAAGGAATCTAAAATTCTCACACTCAAGAATCAGTTTGAGTCATTCAGAATGAAAGAAGATGAGACTATTGCAAATTATTTTCTTAGAATTGATGAAGTTGTGAATTCAAGAAGGGGTCTTGGTGAAAATGTTGATGAAAAAGATGTTGTCAGAAAAGTTATTAGAACATTACTTCCTAAATATGAAACTAAGGTGTCCACTTTAGAAGAAAAGAAAAGTTTTTCTACTATGTCTCTTGACAGCCTTCAAAGTATACTTACAGCTTATGAAATGAGGATTGGTAGTAATTCTTCTAATTCTAAAGAAACTGCTTTTAAAGTAGAAAAGAAAGAGGAACCAGATAGTGAGTCTGAACTTTCAGATGCTATAGAAGCTCTGCTAGTTAGAAAGTTAAAAAAAAAATATAAGGGAAAACTACCCTTCAAATGCTTTAATTGCGGTAAAGCTGGACACTTTGCTGCTCAATGTTCCCTGAGTGATCAAAACAGTGAAGAAGAAAAATCAGAAAAAGTTTTCAGAAAGAAAAAATGGAACTCTAAAAAGAAATTCAATCCGTTTCAGAAAAAGAAGAGTCTTTATATAAAAGAAGATTCTGAAAATGATTCAGATGACTCACCTTGTGAAGGTGATGAAACTTTGTTTATGGCTGAAATAGAAACTTCCTCAAAGAAAGGTATAATGAACATATCAGAAGATAAATCTGATGACTTAGATCAAGGTGAAATTGATCTTGAAGGAGAATTGCTTTGTGCTCTTAAGGAAATCAAAAGACTAAAGAAGCTTGTAGTTTCTCATGAAAGTGAAATTCAAATTTTGCAAATTGAATTAAAAGATTCAAAGCAAACAGTTGAAGATTTAAAAGTTTTACTTGCTGATAGTGAATTGAAAGTTAACACTTTCGAACAGCAAACTAATTCTTTGCATAAGCAAATTGAGCAGTACGAAAGTACCTTGCATTTAAATGAAATTTTAAACAATCAAAAACTATGCAAGAATATGACAGGTGTAGGTTTTGAGAGTGCTAAATCATCAAAACAGATTACTAAACCTACAAATAGAAACCAATTTCAGGCTTACAACAGAATGACACCTTTTAGGTTTGGATTCTTTCATGGTTACTGTTTTTACTGCAACAAGTTTGGCCATAAGGTTAACACTTGCAGATTTTTACAGCATAGAACTTCTATGATTGGATACAATCAAACCTATGGCTTTCCAAACACTGTGAAGTGCATTAAGTGTAACACCTTTGGACATACTTCTTCTCAATGCAAATCAAAGGCAAATATTCATAAGGTATGGAAACCAAAGTTTGTCCCTAGTATTGAACAGTCTATGATAGTGCAATCTACATTCTTTTCAAGTAAGAAGTCACTGTGGGTGTTGGACAGTGGCTGTTCACACCATATGACAGGAGACAAAAATAGATTTATTCATTTTGAAGACTTTGATGGAGGTTTTGTAAGATTTGGTGATAATTCAGGAGCTTTCGTCAAAGGTAAGGGTACATTATTACTGAATGATGATACTCCAATACATGATGTGTATTTTGTTGAAGGATTGAAACACAACCTACTAAGTGTTAGTCAGATTTGTGATAGTGGTTATAATGTGTCCTTCACTTCTCATAGTTGTACTATAAAAACTAAGTCTGGTAAAATTGTAGCTGCTGGTTTGAGAACAATTGGCAATGTTTACAACCTGCTTGACTCCACAAACTATGAAATCAACGAAGGCATGTGTCTTATGGGTCAAGTTGAGGAAAATTGGTTGTGGCACAAACATTTGGGACATGTGAACTTTGATAATCTGGTTCGAATCAGCAAGAATCAGAATGTTAGAGGCTTACCCATCTTGAGTAAACCAGAAAACTTTGAGTGCAAAGAGTGTCTTAAAGGTAAACAAACAAAAACAACTTTTAAATCTAAAGAACACTCTTCTATTAGACCGTTACAACTTGTTCACACAGATTTATGTGGTCCAACCAGG
Organism: Cryptomeria japonica; assembly: GCF_030272615.1. Classification (NCBI taxonomy): domain Eukaryota; kingdom Viridiplantae; phylum Streptophyta; class Pinopsida; order Cupressales; family Cupressaceae; genus Cryptomeria; species Cryptomeria japonica. Next base: position 239,615,538 of record NC_081411.1, read on the forward strand.
ACACAATCCATCAACAGTGAAAAATACTTCATGCTTTTTGTGGATGATTATACAAGAATGATATGGGTTACTTTTCTCAAACATAAATCCGAAGTATTTGTCAGATTTAAATTTTTCAGGAAAATGGTTGAACGTGAAACTGATTTAAAACTCAAATGTTTAAGATCAGACAAAGGTGGTGAGTTTACATCACAAGAGTTTATAGATTATTGTGAGAAACATGGCATTAAAAGACAATATGCTGCTACCCGAACACCTCAACAGAACGGGGTGGTTGAAAGAAAAAATAGAACAGTCAAAGAGATGGCTCGCACAATGCTGAATGAAGCAAATCTGCCTAACAAATATTGGAAAGAAGCTGTTCACACAGCAGTTTACATTTTGAATCGTGTGCAAATCAGGGTAAAATCCACTTTTACTCCTTATGAACTTTGGTATGGTAAAGCTGCATCAATAAAATACTTCAAAATTTTTGGTTGCAAATGTTATATAAAAAGAGATGAAGAAAATCTAGCTAGTTTTGATGCTAAGACTGATGAGGGTATCTTTCTTGGATACTCTACTCATAGCAAAGCTTATAGATGTTTCAATAATAGATTGAACAAGATTGTTGAAACTATTAATGTAAGATTCGATGAGCAATTTCTTCTAAGTGATGGTATGCAGGATGTTGAAGAGGATATTTCAATAAGACTAGAACAAGTTCCTAAATCCGCTGAAGTAGAAATTACAAATGAAAAGAGTCCTCCACCAAGTCCTAAAACTGAAATTCCTTTACATACACCCTCTAGAATCATTACTAAAAGACATCCTCAAAGTCAGATTATTGGTGAAATGGATGCTGGAATCTTGACTAGGAGAAGAGCAAAAACTGGTGAACAAGCTCAAATGGCTGAGCATTACTGTCTGGTAACTGATTTTGAACCTAAGTCTGTTTCTGAAGCTCTTGTTGATGATTGTTGGCTGCATGCTATGCAAGATGAAATCAGTCAAATAGAAAAGAATAAAACCTAGGAACTTGTGCCTAGACCAGATGATAAAAATGTTATAGGGGGTAAATGGATTTTTAGAAATAAACTTGATGAATCTGGTAAAGTTGTTAGGAATAAAGCACGCTTTGTGTGTAAAGGCTATGCACAGCAAGAAGGTGTAGATTTTGGTGAAACATTTGCACCTGGTGCTAGGCTAGAGTCAATACGAATATTTCTGGCATACTCATGTTATAAAAACTTTAAAGTGTATCAAATGGATGTTAAAACAGCATTCCTTAATGGTTATCTTGATGAAGAGGTATATATGGAACAACCAGAAAGGTTTGTCTCTGCAGATAAACCTGATTATGTATACAAGTTGAAAAAGGCTCTTTATGGCCTTAAACAAGCTCCAAGAGCTTGGTACTCCAGGTTAGATGCCCATCTTACAACAAACGGATATACTAGAGGTGGTGTTGACAGTAACCTGTATGTCAAAGTTGAAGGTAATGATACTTTAGTTGTTGAAGTTTATGTGGATGATATTATATTTGGCTGTCATAATGATGCCGTATCCAAAAAGTTTTCAAAACTCATGGAATCTGAATTTGAAATGTCCATGTTGGGTGAATTAACCTTCTTTCTTGGGCTTCAAGTAATGCAGCTTGAACAAGGCATTTTTCTCTCACAAACCAAATATGCAAAAGAGATGCTTAAAAAGTTCAATATGACAGATTGCAAACCTGTTAGTACTCCAATGGAGACTGGTTGTAAATTGACCAAGTCAGATGACTCACCTGAGGTAAATCAATCTGAGTATAGATCAATGGTTGGCAACCTACTGTATTTGACTACATCTAGGCCTGATTTGATGCATGCAGTTTGTTTGGTTTCATGTTTTCAGTCTGCCCCCAAACAATCTCATTTGATTGCTATAAAAAGGATATTCAAGTATATTCAAGGTACTTTAGACTTTGGCTTGTGGTATTCACGAAATAATGATTTTACTCTTGTTGGTTTTACGGATGCTGACTAGGCTGGCTGTATAGATGATAGAAAAAGCACCAGTGGTGCAGCTTTCTTCTTAGGAGATCACCTTGTTGCCTGGCACAACAAAAAGCAAGAATGTGTCACTTTATCAACTGCAGAATCTGAATATATTGCAGCAACAACTTGTTGTACGCAATTAATCTGGATGTCTCATCAACTTGCTGATATGGGTATTAAAGTTGACAAGCCCATCTCCATCTTCTGTGATAATACTAGTGCCATCAGTCTTTCAAAGAATCCTGTGATGCACTCTCGCACTAAACATGTTGCTATTAAATTATTGTTTCTCCGAGAACTAGTGTTGGCTAATGAATTTCAAGTTTTATATGTACCTTCCCAGGCACAAGTAGCAAATATTTTTACAAAAGCTTTGTCTAAAGAAGTCTTTGAATGGTTAAGGGATAGATTGGGAGTGCTTTCTCAATCGGCTCTTGTCTTCACCTAATGCATGATTTGAGGGGGAGTGTTGCTCTGTTGATTTACTTTCTTTTTGTCCTTGTGTTTAAAAAAAAAAGAAAAAAAAAAGGGGGAGAAAGTGACATTATATTACATTTTGGCATTGGTATTTCCGTCATTGGCATTTCCTTTTTGATACTACAGTGGCATTGGCATTTCAGGCATTGGCATTGCATTTCAGGCATTGGCATTTCAGGCATTGGCATTGGCATTTCAGGCATTGGCATTTCATTTTTGATACTACAGTGGCAAGTGGCATTTCATTTTGATATTACAGTGGCATCGGCATTTTATTTTGGTATTATAGTTTGGTATTCTTGTTTGATACAGATCAGAATGGGAGTGACTGGTATTACAGTTTGGTATTCTTGTTTGATACAGATCAGAATGGGAGTGACTGGTATTACAGTTTGGTATTCTTGTTTGATACAGATCAGATTGGGAGTTCATTATTCTGACAGTATTCATTCTTTTTACAGAATTGCATATTACAGGTTCAGAGGATCTTGTATTTCTTACAAGTGTGCATATGACAAGTTTCAGTGTTGATTGTATATGTTGTATTTATTGACAGTGGCATTCTTTACATTGTTTTTGGTCCCTTCAGTTGACAACATATTTCATGGCAATGATGGTTTAAGTTTTTTTTTCTTTTTAATTTTTTTGCCATCAAGGACAAAGGGGGAGTTTGTTGCTCTTTGATATTTTTGTCCTCGATGACAAGAAAATAAAAAGGGAGGAATTGTGTTCATTAAGCATGTGGTTATATTCTATTATAAAAGTCTTTCTCTCGGGCCAGGCTGGTGACACAGATACATTGAATTAAGCTGACTTGGCATTTAATGAACGGTATCTTTGGTTAATATTGTGTTTAATATGTCTACGGACTAGTAGCATATTCTTGGAATACTTTATGTGACCGACATATTAAAATTTTTTGGAAGCATCGCTTTGTTTCATTTGTTTTGAACAAGTTTTTGAAGTCTGTCTCTAACCCTAGACGCCATGAGAGATGCAGCCGATGTAGCAAAGAAGCTCGAGTTAGTTTGTTTGGTTGGGAAGAATGATCCAAGGGTGGACTTAACAATGAGCTAAATGGATTTCTGGTTAGTTTCTTTTCAGTTATCAATGAGGTTGTGTATTACAGGTAATATTCTTATTCAACTGTTTAAAAAGATTCAGGTATTTCGAATCTGGGGTTTCAGTCATGAAAAATGGAAATAATGAAACAGATTTAGCCTTATTTTTTGGTTTTCAAATTTGGAAATTCAAGCATCTTTAGTTTATTTAGATCAATACAGAGTCAATGACATTATCTCTCAGCTTCTCTTTTCGTTGCACAGTTAATCGGTTATTTTTTTCAGTTTGCAAATTCCAGTAAGAGTTTGGTAACCCTATACGAGGGTTATTCTTGAAGACGTTTTTTTTGGGAAAAGAGAACAGTTTAAAAATAGAACATGTTGAAATACATGAGATGAGTGTGAATAAGGGAAAAAACAAAGAGTTTGTTGAAAAAGAAAACAAAGTGCTCTATGTATAACAAAAGATTATTAGAGATTTTGGATAGTCGAGGGTTCTAGAGTATTACTCTATTTTGTTGCAGAGTACATGAGGCTATAGTGGTTGAAATTATTTTTGTTGATTTAGAGATTGAGTTTTCTCTCTAATAGTGTTTAATTTCTTTAAAAGAATGTTATTATTCTCTATCTGTGTTACAAAGACATGAAGAATATTGTTGCAAAAATCATTTAGAAAGAATCATTTATACAGATTGGTAAAATATACTTGCTCCAATCACTGATGGTTTTGTGACTGCAGAACTAAAAGCAATCATAAAATTACCAATGACTGTAGCTTGAGTTGGAATGTTTCTATTGGATAAGAAAGAGGGGTTGGTGCTCCTTGAGGCTTTGTGGCTTCTAAATTTTGTGTACTGAGTTGGTGCTCTTTGAAATAATATAAGGAATCTTACCGAGTGGTTTTTCTACCCCAGGAGGGTTTTCCACTCATGAAAATCATGGTGTTATGTGCCCTGTCTTGTCTTAGTTTGTCTTACTGGTTTATGCTCTGATACTACATGATTTTTGCTCCTTTTATTTCATACTCAGTTTTGTTTGAATTTATGTGATGTAATCTTTGCAATACTCATTTAACTATTTTATGTTTTTGTAAAAGAATCAAAAACATTTTGTTTTCTGAAAAACATGAATCAAGTTTTTCATTTGCTCTTATTGTGTAATTCTTGCTTCGTTAACAGTGTTATATCAAGATGTTAAGTCTCATTTGTTTAGTTTTTCAACTTACATTCATCTGTGTTTTTGTTAAACAAACTTGCCAAGTTTAGAAGGAGTTCTTGTTAAAATTATTACACTCTGATTCACCCCCCCCTCTCAGAGTGTCTCCACTTCCAACAGAAACACCTCTTTTATATTATTTTTGGACTCAACTTGGTGCAAAGAACTCAATTTTATTTTTGCACTCAACTACCAAACCCTATATACCTGCAAAAATGCACGAGTGATGAGGTTTTTCCAGCAAAATTGTTTAAAATCTATGTACATAGCTTGAACCTATTTCAAACCATAATCAAGCACATCAAAATCCCCCAGAGATATTACAACTGCGTGTCTGCATACCCTTCCATATCCTCCTAAACCAATTCCATTACTCTCAACTAGATTATTCGTAGCCTCCTTTATTTTAGGAAAAGAAAACCATGTTGCGCCTTTCAGTTTAGGGCTCCCTGTGATGCTATTAACAGTAAATTTCATATGATGTTGGAAAAAGGAGTGTTCTATTAAAAGTCGTGGTAATACTCCTCAAGACCAAATTGATCAAATCTCTGGTAGTAGGTTGGCAAGCCAAGGTGGAGGTCCTGGTTGTGGCCACGTAGTGGGTGTGGGGAGCATAGCCAGAGCGGTGGTCGTGGTCGTGGTCATGGTAGCAGTAGGAATCCTGAGAGCTCTGTTGGGCCCTCCCTAACCTCTCCTATGGGGCCTTCGGCATAGTTGCATTTTTAAGTTCAAAGATATGATCTTGTTTTTGTTTTAACCCTTTGTTTAAACTCTCTGGTTTCAAATACGTTATGTTCTCCTGGACTCTACATAACCATTTTTGTTTTTGTTTTTTGGTGGTGAAATCCCATGTTTTTTATGGGTGGTTTAATATGTAAAATGGACTTTTAAATTGGGTTATAAAAAAAAAATATTTACAATGACTTTTATCATTTTTTATAAGGTATTTAAAATCAATATATATTGCGCCTGGCGGCGAATCGGTGTGATATTGATTTTCTTTTAAAATAAACTAATATCTCTCATAAGGAATCTTTTTAACTATTGGATGACTTATTTCAAATAAAATATTTCAAAATTATTAAACTATTTAATCATTTATCTCTTACATGCCCTTGTTAACTATTGAGTGACTTATTCAGAAAAAAATTATCCCTTACCTTCCCAGGTTAACTATTGGATTATTGATTTGCCACATATCTAATAGAGGAGGAAAATTGTAAACACAACTTCTTAAAAATAAAAAATATTGATCTGGTTTTAGAATGAAATAATATTTCTCTTACCAACCTTTCTTAAACAATTAATGTGGTAGAGGTCATGGTAGCAACAGGAATCCTGGGAGCTCTATTGGCACTCTGGGGCCTTTGGCATAGTTGCATTTTCAAGTTCTAAGATATGATCTTGTTTTTTTTTAACCCTTTGTTTAAACTCTCTGGTTTCATATACGTTATGTTCTCCTAAACTCTACAAAAATTTCTTTTTTTTTTGGTGAAATCCCATTTTTTATGGGTGATTTAAGATGCAAAATGAACTTTTAAATTGGGTTATCAAAAAAAGAACATTTACAATGACTTTTATCATTTTTCATAAGTTATTTTAAATCAACAAAATTCGCCTTGAGGATATTGCACCTAGGGGCGAATCAGTGTGATATTATTCACATATAGAGAATTTGAATTTTACATCTTTCATTTTTTGTTGGAATGCTTAAACCACTTTATACATGTTTTGGGATCCAAATCTTACTTGAGTCTGATCCTGATGCTATTATACACAAATTTGAACACATATCTAACACCTTCCATTTACTGTCAAAATGCTACAAATGACTTACTTATCCCCTTATAAATATTATATATTCAAACATTACTAAGAGCACAAAACTCACAATCTAACCTACTAAAAAATGAACATAAACCAGAGCCATAATCATCTATATTGGTTACTAGGTGATGATAATAAACTCATAGTGGATCTAGCAATTTGTATAGTAATGAGCAAGAATACTAAAGGAATGTATGCAACTATCACAAATTCATGTCAACGAAATTTTGGAGCTCACTTAGCAGTTCCATGAAAGAGTGTCCTTCCTACTTATACTATCCCTAAACCTTGTCAGTGTTATTTATAATTAGGGCCTGGCGGATTCCAATTGCCTTGGGCAACATTGCAGTCTGCTTAAGGGGCCAGCCCCTTCTCCAATTCATAGGGCCAGGCCCTATACCTTTCGCCTACTCTAAAAGGTCACCACGCTACACCTTGATAGGGCCGACCCTATCAAAAGAAATTAAATAAATTAACTTGCAAATTAAAAGGGTAAAGCTGACTTGATTAAGGGGTTTGCTCTCCTATAAATAAAGCATACACTCCTCACAATATCAATCAACATAGCTAAAGTAAAAAGTGAAATACAAATGCAAGATAAGCGAACTCCTTTTGTAAGTAGCAGAACATAGCGAACTTCTTTGTGAACAGCAGTGAACTTCATTCATGCACAGCAGATCACAACGAACTCCATATGTACACAGTAGATTACCAGTTAGGTGGCAGCGAAATCCATTTCTGTGTAGCAGATCACCAATTAGATCACAGCAGACAACAAAGTTGTCATTGAGCTAGTGATCTCCATTGAAGGCTCAAGCAAAGGACAGTAAACTAGTGGGAAGGTGAAGTTAACTCTTGTTATGCACAGCAAGACAAGGTAGAAGGGCTGCAAATCATGATCACTGCCAGCAAGCTAGTTGTGTAGTCCTTTGTAGCATCTTCTCTATGACTGCAACTTTTATACTCTAGATAAGTTTGTAACTATCAATTGAATCAAAACCATAATCAGATCTGAGGATCTTTTCTGGCTGGGTTTTTCCTCTTAGGAGGTTTTTGCAGGGTATCTTTCTCTTGTCTTTATGCATTCATTTCTTACTATGCTTAAATTTGAAAATCAATAAGTCTAATTAAACCTAGTTAGAAACAAATTCTGATTTTCTGAGTGTTAACTAATCTGAAAGTACTAAAATTAACATGGTATCAGAGCTATAGGTTAGATCAATCTTTAGATTTAGAATTCGGTATGCCTTTATTTCCAGATTGTTGGTGCATCTGTAGGTCAGGTCAATGGGGCTGAAAGTTGAAGATAGGCTTGATGGGAATCTCAATTTCAATGCATGGAAAGTTCAAATCAAGTTGGCTCTAGAGAGGAAGAAGATCTTCTCCAATTCATAGAAGCAGAAGAGCTAACTGAACCTACGGATGTTGTCGAGCTAAAACAATTCAAAAAGGATGCTATCAAGGCCAAGAAGATTCTCATTGATTCAGTCAAAGACCACTTAGTCACCTCTATTGCCTCATTTACCACTACAAGGGAAATGTTAAGCCATCTACAAGGTACATATGAAGTTAACAATCTCAGTAGGGCAATTATTTTAAGACAGCAACTACTTAATATCAAAATGGCTAAAGAAGATTATGTTATTTCCTACTTTATGAGAATTTCAGAACTAAAGAATCAGCTAGGTTTAATTGGCCATAACATGGAAGACAAAGACCTTGTCATGATTGCCCTAAATGGTCTACCTCACTCATGGGAGTCATTTATCCAAACCATAAGTGGTAGGATTGAGTTACCTACCCTTGATCATCTTAAGAATGATTGCATCCAAGAAGAGTCCCGCCTCATCACAAGGGGGCAAACCAAAAGTCCCCATGTAGATGATCATCACATGCTTGCAGCTCAATGCAAGAAAGGGGGAAATTGGAAGAAACCTTATCCAAAAAAAAATAGGGATTTCAGACCATTTAGTTCCCAACACCCTTGGAAGAAACCAAGAGATACCTCACGTGTCTGATGCTTTAGATGTGACAAATTTGGTCACTATGCTAAAGAATGTCAGAATAACCCTAACCAAAGTGAAGCCAACCTAAATGAAGTCTCAGAACAAAATGATGACTTCTTATTCATCTTCGCTCTATCTAGCAGTGTTCTTTTAGATAGCAATACATGGTTGATTGACAGTGGTGCCTCCAGACACATCACAGGGTACTGTGATCACCTTTCAGGCTTAATTGAAAAGGATACTAGCCTTCACGTGGTAATTGGTGATGACGCTCGTTATTCAGTAAGAGGTTCTGGCTCTACTTCCCTGAATTTAGATTCTAGTATTTCCTTGCACCTCCATGATATCTTGTTTGTTCCTGGAACTAAATGAAACCTAATTTCCATTTCTACTCTAGAAGATAGAGGTTATCAAATTGAATTTTCTGAGGGAAAAGTTCTTGCTTGGCCTAAAAAAGCTAGTTTTAAATCTGCTCATATAATTGGTCATAGATATGATAGTCTTTATAAGCTCTCTACTAACCCTATTCAAGCCCTCATTAATGAGGCTCCAGAATCCTGTGAGTTATGGCATAGAAGACTTGGACATTTGCATTATCAAGCTCTTCCATCCCTTGAAAGATTAGTCAAAGGTATGCCTAAACTCGGTCAAATTCATGATAACACTTGTAAAGGTTGTGCTATAGGCAAAAATGTTAAAAGTCCATTCCATAAAAGTGAAAATAGAGCTAAAGACAAACTAGAACTTGTTCACTCTAATTTATGTGGTCCTATGTCTATAGCATCTCCTAGTGGATTTCTTTATTATGTAATCTTCATAGATGATTTTTCTAGGAAAACTTGGATCTACCTCTTGAAATCTAAAGAATCTGATGAAGTCTTAAGTAAATTTAAAGAGTTTAAAGCATTAACTGAAAACTCCTCTCATAAAAGAATTAAATGTTTAAGATCTGACAATGGAGGTGAGTACACCTCCGGTAGCTTTTATGACTTTTGTGTTGAGTCAGGAATTAAGAGGCAGTTTTGTGTTCCATACAACCATCAACAAAATGGTGTTGCTGAAAGAAAGAATAGGACTATTATGGAGGTTGCAAAGGCTATGATCCATGATCAAGACTTGCAGACCTTTCTATGGGCTGAGGCTTCTAGAACAATAGTGTATATCCAGAATAGATGTCCTCATCATGTTCTAAAGAACATGACCCCGAAAGAAGCCTTCACAGGATCCAAACTAGACATTAGTCACCTCAGAATCTTTGGAAGTCCCTTTTATATTCATGTGCCCAAGGAAAAGTGATCAAAGTTGGAACCCTCTGGAAAGAAAGGCATGCTAGTCGAGTACAATGAATCCTCCAAGGCATTCAGGATTCTCATCCCAGGTCAAAGGTACGTTGAGGTAAGTACGGATGTTACATTTGAAAAAGACATTACTTTTAAGAAATTGAAAGGTTCTTGTGTTATTGATGAAGATAATGACAATCAAAATATAAATGTTGATTCTAACCCTAAGATTCAAAGGGAGCAAGTTGAACCTCCTCCTCAAGATGATCATGATGATCCACCAGAGCCCATGAATCCCACTGATATTCCTAGTGACATTGCCATTACCAAAAAGAGGCCTCTTTGGGTAAGGAACACCATTCAAGAAGCTGAAAGATTTGTTGCTCCTAGTGGCACCTTCCGTGAAACTAAGAGACCTCAGGTATTCTCCAACTACATTTCCTTGATGTACTATCTCATTGAAACTAAACCTTGCAATGTTGAAGAAGCCTTAATTCATCATGCCTGGAAGCTTGCTATGGATGAAGAATATCAGTCAATCATCAAGAATGATGTGTGGGACATTGTGCCCAGACCCAAAGGTAAATCTGTTGTTTCCTCTAAATGGTTATTTAAAATTAAACATAATGTTGATGGGAGTATTGAAAAATATAAGGATAGATTTGTAGCTCGTGGTTTTTCTCAAAAGGAAGGCATAGACTATGAAGAAACATTTGCTCCTGTTGCTAGATATACCTCTATTAGAATGATAATAGCCATTGTTGCTGCTAAGGGTTGGAAACTACATCAGACAGATGTTAAGACTACCTTCCTCAATGGTGTCATTGAGGAAGAAGTCTATATTGAGCAACTTGAAGGTTATGAGATTCAGGATAGATTAACCCATGTGTGCAGGTTAATGAAAGCTCTATATGGCCTTAAACAAGCTCCTCGTGCTTGGTATGAAAGAATTGATAAATACTTGCTAAGTCTAGGCTTTTGTAAAAATGATGCTAACTCTAACATATACTTTAAGGTAGCCAATGATGAAATGCTAATTCTAGTTCTTTATGTGGATGACTTATCCCTTACTAGTAAAGATGAACTTATCATTAGATGCAAGAAAGAACTAGCTTCAGAATTTGAAATGAAAGATTTAGGTCTAATGCATTATTTCCTAGGTCTAGAAGTATGGCAAAGATCTAATGAAATTTTTCTAAGTGAAGGAAAGTATACTATTGATATTTTGAAAAGATTTAGAATGATGGATTGTAAACCCATGTCTACTCCTATGGAATCTAACTTAAAGAAGTTAAGTGTTTCTACAGCTAACTTTGAATTTGTAGATCCATTCGAGTACCAGCAGTTGATTGGATCACTGATGTATCTAGTTAACACTAGACCAAACATATGTTTTGTTGTGAATGCTCTCAGCTAGTTCATGAGCTTGCCCAAATATGTTCATCTTGTTGCAGCCAAGCATATCCTAAGATACTTGTGAGGCACAGTTGGTTTTGGGCTGAAGTATCCACTTAACACTCCAATAACCTTGGAAGGCTATTCTGATGCAGACTGGGCTGGAAGCGTCAAAGACAGGAAAAGCACCTTCGGTATTTGTTTTAGCTTGGGATTGCAAAAAACAATCCTCAGTGACATTGAGTATTACTGAAGCTGAGTATATTGCAGCAAGTGTAGCTTCCAGAGAAGCAGTGTGGCTTCGTAAGTTTCTTGCTGGGTTGTTTGGTCAGCCATGGGATCTTACAATTATTCACTGTGATAACTAGAGTTGTATTAAAAATGTCTATCAATCTAGTGTTTCATGACAGGTCAAAACATGTGGAAACCCATTATCATTTCATTCAAGATATGGTGCAAAGAGGTGCTACTCAGCTGAAGTATGTCAGCACTGATGAGTAGGTTACAGATATTCTTACCAAGCCTCTATCCAAAGTGAAGTTTGTGTACTTCAGGGACAGACTTGGTATTGTGGAAAATGAAACCCTAATTGAGAGGGAGTCTCAATCTCAGTAATACTTTGTGTTGTATCAAACCACCCTCTACGGGCAATATAAGGTGGTATTGTAAACTTCTCAGGGAGAAGTATAATTATTAACCATCCTCTGTGGGCAATGTAAGATGGTATTGTAAATGTTAACCACCCTCTGCGGGCAATGTAAGGTGGTATCGTAAACTTCTCAGGGAGAAGTGTAATTAGTAACCATCCTCTGCGAGCAATGTAAGATGGTATTGTAAAAACTTCTCAGGGAGAAGTGTAATTGTTAAACCATCCTCTGCGAGCAATGTAAGATGGTATTAGTGTAATTGTTGACCATCCTCTGCAGGCAATGTAAGATGGTAGAAAAGATCCTCTCCACCCTCTGTGGACAATGCAAGGTGGATCCAGTCTATGCTTGTGTGCAAGACGAAAGATTATGGTTATGATTCTCTGCCCTAATTAAGAGGGAGTGTTGTTTATAATTAGGTCCTGGTGGATTCCAATTGCCTTGGGCAACATTGGAATCCACTTAAGGGGGCCAGCCCCTTCTCCAATTCATAAGGCCAGGCCCTATACCTTTCGCCTACTCTAAAAGGTCTCCACGCTACACCTTGATAGGGCCAACCCTATCAAAGGAAATTAAATAAATTAACTTACAAATTAAAAGGGTAAAGCCGACTTGATTAGGGGGTTTGCTCTCCTATAAATAAAGCATACACTCCTCACAATATCAATCAACATAGCTAAAGTAAAAAGCGAAATACAAATGCAAGATAAGCGAACTCCTTTTGTAAGTAGCAGAACATAGCGAACTTCTTTGTGAACAGCAACGAACTTCATTCATGCACAGCCAATCACAATGAACTCCATCTATACACAACAAATGACCAGTTAGGTGGCAGCGAACTCCATTTCTGTGCAGCAGATCACCAATTAGATCACAGCAGACAACAAAGCTATCATTGAACCAGTGATCTCCATTGAAGGCTCAAGCAAATGACAGTAAACTAGTGGGAAGGTGAAGTTAACTCTTGTTATGCACAGCAAGACAAGGTAGAAGGGCTGCAAATCATGATCACTACCAGCAAGCTAGTTGTGTAGTTCTCTGTAGCATCTTCTCTATGACTACAACTTCTATACTCCAGATAAGTGTATAACTATCAATTGAATCAAAACCATAATCAAATCTGAGGATCTTTTCTGGCTGGGTTTTCCTCTTAGGAGGTTTTCCTAGGGTATCTTTGTCTTGTCTTTATGCATTCATTTCTTACTATGCTTAAATCTGAAAATCAATAAGTCTAATTAAACCTAGTTAAAAACAAATTCTTATTTTCTGAGTGTTAAATAATCTGAAAGTACTAAAATTAACAGTCAGCATCTTCTAGTGGGTTTAATTAGGAGCCAAGGCACTGTAATCCAATAGTAAAATCAACATTTTGGAGAGATGAGCAATGGAACTATAATCTTGTGGCATTTTAATTAATGGTCCTTCACAATGAAACACCATTTCATGCTGATATTTTGTCAACTCCTACTACTGATCATTAATATTCCACTAGTATCTACTATTTGTTGGATCTTAAAGAGATACATTCAACGTTTTTGAAGGATGAGCAGTTGAACTATATCCTTGTGGCATTATTACTAGTGGTCCTTTATAACGCAACACCATTTCACTGTGATATTTTGTCAACTCCTACTAGTATCTACCATTGACTACTCTCTGCTTATCACTATCGACTACTGTCCCCTTATCCAGCGCTGAGTACTAGCTTAAATAAACCATTGAAATATTGTAATTATATAGAAATATATTAGGATGGAGCGGAATTCCAATAACATGTCTTCTGAACGAAATAAAATTTTTTAAAAAGACAATGAGGCCAGAAAACACTGTAAGGTAATAAAATCATAATTAAATAATGTTTGAAAGAATATTAGTTTAACTAAAAAGCGCATCAGTCATGCTGAAGAGACGTTACCCTTTGTTATATATGCATTGATTGAAAGCTCCTTAGAATCTTAATGTGCAGTTGTATGACAAAGAAAACTATTCCAGGTCTCCCAGAAGATTTAGGGGTACAATGCCTCGTAAATGTTCCATATAAATTCCACAACAACCTTAGGGCCGTTTGCAAGAGTTGGAACGCCTTGCTGAGTACTCCCAGTTTCTATGAAGAGCGACAGCACCATAATGAGTGCGACGAGGAAATAGCTTCTCTTTACCCATCGAGAGGAAATTTGGAAGTAATTATTTACCACCCGCATGGGAACTGGTAGGAAAAACTGCCTCCAATCCCTGAAGAATTTAAATTACAATTGGAATTGTGATATGAGTGTGTTTGTGTATACGTCAGATCAAAACATCGCCTGGGTATTTTTGGACTCCTCAAAAAGCGCGAATTCAGACGAAATGTTTTGATGTTTGATTTTTTATCTCGCACATGGCTGCTGGGCCTGGAGATGCCTTTCCCTGGATGCGACTATGCATGCGCAACGTCTTCATCTGCTAAAGGTCTTGTCTATATTGCCGGTGGTCTGCAGGACGTCTCACCGAGTCAAATCAGTCCCCATCTACTCTGAAGCTTATGTTTTCAATGTAGAGGAAAACAAATGGGACTTTCTTCCTAGCATGAATCCCGATAGGCCTCAAAGTTACTGTACTGGTGACTTTGTTGATGACAAATTTTATGTTGTCCCCAATCATGGGCACAGCCTTCATGTTTACGATCATCACACACGAGTATGGAAAACCTTAGATAGTGGGAATTACACTGAGTATGTTGTTAACTGCATATCTGCTTTTGGAAAATTGTATAGGTTGGGGCGCCGAGCGGAGTTTGTAATCGTGGAAGAATTTAATTTTGCGAGCAACTCATTTACTACAATCGAAGAATATCCTGCTCATATTTCTGCTATTTACTGTGCTGTACTGCGCCGTGATTGTATTTTTGTAAGTGCTGAGGATTCCACAAACAAGGATACTGTGTATTATCTTTTTAATCTCCTGGAGACGGAAGAGGGAAAGAGATGGACTCGCATTGAAATGCCTGAAGGGTTTCCCGCCTTTCGTTTTAAATCCGTAAGGACTGCTGCTGTGCAAATTCGATATATGTTGGTTAATTATCTTAAGCTTAAGTAGTAAATTATTGGAGTTTTATAGCGTCCCTGTATCACTTTGAAACATATTTACCATGTTTACAGATATTACTTTGAACTTATTTTTTTAATGTCAGTTTTGAAACATAATTTTTATATAACCTAAACCTGAAATATTTAAGTAATATGGTCATTGAAATAATATGTATAATACTCTCTTATTTTGTATTGGAAATTCATTTTTTATGTTAATTTAATTCAATTCTATTTTAATTTTGATTATTTATTTTCTAAATATATAATGTTTGATATGCTTTTTTCTCTTTATGTTAGTGTTTATGTAGATATTTTTAAAATAAACCATGTAGACATAAAATTATTTGTACCATAGTATACTTCCTTAATTTGTATTTGATATAATATGAGCTTACATTTCTTATATAAATACTTCATTTGTATTTGAAATGCTTCCTTAATTTGTATTTGATATAATATGAGTTTACATTTCTTATATAAATACTTCATTTGTATTTGAAGTTTCAAGTGGTAATGTTTATTATCTATTCGAAATTTGCAATACATGGTTATGGTATCTTAAGGATTCAAATACAAGTTTATTTTGAAATTTTGATTTTTGTTTTTGTTGATGTTTAACTAATTATGGTCAATAATTGATTATGGAAAAAGTCTTTTGTGATGAGTAGAAATATAATGCATATTCCAAAAATTAATATCTACATTGACACAATATTATATTCAAAATGATAATAATATTATCAAGATAACAGTTGGGAATGTAATACAATGTGCCTAATATTTAGGCTTTCAAACATAACTTCTTGAACTACCAATATAGAGAGATATAACTAATTATTTCATATATAAAAAAGTAAGTCATAAAGGTAACTTTATAAAGGTTAATTTTAACATTCCAACACCCCTCTTAAGGTTTATATTCCATAAGTTCTATTTATAAATATGTTGATTGGATCAAAAAATACATTCTTTATAGGGTATATGAAAAATAAATTCTAAAGTGTAGCTCCATAAATCTACCTCATAATAATAGTCAAGCAACTCAATTGAATTATTAAGTCCATGGATTATCACCTGCATCTAATCTTGAATCATAGATTCCATGATTCATTTGATAGTAATAGATTGTTGCATCAAGTTATCCCATAGCCCTTCTAATGGTGTTATTGCTTAAATCCAATAGTTTGAAACTATCAACTATAATGCCATATTTAGTGCACCTAAATCCTTCTTGTCTTAAAAAATAACTTAAAAATATATCCATTCTTCAATTATTTCAACATAAAAGAAGGAGAAAAACTTAACATATTCTTCTCATACAAACCACCATCTTTGATTGACAAGATGACTTAAGATGATAAAAATCCCTTAGCTTTTTATTCCACCAACCTCAATGTGACCCTACTACACTTTATTATTTTGATGTATCATGTGATTCTTTGGTGTTCTCATCGAGTTTAGCTAATATGGATCTCAAAGTCCAAGCATAAGGTCACATGAGAAAAAATTCATTTAAAGGTGCTTGGCTTAATAAAATAATGAGCATGTGGACTACTATATTGTATAATAGTTTCTTTTATCTTGTCAATTTGGTGTATCATACATAGTAGAAAGTTGTACGATAATCAAGTCCAAGGCATTAATAGCACATCTTCCAGGGTAGAGAACCAATATTTAGATATTCATTCCTTTTCATAGCAAGATAGCATCTTGCAGTTTAGAAGTTAAGTCTACAAAGCTATACAAATGTTATATTTAGAATCGGGCGAAGGCAGATCAAAGGGTCTCAAAAGACAAGTTTGAATGCTTTGTATTTTTCCATATTGATCAACATGGTCATATAGTTTTGATGATATGCTCATGGATATCTAGCGTATGGTCCACTCAAGTACCAAATGGTGTGGTGTACCACAAGTTCAGTTTTTAGAGTACCCAAGTAACATAGTTTAACTAGTATGCTTTATCTTTAGTTGTACAAGTGACCATGTACTTGTGCCAACTTGTATCAATAAAATATTGAAAATGATGTAAAAGAGGTGTTCAAAAAGGGTAAAGTTATATGTATCCTAATCTGCATAGTGATATTCATCTCCTTTCAACATTGTAAATAGTTTTGTATTGTAAGTAATGACAAATAGACCATTTGGACATTGTCTCCATGCTTGCACCATGGATCTTTATATTTGTGTTATACTTTGAGAGTTTGAATTTATATGTGTTGGGGCCTATTTGAATAATGTTTTGAACTATAGCATGTTATTTCTCATGGCTTATGAGCTTTGTTATCAATTAATGTAATTCTCTACATACTACTAACCTAGTTGATGTTTTCAATACTTGCAGAGATTATTCCATATGGTCGAGTAATGTAATCTACATGTTATCTTGGATCTCACCCAATTGAGGTTTTGAAGATTATATATATATATATATATATATATATATATATATATAACCAAAATTATAATAGGCGATGTGTGTGTGTGTATTGAAAATGTGTAGATGTTGAAGGCAGTGAGCCAAAATCAATTAATCGTGCAAATTAGAAACATTATTTATTGATCAATGGATTAAAGTCATAAATTATAGTCATTGCTTTGTTCCAACATTGTATTTTACTAAGTTGTAGCTTCCTTGGGTTGTAGTATTGGGGAGAGCTTAAAAAAGATGGAAGAATTGTCCTCTTTTATTGCTCCTAATTATTCTTGTAAGGATTTGTTTGCACAAAAAAAGAAATTCCAATCGGTGATCACTCCCCAAGTTTTAGAATTTCCAACACATGATGGACAAGTTTATTTGTACAATATACCTCATCTTCAAAAGTTGCAACTAGGAGACATATTCCATTCATTTGCAAGAAAGGACATGCTTCAACAACATATTGAATGTGCAAAATTAATTGATGAAGTCATAATGTTAATGTAGAAGAGACAATCTAAGGTAAATGTTGAGTCATCCCAAGCTCCCAAACAACAAACGAAGCTTCAATTTGATTCTTTCAAAGCCCATTCATCTCATCTTGAGAAACACGTAGAGAAAAATTCAATGAATATGATAAACATCAAAATAATGGCTAATGCATCTAATAGATGTGTCAAAGCACATATTTCTTTGTAAGAGAATAAAAAGTGTCAAAAATTATTTAGATGATGCCACTATATTGTATCAAATTTGTCCAAAATGGCTTATTCCAACAAGGAGCATAAAAGATAATGTGGACTCTATTGAGTCACAAATAACTAAAATGCTAGTATCTATGACCCAATAATTGATAAGGGTGGTGCTATAAGAACACAAATAGAGAACTTACACACTCAAGTGATGTGGCTTATGCATAAAAAAAAAAAATCAAAGGAGATATTGTTAAGCTCATAAAAGTTGCGACTCTATGGTTGCCTTCTTTAACAAATATGAAGGATTGCTACAGATAGGAAATTTTTGTCATTACGTAGATATCGAAAGAATAAGGATTAGTTGAGCAGTACCATTTTGTTGTCTATAGAGGAACTATGTAGATATTACTAGTATATTTGAAGAACTATTTGCTATATCAGTTTTGGGATAACCAAGGGCATCACTTAGGATAGTAGATATTGGTTTAATAATGTCAAGGGATAATATTTTTATTACAAATTGAAATGAAAATCCCTTACCCTTTACCCTTGATATCAAAGGGGGAGTGAAAATATTTTATGAATAGTATTGTTATCAATGATAAATGGGAGGATTGTTATATGCTGTTATTGATGTCAACCCATTTTTGTCATTGATTTCAATGAATCAGGACAAAAGGAGAATGTCACTAACACCATTTGACATAACTAAAGTAGCAACAAATGTACTTATTGTATCCACATGTTATCTATATTGTGCTAGTCAGCCTTGTGGTGGTGTGGAAGAATAGGTTTAAACTTTGCAATGATGGTATGGAAGACTAGGTTTCAGCTTTACAATGATGGAGAAAATGTGAATTTCTTTTGGTATTTCTTCTGATTTTCCAAGATTAAGGAAAAGAATTCAATTAAAGAATACCTAAAGGATGATGGTGTTGTCTTGTTTTCTCCAGAAGAGAGAATTAATGCTTGGATGATATGTATACTATTTTTCCCAAGACATATACTATTATTATAAATAGAGTCAAGCCAAATTTAACTAAAAAAAAATGAAATAAGTCTTGCGTAGTCAATAAGTACATCCAAATAATTACATCATATGCTAGAATTGCATATCTAAGACATCGATTCAAAGTGACATTAAGTAAAATAATGAAGTGCTAAAAAGAAATATACATTTCTAACTCCTCCCGCAGGTAATAGTGTAAAACCCTTCCCTAATTTCGAAATTTGTTGCATCCTCAGTATATATCTAAGGTTGTAGGCCTTAAATGCCAACGCCCGTATAAACCGCAGCTAATAGTCATGTATAAAATTTTATGACTTCATTTTAGTGCAGTGGGTTATGATGGGCGAATGCATTTCAATGTGGGAATCCAGTGTAGATCCTATGAGCCTCTCCAATGTGGCATTTGATCTCCTTTCCCTACAAAATACTACTTCAAGGGGAGGTCCACACACCTTATGGAGAAATATGGAGATAAATTTCTTAAATTTCAGGTAGATGCGGCACTGCTCGTCTTCCATGCATTCTCTGGCTCAACCATATTTCTTAGGGTTCTTGAGCAAGCCTAGGAGGCACAATTGGGTGGATTGATGAGGTTGCTGGATAGGGTTACTGTTTACAACACACAATTGCAGGTATGATACTTTTATGGATTTTTAAAGCTCAATTGGCTAGTTTTTTTTTTTTTTAATTAGATAATTTAATTAACAAGAGTGCGTCAATTATGCTGGATAGACGTTGCGTTTCAGTATGTATATAATTGATTGAAGGCTCCTCATTAGATGAGTTGAGGCTATTCCATAGAAAGATTGTATGGATGTAATTATTATTCATTTTTAAATGATAATTGACTTTGGTGTTGCTAAAATCATTATTCCTGACAATTTAAAAGTATTTGTTGAAGGAAATATCAGCCAATTCATTTTAAAATATATAATTTATTTGAAAGGCTCATCAACCTATTACCCATGAAAAAAGACAGATTGAATTAAGAATTGTAAGGATCATAAAGAGGATTAATAGAAATTAAAAAAGACAATGGTATTAATATCTAAGAAGAGTTTTGTACAGCCTGGGTGTTAGGATGAAGAAAGGAATTGAAAATAGCAGATAAATAGAATTAACAACACACAACACAAACAATGAGACACACAGATTTATTTTGGTTCGGTAATTGCCTACATCCAGACTTGAAGCAGGCGAATCAATCTATTAATCACCAATCTGGTTTAGATATGCATAGTTGCAATCAGCTCCAGCAATTAACTTCTACAAATGAATTACGGTCAGCTCTTAAAGAGCTTGCAAGGAGAATATGAATAGCCAAGAGTTTTGGCGGCGAACAAGGAAAGAGTCCATTGGACTTCAACTTCCAACAATATCCCACTGAAGGCCAATGAACTATTGCAACAAGTAAATTCCCCCACTCAGTCCTACTATCAGTTATTGGAAAGGCCAAGAGAACCTCAGCAGAAATCGAACTTCTCCCACTTAACCACTTTAGTGAGCACATCAGCTAGATTCATGTCGGTATGAATTTTATCTACATATAATTTTCCTTCTTCAACAATATGGTGAACATAATGACTGTAAACATCAACATGTTTTGACTGCGGCTGAGATGTCTGATGTTTAGTCATAAAAATGGCATTGCTATTATCCCAAAACAAAGCAAAATCTGATTGCTTCAAACCCAACTTGCTGAACAAGAGTTGCAACAATACCATCTCTTTTGCTCCTTCAGAAAAAGCTATATATTCAGTCTCCATAGTCAATTGAGCAACTGTATGTTGCAATTTTGAAGCCTAAATAATCGCAGCCCCGACAAATGTGAAAGCATAACCAAAAGTAGACTTTCTTTTGTCTACGTCACCGACAAAATCAGAATCGCTAAACCCTTGCAAAACTGCCTTGTCCTTTCCAAACCATAAACAAAAATCAGAAGTACCCTTGAGATACCACAAGATATACTTAACCGCCTCCCAATGTGAGTTGCTTGAATTAGCCATAAATCTACTCACCAATCCCACGGCATGAGCAATGTCCGATCGAGTAGACACCATAGCATACATGAGGCTTCCAACTGCAAATTTGTATGGAATTTTATCCATAAACTCCTTATCTTCTTGTGTTTTAGGATACAATTGAGAAGACAACTGTAAATGAGAGGCTAAGGGTACACAAACAGACTTAGCATCCATCATACCAAATCTATCCAAGACGTTTTTAATGTAGTCTTACATAGATAGTTTGAGTTCTCTCTTTTTTCTATCTCAAAAAATAGTCAATCCTAGGATCTTCTTTGCTACCCCTAAATATTTCATTGCAAATTCCTTTGCTAAGTGAGTTTTAAGTTCACTCACAATCCTCATGCTTGTGCCAGCCACTAGCATATCTTCCACATAAAGGAGAAGGATGACAAATTTGCCATTAGGAAGCTTCTTGTAATAGATACAAGGATCAGACTCGCTGCGAGTAAACTTGTGATCAATCATGAATTTGTCAAATTTAAGATACCACTATAGGGGGCTTACTTAAGCCCATACAAACTGCATTTCAATCTGCAATAAAGGTGTTCTCGCCCCTTTTTAATGAACCCTTCTGGCTAATGCATAAATAGTTCCTCATCAAGGTCGCCATGGAGAAAAGCCATCTTCACATCAAGTTGTTCAAGTTCAAGATCCCAAGCTACAACTAAGTCCAATATTGCTTGGATGGTAGTTATTTTAACTACTGGCGAAAAAATTTCTTTGAAGTTGAGGTCTTGCTACTGAGCATATCCCTTTACAACCAGTCTTACTCAAAATATTTTGTGACCATCGACTTCATCTTTTAGTTTGTATACCCATTTATTTCTTAATGCCTTTCTATCAAGTGGAAGTGCACAAAATCCCATGTCTGATTTTCCACTAGTGTGTCCATTTCTTCACACATTGCAACATGCCAGTTATCATGGTCTACATTTTTACAAGCTTCTTTGTATGTTGCAGGCTCTATTTGATTAGAGATGAGCAAAGTAGGTTCAACTTCTTCACAAAACAATAAGTCATAATGAGAAAACTTTGCACGAGGTCGCCTCTGTCTGGTTGATTTCCTCAATTGACTCTCTGCTAGAGTAGTAGAATCATTATGTATTCCCTGTTTATGTAAACTCATATCTTTCCCATTGTCTCTGGTTATGTCCCCTTTAATGACTCTATTTTTTAGTCTAGTTTGATCTCTTTCTGCAGGGTAGTCAGAAACTTGTGGATTTTTATCCACGTTTGATGCACGCAGATCACAGGAGGGGAGCCCTGCAGAAGTTTTATCCATGGCGAGAGATGGATGAGAGGGTTGGGTGCGCATGGCCATGGCAACATCTTCATAGGCTTGCACAGGAGGGAGACTCTACAGGTGGGCTGCGAAGGTGGAGCCTGCAGGGACCACATGGAGTGGACTGCGAGGGCCTGCGGGAGACGTGAGGAGAATGCGGGAGGCTCATAGGGGAGGTAGCAAGGAGCTCGCATGGAGGGTCTAGAAGCTATAGGAAGCTCGTGAGGCGAACTGCAGGCTATAGAGTGTGGGGATTGCGGTGGGTATGTTATGTGGGAAGGCTGCGCAGTATGCCGTGAGGCGAAGACAAAGCTTGTAGGGTATGGTGGCGCTGGAGACCATCATGGAGTGTTCCCAGCCAAATGGGAATAGTATGAGCCAAAATGCTCACCGAAAGGATAATTATCTATATTTCTTGCAACATCAGTGTTATTATGGGGAGGATTTGCTCTATTCTGTAGACCCCCAATTTCAAAATTACATGAAGACCAAACATTATCAGCACCTTCTTCATCATTCTCAGACTGAGAATTGTATTCAGCTGATGTAGATGTCATAGGAGCTCCTACTGAATGAGAGACCCGAGGCAAAGCACTGGTAGTCCAATTCTAAAACAAAGGCATAGGGACAAATTTTGTCTCTGATTTATTTGAAACTTGTAGTGCAGGAAAGGAGGTTTCATGTATAACTACATCCCTGCTGCGAACAATCTTTTTGTGAACTAGATCCCACAATTTGAAACTAAACTACTCTTCTACATACCCCACAAAAATACATTGCAATGACTTTGGATCCAATTTTGTTCACTTTTCCTTGGGTATATGCGAGAAGGCTTCGCATCCAAACACATGAAGATGCGAGTATGAAATCCTCTTCCCTTGCCATTCCTCTTCCGAAATACCAAAATCCAATTTAGATGATGGACTTCGGTTGATTAAATACACTGTTGTGTTACACACTTCTGCCCAAAATTCTTTGCCTAAACCTGCATTAGACAACATACATCGTGCCTTTTCAAGAATTGTTCTATTCATCCTCTCGGCTGCACCATTTTCTTGAGGAGTGAAAGGAACAACCTTGATTCTTCTAATTCCATTTTCAGCACAAAAATCATCAAATTCATGTGAACAAAATTCCCCACCATTATCAGTTTGTAAGCATTTAATCCTATGCCCAATCTGATTTTCAACTAAGGCCTTGAAAATTTTAAATTTTGAAAATACTTCAGATTTCCTAGAAAGCATATAAATCCATACTTTTCTTGTACAATCATCAAGAAATGTTACAAAATAGTTAGCTCCTCCAATGGAGGTTACCTCTGTAGGCCCAAAAACATCCGAGTATACAAGCTCGAGCAGTGTTGTCTTTGTGTCACGCCCACCTTTCAAAAAACTGACTCTCTTTTGTTTGCCATAAAGACAATGTTCACAAAGGGCTAAGTCAACAAGCTTGAGGCTCAATAGCTGATTTCTAGTATGCATAACATGGAGTCCTTTCTTGCTAATGTGCCCAAGTCTTTGATACCAAAGATCCGCTTTGTTGTCCTCAATCACCATTGTAGCTCCCACTTCACCATGAGTTTTAAATATGTATAGACTTCCCACTTTATTACCATTTCCAATCAGCATGGTACCATGTATTACTTTCCATGTATCCGAGAGAAAATTAACATTAAGACCTTGACCAAAGAGCTGTCCAACACATATCAAATTCCGCTTCAATTTTGGGACATGGCGAACATCTTTGAGCAGCCATGTTTTACCACCTTCTAATGGCAACAATACATCCCCTTTGCCTATAATTTCACAAGCTTTGTTATCTCCTAAGAAAACATTGCCAAAATGACCTTCATGGTAGTTAATGAATGCTTCAAGACATGAGGTAGCATGATAGGAGGCACGGGAATCAAGCACCCATGATTCTGAAGTAGTGTCGGTTGTTGAAAGGATTAATACACTATCATCTTTATCATAAACTATATTTGCTTCGCTGTCTTGCACCCTCTCTTGTGCCCTTTTGAAGTTTCTACAATCCTTCTTCACATGACTAGCTTTGCCACAAAACCAACATTCGCCATTTATGTTTCTAGACTTCAATCACTTTGCTGATTTTGAACGTCTATGGTAGTTATTTCTACCTCTATTATGACTTCTACCTCTATTATCGGTGCTGACCACCATTAAGGCTTCACCAAATGAAGGTTCATCATTCTTTCTTCTCAAATCCTTGCTAAGAAGAGTAGTTGCTACATCATTAAAAACCAACTTATTTATACCGGATATAGATGTGCTAACTACTGTTACAACACCATCCCAGCTGCTTGGTAAAGAACATAATAACAAAACAACCTTTCTTTCATCATCTTGTGTCATCCCCACCGAAGTTGCTTGACTAATCAATGTATTGAATTCATTGATGTGGTTTGCCATAGCACAACCTTCCTTCATTTTCAATTTGTACAAGCACTTCATAATAAAAACTTTATTTGCAGTCGATGCCATTTCATACATGGTTGTGAGTCTATCCCATACATTTTTTGTTGTTGCATCACCCGTGACATTGAAGAAAACATTATTGGACAGCAAGAGAAAGATTGTCGCTCTCGCCTTCTTGTCCATTTTTTCCCATTCTTCATAAGCCATCCCAGCTGGTTTCTTTGCTTTCCCTTCAAGCGCAAGTGAAAGGTCTTTCTTTATCAGCAAAGACTCCATCAGCACCTTCCATAACCCGAAGCTCTGACCGAAGAACTTCTCTATCTTTGATTCTTCCATGATTCTGGAAATTCAAACACCAAAATCTAAACAATGATCTAACCTCGCTCTGATACCAATTGTTAGGATGAAGAAACGAATTGAAAACAACAGATAAACAGAATTAACAACACACAACACAAACAATGAGACACACAAATTTATTGTGGTTCAGCAATTGCCTACATCCACACTTGAAGCAGGGGAATCAATCTATTAATCACCAATCTGGTTTACATATACATAGCTGCAATCAGCTCCAACAATTAACTTCTACAAATGAATTACAATCAGCTCTTAAAGAGCTTGCAAGGAGAATATGAATAGCCAAGAGTTTTGGCAGCAAACAAGGAAGGAGTCCGTTGGACTTCAACTTCGAACACTGAGTTGGCCTAGTGGTGGAGAACTTGTGCTCTTGAAAGAGAGATGACAAGTTCAAATTCCACAAGGGGTTAGGGTATGTATATCTTATTGGCTTTGGCCCATTACCTATCAAAAACAATATATATCTAAGAAGAGTTTTAAGGCTAGATGTCCAATTGTATTGAATTGTATTATTGATCATATGGCACCAACTCATTAGACATATTCATGAGAAAGATACAAAGAACTTGAAAAATACTTTCTTTATTGAATAGCTTTAAAATGTTTTTTTAAATTTATTTTTTTGAATTATATTTAAGAATATGAAATATATCTTCATTGTTAATAATGATGATATTTATTTTCAGTGAGTTTATTAGAACAAATAATTAATTATATATACTTAAATTAAATTTAAGTATATTTTAGTAGTTGTATTTATTATTTCCTATGTGCATTATCTGCATGAAGTAATTGTCAATACCTCCTCCTACACATGACTTCTTATGTGCCCTCCATTCACTCTTGTCTTGCCTATATAAATAGGCTTGTATATGTTGTAATATAATTAACCAATCAAAATTTATTCTGGTATCTCATTCAATAATTTTTTTTTGTATGGTTGGTTGTCTCTAGTGTGATGGTTGGTTATCTCGTCGTGTGATTCTGAAGGCTACAGCTTGTGGTTTCTTGATTGTTTCTACATGGTATCAAAGCAATCTCCGTGAGATTCTACTTGAATTAAGAAGTCTATGTTGCTGAAATCATGGCATCAATCTGTGCCCTGGTTGATTGTTGAAGCACATCAATCCATGTGCATATCAATTCTAAGAAAGCATCAATCCGTGCATTCCTATCATAATATCCTCTCGGCTTTTTTAATTTTTTTTTTATAATTATCATTTCACCTTAGATCGATATCATTATTGGTTGGTTGTGCATTTTGTGGTTTGCTGAATCTTTTCTATTGATGGTTGCATATTGTGGTTAGTGCTTGTTCAGATCTCATTGGCATTTTCTTGCTTTATCTGGAACGCATTTTAAAAAGGGCTTTTTAGCACATATTGGTCTGTATTGGGTCGTCATGTCTCCATTTTGGCAGTTGTATTTGGAGATTGGCCATAATTTGAAGTGTCTTTACCAGATTCGCTTCACTAGTGGCAATTTATCTATCCAGCGATTTATTCAAATTCAGCGTGATTTATTCATTGTTAGCAATTCATCATATCTTTTAGATCGGGCATTATCTTGTAAGGTCCAGATCGAACATTGCATCCACCCAGCATCATTGAGGCCAAGTTTGATTTTTTAGGTGTTAGTAATTCTTTTGTTTGCTGCATTGATTGGTTGTGGTTTTCTCTATTGATAATCACTTTCTATTAGTGATCGGTCCTTGTTCATATTCGCGGCCAGTGGCAGTTTGGAAGTGGTGGTAATTTGTTTGATGGAGCATTATTATCACTCTCAAGTGATATTATAATATTTTATGCAAATATTTATCGCACTTAGGGTTTGTCTTGTGCGCTGGATGTGTAGACGGTTGGCCCGTTAAAGTGCCTTCCAATGCAAAACTTGCTGAACAAATGAAAAGTAAACAGAATCATAAAGTGCAGCGAATGTCTGTGCGAATTATAAAACATAAAATGCAGTCTCCTCTCCTTAAATCTTGCCGTGCTTTAATAAAAAATAAAAAATAAAAAATAAAATGATGTGGCCCAATTTCCATTTTCTTGATAAGTTATGGGAAAAAATGTTGTGCGTTAGACATATTATAAACAATCCCCATTATATTTTTATGCTGAACTATTTGATATATTGAACGGTCAATTAAACAATATGATTAATATACCTTAATATATATGAGTACAAAAACCTTTTTAAAATATAAACTTGTATAAGATTAAAAATGAAAAAAAAAGTGTTAAAAATTAACATTAAATATATCAAATGATATTATTATTTTGCTTACAAATATAATATAGTAATAGAATCATAATAATGATAATATAAGAATAATAAAAAAATTGTATCATAATAATATGCTAATAAAAATAAAATTAAATAATTAAATATTATATAATAGTATAATAATTAAAATATAATAATATAACAACACAACATTCAAATGTAATTCTAAGTTTTTTTCAGCCATATTTTTTAATAATTAATTTATTGGTTAGGATTAGTCCCTTTCATTGATCAAATACATCATACATAAAACCTTTCTATATAATTGCATTGTTTTCTAACATTATTCTTAAGATTAAACCTTAAGGAAGAATGCATGTAGACCCATAGAGTTTCTAAGTTTCAAAATTTAGATTTATAGAAATTGCCCACAGCCTACTGCAAACATTTATTCATACTAAACTTAATTAATGCTATATCTTGTTAAACATCTATCTAGTATTATAGATTTATATATGTATGCCATAGAACATATATGTAGTTCTTTATACAGATATCAAGATGTAAAAATATATAACTATTGTTTATTTATTTATTTATTTATAAATACATGTGTATATATATATGATTAGATTAATGTTAGCAAACTAGTGCATTCAAATAGTCATCATTTATGACCTAGTCTACCTAGAAAAAGTATTAGATTTACTTGACTATGTCTATTAGATTTTTCTATATTCAACTATGTTCTTATGGAATCATTGAACATAAGTTATGGAAAAACATTTTTTATTCAATTTTTAGTAAGGATATTTATTATTGAGTTTGAAATAGCAAAAAAGCATAAAAATGGAATTTTAGTGGTCATTAATATTCCCTTTGGAATTTACTTTGACAAAACTAATAGAATATGGGTAATGCGCAATAAATACATTCTTTTATTTTGTTGATTTTTCCAAATATTCTATCACATACTTGATTAAATGGCTTGAGTTGGCATGAACTCATAATCATCTAACAAGGCCTCTAATAGGAGTATTAGCCATTGATTCAGTTGTATTTAGCTATTAATGAATGCTTGAATGTGAAATAGCACTTCTTGATAACCAAATTGAGATGGAGTTGTGTGAACATATCACACACATCTCCTATTTTCAAAATTTTGTCAAAGTAATACAAAATCATTACTTGTATTATTAACTCATAATGTCTTATCAATTTTAACTTAGTTATGTTATGTCATACTCAGCTAGAGGGCAGATAGAGTTGCATAATATATTGTTTGTAATTAGACACAACACTAGTTCTTAGATGGAATGGTATTCTTGATTATTCTTTTAAATTTCTCCCCTCTTGAAAGGTGGGCCATTTCGAGACAGGTGTGTGACAGAGAAATGGTTTGTGGTTTGAGAAAAGTTCTTGGATGATTCTTGCAACAAAGAAACTAGTGTGACTATTTTTGGAGAAAAGTTCTTGCAATTGAAGAATTCAAATACTTGGCTACTCAATGAAAATAGTGTATTTTACATAATACATGTATTAATGATACTTTTGTAAATTTGTATTTAGGTCACCCTTATATGGATGGAATATTGCAAAACATATTTTTTTTTTAGAAGAAATGATTGATCAATGTTATTTTTTTAAATAAATCTATTGGTATAATCTCTTCCAATGCTAAATTCAAGTAATTTATAAGAAACTATTGAGTACATGTTCAATTGAAATAAATGAATGAATATTATAAATTAGTTAGATTTTATAATTGTCTACTTAAGAGTCATAATTTATCTCTAATTCAAAAGAAAAAAATGATGTTTTTCTAGAGATTTTAATATGAACTATAATAGGATGAACATAGTTTTATCTTCAACATTCTATGTTGAGTATTAAAATTTTGGATGTAAGAAACTACACTAAAGGAGGTGGCTACATGGTCTCTCTTCTTTATAATCTATATGATATTTTCTTCTCATATGAATATTTCTCCTTCTCATTTTTTTGTGGGTCGTCTAGACCTTCTCTCCTCACCCTCTATTTATGGATTTTTGTTCTACATGTTTAAATTATTATTAAGGTGTACTTATCTTATAATCCTCTACATTGTTCATGTATATCCAATACTTTTGTAAAGTGTCCCCCATGCGCATATTTATGGTACTCATTTTATTCTCCTAAACCAATTCCAGCATAAAATGATCATGTCCCTTTTCTTTTTTCTTCTCACTTCTTTGGATAAGAGTAATAAAGAAAATAGGAAGAATCCTAAATTATTCATTCTACATGAAGGGTTAATTTCTTTTCTGATGGGATATGTTAAAGATTTTTTTTTATCTAAATTCAATTCCAAAAATGTGTTAAGGAAAAGAAAGAACTGGATCCCCACAATGACACATTACTCAAATTTGAGTACAACCATGGAGAGAAAGTAAGGATGAGGATTGCGAGGAAGAGTGGGAGGAAATGGAATATAAGGATGAAAATATGCAAGAATTTTCCTCCCCCATCCCGAAGGATGATAAAAGTGAGAAGATAAATTCTACTAAAAAAGAAGACAAAAGCAAAAATTTCTTAAATTGGTGGCTCACATACTAGAAAAGAACATGTTGTCGATAATGAAAAATAAACTATTAGACAAATATTTAAGATGAAAAAAGGGAATGGGTAGAAGGGCATTTCTAAAGGCAAGGAGAAGTTGGGAGAATATTTAGATGATAAAACCCCAAATATTTAAAATTTAAGAAAGGGGCAGGACAATACTCATATGGGCCTCTCGGAGGATTTCTCTTATCTTCATGCTAATAGGGATAATGTGTATGATATTTTGAAAGAGGTTGCAAGGAAATTTAAAATTTTCTAAATGGCTCTTTCTAAAGTTTGATAAAATCAATGTAAATCTTAGCACCTTATACTAGAAAATGGAGCATAATGTTAGAGGGGTTTAGAAGAGATCAATTTATTATATAGAATTGAAAGATATTTATTCCAAAGTGGATACCACAATTAGTGATATTGTTGTTTTGGAATCTAAGCATGATTAGAGGATGAAATTTCTTGAGGATAAATTACAGGAGGTTAACCAAAACCTAGAAATGTCTTGTAAAATTAGCTACTACTCAATACAAAATAGTGTTTAAGGCATTAGGATGTTGACCAAGAAGTTGAAGAATCTAAGAGGATCATTTTGTGGACACTTTCAAGATTGATATTTGAGTTTAGGACCAATATCCAAAGGAAAAGGAAAAATAGGTGGCCTAAAAAGTTGAGCAAGGGCTCTAGTGCATGCACAAGGAAAAGTATAAAGAAATAATTCCAAGAGGAGAAGAAGGATTTGTTGGACTTCCATAATATTCAAAAAAAATTATTCTAGGAGGAACTTGAAGTTACTAAGATGTTGAATAACAAGTGCTAGTTGTTTGTTGGCTCAATTTTTCTTGTGTTTTATTTTCATTTTTTTCAATGGTTGGTTTTTTGTTGTATATTATTTTCCTTTTGAAAGTGTTTTGTAAATAATATCCCTTCAAAACCTATTTTATCATATAGTAAAAAACATGACCTTGTACTTGCAAGTCCAAGGCTGCCTAAAAGAAAATGAAAAATGTGGGTTACAAATTTCAAACATTTTGAATTTCATGACTAATATTAAATGAGTACTTGTACTTATTTCTAAATAGGTATAAATTTATAATATATCCATTATTTATCTATTTTTTGTATGACATATTATCAGTACATATCTATACCTTTATTTTTAATATGTACCAATATCCAAAGGAAAAGGAAAAATAGGTGGCCTAAAAAGTTGAGCAAGGGCTCTAGTGCATGCACAAGGAAAAGTATAAAGAAATCATTCCAAGAGGAGGAGAAGGATTTTTTGAACTTCCATAATATTCAAAATAAGTTATTCTAGTAGGAATTTGAAGTTGCTAAGATGTTGAAGAAAAAGTGCTAGTTGTTTGTTGGCTTAGTTTTTGTTGTGTTTTGTTTTCATGTTTTTTAATGGTTGGTTGTTTGTTGTCTATTCTTTTCCTTTTGAAAGTGTTTTGTAAATAAGGTCCCTTCAAAACCTATTTTATCATATAATAAAAAACATGACCTTGTACTTGCAAGTCCAAGGCTTCTTCAAAGAAAATGAAAAATGTGGGTTACAAGTTTCAAATATTTTGAATATCAAGACTAATTTTAAATGAGTACTTGTTCTAAAATAGAATAGCTACACTTTTAAAAACTAAACAGTTTCTTATTTTAAAGTGGGTACCTGTTACATAAATAGAATGGATCCTTATTTCTAAATAGGTCTAAATTTCTAATCTATCCATTATTTATCTCTTTTTTGTATGACATATTATCACTAAATATCTATAACTTTATTTTTAATATGTACAAATTGACAACAACGATTTCTTCTCTTTCTTTTTAGGCGTCTTTAACAATCTCCTAAAATTCCATATTACATCGAAGTTTTAAAAGGATTAAATTGTAGGAAGAATGTTCAAGTAGAATAAAGTGAGACCTAATTTCAAGAGGAACAAAGTAAGACAATTTTAGTGAAGTACTCATATCTACCTATACTTCAAAATGTATTAAAAAAGGATCTAATTATATTTTTACTTCAAAAATTTCAAGGAGGTATTAATATAGAACTTTAGATTAGATAAATTTCTTTAGTTTTTATGAATAATATTTGTTAAATATGGGGTCCAAATGTATGAAAAAAAACTGGAAGCTTGTGACACCTAAAGAAATTGAAGCACATTAAGAAAAAAAAAATGACAGAGAGATAGAAAAGAAAATACTCAACAAAAGAAAATTGAAGCATCCAATCCAAGGACTATCAAAGAGAAGAGCATACAAGATACTAACATAGAAAAAATGAATGTAGATTATGCAAATGTAAAAATAATGAATATGGAAGAGTTCAACAATATGAAAATTCATTTACATCTTAAAATCCACATTATAATGATATTTACATTAATTATTTACATAAAAGTTGGATATATCAATAATAAACTCAATTTTACTATTGAAAGCCTCAAATTAGAAAATAAAAACAAAAGTATGAGTGAAAATGAAAATAGTTTTTAACAAATAAAAGAAATTTAGTGGATAATATTCTCATAAAAAAATTTGGAGATAAATAAGAATCCATGCAAATAGATTATATGAACATTTGTTTATAGGAAAAATATAGAATCTCCACTGATAACGTAATTTATTGAAAAGTAATTAAAAAAATTGTCATGTTTTCTAGAGGCTTAGAGGTATCTATAGGCTTGATGGGAGGAAGTTGCAACAAATTAGCATTAATCAAACTCAACTTTATACTATGCAAATACTAAAAAATGAGAGTTAATTAATTTTTAAAGTGTTTAGATAAAGGGGTGGCTCCTGGTGTTGTGGCTTCAACTTGTACGTTATGTTGTTCGAAGAGTTATCATCTTTCTTGATGAAACCTTTGCTGTGTTTGTTGAATCTTGAAAACGATTGTTGAGAAATTTCATACTTATCAACCAGAGCTATTGAAGGAGATGATTCAAATTGGGTCACTTGAAGCTGATAGTTATGAAGCACTATGCATAATCGTATGAAAGAGGTAAATTCAAAAAATAGAAGCTTATTTCTACTATCATTTAGCAAATGACTAATGAAAAATATTCGAACATCATGATTGGGTAAATAATAAGAAATTTGTTAATTAAAATGTTTATATCTACCAATAAAATTAGTCACCTTTTCTTTAACTCATTGCTTACAATGAATCAAAATAGTCAAATTAATTTTAAGTCAAATAATATTTGAATTTTTTTGAATAAAAGCATTAGTCAATTGTTGAAAAGAAGTGATGGAATAAGGAGACAAAGAACTATTCCATTGCAAAGCTTTATCTCTAAAGGTTTGAAAGTAAATATTTTTTCCATGAGTCTTTGATCTTGAGAAAAATCAATACACAAGGCTTGAAAAGTCTTCGTATGAGTCAATGTGTCACCTTTTATATTGTATAACTCTAATGGAGGGATCTTCACACTCTTAAGAGCAACTGTACAGATAATCTCATTCGATAGTGGACTTGCTACATCATTTGTTGAAATATTAAACTTGGATTAGGTTAAAGAGGCCAATTGTTATTGCAAGAAGAAAATACTTTGAGCTAGGTTATTGATAGTGGCTTCGATGGATGGATTGGAATTAAAAACATTATATTATGATGGATGAGTAATGTTATTGTAGGTATTTGGAGGTCGATAATAAGGAGGGGGAAGATTATGATATGTTGGTATAAGAGTTGGTTGGAAACAAATGGAAGACTCACGAAAGAAGGTATGTGAGAGTACGAATTAATAGTGGCTAGTATGTATAGGATTAATATTTTTTGTAGAGGTAGTCATGATATAAGATGAATAGGTATGCACATTGGGAAAGGATGCAATCATAGGACTGGAATTCTCAACTTTATTAGTAGGATGTGAATAACCAAGAGCTTCAACACAACTTTTGAGGAGCGTAATATTGGTATCAATAATATGGGCAATGTCATGTAACACTTTCACACTAAACTTATCACTTTGAACCATTCTCTTCAACTGTTCATTCAAGGAGATTTACTCACTATCCAGGTGTTCTTGGCCAATTAATTCTTGGAGATTATCTAATTTTAAATATCAAGCTTCCCCAATTGAGCACTAGTAACCCTAATTAGTGATTTGTCATCTTCATAATGAGAAGCATGAGGTGAGTGGAGCTTAGGATATTAAGTATGTCATATTTTTTATTAGAGGAAGTACCAACTCTCACATGGAATAGGTTAATAAACTCAAGCTCCATATCCTTAGTATTTAAAATTTGGGAAGCCCTAAGTCTATAACTTCTTCTCACTAAGGGTAACAAAACTGATGCAAAAAGAAAGAAATATCGAATGCAAAGATTAGGAATCATAAAAAAATTCATAATGAAAGTTAAATGTATGATTGAACAATGTAATGTTTTTGTAAATTTACTGAATAATTATTGAATTAAGAAATGTGAATGGATATATTGGGCCTACCCCTCTTCCTCTTGAATTCAAAAAGTTTCTCAATGCCCAGAGATTGAGAATCTTCTTTTTTCTTTTTGGCCTTAGTCTTGGTCACTGTTTTAGATTTAGCCTTGTTTATACCAAAGAAAATTGATAGCTTCCTCCAACAATTATTTGTTGAGGTCCCTTGAGTATGGGACAATGGACCAAGTGCATCTCTTATCCTCTTCATAGTCAATGATCTTGGAGTCTTCCTCTAGAAGTACTCCACATCCCAAACTCATCACTCCACCTCCCAGGCCCGCTTCAGCGCTCTATCTAGCATACTAAAACTCTATCAACCTCTCTATTATGGGTGCTAACAGGGGGAGAGATCTTCTCATTTGGCTTACAAGAAACTGAAACTGAGCTTATAGTAGAGACTCATTGCCAGAGATCAAAATGAAGTCAACATCCACCCCATGATTCAAAGGTTTTCGAGTCATACTCATAAAGGCATGATCGATATCCCCCCTCCAACATCCATAACCTTCTCATTTCTAGGGTTACCAAACTTTCTACCTAGAGTGTTTCCCATAGGTCTGGCAGGAATCACAAGAACATAAAAGTCATTGATTTGAGATTCAATTCTCTTTTTAGTCTCCATGATATTTTTTAATTTGTCTAGGATAATTTGTTGTGCATTCAAAGTCTTGGGCTTGCACTGTGTATTCGGGGACTAATTATCCATCATTACCTTATTAGTGAAGTTATAAATGGGATTAGGGTCTACTTTAGATGCTTATTTAACTGTAGCATGTAGAGCATCTAGTTTAGAAATAATGGCCTCATTATGAAAGGAATACATCTGCACAAAAAACAATTTGGTAGACAAGCCCCCCTTTTGCTCATAATTCTCGAAGGATGCAGATTAGAGAGAGGAATGACGCCTGGAGTTTTCAAAGGCCTCCTAGAGCCAAATTTACCAATTGTTTTTTCAGTTAGATTAGGGTGGTTCTGGTTAGCCAAAGGCTTAGATTTCCTACGACTGAAGTCTTTTTTAACATTATTTTTTAGCAACAGGCAATTCTTGTGAATATGCATATTTTTATTGAATAAGAAACATGTATTAATCCCACACAAATACTCAATAGGGCATACAAAGGCCTCCTTGTCTAATTTAAACCTAATCTCTTTCAGAATATCTAAATTCCAGGTTTGATGGAGATGAGTAATCTTGCATCCATATGCGGGAGAAGGGAAGATGTTTCATCCATTCTAACAATATTACCAATAGAGTCTAGGGCTTTGGGAAGCTATTTATAATGAATCTATGGAATGTTCCTGATCGTAACCCATCTAGGGCATGACAGGGCAATGATTTCTTCATGAATAGCCTTGGGAGTCCACGCAATGGCTTAAAAACACCCTTTTCCCACTGACCAAAACTTGTTTGTAAGGACTTCTCTTTTACTTTTAGCTTCTTTATAAATGGTGATGTATAATTCCATTTGAACAATTCTATAGAAAGTAAAGTGGAACCCTAAACTTTTTAACCACATATTTTGCAAACAATTATTCATGAAACTCCTAGAAGGAAGCTTCCTAGAGTCAAGTACTTCCAAGAAAATGACATTATCCCTAAGCCTAATATTCTATTCATTCAAAACTACATTCCTTTTAGAATTAGGCATAACGATAAGAGTGGCATTGGAAGATTCCTTACCTCTTCCACCTCAACATGGTTTCTCTCCATTTGTAAATGTCTAGACCACCAAGAGTTGAACACCCTCGAGACTGACCTAGTTACCCATGACTACTTGCATGATTTTTTTACTCTTCTCCTCATCCACCATCGAAGAAACACTATGAAGAAAGTCAGAAGACCCATCTCCCATAAACTGCCTCCCATGCTCAATGAGAGAGGGCAATAAATGCAAAAAAGATCATGCCATAGAAGATCGCCTACACTTAGGCCTATGCTTGTGTGAAGTCAGCCTTCACAAGATAGCTAGTTGCATACCAAAATCTCTTATTTTTTGCAGATCAAATGCTTGCCTATCTGATCATTTATTTTTCATTCTCCTTTAAAATAAAATAGTGATTTTCTTTTCCATTCCACATAGTCTTTGGTTCATTTTTTTAGCAACATAACTTTTTATTAAAAAATTATAGAAGAATATTTGGAAATAGAAATTGTACATTTTCCTCAAGAAATAGATAAATAACAATTCTCTCATTTTCCACCATTGGGTCACTTATTTTCTAGGCAAAAGTTTAGTGAAAAATATATAAACAACTTTTTGAAAACCCACTTTTTTTTACTATCCTTTAGATTAAAATTAAAAATTAAATAGAATTTCCCTTGCCTACCCAACATAACCTTGGGATCACCAATTTTTCACAAAGGATAAATTTACTGGAAAATTATAGAAATAAGTATTTGGAAATTGAAAATATTGATTTAATTTTAAAATAAAACAATATCTCTCGTAACGAATCTTCTTAACTAATGGATGACTTATTCCAAATAAAATATTTCAAAATTATTAAACTATTTAATCATTTATTATCTCTTACTTGCCCTTCTTAATTATTGAGTGACTTATTCAAAAAAAAAAATATCCCTTACCTTCCCAAGTTAACTATTGGATTATTGATTTGCTAAAGGTCTAAGTGAGGTGGAAAATTGTAAACACAACTTCTTAAAAATAAAAAATATTGATTTGGTTTTAAAATAAAATAATATTTCTCTTACCTATCTTTCTTAACCATTGGATGGGTTATTCAAAAAATACCAACATATCCTTACCTTCCCAAGAAAATCAACACTAATTTGCCACGAGGTATAAGTTTAACATCTTTTTGAAAATTGAAACCATTGATTCAGTTTTTCAATAAAATAATATTTCTCTTACTTACCCTCCTTAACCATTGGATGGTTTAGAAGAAAACCATACCAAAATTACCTATATCTAGATACCATTGGATCATTAATTTGGGACTGGGCATAGTTTAGCTGAAAATTAACTCTTTGAAAATTCAAACTAATGATTCACTTTTAAAATAAAATAATATTTGTTTTTATCATGTGAATCTTGTTTGATTCATATTACATTAAATCTCGTCTCCCTATTTTGAATCCCGTCGATCTATTTGATCCTATAATTTTTCATTGATTCATATTGTATTCCATCCAGGAAAGTATCATGGTTGCTTCTCGTCCTCTTCCAGATCATGGAGCACAAAGTTTGTATTAAGGACATACACACCCTTCATCATCTGCCCGGCCAAATCCTCCAGCGTTGCATTTATAAGCTCAAATTGAGGATCTGATTTGTCTCCCATATGAAATGCCAGCCTCAATCCCACTACATCCTGGATCTTTTTTCAATCCAATGTCTTTCATTACTGATCTCAACTTTGCAACATCATCCCACCTACCAACCTACCAGTCCCAGCATAGATATTTGAGAGCAAGACGTAACACCCAATATTATAAGGTTCCATCTTAAAAATGTGTTCCGTCATTCGTTCCCCTAGCTCTATATTGTTGTATATTCGAGGATTAGGTTCAAGTGGCATCCCCTAGATAAACTCGTAAGCCTTCTCTAGTATGCCCTCTTTGTCCAAGAAGATGAACCATGCATGACCACATGAGTATAGGACAACAACAAAAGTGACATGGTCTGGCTGGTAAAATGTTAGCATATGTAACTGAACCTGGTCTAACCGGAGCTGTGTGCATTTTGTGAAAAAACACCAATGCATCCTCTCTATGATAATGCCTATCATATCCTGTGATCATCACGTCCATGAAACAATAATTTTACTGCATGGGAAACAAAAGGAATGCAAGAAGATCACGGTTCTGTACACTACTACAAAGGGCTCAAACGCCGGGAAAACTAATTGGAGGATGAAAAGGAAGGAGTGCTTGTTGTACAAAAGTATTCTATCGAAAACAAACTAAGTACCACAAAAGAGGTTTTCAACAGGTACATAAAGAGAATGTTGCGACTTCGATCAGCAAGGAGGATCCAGCAACACCCACATGATGATGCGTTATTGGATGATGTTGTAGCTACTTTAGCCTCAATTACACGGATTATGGAGGTCTCAAGGAAGCCCCGGGGATGACTTCCTAGCTCCAAAAATAAACCCAAGCGGCCGCTGCCCCTGAACTTTGCAGAAATTACTCCGTTGCAGATAACACAGTCTTCAGGTGGGGCAGGGACACAGACTGAGGAGGTCACAAGGAAAGCTCAAAGAATAAGGTAAGGTTTTGTCTCTCATAGCTAAGCTAGTGGCTGCCTGTTAAAAATTTCATGGAAGCCATTATTTTCTTCAGGGTTTTTAAGTCACACCTGCCGCCTTCTTGTGTCCATAAAACTAGATTAATATTTCTGCGCTCTGCACTCATTTCATTTTAATAAGTGTATGTCGATTAAATATTAAAATTTGGACCAAATAATGTCAGTCCTTTGTTTGTCAGCCATTGAGAATTTATATCGGCTTTCTTTAATTTGAAATCAAAAACCTTCTATGCATTTCTCAGTTCTTTGTTTGTATTTTTCAGTTGAACTGAGAAATGCATAGAAGGTTTTTGATTTATAATTAAAGAAATCTGATATAAATTGGCTATGGCTTATTTGGTCCAGATTTAAATATTTAATCGACATACACTTATTAAAACGAAACTACAGAGCGCAGAAATATTTAATCGAGTTTTACAGACAGAAGAAGGCGGCAGGTGTGACTTAAAAACCATGAAGAAAATAATGGCTTCCGTAATTTTCAACAGGAAGCCACAAACTTATCTGTGAGAGAGAAACCCTTAACCATCCCCTGGGCTTGTTCTTTGAGCCTTCCTTGTGACATCCTCAGTCTGTGTCCATGCCCCACCTGAAGATAGTGTTATCTGCAACGGAGTGTTATCTGCGACCTCCAGGGGCAGCCGCCGCTTGGGTTTATTTTTGGAGCCAAGAGGCCGTCCCCGAGGATTCCTTGCGACCTCCATAGTTCATCTAATTGAAGCTAAATTAGCTGCAGCATCATCTAGCAACGCATCACCCAATGTAAACATCCTTCCTCTTCAACCACGTTCAGGAAACACAAATTCTTGTGTGGATGTGGTCAAAGAAGTTTAAACACCTTATGCAGTTTCACCTCAGGTAAAACTTCTATTAGAAACAATAAATTAGTGATTTTGAGCTTTGATTTCATTCGAGCTAGTCTTTGAGGTTATCAGCATTTTGTAGTGCTTTATTTATTGCAATTTGTTTATGTGTTTGAACTGTTTTGGAGGAAAGCTGCATAACTTGATGCAACAACATATCAAGATTAGAAGGGGAAGGAGATAGAGTGACAAATATTACTTGGATGCAATTTTGGTTTACTATCCATCATGCTGAACATGTAAATCCCAATTTCTTGACTCTCAGTTTATTTTTCTTTGTTGCCAGATTTATGGGTACATGTCTTGCCAAGGGACTGCTCAAGCTGAGAGTTCCATGCGTATCTTTCTGAATGTGCTCAAATTGGGAGCAATGTATCTTAATCTTGTCGGGGGGAGTGTTGAAGCTGATAATTTGATTTCTAGCCTTTTTTAAAATGGTTCCACAGGAAACCGCAAACCTGACAAAATATCAGTAGTGGTAACCATAAACTTAAGGAAGAACATAATGAAAAGAGTGAAGTAGAAAGAGAGTTGGACACAACTGTGGATATTGTATTTGCCCAGATCATCTTGGACACACATATCCTCATCAGTACCATCTTGGTCCTGATGCATCATCCAATTAGTTTCTATGTCGATAAAAGCATTCAGAGCTAAGCCTAGCCTACTTATAGTAATGAACCCATCAGGTGGTGTGTATTATGTTCAATATGATCTTCCTATAATGGACCCATCAAGTGGTGTGTATTATGTTCAAGATGATCTTCGCATGTACAGGATCTACAGATTTATTCAATTCAGTTATTGCTTCACCGTTTTCGGTATGTTCCTCCTCGAGTTCATGGTTTCCACTACTGCTTTCTTTTCAGATTTGCGGATTCTTATGTGACCATTTTTGGAAAGGCTAGACATCAAATTATTAGCTTGAACACTCTCTTGACGAGATTTATTGCTTCCCAAATGCTCTGAACAACCAAATAAGCTGGATGACAAAATTCTACAAGTTTTTTTATTGAATAATAAAATCATTACATTACAAAACATATTTATATTAACTTTTAGCTTTCTCTATTCATGTC
Source organism: Cryptomeria japonica (assembly GCF_030272615.1). Classification (NCBI taxonomy): domain Eukaryota; kingdom Viridiplantae; phylum Streptophyta; class Pinopsida; order Cupressales; family Cupressaceae; genus Cryptomeria; species Cryptomeria japonica. The sequence continues at coordinate 239,656,236 of NC_081411.1, forward strand.
GAGAAAGAAGAAGATGTGGAGAGAAGCTTGGAGTCATTTCCTTTTTATCCTGTTAGAGGAGGCAAGAGAGATGATAGAGGAGGTTTATTATAGAACAAGAAATAACACTCATTCTCTGTATTGGGTTCTTAAAAGGAGCAATAATAATATTTGTAATTGTGAAATTATCCTAAATGTATAACAATTGCTATTGTGTAGTGATCATTGGCTTATTTTAAATTAGGGATGAAATGTTACCATGGATATTAAGTAATGAATTAGTTCTGAAGTGGGGAACAAATTTTATTAGATTTTTGATAGACCAAGAAACACGCTCATTTATTGATAAATGTTTAATAATATTTGTAATTGTGAAATTATCCTAAATGTATAACAATTGCTATTGTGTAGTGATCATTGGCTTATTTCAAATTAGGGATGAAATGTTACCATGGATATTAAGTAATGAATTAGTTCTGAAGTGGGGAACAAATTTTATTAGATTTTTGATAGACCAAGAAACACGCTCATTTATTGATAAATGTTTAATAATATTTGTAATTGTGAAATTATCCTTAATGTGTAACAATTGCTATTGTGTAGTGATCATTGGCTTATTTCAAATTAGGGATGAAATGTTACCATGGATATTAAGTAATGAATTAGTTCTGAAGTGGGGAACAAATTTTATTAGATTTTTGATAGACCAAGAAACACGCTCATTTATTGATAAATGTTTTTAAGACAAAACAAAGTATAATATTTATGTCTTAAGATTAGCTTTTGTGATCTTTAATGATCAATAGTTTTTTTTACTACCATAGTTTAACTAATGTCATTGAATTTTATTTTACAACAAGTTTTGGATTTTCATTGCGGATAGTAAAATGTGTTTCCACTTCATTTGGAAGTGATAATCTTTATGGAGGTTTAGAAAACATCCATCAAATAATAAAAAAAAATTATTTTTATCTTAATATTCTTATATAGAGTGTGATTCATTTGTCCTTGTAATTTTGATTTTTTGTTTTTTAGAGCTTTATATTAGTAGATTTTTCTGTAAGAAGACTGTTTTGATCTTTTAACATCCCTTTCTTACATCCATTCATATTTAACTAAAAAAAATATATCATATGATTTTAAAAATATCCATCCGCACCATGGACAAATATAATGACATAATGTTACAGAAGATTTTTCAGCAAATAGTTGAATTATCATTTTGTAGTTTATAAATAATAGATTTTGTATGCGGGAAAAATGGTTCGATGAAACGAATATTACGAATTCAAGACTTGTCCACACACCAATGGGACTCTTGGTGCAAGTTATGGAGCTATATGGAATAGCTCAACTTCTCAAGAGATGTTCCATTGTTCTCTATCTCATGAGACCCCTTAAGCCAATGCCTTTTCTCTTAGATCACTGAGCAAAGTGACTTAGGGATGACAATCATGAGAATGAGGGGTGTTTGATCAATCTAACATGAATGCAATCCTAATGTGCATGATATTAACAAAAGATGAACTAAACTAGCATGTATATGATGATAAGATGAAAGGATTAGTAAAATAACTATCCTAATATGATACACTAGCTTAATATGATTATTATGATAAAGAGAAATACTTCTAAAATGCTTATTAGATTATTTCTATTCAAAGAGGGATTAAAATGCTTGATAAAAATGAGTATAGATTAGATGCATAAAACTTGGATTCTTAGACTGATAGAAGAATGGCTCTATTTATAGGAAAAATAGAGCAATGAAGGGTCAAGATTGGATAATCTTATCAAGGGTCAGGATTGAAAGTTATCAATCTATGTTTACAATTCTCACTAATGAAATGGTGACAATTGTCAATATAAGACTGCTTGATAAGAGATGTAAGAAGCATTAAATGCTTGAGAAGACCTCATGGTTACCTTAGAAGGTAAGGGTTAAGGTTATATTAAGGTTACCCATTGGATAAAGCTTTTACCCAAAGGATAAACTCTCGTGCAAGGGTTAAAGGGATAACCAAGGTTAAAGCCATCAATGCTTGATGAGATCCTTGGGTTAGATGAGGGTTGAGATAGGCAAAAAGTCTCCAACCATGTAAGAAGGTTCAGTTAACCATTAATGGTCTGGAAGACTTTGGAGGTTAACTTGTTGAGGAAATAAAGCCTATAATGGTTATTGAAGACTTTAAGGGTTTGAGAAGTGACTTCCCTTTACTTAGGGATGTGACAATATTTAGTAGATGGGTTAGGCTAATTTAGAAGTGATTAGAAGAATCTAGAAGAGGTTTTAGAGAAGAAAGTGGGAAATGTAGGAGGATGCAAGTGGATGGAGAGTAATTTTAATTAAATTAAATTTAATTAAATAGAAGAATAAGAATAAAATGAACATGAAATATTCACTTAGGAAAGTGGTTATTTTATACGTCTATATTTTGCCCCTCTTTGAAAAGATGTGTGTGCACATGTTAATTCAAAGAAAATTGATGTGTCGCCAAAATTTGATCGATGTGATGTCGTGTGTCGAGATGTCAATGTCGTGCCCTATATTTGATAAATGATATTGATAATGCCCTCTCGGGAGATGAATAAAAAATTAAAAAAAAATTGAAAATTTGGTTGATTCGATAATTGTTGTAGATTTGATCGCATTTTAAAATTTCACCTGTCTTTTATGTGTGCCAGTTGATTCATCTTCCGATAATGATGTTTGTTAGGGTTATAAGTGAGAGAATGATCAAAATACGTGCCCCACCTACTAACCCTAATTTTCTTTTACCCTATAAAAAAGGTAAAAAGTGATTTCATTTGTATCATTTGTGCCTTTCGACTTTTGGTGAGTGACATTTGGAGAGTGACAAAATGTCAATTCTCTATGCTTCACACTGATTCGAGCACATTCGTCAATTCCAGAGGCCCACCATATATGATGCACCTATAAGTCATCTAAATTTTGCCCATTTTGCTTTTTGTTTTATCGATTTTGATCACGTTTTTTAATATTTATGTTCGATTTTCATGGTTTAGCTTGTCTGATCATTTTTCATAGCGCATATGATAAAACAGTTAGCACGTAGGGTTTGCCAACTATGGTAGCATCTAGGTGTCGTCGGATAGCATGTCATAGGTTTAGAGTAGTGCATAGGGCTAACAGGGTAGCGCATATAGTAACGTAGTGCGTAGGGCTAAAAGTGTTGGCATTATAACAGACAAAAGGAGATTGTTGGCATTCCAATTACAATGAGAGATTGTTGGCATTTCAATAAGGATATTGAGAAGGTTGTTGATGATTATGGATATAACTGATTAAGGATGTTTACTATCTTAATATTATTATTTTGTCATTGATGTCAAGAAATTGATTTTCTAATTCAGTATGATGTTGCCATATCTTAAGAAGTATGATTTGGTGAGTATAAAGATATCGGTAAAAGACACAGAAAGAATGTGATGAATAAGGGGAGGAATAAGTTATTCAATGGGCAACTATTATCGAGTTATACAATGATGAGATCATGATGTTTAGATTGCTTTGATATCTTATATATGCTATTGTTTGTAAGGTTAATACTATACTATGTTACCGAGCAAAGAACCTAGTTGGTAAACCCTAAGGAACCTAGTCGATAAAACCCTAAGGTTATCATTATCGGTTAATGAAGGCAGAATGTCTACCGAGTGAAATTTAGTATTTACTGAGTTGCAACCGAGCTATAACAGAATGCATTGAATGAATAAAAGCATTATTTAATGAAGGAAGCTGATGAGCTGGAACTGATTAAATGATTGATATGCCATGCATAAAGTTTGCTAAGAATCTATGGCAAAGGAAAATCGGGAGGAAGATCTACAACTCAGATTGAACCGCAATACCCTAGCACAAGTTCCAAGAAATGTATGCAAGTTCCAAGGCGGGGTAAAACATTTTCAGATAGAAGGATACATTGAACTTGGTCAAGTTTGAAGATCTGATGGCTATGATTGATCATGGGAAATGTGATCAAGGAGATTAAGTGGTTGGCAAATTGTTTATAAATAAGGAACTGTTGATAAACAATACATGTGGGCAAGTGTAAGCACATGGATGCTACATAGTGATTACCGAGCATTGAAGCTTGAAGACCTATTTTGATAACAGAGTATAGAGCCCAGCAGAAGGACAAGATAAGTCCTATGATTAGATTGTATTGAGCAAATAAGAATCTACTTTAGCATTTTAGATGTGAAGTTGTAGATATATTTGTATTACTATTATTTTGTAAAGTGACAGAAAATCTCTTAACCGAGTGGACTTAATAGTCTTATTTCTAAAACCCTCTAGCAAGGTGACATTCTTATTGAGTGTTTGAAATCCTTTAACAAGGTCACTTCTAACAAGGTGAAGATCCTAACAGATCTGAGGAAAATCCCTTAACCGAGTCACATCTAGCAATGTGTTTGTAATCTTTAACTGGATTTGCTTTTAACCGAGCATAATCTAGAAGAGTATATTTCTTAGTGGGTCCAAAATCCCACAGTGGTTTTTCCCTATTTGGGTTTCCACATTAAATCTGGTGTTATGAGTGTTGTGATGTTTATATGCTTATGAGTTTGCATGTTTAGTAGTTTTGGTTATATTATTGAAGTATATGTTACCGAGGTTGAATCTGTTGTTTTTATGGAAGATTAAGTTTGTATGATTCACCCCCCCCCTCTCATCTTGTTAGCTTGGCATCTATACTAAACATTTAGTATGAGAACTATCAAAAAGGGTAGTGCATGGGGGGAACAGGGTAGCACATAGGGTAGATCTAGCGCATAGGGTAAAGTTTGTAGTGCATAGCTGAGTTTAACTAGCGTATAGGTGGCATCTTAGTGGAGAGATTTCTTAGCGCGTGACCAAAAAATGTAGCTAGAAAGGAGAGAAAAGATGATACTATGGGGGAAAAATAGATGAAGGAAGATGGGTTGGGGTAGGTACGTGTTTGCCAAGTGTTCCTGGATGGGTTTTTTTAGCCAATTTTGTGCCTACTGTGCTGATGTGTGATAGATTTTTGAAATTGTGTTTGCTGTTGAAGTTCCAAGTTGATTGATTGAATGATGATCCTGATTTTCTATTGATTTGGATCTTTGATTTTTGTTGTGAATGTGATGTCCGATATGAGTTTTGATTTATGATTTCTAATATTGTTCCTGATATGAGTCTTGCAATATGGATTTTTGAGTTATTTACATTATGGATCTTTGATGTAATTGCCCGATATGGGTTTGATGTGATTTCTTGATATGGATTTGATATTCGATATGAAACTTGATTTGATATTGATTTATTTCAAGTTGATATTGATGTTCTGATTTCGATATGGGTTTTGATTTTCGATATGGAACCTGATTTGATTTTTGTAGTTTCAAGTTGATATGGAATTTTGATTTCGATATGGATTTGATTTTCGATATGAAACTTGATTTGATATGGATTTGTTTCAAGTTGATATGGAATATTGATTTTGATATGGATTTAATTTTTTGATATGAAACTTGATTTGATATGGACTTGTTTCAAGTGGATATGGAATTTTGATTTCGATATGTCAGATAGATGTGGGAACTGATATTTGGACATGTTGTGCTTGTGACAGGAATGGCTTGGTGTTCTTTAGTCGTGAGAGCAATTTCCAAGACCATGGTCTCTGATTCCTCGATTGACACAACCAGATAGGGATATTATTGAGAGATGTGGCTTATCTTCATTGTTGGACATGCCTCATTATATCATTAACCGAGGTTTGTTGACAGCATTGGCAGAGAGGTGGTACAATGACACAAACACCTTTCACTTGGCCACTGGTGAGATTACAGTCACTCCAAAGGACTGTTATTGGATTCTACGGATTCCTGTGGTAGGGGCTCTATTTACTTATGAGAAGACCAAGGAGGATGGGACAGAGGTGCTTCACTGGATTTTCCACGATGATCAGATTTGTGGATATGAGATCCCTTGTTAGGAGCTCATAGATTTTGATTATGCCCCAATACCATCAATACTGGTAGGTTTTGTAGGTGGCTTCTTGTGTCCCAACCGTAGGTCGAAGGGACTAGCAGTGGGATGGGGATTGGTTCTTGAGGATATGGTGACACAGGGTTGCAGGTTTGCATGGGGGTCCTACATGTTGGCCCATCTGTATAGAGATCTGCATCGGGTGGTGTAATTAGGATACAACAGTTTATCAGTTGAGGTCAAATTATTACAGGTGTGAGCTTGGGAGCACATTCTTGCAGTGAGTCCACTAGTAGATAGGGATAGGCCAGTTGATCAGGCTTATGTATATGGGTACATAGGGATAGTTGTCCAGCATAAGCTGGGCAAGCTAGAGCTTTTGAGGAGGGTGTTGGATGACATTGATACAATTATCTAGAGATTGTATATGAAGTGCAAGGTGTGGGAGGAGGACAGTAAAGATATTTCCTATGTATATATGTCACAATAATTGATAAGGCGGATGCCTTTTATCATTGAGAGGCTCTTGCACAGCCAAGTTCAGCGACAGTATGGTCGACAACATGGTGTACAACAGGGAGCATGTTTATATGCTCATCGAAGACAGGATGCTTCAGAGTGGGGTCCGACTATTGATAGTGTAGTGGTAGTGGAGGAGTACATGCATTTGGCCAGACAGATATGGGACTATGGGTCTGGGGTGGTAGATGCGGGGATGACAGAGGAGTTTGCAGTGCTCTTTATGGCCCATGTCATAGCACGAATATCAGATCCAGCAGAGATGATTCCCTCAATTCGGTGATGATGAGGATGAGAATCCCGAGAGGCTAGGGAGATGAAGATATGAGGGAGAGGAGTTGGAGGAGGGATATGGGGATAGTGGAGGAGATGACGAGGGAGATGGGAGGGAAGGTGGTAGAGAGAGACGAGGAGATAGAGGAGGGGATGGAGGAGATATAGGGAGGATTAGAGGAGGAGATGGAGGGAGGAGAGGAGGTGGAGTAGTCAGGCAAGCAGTTGGTGAGGGAGGGAGGGGAGGTTTGGTGGTTGGAGTTGGTGGAGTTGGCCAAGCAGGCGAGGTAATAGAAGTTGTGGGTGGGATGGATAAGTTTAAGCGACCACCTCAAAGGAGGAGATCAAATGTATTATCTCCACCAATGCCTAGGATAGGGATAGGGATAGGGGTTATCATGACACTGGTACCCATTCAGATTCGGTTACCCACCCATCGAGAGGATGCGTAGATTAGGTCCCTACAGTTGTCAATGCAGCAACTATAGGCATAGGTATTAGATCAGTAGCATCAAATTACCGCAAAGTGGGATACAGAGAGAGATCATCAAGGTCGAATAGAGGAGCTTGCAGAGAGACTGTAGAGAGCGACAACAAGTGCCTTGATGTGGGACACACTGAGGGAGATATGGTACACTACCATGGCGGTCGAGTACTATAGGTGGCTGTATGAGAACCTAGTCCCTAGAGAGCGTGGAGGGCTCCTATTTTTACTGCTAGTCAGTCAACTCAGAGTTAGTCAGAGATAGAGAGCAAAGGTGTTACAGGGCCTTCTCGACATGATCCACCTGGAGATCCAGGAGCTAGGACATCTGCTGCGAGACCATCAGCTTCAAGAGATAGTCATACCTAAGAGACTTGTCTCTATTGTATTTTCATCATTGTGTTGTATTTTGACAGACATGACATCTTTTGTATATTTTGACCAGTTTTGAGATATATATACAACACTGATTTTCCGATCCACATGTTATGTGTTTTTATGGATGATAATTATGCATTGATGTGATGGTTCTATGATGATGATGCAATGCTTAGATAAATGCTTTTGATTTAATATTGATTGATATGATTGTATGATTTGTGATGTAATGATATGATTTATGAGATGTATCTTGAAAATGAGATATATGATAATGATATGCTGTGACATGTATCTTGAAAATGAGATGTATGATAATGATATGCTATGAGATGTATCTTTTTTTTGTATTAAGCATCATATAATCAGTAGTTACAAAAATTCAAGAGTCTTGGCTAGATAACTTACAGCCAACTAAAGAGTCAAAACATATAGTTTAGATATAACCATGTCACGCAGGATCATGAGCCATGATATAAGACCATATACATTGGATGGAGCTGAATTACAAAATTACACAAAATGAGATTCATAGAAAAATGAACCATAGGTTATGCAGGTAGCTAAACACAAAGGAGGAGTCAGGATCCTTGTTGTCACCCATGGGGGGGAGCCATGTAGTTCAACCTATCTCTCCCTCACACTAGACCAACACATTTCCTTCAGCAAACTGCTCTTTGAAGTGGTGGGAGGGTAGCCCTTCTAGCTCCAACTCAATAAAATCCTCTCTCTGTTGCCATGCCTCCATCTCCTTCATAAATCTCATCAGCCCCTGCTCAAAGTGTGTCTTGTTGCTTCCCATATGGTCTCAAGTGAAGCCATGTGAGAGCTCTCGAATGAATTTGTGAGATGTATCTTAAAAATGAGATGTATGATTATGATATGCTGTGAGATGTATCTTGAAAATGAGATGTATGATAATGATATGTTGTGAGATGTATCTTGAAAATGAGATGTATGATAATGATATGTTGTGAGATGTATCTTGAAAATGAGATGTATGATAATGATATGCTATGAGACGTAGCTTGAAAATGAGATGTATGATAATGATATGCTATGAGACGTATCTTGAAATGAGATGTATGATAATGATATGATGTGACTAAATGCAAATTTATATGATATGCAACTAATTTGTAAAATGATATGCAACTAATTGTAAAATGATATGCAACTAATTGATCATCCTCATTCTATCGTTTGTCATTCCTGTATAGTCACATGTTTTTTCTTTCTTTGTGTTTATCATCATTGAGCTGTTGATATGTTGAAAATCTATACAAGCATAATGGTATAATTGATCATCCTCATTCTGTCATTTGTCATTCCTGTATAGTCACATGTTTTTTCTTTCTTTGTGTTTATCATCATTGAGCTGTTGATATGTTGAAAATCTATACAAGCATAATGGTATAATTGAACCATAATGCACTAGGAAAATTTACATGAATTTTGATATTGCAAGATGGCACAAGTATCAAGGTATAATTGAACCCAGATGACCTGAGTGTTGCTTCCATATAAACAGACAAGATTAAACCATTTGTATGTGTAAAGTGGAACCATGTCTTCAGTGATATGCTACGAATCACTTCTCAAGAAAAGTATTTGCACAGTACAAGTGATCGCCTCATAGACAAAAATATTGGAGTCTCCAACCACTTTCTCTAGCTCGATGCATCATTGAGAAATTTAGGGGATCCAATAATTCAAAAGAGTTCAAGTGCAAAAATAGTCAAAACTTCATGCAAGATGTAAACAAATTATACTTCAGAAAATCATCCATAATGTGTTTTGAAGTTGTTAATTGGATCAGCGTTTTGTTTTCTTGGTTGTTGGAGTTTTGCTTGACAGGATTTTCTAGGCATGCTGTGATTCTTGTTTGCTTGTTTTTTGAAATGCTTGACGTCAGAGGAATGCTTCCCCTAGTTATAGATACCAATCGATGTGGATATGTATAGTGATTACCAAGTCATGGTGGGATACGATGAACTGATATTCAAATGAGTAAGGATAATAACTATGCTAGCATTTTTTATAAAGTGTTGGGTGGTGACTAGTGGTTTTTGACTTCGGATACAAAAAATATATGAGAAAAGATAGATAGAGGAGTTGTTCTCTCACAAGTAGCGCTTGTTGCCAGGTTTTCACCGTTTGTTTTTATTACATTGTTTTGTTATTTTGATTTCTTTATATTTTTTTTATTTTTTTTGTATTTTTTACTTTTTCTGTGCATTAGACTACTCAAGTATAGTATTTCTTTAGATTGATGTTGTTGGTTGGTTCATCAAGCATATCTCCTTCTGAAGTTGTTAGCTGATAGGTGCCTGATCCATAGGTTGAGATGATGACATAGGGCCCCAACCAGTTAGTTTCAAACATCCCCTTCTTTTCTCGATCTTGTTGATTTCTGGGATTGTCTTTGAGTACGAGATCACCGACTTTAAAATTCCTAGGGATGACTCTATGGTTGTAGCTTCTACACATGCGCTATTGGTATGCTTTGAGGTGATTATAGGCATGTTGTCATTTTTCATCTAGAAGTTCTAGTTATTGCAATCTGTTTACTCGATACTCCTCATCTGGAATGAGGCCTTTCAAAGATACTCTGAGTGATGGAATTTCTACCTCAAGAGGTAAAATTGCTTCTAATCCATACACCAATGAATATGGCATAGCTCCTGTAGATGTTTGTATGCTAGTCCTGTATGCCCAAAGTGCCAGATTGAGCTGTACATGCCAATCCTTTCCTGCATCATTTACTATCTTCTTTAGGATTTTCAATATTATTTTATTTGATGCCTCTTCTTGACCATCCCACCATGGGTAGTAAGGTGTAGAGAAATGATGTTGGATTTTGAATCGTTCATATAGTTCTCACACATCCTGGTTTTTGAAAGGACATCCATTATATGTGATGATAGAACTGGAATGTCGTATCTGCAGATCAGATAATTGAGAATGAAAGAGGCAATTTGCTTTCCAGTTACTATGGTCATTGGGAGTGCTTCAATCCATTTTGTAAAATAATCTATTGCAATGATAATGAACTTCTGTCCATTTGAAGATGAAGGGTGTATCTTTCCTACTAAGTCAAGTCTTCACTGACAGAAAGGCCAAGATGTTGTACATGGCTGCAATTCCTGTGTTGGTGCATGGATAAGATTGCCATGGATTTGGCACTTAGGACATTTCTTTGCAAATTGATAAGAGTCTATCTCCATTGTCGGCCAGTAATATCCTATTATTAGAAGTTTTTTAGCAAGAGTAGGACCACTTGAATGTGTTCCATAGATACCTTCATGAATCTCAGGTAAAGAAGAGTTAGATTTATTACGATCAAGGCAACGAAGAAGAGTACCATCTAGACCTCGACGGTAAAGAGTATCAGTAGTCAGGGTATAAGGGGTGGCTTGCTAGATAAAGTTGTATTTTTTTTATTTCTAGATAGGTCAATGGGTAGAGTATTGGTTTTAAGATACTCATATATTGTTCCTTATAAAGGAGACTCTGAATCGGTTAAGCCATAGATAACATGCGATATGGAATTATCATAGGCTGGGGAAAATAGTTGCTCTACCAGAAACTCATAACAACTTTGTTGCTCTAGAATTTGTAGCAGTGAAGTGATATTAGCCATTGCATTGACTGCTCTGTTGTCCAACCTGGGTATTTTCTCAAAGGTGATGTGTACAAAATAGTGTTTGAAGTCATCCACCATTCTTTTGTATGGAAGTAGCTTGTCATCTTTTGTCTGATAGTCATTGTTGATCTTATTTATAACTAGTTGGAAATCTCCATAAACTTTTAGTTATGTAATTCTCCATTTCATGGCCATTTTGATTCCTGTGACCAGTGCCTCATACTCAGTAATGTTATTTGTGCATGGAAATAGGAGTCTATATGATCTTGGTATGGTGTGTCCTTCAGGAGTGATGAACAAGATGTTGACACCTGAGCCATGTTGAGTGTAGGAACCATCAAAGTACAAGGTCCATTGCTTGGTGGTAATAGTAAGGACATCCCTATCTGGAAAATCAACCTCCATTGGTTTCTTATTTAGTAGTGGTGCTTCAGCTAATTGATCTGCAATTACTTGTCCCTTGATAGCTTAATGCTCTGTGTAGTGGATATCAAATTCACTGAGAATCATGACCCATTTAGCTAATATGCCTCTGAGAGCTGCTTTGCTGAGTAAATATTTGAGAGGGTCAATTTTTTCTACTAGCTTGATTGTGTGAGCTAGCTTGTAATGTCAGAACTTTTGAGAAGCGAAGACTACAGCTAAGCAAACCTTCTTAATGAATGTGTAATTGAGCTCATATCCATTTAATGTTTTCCTGATGAAATAGATAGCTCGTTCTTTGCCTTCTTGATCTTCTTGTGCTAATAATTCCCCCAATGATATGTTTGTTGTTGATATGTAGAGAATAAGAGGCTTTCCCTCTATTGGAGGTACCAAAACTGATGGGTTCATTAGATATTGCTTGATTTCATAAAACGATTCTATGCATTTGGCCTCCCATCTGAATGGTACATTCTTATGTAGCAAATGATTGAATGGTAGAATTTTATGTGCTAGTTGGGTGATGAATTGCTTGATTGACTAGAGTCATCCTTGTAGAGATCTAAGTTGGCTAATATTCTTGGGAGATGGCATCTCCATGATGGCCTGTACCTTCCCTAGATCTACTTCAATGCCTTTTGCTGACACGATGTAGCCTAATAATTTGCCTGATGTTACCCCAAAGACACACTTCTTAGGGTTGAGCCTAACTTGGAAATTCTCCAATCTTTCAAATATTTTCTCTAATATGCCTAGATGTTCTGCCCGGGTAAATGACTTAGCCAGTAAATCATCCACATAGTCTTCCATGAAGGTATGCATCATATCATGAAAGATTGTCGTCATTGATCTTTAATAAGTTGCCCCAGCATTCTTTAAGTCAAAAGGCATGACATTCCAACAATACATTCCCTAAGGAAAGGTGAACAATTTTTTATCTTAATCCTCTCGAGCTATCTTGATTTGACTATAGCCAGAAAAACCATCCATTAATGATAACATTGCATGGCCTACTGTGAGGTCTACAATTATGTCGATGTTGGGTAAAGGAAAGTCATCCTTTGGATAGACTTTGTTAGCATCCCTAAAATCTGTGCATATCCTGATGCTTCTTTCTGGTTTTAAAACTGGCACAATGTTTGAAATCAATTCAACATAGTCTATAGGTCGAATAAATCCGACGTCTTAGCTCCTAGAGCAATAGATAAATGATGCATGATTAAGTGTGGATCAATCTCGGGCATATCTGCATAGTACCAAGCAAAATGGATTTTCTTTTCTTTGAAGAATTTGATAAACTAGTTTTTCATCATCTGTCAGAGATTCTTCCAAGTGTATGTTTTTGGTTGCTTCTTTTGTACTAATGTTGATTGATTGAGTAGGCTCAATCAATATGGGTGATCACTCTTGATAGTGTTCAGGAAGAGTGTCAAGTCTCCCATCGTTAGTTTCCTTTGGTTTTCAGTAGTAGATCCTTTATTTCTTTCATTTTTGTGATTGAGAGACTTGGCACTCTCCTTCTTACAGTTGTCGTTACTTTGTTTGCTAGTAGATTTTGTTTTCGGGTTGACAGTACATAGGTAATGGATAATAGAATCATCATCAGGGAAAATAGGTATGTCATGGTTTTCAGGTTCATCCAAGTCTATGAGATCAGAAAATACGAGTGGTAAAGAGTCATTGGGTGGGTCGAGTTTGGCTGGGCTAAGTGTCATGATAGAGGTATCGTTAAGGTTGGCTGGGATATTGGATAAGTTAATGATATTGTCGAGGTCTTCGATGGTATCGTCTTACGTGTAGACTTGCTTGTAATGTCGTTGCTCATTTCCTTTGGCTTCGTAGATATGTTGTGGACCAAATTCAAGTAGTCTAGACTCTGTGCCTTGTCCTTCTTGAGAAAGGGGTGTATGAATAGTACTCTCAGGAATATCTTCAGTAACATTTGAACAGCTGCCCCATTCATAGTCATTAGAATCAGTCTTAGAAGTATTGTCCCAGAGTTTTTCAGTGTTGCTGACAGGGATGTTGTAAGTTGAAAAGAGATCCTTGATAATTGATACCAGTCTGATAGTTTTCTCTGATTTTGTATCAGATCCTACTTGGACTCTTTGCATTTGTTCATATATTGTTTCTCCTCGGGGAGGAGTGATTTCTTCATGGGGTGATTCTACCTTGTTTGGAATAGGTTCCTGAACATGGTGGACTTCTACATAAGATGCTTCTTCTCTTTGAATTGCCAACTCCTCTTGTTGTTTCTCTTTTTCCCAATGTTCTCACTCTTTCCTTATTGTTTCTGCTGATTTGTGTAGTGTTTCCTGCCATGAGTCCTCCTTATATTTATTCTTTGCTTTCCATTGAGGTTTTTGATATTTATTTGGTTTCTGCTTTGGGGGTAGAGTGTGTTCATAGCCCAATCCTTTTTTGTCTCTAGAAAACTGTGAAGGAGTATCCAATGGTTTTGTGATGCCTTCTTGATGCTTGTCTATAGGTCCTTTGCCATTATACCCCATTCGTTGCATGATCAGGTATCCTTTTCCATATTGTTGTGTTGGCATAGCTACCTCCATAGTATCAGCTCTGACTTCTTCCTCATCCTTTTATAGTCAACTAAGGATGTCCTTCTCTTCTGATTCATGTGCTAGTGTCCCTAATTAGATAAATTTTCCATCAAACTTGATGATGGAATGTGTTTCTTAATGTGTTGATGCAGAAGGTTGCCCATGAGATTTTGGCAATGCTGGTAAGTTGGTTAGACACATGGGTTCAAAAGAGTATTCTCTCATGCCTTGCTCTTTGATTTTCATCTTTTGTTTGAAATCCATGGATAAAGAATTGAGCTTTTCTTGATGATGATCTAATTCTAAGGAAGTTTGTTTTTCCCTATAATGTGGAACTAAGTTGTCTAGGGCTACCCCCATAGCATTGCAATGTTGAAAGGGGTTATTATTTGCTGATATAGAAATCTCATTCCCATTATATGGGAATTTGACACACTAGTGGTAAGTTGACGGTACCGCTTGCATTTCATGTCTCCAAGGACGACCCAATAAAATATTATATGTGAAGTCTATGTCTAAGACTTGGTACATAGTATCCCTTTGTATCAATCCTACCTGAATAGGTAAGATAATTGTTCCCTTGGATGATCTTTCTTCATCATCATATGATTTTATGGTGATCTTTTTGTGTGGATCAATAGACTACTCAGAGAAACCTAATGCACGTATAAGTTTTAAGGTACAGATATTGAGCCCAGCTCCTCCATCTATTAATACTCTTTTAACTCAATGTTTATAGACTAAGACTTCAATGTGGAGAGGAGTATTAGATGGATGGCTTAATGAGATATTATCATGCTCAGAAAAGGTCAGATTATGAGGTCCTGTCATGTGAGCCACCATGGCTTGAAATTTGTAAATATCCACATCTTGAGGTACATTTGTTTCTAATAGTGCTTGTTCCAGGATGTCTTTATGTTTTGGCAAAATTTTTAACAACTCAAGTATGAATATTTGAGTAGGAGTTCTCCGCAATTGACTTATCACATCATATTGAGTCTTGGGGATAGTGGTCGTTGTTGATATATGCCCTTTCAAGACATATTTTTGAGCTCTGGTGGTTACATTGATCGATTCATGTTCTTGTTTGTCTTTGATTTTAATGACATTTACTTGATTGTCATCTGTCGATATATGATTGATGGTGTTATTGTATATGTGATTAATATGATCTCCTCGTGTATTGTTTGATGATGAAGCTCCATCCTTGTTGTAATTCAGAAGAGGGATTTTAAAGGTGCCATGATCACCATTTGTCTTGAGACCATCGATCGTTAAATCACCTCTATCAATCATGTCTTGAACAATTTTTTGTCTCATGCAATCATTTGTTTGATGTCCTTTGTTTCGATGAAAATCACAGAAGTGTGAGTCATTCCACCAAGGTGGTTTGACCTAGGGTTCAAAGTTGTTTATAGATGGTAATGTGATAATCTTGTTTGATAGGGGTTCTCAAAATGTTGATTCTAAGGATTGCCCCAATGGTGTGTAAATGTGTTTATTTGGGAATTTGTTGGTGTTACCCTTGAATTCAGATTAGGTCCTCAATTTGTGTTGTTATTTTGGGTATTGTTGGTGTTGTTTGCATTTGAAGGTTCTGGATTGGTATATGGTGCATAAGTGTTACTGCCTTGGTTAGCACCCTTTTGATTCTTGGTAGCCTAGGGATTACTAGATAAAGCCAATACTGGTTGTTTTGACTTTATATCATTAGCATTGTTTTCTCCCTCATTTGCAGCATTTTTGTTTCTAGTCCAGAACCTAGATTTGTCTAAGTTGTTGTTGTTGTTCTGGTTGTTGAAATGAGAGTTGGATGAATTAGTTCCTTCTTTGAAAAACTTCAATGTTCCTTTCTTAATAGACTCCTCCTCTACTTGGATTTTGCTTTCGATCAACTTGGCAAAAGATGGTATGCATTGGAGCTTGAGTATGTAACTCATCTCACTATTCAGATTGTCGATGAAAATTTCCATCTTTTCCTTTTCAGGCACATCTCGAGGATATCTCAAAACCATTTGTCTCCAACATTGAAAAAAAACCATGAATATTTCATTATTTTTCTGTTTGGTATTGTAGGCATCTAGCATGGTGATTGCATGTTGAATATTGTAGGAGTATTGAGTGATAAATTTATTGACCAACTCATCAAAGGATCTGACAGGAAATGTGAGTTTGGATAACCACTCCATTGTTTGTCCTCCCAAGCTTCTTGGGAATAGCCTCATCAAGTAGGTGTCATCATGGGAAAATTCAAGGCTCATGGTACAAAAAATCCCGAACATGATCATGAGGATCGCTCTTACCATCATATTTGTCAAATTTGGGAATATCTAAATTCAGGGGAAAAGGTATCATGTTTAACCTTCTATTAAAAAGGTAAGGACAAATTTCATTTAAGGAATATCGTACTGTGGTCCCCTATTGCATGTCCTATATTTTTCTTTGCAACATTTTCTTTTTTTGTGTAAGAGCAACACAGGGTGCATTTGTTTGCCGAGGGAAGAGTTCTTCCCTTTCATTATCCCTAGTTCAGGTATGTGTGTGTTCCGGTATGTTGGGCTTAGGTATATTTTTCTCAGTGTCACGTGCTTCCTCTTCTCTTTGTTGTTCTTGATAAGTATAATTTTGAGACCTTGTCCTAAATATTTTAGTATCGAAGTCTTCAGGGATCCAAACTCCTTTACTTGTTAGCATGAGCAAGTATTTTTCTTTGTTGTCCTTGATGAGTCTTTCCATAAGTTTTTGAAATAAGGAACTTTCTTGACATTCTTGGTGGAGCTCCTCAGAAATATCTGTCTTCTAGATTTGGATATTCAAAAGGATTTGATAATCTTCGACCCATACTAGGTTCTGGTTGTGGTTCACTTTGCTTGTTTTTTTGAGAGCGAGTGACAGCAGGCATCTAGTAGAAACTTTTTGTGACAAAGGGGATGAATTCCTCTTCTTCGTGTTGTTCGGGAGTTGGTGGTTCAAATCAAGGTATGTTATAAGTGATGCAAACTTCTGGGAAGAAAGCTGGATTGATCTTTCCTCCACGATTTAAGCATTGGTTGAATGCTGGTTTTTGGCAAAAAACTCTACTTCTCAATGGCTCTTCGTCAAATTCATTTGACTTGTCTTGAAGATACAAGCGCATATGACAAAGAAATTTCTGATGAGATTTGAAGAGTTGTCGATTGATGTAGAGAAATCTATTCCTTTTAACAAGTTTCTGGGAACTTGGATGTTGTTTCTTCAACTTAGTGTTGTGATGAAGACTTTTTCTTCTCAAAATATGAGGAGTGGTCATACACAGGTGATCAATGGTTTCCTTTGGCTTGGCTGGATTATGATACTTTGTTTGAAAACTTAAGCCTACTTTTATCAAACGAAGGTTTAGATGCCCCCTCATGACAAAGTGTGCCAAATGATATGGAATAAGAGCCTTCCCGATATGGAAACTCGATTTGACAACTTGGGTTTAAACTTGATATGTTTTGATGATAGAATCTGTTTAATTGGCAGACCTTTTGATTAGTGTGATGATGTTACTCGATTTTGATAGGAGAAAGTGTTATCCTTAGCCAGTTTTAGATTTTTGACAACTTTTGTTCTAAGAATGACTTGTTTGATTGTTTGATCATTTGGAATAGTTTTGATGTTCTGACTCAAGTTTTGCTTGATGAGGTCGACTGAAGATCCAAAAGGGTGTTTGAAACTGATGTTAAAATTTTTCAAGAATGTTTAGTTATGCTCTCTGTTTTTCATAGTTTTACCTATCTACTAAGACAGAGACTGGATGCGCTAAAGTTTGACTCAGATGCGCTGTTTAAAACCACCAATGCACTAAGCTGCCTATGTTACGTGCTAAACCAATGTTTTAACTTCTGCTATTTCAAGAATGGTTATGCGCTAATCTATCCTGAATATGCACTAATGTTTAGACTCAAAGTGCTACAGTTTGCCCCCAATGCGCTAGGATGATACTTCAATGCACTAATATGGTGCCTAAGAGCGCTAGTAGTAAATTTCCAAATGTTCAGATGTTTATGCATTGTTTTTGAAGATGAATGCATTAAGTTTAAGCTATTATGTGCTAAATTTTTTTTCAGATGCACTAGGATGTTGCTCCTACGCACTAAACTGCTCTATTTTATTTTGTTTGTGGGTTTTTCTAGAAATTTTTAACACTTTATCAATTTTGATAGATGATTTTCTGAAGCATAAAATGCAAACATAGTACAAAAAAGACAACCATTTTTTCCTATTCTAAACAAAGAGTGTATGTTCTACGAGGATGTGTTCAAATCCCCAATGTTTTCACAGGTTTGGATACAAATAATACAATTCAGGAAAACTCTTTATTCAAAGGTCATCAACAATACCATAGCCCACTAGTCTCGATACTCCATCATCTCAAACAACTATGTCACCCCCTAGGGGGCACCCATTTTTTTACCTTTTGCCAGAAATTAACCCAAAGTGAATTGCTTCACAATTGAGTAGTTATCTTAGGAGATATATGGTGAGTAATCTTGGGGGCGGATTCTTCCCCACCCTTGCACTATGATATTGAAGATTTCTGGATACTGACTCGGCTCAAGGTTTCTATTTCTAAGGTTCATAATCAAGCTTCCTATTCGACCGTCAGTGATAAACTCCTTTGGGAGGCTTCCCAACCTTTAGAACAAAGGCTTTACATATCGTAAAGATACTAGGAGAAGGCTAATCGCTGCATGAAACCACTGAAAGGGACTTTTGTCACCCTCCACTTTTGATTATAGTGGGTTGGAACACTTGGCGATAAAGTCATTTTCCACTTAGGTTGTTCCCCTCTCACCGACCATTTAAATGGAACTCTAAGAGCAACTCGGGAGGGCAGACCTGCTAAAGGTTGTAATTTCTTGAAATACTGAAAGCATAAGAGTGGTTTGGTTTTTTGGTCACCCAGTTGAGAGGACAACATATACCTTCCACTTTCGAGACAAGGCACAAAATAATTCTTTTTAATCCCACAATTCAGTTGTTTGCTAATTCTAGTGGGAGATATTGCTCCAAAAAGGCATGGCGTTCTTTTTATTTTCTTAATTCAATGATTTTCTAAGCTAAGCAATGAAATCCTGGTCAACATAGCAAATTTTTGAGATGGTCAACAAAATGAATTCAATAGGGGAAAGATTTCCCTCTTTTGTTTTACCTAGAACTTGAAAACGAGTGAGGTTCTTTAACTAATGCAAAAAAAAGTAATGAATCCTTTTAGACACCAAAGGATGGCAAGGTTCTTTTTAAGACTTTGCATAAATAAAGGTTTGTCTTGTTCTTTTTAAAACCCAAAAATGAAGTGTTGTCTCTTCCTATGAAAGAAAAGTAATTTGTTTGTTGTTCTTTCTAAGTACTCCAAAAGAAAATGAGTTCAATTTTACTAATGAGGAAATGGAGAAAACTTTCAATAACTAACTTAACCAAGTTAGAAATAAAAATTTAATCACAAGGCTAAACTTAGTAAAAGGAAAATCTCCTGATCCTGCAAACAAATGTTAGTTACTTGCAACAAAAACCAATTAGAAAACAAAAACTTTAAGGTGGACTTTTATAAGTCTAATTTTCTGTCTCTATTACAATTTTGTTTTTCTTTTTGTGTCTGTCATGCACTAATCTACAGACCAGATGCACTACAGAATGGAACTTATGCACTAGCAAAAAGACCAAATGCGCTATGCTGTTGTCTTAATGCGCTACACTGATGTTTTAAAGCACCAAGACCTATAGGAAATAGAAGAAATGCCATGCGCTAAATTTAAGTCTGGATGCACTAAGGTATGGTATCAACGCACTAAACAGTCAGCAAGATGCACCAAAGTAAAGATGGAATGCGCTAGAGAATGGTATTCAGGCGTTGAGTCAAGTTTTCAGCGTACCTGCAAAGTTAGTCCTGCATAAAAAATGATTTGATAAATAGGGTTATGCCCCACAGTGGGCGCCAGAAATGCATGTGGGAAAAGTGGTTCGATGAAATGAATATTACGAATTCAAGACTTGTCCACACACCAATGAGACTCTTGGTGTAAGTTATGGAGCTATATGGAATAGCTCAACTTCCCAAAGGATGTTCCATTGTTCTCTATCTCACAAGACCCTTTAAGCCAATGCCTTTTCTCTCAAATCACTAAGAAAAGTGACTTAGAGATGACAATCATGAGAATAAGGGATGTTTGATCAATCTAACATGAATGCAATCCTAATGTGCATGATATTAACAAAAGATGAAATAAACTAGCATGTATATGATGAGAAGATGAAAGGATTAGTAAAAGAACTATCATAACATGATACACTAGCTTAATATGATTATTAAAAAATATTATATTTATTTCAAAAAAAATACAAAAAAATATGTGTCACATCTGGACATGAGTCTCCTACTTATAACTAAAATATTATTAAAAAATATTATGATTTGATTGTGATTAAGGTGGTAAGACAGACACCCACTTCTTATCTTTTCCCAAAATTTTAGTATGATTGCATTGAAATTTAAAATTTTAATCAAATAGAATTTTTTATTTTTTTTTAAAATAACTAGTAGCTTAGAAACTAAATTCAATTTTCTACAAATCCTATTATTACATATTTTTGAAATAATGTTGGTATCTTATTCAAATTTTTACGTCAAGTTGCATAACTGTATTTTCTGATTTTCATTGCCACTTAAGGGCCTGTTTGGTCCACCATGATTTTGCACATACCCTTTAATTAAATGTAAATTTAATCATTTAATTTAATTTAATTTAATAGAGGAATGAAAATAAAATGAACATGAAATATTCCCTTAAGAAAGTGATCATTTTTATACGTCTATAGATTTTATTTTATCTTTATTTTCAAATGTGGTGATGGGTTGCATTTTAAACTAGGATACAAATTTAAAATACATTTTCTTTCCCAAAATTTCTCATACAACTAAACCTTGATATAGAAAATTGCTTTAACTAACCAAACATCATTGTTGAAAATATGAAAGACATATTCTAAAATAGTTAGAATGATTGCAGTGTTGTTCTAAGTATGTGTCAAAAAGATTGAGTAGCAAAAATGAATTTGGTAAATGCAGAAAAACTGTTAAAAACAATACATAAGAATGTCTATAACAATCAATCACATACATGTTATTCAAGACTCCCATGATTCTCTACTAAGTGATGTAAAATATTCTTCTAGAAAATTATATGGAATTCAATTTACTTCATTACAAAGAGAGATGAATTGAAATTTGAGAACTAGTTATGGCAGGCAAAATGAACGGGTGACTTTTTTCTATATTTTTGAATCAGGAATATTTGAAATGGTTTTTGAGGAATTGTATGGTAATATGTTTATAAAATTATCCGATTTCATAGATTTTTAACAATCTGCAAGAATGTCAGTTCAGTCAATGGTTTTAATGTCTATAAGCTTTATGTTCTCTATTGCAAGACACTTATGATCATTTGATTTCTGTACACGACTTTCATACTGCACTATATACTTTATTATTTAAGAAAAACACCCCTTTTCTAATTATTATTTTTGGACTCAGGTCGGTGCAAAGAGCTTAATTTCATTTTTTTGACTCAACTGCCAAGCCCTATATGCCTGCAGAAAATGCACGAGTGATGAGGTTTTTCCAGCAAAATTGTTTAAAATCTATGTACATAGCTTGAACCTATTTCAAACAATAATCAAGCACATCAAAATCCCCCGGAGATATTACAACTGCGTGTCTGCATACCCTTCCATATCCTCCTGAACCAATTCCATTACTGCGTGCCTCCTTTATTTTAGGAAAAGAAAACCATGTTGCGCCTTCCAGTTTAGGGCTCCCTGTGATGCTATTAATTGTAAATTTCATACAAGGTTGGAAAAAGGAGTGTTCTATTAAGGTAAATTATTATTTTTATAATTAAACTATTGGTTAGATTCAGTCCTTTTCATTGATCAAACCCAGAATATACATCAGTGATAAATCCTTTTCATATAACTGCATTGTTTTTAACATTATCCTTAAACTTTAACTAACAATGCCTGTAGACCCAGAGAGTTTCTAAGTTTCAGAATTTAGATTTACAGAAATCGCCCACAGGGCCTTGATATTTTCAACGTCTATTACTACCGACTAGCCTACTGCATTAGTCTTCTAGCCTACTGCATTAATCTTCTTTTAATAAACATCCTGCTACTTTTTCCTTTCCCTGGCTATTACTTCTAACTGTGCTAATCTACTAGCTATTCTTTCCAAAACATTTCTTCATACTAAACTCAAAACATAATCTATATTATATATAGAGTTTGTTATAGTGTAATTAATGCTATATCTTGTTAAACATATATATATTATTATAGATTTATATAGGTATGCCATAGAACATATATGTAGTTGTAAAAGTATACTAGTATAACTACATTTAAAAAATATATGTAAAATATGCCGAGAGATATCTTATAATAGAAGAGAATCATCTATAAAATAAATGTTCTTCTAAAATACTAAACACTAAGAATATAAATCCATTAAACCACTACATGCAAAAAGTTGTGAATCTAGTTGGAGACAAGTGGCGAGGGTTCTATTTTATTTGGAGTAATAAAATAACACCTCCTCAAAAACTGAAACATGGCATATTTCATACATTTACCCGTCATTTGCATGTCAAATTATTTCAAAAATGGATTTTTGTTTACAGACATTTTGATGTCATTGTAGATGCCTCTCGGCATAATAATAAGTTTTTATTTATTTATTGATGTGAAAATATATAACTATTATTTATTTATTTCTTTATATATATATATATATATATATAGGTGATTAGATTAATGTTAGTAAACTAGTGCATTCAAATAGCCATCATGTTATGATCTAGTGTACCTAGAAAAAGTATTAGATCTACTATATTCAATTATGTTCTTATGGAATCATTGAACATAAGTTTTGGACAAACATTGTTTATTCAATTTTTAGTAAGGATGTTTATTAAGGAGTTTGAAATAGCACCAAAAAAAAAAATTGAAATTTTAGTGATCATTGATATTCCCTTTGGAATTTACTTTGACAAAACTAACAGAGTATGTAGTAATGTAGTAATGCGCAATAAATACATTCTTTTATTTTGTTGATTTTTCAAAATATTCTATCACATACTTGATTAAACGGTAATACAAAATCATTACTTATATTATTAAGTCATAATGTCTTATCAATTTTAGCTTAGTTATATTATGTCATACTCAGCTAGAGGGCACATAGAGTTGCATGATATATTGTTTGTAATTAGACACAACACTAGTTCTTAGATGGAATGGTGTTCTTGATTATTCCTTTAAATTGCTCCCCTCTTTAAAGGTGCGGCCATTTTCAGATAGGTGTGTGACAGACAAATGGTTTCTGGTTGGATAAAATTTCGTGGATGATTCTTGCAACAAAGAAACTAGTGTGGTTGTTCGTGAAGAAAAGTTCTTATAATTGAAGAGTTCAAATACTTGGCTACTCAATGAAACCAGTGTATTTTACATAATACATGTATTAGTGATATGTTTATAAATTTTTATGTAGGTCACCCTTATGAGGATGTAATATTGTAGAACATATTTTTTTAATAAGAAATTATTCAATGTTATCTTCTTAAGAGTCATAATTTATCCCTAATTCAAAACAAAAAAAAATGGTGTTTTGCTAGAGATTTTAATATGAACAATAAGAGAATGAAAATAGTTTTATCTTCAACATTCTATGTTGAGTATTAATTTTTGATGTAAGAAAGTACATTAAAAGAGGTGGCTACATGGTCTCTCTTCTTTATAATCTATAAGAGATTTCTTTCTCATATGAGGATTTCTCCTCCTCAAATTTTTTGTGGGTCATCTAGACCTTCTCTACTCACCCTTTATTTATGGATTTTTGTTCTACATGTTTAAATAATTATTAAGGTGTACTTATCTTATAATCCTATACATTGTTCATGTATATCCAATACTTTTGTAAAGTGTCCCCCATGTGCATATTTATGGTGCTCATTTTATTCTCCTGAACCAATTCCAGCATAAAATGATCATGTCCCTTTTCTTTTTTCTTCTCACTTCTTTGGATAAGAGTAATAAAGAAAATAGGAAGAATCCTAAATTCTTCATTCTACATGAAGGGTTAATTTCTTTTCTGATGTGATATGTTAAAGATTTATTTATCTAAATTCAATTCCAAAAAGGTGTTAAGGAAAAGAAAGAGCCAGATCCCCACAGTGACACATTACTCAAATATGAGTACAACCATTGAGAGAAAGTAAGGATGAGGATTATGAGGAAGAGTTGGAGGAAATGGAGTATGAGGATGAAAATATGCAAGAATTTTCCTCCCCCATCGCAAAGGATGATAAAAGTGCGAAGATAAATTCTACCAAAAAGAAGACAAGAGCCCAAATTTCTTGAATTGGTAGCTCACATACTAGAAAAGAACATGTTATCAATAATGAAAAATAAAATACTAGACAAATGCTTAAGATGAAAATAGGGAATGTGTAGAAGGGCATTTCAAAAGGCAAGGAGAAGTTGGGTGAACATTTAGTTGATAAAACCTCAAATATTGGAAATTTTAGAAAGGGGCGGGACACTGCTCATATGGGTCTCTTGGAGGATTTCTCTTATCTTCGTGCTAATAGGGATAAAGTGTGTGATATTTTGAAAGGGTTTGCAAAGAAATTTAAATTGTCTAAATGGTTCTTTGTAGAGTTTAATAAAATCAATCTAAATCTTAGCACCTTACACTAGAAAATCGAGCATAATGTTGGAGGGATTGAGAAGAGATCAATTTCCTATTTAGAATTGAATGATATTCATTCCAAAATTGATTCCACAATTAGTGATATTGTTGTTTTGAAATCTAAGCATGGCTAGAGGATGAAATGTCTTGAGGATAAATTACAAGAGGCTAACCAAAACCTAGAAACGGCTTGTAAAATTAGCTACTACTCAATACTTAATAGTATTGAAGGCATTAGGACGTTGAACAAGAAGTTGAAGGATCTAAGAGACGATCATGTTATGGACACTTTCAAGATTGATATTTGAGATGAGGACCAATATCCAAAGGAAAAGGAAAAATAGGTGGCCTAAAATTTTGAGCAAGGGCTCTAGTGCATGCATAAGGAAAAGTATAAAGAAATCATTCCAAGAGGAGAAGAATGATTTGTTGGAATTCCATAATATTAAAAAGAATTTATTCTAGTAGGAACTTGAAGTTACTAAGATGTTGAAGAAAAAGTGCTAGTTGTTTGTTGGCTCAGTTTTCTTGTGTTTTATTTTCATTTTTTTAATGTTTGGTTGTTTGTTGTATATTCTTTTCCTTTTGAAAGTGTTTTGTAAATAATGTCCCTTCAAAACCTATTTTATCATATAATAAAAAACATGACCTTGTACTTGCAAGTCCAAGGCTTCTTAAAAGAAAATTTAAAATGTGGATTAAAAAGTTCAAACATTTTGAATTTCATGACTAATATTAAATGAGTACTTGTACTTATTTCTAAATAGATATAAATTTCTAATCTATCCATTATTTTTCTATTATTTGTATGACATATGATCAGTACATATCTATACCTGTCTTTTTAATATGTACAAATTGACAACAATGATTTCTTCTCTTTCTTTTTAGCTGTCTTTAACAATCTCCTAAAAGTCCATATTATATCGAAGTTTTAAAAGGATTAAATTATAGGAAGAATTTTCCAGTAGAATAAAGTGAGACCAATTTTCAAGAGGAACAAAGTAAGACAATTTTAGTGAAGTACTCATATCTATCTGTACTTCAAAATGTATTAAAAAAAGGATCTACTTATATTTGTGCTTCAAAAATTTCAAGGAGGTATTAATATAGAACTTTAGATTAGATAACTTTCTTTATTTTTTACGAATAATGTTTGTTAATTGTGGGGTCAAAACGTATGGAAAAACAATGGAATCTCGTAACACCTTAAGAAATTGAACCACATTGAGAATAAGAAAAATGACAAGGAGACACAAAAGAAAATATTCAAAAAAAGAAAATTGAAGCATCAAATCCACATTATAATGATATTGATATTAATTATTTACACAAAAGTTGGATGTATCAATAATAAAATCAATTTTACTATTGAAAACATCAAATTAGAAAATAAAAAACAAAAGTATGAGTGAAAATTAAAATAGTTTTTCACAAATAAAAGAAATGTAGTGGTTAATATTCTCATAAATAAATTTGGAGATGAATAAGAATCCATGCAAATAGATTATATGAACATTTGTTTATAGAAAAAATATAGAATGTCAACTGATAATGTAATTTATTGAAAAGTAATAAAAAAAATTATCATTTTCGAGAGGCTTAGAGGTTTCTATAGGCTTTATGGGAGGAAGTTGCAACACATTAGAATTAATCAAACTCAACATTATACTATGAAAAGACTAAAAAATGGGAGTTAATTAGTTTTTAAAGTGCTTAGATAAAGGGGTGACTCCTAGTGTTGTGGCTTCAACTTGTACATTATGTTGTTGGAAGAGTTATCATCTATCTTGATGAAATGTTTGTTGTGTTTGTTGAATCTTGAAAATGATTGTTGAGAAATTTCATACTTATCAAATAGAGCCATTGAAGGAGATTATTCAAATTGGCTCACTTGAAGCTGATAGTTATGAAGCACTATGCATAATTGTATGAAAGAGGTAAATTCAAAAAATAGAACCTTATCTCTAATATCATTTAGCCAATTACTAATGAAAAACCTTCGAACATCATGATCGGGTAGATCATAAGAAATTTGTTAATTCAAATGTTTATATCTACCAATAAGATTAGTCATCTTTTCTTTAACTCATTGTTTACAATGAATCAAAATAGTCAAATTAGTTTTAAGAGAAATAATATTTGAAAATTTTCGAATAAAAGCATTAGCCAATTGTTGAAAAGAAGTGATCGGATAAGGAGACAAAAAACAATACCATTGCAAAGATTTATCTCTAAAGGTTTGAAAGTAAACAATTTTTCCATGAGTCTTTGATCTTGAGAGAAATAAATACACAATGCTTGAAATGTCTTCATACGAGTCAAGCTGTCAACATTAATATTGTATAACTCTAATTGAGGGATCTTTACACTCATAGGAGTAGCCGCATAGATAATCTCATTGGATAGTGGACTTGCTACATCATATGTGAAAATATTGAACTTGGATTGAGTTAAAGAGGCCAATTGTTATTGCAAGCATGAAATACATTGAGCTAGGTTGTTGATAGTGGCTTCAATGGATGGATTGGAATTAGACATATTGTATTATGATGGAGGAGTAATGTTATTGTAGGTATTTGGAGGTTGAGAATAAGGAGGGGGAAAATTATGATATGTTGGTATAAGAGTTGGTTGGAAACAAATGGAAGACTCACGAAAGAACGTATGTGAGATTATGAATCAATAGGATTGCCCCCATGGCTAATATGTGTAGGATTAATTTTTTGTTAGAGGTAGTTATGATTGAAGATATATAGGTATGCACATTGGGTAAGGATGTAATAATAGGAATGGAATTCTCAACTTTAATAGTAGCAAGTGAATAACCAAGAGCTTCAGCACAACTTTCGATGGGCGTAATATTGGTATGAACAATATGAGCAATGTCATGTATCACTTTCACACTTAACTTTGAGAGGAATGCATCTGCACAAAAAAAAAATTGACAGACAAACCCCCCTTTTGCACATAATTCTTGAATGATGTGGATCAGAGAAAGGAATGAAGTATGGAGTTTTCAAAGGCCTCCTAGAGCCAAAGTTACCAATTGTTTTCTCAGTTAGATTAGGGTGGTTCTAGTTAGCCAAAGGCTTATCTTTCCTACGACTAAAGTCTTTTTAACATTATTTTTCAGCAATGGGCGATTCTTGTGAATATTCCCATCTTTATTGAATAAGAAACATGTATTAATCACACAAAAATACTCAATAGGGCATACAAAGGCCTCCTTGTCTAATTCAAACCTAATCTCTTTCAGAATATCTAAGTTCTAGGTTTTATGGATATGAGTAATATTGCATCCATATGCAGGAGAAGGGAAGATGTTTCATCCATTCTAACAACATTGCCAATAGAGTCTAGGGCCTTGGAAAGCCATTTCTAACGAATCAATGGAATGTTCCTGATCGTAACCTATCTAGGGCACGATAGGGCAATGATTTCTTCATGAATAGCCTTGGGAGTCCATGTAATGGCTTTAAAACACCTTTTTCCCACTGACTGGAACTCCTTTTTAAGGACTTCTCTCTTACTTTTAGCTTCTTTATAAATGATGATATATAATCCCATTTGACCAATTCTACATAAAGTAAAGTGAAACTCTAACTTTTTTAACCATACATTTTGTACCCAATTATTCATGAAACACCTAGAAGAAAGCATCCTAGAGTCAAGTATTGGCAAGAAAATGACATTATCCCTAAGCCTAATACTCTCTTCATTAAAAACTATGTTTATTTTAGAATTAAGCATAACGATAAGAGTGGCATTGGAAGATTCCTTACCTCTTCCACCTCAACATGGTTGATCTCCATTTGTAAATGACTAGACTACCAAGAGTTGAGCACCCTCAAGAACAACCTAGTTGCCCATGACTACTTGCATGAAATTTTTACTCTGCTCCCCATCCACCATCAAAGAAACACTATGAAGAAAGTCAGAAGACTTATCTCCCATAAACTGCTTTCCATGCTCAATGGGAGATGGCAATAAATGTAAAAAATATCCGCCACAAAAGATCACCTACACTTAAGCCTATTCTCATGTGAAGTCGGCCTTCCCAAGATAAAATAAAATAATGATTTTCTTTTCTATTCCACATAGAATATTTGAAAATAGAAATTGTATATTTTCCTCAAGAAATAAATAATAAATAACAATTCTCTCATTTTCCATGCAGCATAAGTTTAGTGAAAAATATATAAACAACTTTTTGAAAACTCACTTTTTTTTTTAGTATCCTTTAGAATAAAATTAAAAAAGTAAATAACATTTCCCTTGCCTACCCAACATAACCTCGGGATCACCAATTTTTCACAAAGGATAAATTTACTAGAAAATTATGAAAATAAGTCTTTGGAAATTGAAAATATTGATTTTCTTTTAAAATAAAATAATATCTCTCATAATGAATCTTCCTAACTATTGGATGACTTAATCCAAATAAAATATTTTAAAATTTTTAAACTATTTAATCATGTATTATCTCTTACCAGCCCTTCTTAACTATTGGGTGACTTATTCAAAAAAAAATTATCCCTTACCTTCCCAAGTTAACTATTGGATTATTAATTTGCCACAGGTCTAAGTGAGGTAGAAAATTGTAAACACAACTTCTTAAAAATAAAAAATACTGATTTGGTTTTAAAATAAATTAATATTTCTCTTACTAACATTTCTTAACAATTGGATGGGTTATTCAGAAAATACCAACATATCCTTAACTACCCAGGAAATCAACACTAATTTGCCACGAGCTATAAGTTTAGCATCTTTTTGAAAATTGAAACCATTGATTCAATTTTTCAATAAAATAATATTTCTCTTACCTATCCTTATTAACCATTGGATGGTTTAAAAAAAACTATATCCAAATTACCTCTACCTAGATACCATTGGATCATTAATTTGGGATTGAGCATAGTTTAGCTGAAAATTAACTCTTTGAAAATTGAAACTAATGATTAACTTTTAAAATAAAATAATATAATTTTCTTACCTACAATTCTTAATAATTGGATGACCTATTATCTCTACCTACCAACTATCTACTCTAATAATTTTCATTAATTAATTGAACTATTTATTGTGCTCCATCAATCTACTTTCTCCAATTCATTATCCTCCTTGTCTCATCTTTTTCTAGATTATGATGTGCATTATTTTTTCCATTTCTGAAATGACCTACAATAGTTCATTCTTGAATAGCTTTCTATATTCCAAATAGAGAAGTCAGTGTGATGAAAAATAAAAAGAGTTAAGAATTTTATTTCCTTGTTTCTAATATATTCAATAGTTTGTATTCAAAATTTATTGCATTATAAAATTCACATAGGCTAACTCATGCTCATGTAAATGCAGGAAGGAAAGAGCAGTGACTTTTAAAAAAATATTTCAGTAGATAATTTTGAGTTGAGAACACAAGAATTATTTCCTTTAGCTTTATAAAGAGTCTTTTATTTAGTCTTTAGTCTGACTTATTATGTGGCATTAGGTTTTATTGGTTTTGTATGAAAATATGAAATCTAATATATAAATGATTTGGGTGTTAACTCTTGACAATCTTTTGTGAGGTCATTCAGAGATCTTAAATGTTGAATGAAAAACATATACAATAGAATTCAAAAGGTATTTTATCGATTCGTAAATCAAAAAAAGTTCTTTACTATGAATTTTTTGAAATCATGATAATCCAAGACAAAAAAATTTATCTTTAAATTTAATATTTTATACCAAATCTAAACCAAAAAAAAAGTGTTATTTGAATTTAAATTTAATATTTTATACCCGATCTAAAGAAAAAACATTGTTATTTTTTAGAACAGAATTGAAGAGGGAAGAGAAAGCAATGGGTGTCTTTCTCTTGAGAATAAAAATGAGAAAGAAGAAAAGAGGTTACACTAAATCTATAATTTCTCGGAATAATTAGAGACTGATTTGCATAAGTGATCCTCGTGCAGTAAGCATTTATTTATTCAATCTTTTTATTTTGTTTGATTTTTATGTTTTTAGATACTTATTATTTACTTTTCTATGTATTCATTTTTAATTACTCCTCTACTTTTAATAAGATCTGAAATTTTATATGTTTTTATAATGTGAATACATTAAATCTCGTCTACCTATTTTGAATCCCGTCGATCTATTTGATCCTATAATTTTTCATTGATTCATATTGTATTCCATCCAGGAAACTATCATGGTTCCTTCTCTTCCTCGTCCAGATCATGGAGCGAAAAGTTTGTATTAAGGACATACACACGCTTCATCATCTGCCCGGCCAAATCCTCCAGCGTTGCATTTATAATCTCAAATTGAGGATCTGATTTGTCTGCCATATGAAATGCCAGCCTCAATCCAACTACATCCTGGATCTTTTTTCAATCCAATGTCTTTCATTACTGATCTCAACTTTGCAACATCATCCCACCTACCAGCCCCAGCATAGATATTTGAGAGCAAGACGTAACACCCAATATTATTAGGTTCCATCTTAAAAAGGTGTTCTGTCATTCGTTCCCCTAGCTCTATATTGTTGTAAATTCGAGCATTAGGTTCAAGTGGCATCCCCTAGATAAACTCGTAAGATTTCTCCAGCATGCCCTTTTTGTCCAAGAAGATGAACCATGCATGACTGCATGAAGATAGGACAACAACAAAAGTGACATGGTCTGGCTGGTAAAATGTTAGCATATGTAACTGAATCTGGTCTAACCCGAGTTGTGTGCATTTTGTGAAAAAATACTAATGCATCCTCGCTATGATAATGCCTAGCATACCCTGCAATCATCACATCCATGAAACAATATTTTTACTGCATGGGAAACAAAAGGAATGTTAATTATGGGTAGCTTGGACAGCTGTTCGTCCTTACTTAGAAATAACAGCATTAGTTATGGGTAGTTTTTGACAGCTGTTCGTCCTGATCTAGAATTAGAAAATGGTTGTTTTTGTCAAACAAGTGTTGTTAGGATAATAACAATTGTTATTTAATAGTGGCTCTTTTTAGGTGACACCTCATAGCCAAAATTAGTTATTGGTTAATTGAGTTGTCTTAATCTCAGCCGTTGGTTTGAATTAATCTCGGCCGTTGGTTTTCCAATAGAGTAGTATAAAAAGGGGTCATGGGTCATTTGGAAAAGAAGAAGTCTTGAGAAGAATTTGCAGTGATAGCAAATAGTCTTGCAGTGTTAGCAAGAGGAGCAGTGATAGCGTTGATATAGCAGTGGAGGATATTAGCAGGAGATATTAGGAGTTTGTCAGAGTTCTGCCAGTAAGAGGCAAGGAATTCTTTTGTAATTCTTATATTGCTGAAGATTAATATATTTTCCATCTGTAGAACTGGTTTTCCCTTAGGGATTTTTCCAGGGACGATTGTCCAAAAATATTGTGTCCTTGTGTTGCTTATTTCTTTCCGTATTTTTAGTGAAGTTGCAGTTGTGTTATTTTTCGATATTCAGCTGTAAATTTATTTTCAGCAGTTAAATAATTTTTATGAGATAGGAGATTAATAATCAGTGACTGCAATAGAATTTCTACATGGTATCAGAGCTTTGTTGAGCGTAGAAAAGGTTTACCCTAAGCAAAGGAAAGAAATTTGAGTTTGACCTCTTTCGAGTTATTGTTTTCCTTTATTTCTTTGAGATGGCCTCAGCAGGTTTGAGAGATCAGGACAGATTGGATGGTGCCTCAAATTTTGGTGTCTGGAAAGCCAGAATTTCTTTATTGCTGGAAGAGAATGGTATCAAGGAATATGTTACTAGTACTGTAGCTGTACCTACAGATCCAGTACAACTTGCAGCATACAAGAAGGATGATGCCAAGGCGAGGAGGATAATCCTTGATGGTGTCAAGGATCATGTTGTTCCACATATCGCAGAGTTAGATACAGCAAAGAAGATGTGGGACGCCATTATGAATCTGTACCAGAATGCTACCACTAACCGGAAGCTGATTCTCAGACAAAAATTGAGGAATACCTGGATGAACAAGGGAGAAGATGTTACAAGTTACCTCACCAGGCTTAGACTTGTCAAGGACGAGTTAGCAGCTATTGGAGATAAGCCAAATGAAGACGAGCTAGTAAGAATAGCCCTAAATGGGTTTACTAAGCAATGGGATGTCTTTGTTCAAGTTATTAATGGACGAGACACCTTACCTAGCTGGGATCGACTATGGAGTGATTTCACTCAAGAGGAGCTTAGACTAAGTCTTGTCAGTGGAGCCAACAATAAGAGTCAGAAAAGTGAGGTAGAACAAGAAAATGTTGCCCTAGCGGGAAAGGGGAAAACAAAGAAGGGATCTAGCAAAGGAGCAAATTCACAAATTGAAAAGAAGAAGAAGGACCTATCTAAGGTCAAGTGCTTTGGTTGTCACGAGTTTGGCCACTATGTCAGCGATTGCCCACAAAGGAAGAAAGATAAGAAGGGCAAGAACCAAGTGGCAGCTTCAGCAAGTGCAGAGGAGCTCTCTAGTAGATTGGAGGATGAGTTTGCACTCATAGCTTGTATGATTAGCTCAACCTCACAGAGTGTTTGGTATATAGACAGTGGGGTGTCATTTCATATGACAGGAGTTCGAGAGTACTTCTCCAGCTACAAGGAGGAGAACACCAGAATCCAGATCTCTATGGGGAACTTGTCCAAGCTCAACTCAGTTGGGAAAGGGACTGTTCAGCTTCAGAGGGAGAATGGAAAGGTAATTCTTCTTCATGATGTGTTGCTTGTGCCAGGCTTAGGTATGAATTTGGTTTCTGTATCTGTCCTTCAGGATAAAGGGTATAATGTTCTCTTTAGAGGGATGCATGTTTTGATTAAGCATAAAGATTGGAAATCACTCGTATCTATTGGAGTTAGGAGTGGTCGCCTTTATAGGTTGCAGTTTGATACTCCTAAGGCACTCATAAGTAGCAGTAACCCTAGAGATCTTGGAGAGCTATGGCATAGGAGGATGGGCCATATTCATCATGGAGCACTTAGATTGCTTCGTGAGACGGTGACAGGTGTTCCAGAGGTGAGCACAGAGCATGATGATGTATGTAAGGGATGTGTGTTGGGAAAGTTTGCGAAAGCATCTTTTCCAAGGAGTGACACCAGATCTATGGGTGTTCTTGATCTAGTACATTCAGATGTATGTGGACCAATGTCAACAAAGTCTCTCAGAGGATATGAGTATTATGTTACCTTTATTGATGATTTCTTCAGGAAGACCTGGATATACTTCTTGAAGACCAAGGATGAGGTTTTCAGTCGCTTCCAAGAGTTCAAGGCTCTTGTGGAGAACTCAACAGGAAGGAAGATAAAGGTTCTTCAGTCAGACAATGAAGGCGAGTACAAAGGAAATGACTTCCAGGATTTCTGTACCAGAGAAGGAATCAAGAGAGAGTGGACTGTTCCTTACAATCCATAGCAGAATGGAGTTGCTGAGAGGAAGAACCGTTCTATTTTGGAGGCAGCAAGGGCTATGCTACATGACCAGGACATGCCCCGCTACTTATGGGCAGAAGCATGAAGTACAACAGTCTACATTCAGAATAGGGTTCCACACAAGGTACTAGGGAAAATGACACCAGAGGAGGCTTTCATGGGGAAGAAGCCAGATGTTGGTCACTTCAGAATATTTGGGAGTTTGGCATATTGCCTTATTCCTGGAGACACACGTACCAAGTTAGATCAAACTGCAGAGAAGGGGTACTTTGTTGGGTATAGTGAAACTTCAAAGGCATATAGGATGTTTATTCTAGGGACCAGAAGAATTATTGTCAGACGCGATGTCAAGTTCATGGAGGACAAGGCATTTAGAAGATCCAGAGATTTGCTAGCAGATGATCGGAGTGAGCAGCCAACGAAAGCTCCAAGTCCAAGTCAAGGACAACAAAGCTCAAGTACAGTTACTAGTACAAGCATAGACTCAGGTAGTGAAGATTCACAGAGTATGGAGCAACTGGTGCAGCAGGATATGCATCTAGATGATAGAGAGGT
This sequence comes from Cryptomeria japonica, assembly GCF_030272615.1. Classification (NCBI taxonomy): domain Eukaryota; kingdom Viridiplantae; phylum Streptophyta; class Pinopsida; order Cupressales; family Cupressaceae; genus Cryptomeria; species Cryptomeria japonica. The sequence continues at coordinate 239,691,221 of NC_081411.1, forward strand.
TGATATTTCATCCTCTACAGTTGGCAGTAGGAACCATGAGGTTCAAGACATACAAAGGGATACTCAAGAGTCTGTGGGAGCTCCTAGGAAGAGTACAAGACAGAGGAGACAACCAGCCAAGTTCAATGACTATGTGGCATTAGTCAGCCAGTTGGTAGATAGTGAACCTTCCAGCTATCAAGAAGCTGCAAAGCATCAGGTATGGCGAGATGCTATGGTTGAGGAATATAACTCAATAATGCAGAATGATGTATGGGAGGTAGTGCCTAGACCAACTGATAGAGCAGTAGTTGGATCGCGTTGGATCTTCAAGTTAAAGCATGGTGCAGATGGTAGCATCGAGAAATATAAGGCGAGGTTTGTGGCCAAGGGGTTCTCTCAGAAGGAGGGAATAGACTATGAGGAGACATTTGCTCCTGTGGCCAAGTATACTTCTATACGAGCTGTAATCTCATTTGTAGCACAGATGGGATGGCAGATCTATCAAATGGATGTCAAGACAGCATTCCTTAATGGAGAACTGAAGGAGGAGGTATACATAGAACAACCAGAAGGCTTTGTAGCACACAACAAAGAGACCCACGTGTGCAGATTAAAGAAAGCCTTATACGGACTCAAGCAGGCTCCCAGAGCGTGGTATGAGCGCATTGATACATACTTGCAGGAAATGGGCTTTGTGAAGAGTGAGGCTGATGCGAACCTCTACTACTTGGTGGTTGGGGGTGAGGTTCTCATTCTTGTTCTATATGTGGATGACTTGTTTCTTATTGGTGCGCTAGGGCTCATAGAGGATTGCAAGAGGGACCTTGCAGAAGAGTTTGAGATGAAGAATTTGGGACTTATGCACTACTTTCTAGGCATGGAGGTGTGGCAGACTGATGGAGAGATTTTCCTTGGTCAAGGGAAATATTGCATTGAAATCTTGAAGAGATTCGAGATGGAAGATTTCAAAGCCATGTCTACACCCATGATCACTAATTGGAGGAAGGTAGATGCATCCAAGGAAAAGGATGTTGATCCCACCCTATACAGGCAGCTGATTGGTTTGCTCATGTATTTGGTCAACACTAGGCCAGATATAGCCTTTGCAGTAAACTCTCTTAGTCAGTTCATGGTAGAGCCAAAGAGAGTGCATTGGACGGCGGCTAAGCATGTGTTGCGTTATCTTCATGGTACAGTTGAGTACGGGATCAGATATGTTCGAGGTGAAGGTATCAAGTTGATAGGCTATACTGATGCAGATTGGGCAGGCAGTACAACAAACAAAAGGAGTACTTCAGGATGTTGTTTCAGCTTGGGATCAGGAGTTGTTTCTTGGTTTAGCAGGAAGCAAAAATCTGTGGCCTTGAGTTCATCAAAAGCAGAATACATAGCAGCCAGCATGGCGACGTGTGAAGCTATATGGCTTCGGAAGTTGCTAGTAGCCTTGTTTGGTCAGAAAGTTGAGACTACGGTGATACACTGCGACAATCAGAGTTGCATCAAGTTGACTGAGAATCTAGTGTTTCACGATAGATCGAAACATATAGACATCAGGTATCACTTCATTAGGGATTGTGTACAGAGGGGGATTGTTCAGCTACAGTACATACCTACAGAGAAGCAGGTAGCAGACATTCTAACAAAGGCATTGGGGAAGGTAAAATTCATCTTCTTTAGAGATAAGATGGGTGTCGTGCAGAACAGCTTCCTCGCTAAGAGGGAGTGTTAATTATGGGTAGCTTGGACAGCTGTTTGTCCTTACCCAAAAATAACAGCATTAGTTATGGGTAGTTTTTGACAGCTGTTCGTCCTGATCTAGAATTAGAAAATGGTTGTTTTTGTCAAACAAGTGTTGTTAGGATAATAACAATTGTTATTTAATAGTGGCTCTTTTTAGGTGACACCTCATAGCCAAAATTAGTTATTGGTTAATTGAGTTGTCTTAATCTCAGCCATTGGTTTGAATTAATCTCGGCCGTTGGTTTTCCAATAGAGTAGTATAAAAAGGGGTCATGGGTCATTTGGAAAAGAAGAAGTCTTGAGAAGAATTTGCAGTGATAGCAAATAGTCTTGCAGTGTTAGCAAGAGGCGCAGTGATAGCGTTGATATAGCAGTGGAGGATATCAGCAGGAAATATTAGGAGTTTGTCAGAGTTCTGCCAGTAAGAGGCAAGGAATTCTTTTGTAATTCTTATATTGCTGAAGATTAACATATTTTCCATCTGTAGAACTGGTTTTCCCTTGGGGGTTTTTCCAGGGACGATTGTCCAAAAATACTGTGTCCTTGTGTTGCTTATTTCTTTCCGTATTTTTAGTGAAGTTGCAGTTGTGTTATTTTTCGATATTCAGCTGTAAATTTATTTTCAGCAGTTAAATAATTTTTATGAGATAGGAGATTAATAATCAGTGACTGCAATAGAATTTCTACAAGGAATGCAAGAAATGCAAGAAGATCATGGTTCTCTACACTACTGCAGAGGGCTCAAAGGCCGGGAAAACTAATTGGAGGATGAAAATAAAGGAGTGTTTGTTGTATCAAAAGTATTCTATCAAAAACAAACTAAGTACCACAAAAGAGGTTTTCAACACGTACATGAAGAGAATGTTGCGACTTCAATCAGCAAGGAGGATCCAGTAACACCCACATGATGATGCGTTGCTGGATGATGCTGCAGCTACTTTAGCCTAAATTACACGGATTATGGAGGTCTAAAGGAAGTACAGGGGACGACCTGCTAGCTCCAAAAATAAACCCAAGTGGCCGCTGCCCCTGGACTTTGCAGAAAATACTCCGTTGCAGATAACACAGTCTTCAGGTGGGGCAGGGACACAGACTGAGGAGGTCACAAGGAAGGCTCAAAGAACAAGCTAAGGGTTTGTCTCTCATAGCTAAGCTAGTGGCCGCATGTTGAAAATTTCATGGATGCCATTATTTTCTTCAGGGTTTTTAAGTCACACCTGCCGCCTTCTTCTGTCCATAAAACTAGATTAATATTTCTGCGCTCTGCACTCGTTTCATTTTAATAAGTTTGTTGATTAAATATTAAAATTTGGACCAAATAATGCCAGACCTTTGTTTGTCAGCCATTGAGAATTTACATGGGCTTTCTTTAATATCGGTTTTTGATTTCAAATTAAAGAAAGCTGATAAAAATTCACAATGGCTGACAAACGAAGGACTAGCTTTATTTGGTCCAAATTTAAATATTTAATCGACATACACTTACTAAAACGAAACTGCAGAGCGCAGCAATATTTAATCGAGTTCTACAGACAGAAGAAGGCTGCGGGTGTGACTTAAAAACCATGAAGAAAATAATGGCTTCCGGGAAATTTTCAACAGGAAGCCACCAACTTATCTGTGAGAGACAAACCCTTAACTATCCCCTGGGCTTGTTCTTTGAGCCTTCCTTGTGACCTCCTCTGTCTGTGTCCATGCCCCACCTGAAGATACTGTTATCTGCAACGGAGTGTTATCTGCGACCTCCAGGAGCAGCAGCCGCTTGGGTTTATTTTTGGAGCCAAGAGGCCGTCCCCGACGATTCCTTGCGACCTCCATAGTTCGTGTAATTGAAGCTGATTGGCTGCAGCATCATCCAGCAACGCATCACCCAGTGTAAACACCCCTCCTCTTCAACCACGTTCAGGAAACACAAAGGCTTGTGTGGATGTGGTCAAAGAAGTTTAAACACCTTATGCAGTTCACCTCAGGTAAAACTTCTATTAGAAACAATAAATTAGTGATTTTGAGCTTTCATTTCTTTCGAGCTAGTCCTTGAGGTTATCAGCATTTTGTAGTGCTTTATTTATTGCAATTGGTTTATGTGTTTGAACTGTTTTGGAGGCAAGCTGCATAACTTGATGCAACAACACATCAAGATTAAAAGGGGAAGGAGATAGAGTGACAAATATTACTTGGATGCAATTTTGGTTTACTATCCATCATGCTCAACAGGTAAATCCCAATTTCTTGACTCTGAGTTTATTTTTCTTTGTTGCCAGATTTATGGGTACATGGCTTGCCAAGGGACTGCTCAAGCTGAGAGCTCCATGCCTATCTCTCTGAATGTGCTCAAATTGGGAGAAATGTATCTCAATCTTGTCTGGGAGAGTGTTGAAGCTGATAATTTGATATCTAGCCTTTTTTTAAATGGTTTCATAGGAAACCGCAAACCTGAAAAAAATCAGTAGTGGTAACCATAAACTTAAGGAAGGACATAATGAAAAGAGTGAAGTGGAAAGACAGTTGGACACAACTGTGGATACTGTATTTACCAAGATCATCTTGGACACATATCCTCATCAGTACCAAGATGGTCCTGATGCAACACCCAATTAGTTTCTACGTAGATAAAAGCATTCAGAGCTAAGCCTAGCCCACTTATAGTAATGGACCCATCAGGTAGTGTGTATTATGTTCAAGATGATCTTCCTGTAATGGACCCATCAGGTGGTGTGTATTATGTTCAAGATGATCTTCGCATGTACAAGATCTACAGATTTATTCAGTTCACTTATTGCTTCACCGTTTTCGGTATGTTCCTCCTTGAGTTCATGGTTTCCACTACTGCTTCCTTTTCAGATTTGCGGATTCCTATGCGACCATTTTTGGAAAGGCTAGACATCGAATTCTTAGCTTGAACACTCTCTTGACGAGATTTATTGCTTCCCAAATGCTCTGAACAACCAAAAAAGTTGGATGACAAAATTTCTACAAGTTTTTTTATTGAATAAGAAAATCATTACATTACAAAACATATTTATATTAACTTTTAGCTTTCTCTATTCATGTCGAGAAAGAAGAAGATGTGGAGAGAAGCTTGGAGTCATTTCCTTTGTATCCTGTTAGAGGAGGCAAGAGAGATGATAGAGGAGGTTTATTATAGACCAATAAATAACATTCATTCTCTGCATTAGGTTCTTAAAAGAAGAGCAATAATAATATTTGTAATTGTGAAATTAGCCTTAGTGTATAACAATAGCAGTAGTGATCATTGGCTTATTTTAAATTAGGGATGAAATGTTACCATGGATGTTAAGTAATGAATTAGTTCTGAAGTGGGGAACAAATTTTATTAGATTTTTGACAGACCAACAAAACACGTTCATTTATTGATAAATGTTATAAAGAGAAAACACAGAGATAGTAAATTATGTTTCCATTTCATTTGGAAGTGATAATCTTTACCGCGGTTTATAAAACATCCATCAAATAATAAAAACAAAAAAAAATTATCTTAAAATTCTTATACAGTGTGTGATTTGTCCTTGTAATTTTCTTTTTTGTTTTTGTAGAGCTTTATATTTGTAAATTTTACAGAAAAATAGTCAAATAAATAGTCAAATAGTTGAATTATCATTTTGTGGTTCATAAATAATAGATTTTATTTTATCTTTATTTTCAAATGGGATGACTGGTTGCTTTTTAAACTAGGAAACAAATTTAAAATACATTTTCTTTCCCAAAATTTCTCATACAACTAAACCTTGATCTAGAAAATTGCTTTAACTCACCAAACATCATTGTTGAAAATATAAAAGAAATATTCTGAAATAGTTAGAATGATATGCAGTGTTGTTCTAAGTATGTGTCAAAAAGATTGAATGGGACAATAATATCTGGTTTTGTCTCTTATCATAAGTAGCAAAACTGAATTTGGTAAACGCAGAAAAACTGTTAAAAACTATACATAAGGTCTATAACAATCAATCACAGATATGTTATTCAAGACTCCCATGATTTTCTGAACATTGAGAAAGCTTCAAAATGACTTGGGAAAATCTGGTGAGCTTGAGGTAAGCTGCTTGATATCCTGTGTATTGTCTACTAAGTGAGGTAAAATGTTCTTTCAGAAAATCGGATTGAATTACTGTACACGGCTTTCACAATGCATTATATACTATATTATTTAAGAAAAACACCCCTTTTCTAATTATTAGTTTTGGACTCAGCTCTGTGCAAAACCACCTATCGACCAGCCTACTGCATTAGTCTTCTGGCCTAGTGCATTAATCTTCTAATAAAATTCCTGCTACTTTTTCCTTTCCCTGGCTATTACTTCTAACTATGCTATCCTTTCCAAAACATTTCTTCATACTAAACTCAAAACAGAATGTATATTATATATAGAGTTTGTTATAGTGTAATTAATGCTATATCTTGTTAAACATCTATATATTATTATAGATTTATATAGGTATGCCATAGAACATATATGTAGTTGTAAAAGTATATAATAAGTTTTAATTTATTTATTTATAAATAAATTCAAATATTAATTATTTATTTATTTATAAAGACATATGTTTATATATATATGTATGTAGAGATATATAGGTGATTAGATTAATGTTAGTTAACTAGTGCATTCAAATAGCCATCATGTTATGACCTAGTCTACTTAGAAAAAGTATTAGATTTACTATATTCAACTATGTTCTTATGGAATCATTGAACATAAGTTTTGGACAAACATTGTTTATTCAATTTTTAGTAAGGATATTTATTGTTGATTTTTTCAAATATTCTATCACATACTTGATTAAATGGCTTGAGTTGGGATGAACTCATAATCATCTAATGAGGCCTCTAATAGGAGTATTAGCCATTGAATCAGTTGTATTTACCTATTAATGAATGATTGAATGTCAAATAGCACTTCTTGATAACCAACTTGAGATGAAGTTGTGTGAACATATGACACACATCTCCTATTTTCAGAATATGTAATTGATTATCAAAACATTTGTCAAAGTAATCCAAAATCATTATTTGTATTATTAACTCATAATGTCTTATCAATTTTTGCTTAGTTATATTATGTCATACTTAGCTAGAGGGCACATAGAGTTGCATGATATATTGTTTGTAATTAGACACAACACTAGTTCTTAGATGGAATAGTGTTCTTAATTATTCCTTTAAATTGCTCCCCTCTTGAAGGGTGAGTCCATTTTCAGATAGGTGTGTGACAGACAAACGGTTTGTGGTTAGAGAAAAGTTCTTGGATCATTCTTGCAACAAAGAAATTGTGACTGTTCGTGAAGAAAAGTTCTTGCAATTGAAGAATTCAAATACTTGGCTACTCAATGAAACTAGTGTATTTTACATAATACATGTATTAATGATACTTTTGTAAATTTGTATGTAGGTCACCCTTATATGGATGGAATATTGTACAACATATTTCTTATAAGAAATGATTGATCAATGTTATTTTTTTAAATAAATATATTCTTATAAGAAATTATAAGAAATTATTGAGTACATGTTCAATTGAAATAAATGAATGAATATTATAAATTAGTCAGATTTATAATTATCTTCTTAAGAGTCAAAATTTATCTCTAATTCAAAACAAAAAAAAAGTGATGTTTTGCTAGGGATTTTAATATGAACTATAAGAGGATGATAATAGTTTTATCTTAACATTCTATGTTAAGTATTAATTTTTTATGTAAGAAACTACACTAAAGGAGGTGGCTACATAGTCTCTCTTCTTTATAATCTATATGAGATTTTTTTCTCATATGAGGATATCTCCTTCTCATTTTTTTTGTGGGTCATCTAGACCTTCTCTCCTCACCCTCTCTTGATGGATTTTTGTCCTAGATGTTTAATTTATTATTAAGGTGTACTTATCTTATAATCCTATGCATTATTCATGTATATCCAATAATTTTTCAAAGTGTCCCCCATGCAAATATTTATGGTACTCATTTTATTATCCTAAACAAATTCCAACATAAAACGATTGTGCCCCTTTTCTTTTTTCTTCTCACTTGTTTGTATAAGAGTAATAAAGACCATAGGAAGAATCCTAAATTCTCCATTCTACATGAAGGGATAATTTTTTTTCTGATGGGATATGTTAACTATTTTTTATCTAAATTCAATTCCAAGAAGGTGTTAACAAAAAGAAAGAAACAGATCCCCACAATGACACATTACTCAAATATGAGTACAACCATTGAGAGAAAGTAAGGATGAGGATTATGAGGAAGAGTGAGAGGAAATAAAGTATGAGGATGAAAATATGCAAGAATTTTCCTCCCCCATCCCAAAGAATGATAAAAGTGAGAAGATAAATTCTACAAAAAACAAGACAAGAGCCCAAATTTCTTGAATTGGTGGCTCACATACTAGAAAAGAACATGTTGTCAATAATGAAAAATAAACTACTAGACAAATATTTAAGATGAAAATAGGGAATAGGTAGAAGAGCATTTCCAAAAGCAAGGAGAAACTGGGTTAACATTTAGTTGATAAAACCCCAAATATTGGAAATTTAAGAAAGAGGCAGGACACTACTCATATGGGCATTTCTCTTATCTTCATGCTAATAGGGATAAAGTGTATGATATTTTTAAAGGGATTGCAAGGAAATTTAAATTGTCTAAATGGTTCTTTCTAGAGTTTAATAAAATCAATGTAAATCTTAGCACCTTACACTAGAAAATGGAGCATAATGTTGGAGGGATTGAGAAGAGATCAATTTCTTGTATAGAATTGAAAGATATTCATTTCAAAATTGATACCAGAATTAGTGATATTGTTGTTTTGAAATCTAAGCATGATTAGAGGATGAAATTTATTGAGGATAAATTACAAGAGGTTAACCAAAATCTAGAAACGTCTTGTAAAATTAGCTACTACTCAATACAAAATAGTGTTTAAGGCATTAGGATGTTGACCAAGAAGTTCAAGGATCTAAGAGAGGAACATTTTGTGGACACTTTCAAGATTGATATTTGAGATTAGGACCAATAGCCAAAGGAAATGGAAAAATAGGTGGCCTAAAAAGTTGAGCAAGGGTTGTAGTGCATACACAAGGAAAAGTATAAAGAAATAATTCCAATAGGATAAGAAGGATTTGTTGGACTTCCCTAATATGAAAAATAAGTTATTCTAGTAGGAACTTGAAGTTGGTAAGATGTTCAAGAAAAAGAGCTAGTTGTTTGTTGGCTCAGTTTTTCTTGTGTTTTGTTTTCATGTTTTTTAATGGTTGGTTGATTTTTGTCTATTCTTTTCTTTTTGAAAGTGTTTTGTAAACAAGGTCCCTTCAAAACCAATTTTATCATATAATAAAAAACATGACCTTGTACTTGCTAATCCAAGGCTTCTTAAAAGAAAATGAAAAATGTGGGTTACAAATTTCAAATATTTTGAATTTCATGACTAATTTTAAATGAGTACTTGTTCTAAAATAGAATAGCTACAATTGTTAAAACTAAACAGTTTCTTATTTTAAAGTGGGTACTTGTTACATAAATAGAATAGATGCTTATTTCTAAATAGGTATAAATTTCTAATCTATCTATTATTTATCTATTTTTTGTATGACATATTATCACTACATATCTATAACTTTCTTTTTAATATGTACAAATTGACAATAATGATTTCTTCTCTTTCTTTTAAGGCATATTTAATAATGTGGTAAAATTACATATTACATCGAAGTTTTAAAAGGATTAAATAATAGGAAGAATTTTCAAGTAGAATAAAGTGAAGCCTAATTTCAAGAGGAACCAAGTAAGACAATTTTAGTGAAGTACTACTTAAAAATGTATTAAAAAGGGATCTACTTATATTTGTACTTCAAATATTTCAAGGAGGTATTAATATAAAACTTTAGATTAGATAACTTTTTTTATTTTTTATGAATAACGTTTGTTAATTATGGGGTGAAAACGTATGAAAAAAATGGAACCTCATGACACCTAAAGAAATTGAACCACATTGAGAATAAGAAAAATGACAACGAGATAGAAAAGAAAATATTCAACAAAAGAAAATTCATGCATCCAATCCAAGGACTATCAAAGAGAAGAGCATACAAGAGACCAACATAGAAAAAAGGAATGTAGATTATGCAAATGTAAAAAATAATGAATATGGAAGAGTTCACCAATATGAAAATCCATGTACATCTTAAAATCCACATTATAATGATATTGATATTAATTATTTACATAAACGTTGGATATATCAATAATAAACTCAATTTTACTATTGAAAACATCAAATTAGAAAATAAAACCAAAAGTATGAGTGAAAATGATAATAGTTTTTAACAAATAAAAGAAATGTAGTGGATAATATTCTAATTAAAAAAATTGGAGACAAATAAGAATCCATGCAAATAGATTATATGAACATTTGTTTATAGGAAAAATATAGAATCTCAATTGATAACATAATTTATTGAAAAGTAATAAAAAAATTGTCATTTTCTAGGGGCTTAGTGGTATCTAGAGGCTTCATGGGAGGAAGTTGCAACACATTAGCATTAATCAAACTCAACATTATACTATGAAAAGATTAAAATATGGGAGTTAATTAGTTTTTAAAGTGTTTAGATAAAGGGGCAACTCCTGGTGTTGTGGCTTCAACTTGTACGTTATGTTGTTGGAAGAGTTATCATCTATCTTGATGAAACCTTTGTAGTGTTTGTTGAATCTTGAAAATAATTGTTGAGAGCTTTTATACTTATCAACCAGAGCCATTGAAGGAGATGATTTAAATTGGCTCACTTGAAGCTGATAGTTATGAAGCACTATGAATAATTGTTTGAAAGAGGTAAATTCAAAAAAGAGAAGCTTATCTCTACTTTCATTTAAAAAAATTCTAATGAAAAATCTTCGAACATCATGATTGGGTACATCATAAGAAATTTGTTAATTCAAATGTTTATATCTACCAATAAAAATTTTCACCTTTTCTTTAACTCATTGCTTATGATGAATCAAAATACCCAAATTAATTTTAAGTCAAATAATATTTGAAATTTTTTGAAGAAAATTATTAGCCAATTGTTGAGAAGAAGTGATGGAATAAGGAGACAAAGAACTATACAATTGCAAAGCTTTATCTCTAAAGGTTTGAAAGTAAATATTTTTTCCATGAGTCTTTGATCTTGAGAGAAATCAATACACAAGGCTTTAATGTCTTCATATGAGTGAAGGTGTCACCTTTTATATTGTATAACTCTAATTGAGGGATCTTCATACTCTTAGGAGCAACTGCACAGACAATCACATTCAATAGTGAACTTGCTACATCATATGTTGAAATATTGAACTTGGATTGGGTTAAAGAGGCCAATTGTTATTTTAAGGAGGAAATAATTTGAGCTAGGTTATTGATAGTGGCTTCAATGGATGGATTGGAATTAGACAAAGTGTATTATGATGAAGGAGTAATGTTATTGTAGGTAGTTGGAGGTTGAGAATAAGGAGGGAGAAGATTATGATATGTTGGTATAGGAGTTGGTTGCAAAAAATTGGAAGACTCATGAAAGAAGGTATGTGAGAGTATGAATTAATAGGATTGCCCCCATGACTAATATGTGTAGGATTAAGATTTTTTGTAGAGGTGGTCATGATATAAGATATATAGGTATGCACATTTGGCAAGGATTTAATGATAGGAATGGTATTCTCAACTTGATTAGTAGGATGTGAATTTAACCGAGAGCTTCAACACAACTTTTTATGGGCGTAATATTGGTATCAATAATATGAGAAATGCCATGTAACACTTGCATACATAACTTATCAATTTGAACCATTCTCTTCAACTGTTCACTCAAGGAGATTGCCTCACTATCCAGGTGTTCTTGGCCAATGAATTCTTGGAGATTGCCTAATTTTAAATATCAAGCTTCCCCAATTGAGCACTAGTAACCCTAATTAGTGATTTGTCATCTTCATAATGAGAAGCGTGAGGTGAGTGGAGCTTAGGATATTATTTATGTCATATATTTTATTAGAGGAATTACCAACTCTCACTAAGGGTAACTTTTCTATAAAATGAATTAATAACCATTGATTTAATAAATGTGAATAGATCTATTGGGCCTACCCCTCTTCCTCTCAAATTCAAAGAGTTTCTCAACACCCAGAGATTGAGAATCTTCTTTCTTCTTTTTGGCCTTACTCTTGGTCACTGTTTTAAATATAGCCTTGTTTATACAAAAAAAATTCATAGCTTCCTCCAACAATGTTTTTTTTAGGTTCCTTGAGTAAGGGACAATAGCCCAAGTGCATCTCTTATCCTCTTCATAGTAAATGACCTTGGAGTCTTCCTCCAGAAGTACTCCACACCCCAAACTCATCACTCCACCTCCCAGGCCCACTTCAGCCTTCAACGCTCTATCTAGCATACTCTAACTCTATCAACCTCCCGATTATGGGTGCTAATAGGGGGAGAGATCTTCTCATTTGGCTTACAAGAAACTAAAATTGAGCTTATAGTACAGATTCATTGCTAGAGATCAAAATGAAGTCAACATCCACCCCATGATTCAAGGGTTTCTGAGTCATACTCATCAAGGTGTGCTCAATATCCCCCCTCCAAGATCCATAACCTACTCATTTCTAGGGTTATGGGACATGCTATCCAGATTTTTTCCCATAGGTCTGGAAAGAATCACAAGAAAATCAAAGTCATTTATTTGAGATTCAATTCTGTTTTTAGTCTCCATGATATTTTTGATGTTGTATAGGATAATCTATTGTGCATTCAAAGTCTTTGGCTTGCAGTGTGTATCTTGGGACTCATTATCCATCATTACCTTATTAGAAAAGTCATAAATGATATTAGGGTCTACTTTAGATGCTTATTTAACTACAACATGTAGAGCATCTAGTCTAGAAATAATGGCCTCATTATGAGAGGAATGCATCTGCACAAAAAAAAAATTGGCAAACAAGCCCCCCTTTTGCACATAATTCTCGAAGGATGTGGATTAGACAGAGGAATGAAGTTCGGAGTTTTCAAAGGCATCCTAGAGCCAAAGTTAAAAATTGTTTTCTTAGTTAGATTAGGGTGGTTCCAGTTATCCAAAGGCTTAGCTTTCCTACCACTGAAGTCTTTTTTAACATTACTTTTAAGAAACGGGTAATTCTTGTGAATATGCCCATCTTTATTGAATAAGAAACATGTATTAATGCCACAAAAATACTCAATAGGGAATACAAAGGCCTCCTTGTCTAATTCAAACCTAATGTCTTTCAGAATATCTAAATTCCAGGTTTGATGGATATGAGTAATCTTGCATCCATATGCGGTAGAAGGGAAGATGTTTCATCCATTCTAACAACATAGCCAATAGAGTCTAGGGCTTTGGGAAGCCATTTCTAATGAATCGATGGAATGTTTCTGATTGTAGCCCATCTAGGACACGATAGGGCAATGATTTCTTCATGAATAGCCTTGGGATTCCACACTTTTCCCACTAACCAGAACTCATTTTTAAGGGCTTCTCTCTTACTTTTAGCTTATTTATAAATGATGATATATAATCCCATTTGAACAGTTCTATAAAAAGTAAAGTGAAACCCTAGCTTTTTTAACCACATATTTTGCAACCAATTATTCATGAAACTCCTAGAAGGAAGCTTCCTAGAGTCAAGTATTGCCAAGAAAATGACATTATCCCTAATCCTAATACTCTCTTCATTCAAAATTACGTTGATTTTAAAATTAGGCATAACGATAAGAGTGGCATTGGAAGATTTCTTAGTGGCATTGGAAGATTTTGTACCTCTTCCACCTCAACATGGTTTCTCTCCATTTGTAAACGACTAGACTGCCAAGAGGTTAGCACCCTCGAGAATGACCTAGTTGCCCAGGACTAGTTGCATGAAATTTTTACTGTGCTCCTCATCCACCATCGAAGAAACACTATGAAGAAATTAGTGAAAAATATATAAACAACTTTTTGAAAACCCACTTTTTTTTTACTATCCTTTATAATAAAATTAAAAAGTAAATAAATTTCCCTTGCCTACCCAACATAACCTCTTTATTGGAAAAATATAGAAATAAGTCGTTGGAAATTGAAAATATTGATTTTCTTTTAAAATAAAATAATATCTCTCATAACGAATAAACTATTTGATGACTTATTCCAAATAAAACATTTTAAAATTATTGAACTATTTAATCATTTATTATCTCTTACCTATCCTTCTTAACTATTGGGTGACTTATTCAGAAAAAAAATTATCCCTTACCTTCCCAAGTTAACTATTGGATTATTGATTTGCCACAGGTCTAAGTGAGGTGAAAAATTATAAACACAAGTTCTTAAAAATAAAAAATATTGATTTGGTTTTAGAATAAAATAATATTTCTCTTACCAACCATTCTTAACCATTAGATGGGTTATTCAACCATGAGGTATAAGTTTAGCATTTTTTTTAAAATTGAAACCATTGATTCGGTTTTTCAATAAAATAGTGATTCTCTTACCTACCCTTCTTAACCATTGGATGGTTTACAAAAAAACCATACCAAAATTACCTCTACCTAGATACCATTGGATCATTAATTTGGGCTTGGGCATAGTTTAGCTGAAAATTAACTCTTTGAAAATCGAAACTAATGATTCAGTTTTAAAATAAAATAATATTTTTCTTACCTACACTTCTTAATCATTTGATCACCTATTATCTCTACCTACCAACTATCTACTCTAATAATTTTCATTAATTAATTGACCTATTTATTTTCCTCCATCAATCCATTTTCTCTAATTCATTATCCTCCTCTGTCTCATCTTTTTCTAGATTATGATGTTCCGAAGGAAACAGTAGTGACTTTTAAAAGAATATTTCCAACTCATGCTTATTCCTGAAAAAAATTCAGGTAGAGACTTGTTTTCTTTTTTTTTTTTTACAATCAAAGTTTGATTTTCCCTGTACTTTAGCTTTATAAAGAGTCTTTTATTTAGTCTCTAGTCTGGCTTATTATGTGGCATTAGGTTTTATTGGTTTTGTATGAAAATGTGAAATCTAATATATAAATGATTTGGGTGTTAACTTTTGACGATCTAATGAGAGGTCATTCAGAGATATTAAATATTTAATGAAAAACATATACAATAGAATTCAAAAGGTATTTTATCAATTCATAAATCCAAAAAAGTTATTTACCATGAAATTTTTTCAATCATGATAATCCAAGACAAAAATATTTGAATTTAAATTTAATATTTTATACCAAATCTAAACAAAAAGAAAAGTGTTATTTGAATTTAAATTTAATATTTTATACCTGATCTAAACAAAAAACATTTTTATTTTTTAGAACAGAATTGAAGAGGGAAGAGAAAGCAATGGGTGTGTTTCTTGTGAGAATAAAAATGAGAAACAAGAAAAGAGAGAAGAGCATACAAGAGACCAACATAGAAAAAATGAATGTAGATTATGCAAATGTAAAAATAATGAATATGGAAGAGTTAAACAATATGAAAATTCATCTACATCTTAAAATCTACATTATAATAATATAGATATTAATTATTTACACAAAATTTGCATATATCAATAATAAATTCAATTTTACTATTGAAAACATCAAATTAGAAAATATAAACAAAATTATGAGTGAAAATGAAAATAGTTTTTAACAGATAAAAGAAATGTAGTGGATAATATTCTCATAAATAAATTTGGTAACAAATAAGAATCCATGCAAATAGATTATATGAACATTTGTTTATAGGAAAAATATAGAGTCTCAACTGATAACGTAATTTATTGAAAAGTAATAAAAATAATTGTCGTTTTCTAGAGGCTTACAGGTATCTATAGGCTTGATGGGAGGAAGTTGAAACACATTAGCATTAAAAAAAGGGAGTTAATTATTTTTGAAAGTGTTTAGACAAATGGGCGACTCTTGGTGTTGTGGCCTCAACTTGTGTGTTATGTTGTTGGAAGATTTATCATCTATCTTGATGAAACCTTTGTTGTGTTTGTTGAATCTTGAAAATGATTGTTGAGAAATTTCATACTTATCAACTAGAGCCATTGAAGGAGATGATTCAAATTGGCTCACTTGAAGCTGATAGTTATGAAGCACTATGCATAATTGTATGAAAGAGGTAAATTCAAAAAATGCAACCTTATCTCTAATATCATTTAGCAAATTACTAATGAAAAACCTTTGTACATCATGATCGGGTACATCATAAGAAATTTGTGAATTCAAATGTTTATATCTACCAATAAAATTAGTCACCTTTTCTTTAACTCATTGCTTACAATGAATCAAAATAGTCAAATTAGTTTTAAGAGAAATAATATTTGAAAATTTCTTAATAAAAGCATTAGCCAATTGTTGAAAAGAAGAGATGGAATAAGGAGACAAAGAACAATACCATTGCAGAGCTTTATCTCTAAAGGTTTGAAAGTAAATAATTTTTCCATGAGTCTTTGATCTTGAGAGAAATCAATACACAATGTGTAAAATATCTTCATATGAGTCAAGGTGTGAACTTTAATATTGTATAACTCTAATTGAGGGATCCTCACACTCTTAGGAGCAACCTCACAAACAATCTCATTGGATAGTGGAATTACTACATCATATGTGGAAATATTGAACTTGGATTAGGTTAAAGAGGCCAATTGTTATTGAAGGATGAAATACTTTGAGCTAGGTTATTGATAGTGGCTTCAATGGATGGATTGGAATTAGACATATTGTATTATGATGGAGGACTAATGTTATTATAGGTAGTTGGAGGTTGAATTATAAGGAGGGGGAACATTATGATATGTTGGTATAAGAGTTGGCTGGAAACAAATGGAAGACTCACGAAATAAGGTATGTGAGAGTATGAATCAATAGGATTGCCCCCATGGCTAATATGTGTTGGATTAACATTTTTTGTAGAGTTAGTCATGAAAGAACATGTATAGGTATGCACATTGGGAAAGTATGTAATCATAGGAATCAAATTCTCAACTTGATTAGTAGAAAGTGAATAAACAAGAGCTTCAGCAAAACTTTTGATGGGCATAATATTGGTATCAATAATATGAGCAATGTCATGTAACACTTTCACACTTAACTTGTCACTTTCAACCATTCTCTTCAACTGTTCATTCAAGGAGATTTCCTCACTATCCAGGTGTTCTTGGGCAATCTATTCTTGGAGACTATCCAATTTTCAATATCAAGCTTCTCCACTTGATCACTAGTAACCATAATTAATGGGTCATCATCTTCATAAGGAGAAGCATGAGGTGAGTGGAGATTAGGATATTAGGTATGCCATATTTTGGATTAGAGGAAGTAGAATCTCTCACATGGAATAGGTTAATAAACTCAAGCTCCATATCCTTGGTATTTAAAATTTGGGAAGCCCAAATTCTATAACTTCTTCTCACTAAGGGTAACAAAACTGATGCATAAAGAAGGAAATATTAAATGCAAAGATTAGGAATCACAAAAAAATTTATAATGAAAGTTATATGTATCATTGAACAATGTAACTTTTTTGTAAAATGACTGAATAACGATTGAATTAAGAAATGTGAATTATGAATTTGAAAATGAGATTATTCTAAAGTTGTGAATGATATGTAATAAAAATCAGATCTAAGTATATATATAGTGAAAATTATGTAACACATAAATCAATTTTGTTAAAATACCTCTATCAAGTGAAAACAAGATTAAAAAGATAAATGTCCCACCGGACGTGCCAAATGTACGATGATAGAATTGGAAAACCTTAAATATAAACCCTAAACAAGCCTAACCATAAGCAAAAGATTCATAACTATCTAATAATCATATCAATGGAGCTCTTCCCTATGAAATTTGAAACATAAAACAAGTAAAAAAAATAAGACTATGTATTTAAAGGATGCTTGACTCCATTTCTCTCATATCTACCAAGATGTTACATTAATTACTTTGGTCCTCTCATATTTATAGCAGTTTTGTACAAGAGGCTATGAAGAATGAAGTTGGTTGTTTGATGAGAATGATTGAAGCTTGGTATGGCTCTCAAATGATAAAGTATGGCAAAAGCTCTCAAAGAAGCATGATTGAAGATAGGGTGATTTGTGAATTTTGGATAAGTATAATTTGTTGCCTATTAGCATTAGGGTATTGCATTCAAAATTACACTTAGTTTTCCCTAGTATTAGTAGAATTGGGAAAATGCCTAGGAAGGGTTGGAGTTCTTCTATGGGTGGGAAGAGAAGTGAAATGAGTAGGGCCACACAAAACCCTCTTGAAGTTGAAATTGAGGATAGCGAGCTTGAGTGGGAAGAGGTGGTTTCTAAGCCAAAAGGAGAAAAACTTCTAGGAGGGGTGAAACCTCGTCGATACAAAGAAAAGAAACAAAAGAGAAGAAGCCTAGGGCTCCTAGGAAGAAGAGGGAACCCCAAGTTTCAAAAGTTGTTTTATTTAAGGGACACTAGGTCCTTGAAGAAAGATTAGAAGAACACACAGAGGCATTTCAAGTTATTGTTTAAGCGTTTGTGGTTGTTCATACTGAAACCAAAGAAGAAGAGCAACCTCCACTATATCAAGACCTCTTGGATGTACTCTCTACATAAACTACAAGTATTAAGCATAGTGATATCCTAATGGATGCATTTTTGCACCGTGGTGATGCTACTATTCCTTAGAGGGGGTGGAATTTTTTTCAAAATTTTTATAACAACAGGGATGAACAAATTCCTAGATCCAATACTTTGCGATTAGCTATGGAAAATTTGATTGTGCCTAATGTATTTGTGGAGGTTGAAATAATAAGGACCTTGGCTTCGAGTTATGATCCTGCCTTGAGAATAGTTCGAAGAGCGGAAAGCATTGTTTTGGCTGATATAAGCCCTATGGAGATTGTCAATTGTTTTGGTCTTAGAGGACGTGTAGTTGTGGATATTGATGTCAACAAGTTTGAGAATGAATATCAGTTAAAGAGAGCACATTATAGAGAGAAGGAGGTTCAACTATTCAGGTAAAGGGATTGGCATGGTGATGTAGTATCATTTATCCCTATTCACAAGGAGCCTTTTGTGGTGGATTCATTTGAAAAGTATTTCATTAAGACCTATTTTATGCTCTATGTCATATTTTAGGATAGTATGATAAGGTGAAGATGTCTAATGGGATGATGTTTATGGGAATGGAAATTCAACATAAATAAGCCAACTTAGAGTATTATTTTTCTTCTTTTCTTTCTTGGAAAATTCTTGAAGGGTTGATTGAAGTGGCAAAGAAGCCCTTGGAAGTAAAGATGAAATATTCTTCTTTGTTGTCTCATTTAATTCTTTTCCAACATAAGTATGAATGGGATCTTGGTTTATAGCTTAAGTTTTATGACAGGCTTGGTACAACTTTCCTTGTGCAGAAATGGTGTCATATATGGGATAGGACATGTGAGGTTGTTGATTATGTTGTTTATCATGAGTTCTTTGTGATGAAAATTATGTCATGGTTGGGTGTGGTATTAAATAGGATACCAAAAAGTTATGGATTTCTTGAGGCCAAAGGATAACAAGATGGATGATGATGGGAGATTTAATTTTGCTAATTGCTTCGTGTTTTTTGATTATATACTGATAAGAGTTTATGGCTGCCATCAACCTCCTCACCAACTGCCATCTTATGTTTCTTCAAGATTAGCATTTCTTGAGTTTATGTGGTAGATGTTGTGGACACAAAAGCTTCACTTGGTAGGTTAGAAGAAGGGTTCTCTTCTCCCTAAGTCCACAAGATATTGTGATCTTGCAGTTGGACATAAAGTTTTGGATAGATTGCAGAACTGTTTGGTGAGTAGATTTACTTTGAGGTTTGGGAATAAAAGGAATTTTGACCTATAGGGATTTATAGCGTGGCTTAGAGATAAAATCAAAAGAGGGTCTTTTATCCATGATTTGGACATACACAAGGATGTGATAAGACATTGCTTCAACATAGAGCACGCCCTCCAAAGAAGGAAAAAATGGAGAATGTTGGCAAGGATTGAACATGATACAAAGGAAAAGTTCCTTAATTTTCAAGGTTTTTTCTCTAGGGAAAAGGGGCCTTCTATGAGAGTGGAAAAGATATTTGAGAACTTTGAGGTTATTGTTTCTAAAAATTACAACATTCAGGAGGACATGGCTCATGAAGAAATAGAGAGCATGCCCCGAAAGATGTCTTAGAGAAACATGCACATTACATATAGGATGTGTGACAAGGTGAAGCCATAGGAAGCCAAGGAGGCATGGATGTCATCGAGCAGGAGGTTGAACAGGCCATTGCCTTACCCCCTAGAAATGTGCAAGTTATTGAGGAACCACAAAGTAGGAAGACTTTTGGAAAATCTTTTCTGTTGGAAGAATGTGAAGATGAGTAGACAATTCTTGTTATATCAAATCAAGCGGTGGCCAGATCTTATGTTCACAGCTGAATTTGAAAAGGATGGAGGATAGAGTGAGTCAGTATATCACCCTACTCTCAAAGTATTGGCCCAAAGGATAAGAGTCCCAAGTAAAAATAAGTCGCAAGTCTTGATTGGAGTTGAAGAAAGAACAGGGCATGGGGCTACCATAAGAGTGTTAAAGGATACATCTATTGTTGAAGTAGCAACTTTGTCAATGCATTCAACTATGTTTTCTCTTGATGCAATGAAAGCACAAGGCAAGGAGAAGGTGGTGATATTACAGGAAAGAATAGCAATACACTAGTCTTATACAAAAATGTTTATGGAACTTTCTCAGTTGAGGAAAAAATTGTAGAGGTGGGCAGTTGCACCTCCTACTATGGTAATGATCTAGTAGGGAGAGTCCTCACAAGAAAATGGAGGAGATTGATTCTTTAAAGAAGGAAAATAATGATCTGAAACAACAATTGGAGGCCAAAGATTAGTAGGTCTTGAGAGTGGAGTCCATGGCCAAGGAAAAAGTCATGACAGTGATCAAAGGAACTTTGTCACACTTGTTGAGGTCAATTCTGAATAAAATTGACGATGTTTATAATTATTTTTGTATTCTTTCTGAAGAGGCTATTCAATGCTCTAAGTTTCTAATGTAATTGAGTGAGATTTTTAAACATTCGAGGGCTCTGGGGCAAAAGATCAAAGACTTAAGCATTGCAGTTCAGTACATGCATAAGCCACCCCAACCATTATCAGATTTTTGCAGTGCTCATGAATTATTGGAAAGTGAAATTCATGTTTTAGAAGAAAAGATGCTAAAATCAAGGAAATAATATAGACTTTTAATCAGTTAAAGTATTGGACTATTTCTCCCATTCATAATGACAATTAAAAGTTGAAGGTTTTTGATGAATGGAGGAAAGAGTATGAAGACATCATTAAAGTTTCCATTCAAAAGATAGTTGATAAGGATTATATCAATGAGACAATATATTATTTGGCTATTCATAAATTGATTGAAATTGTCACAGATTATTCAAAGTTTGTTATAGGCATTAGAGCTGTTATTGATTCTAAGTACAAAGAGGCCCCTAATTGTGTGCAGTTGATCAAGTATGTTGAGTGGCCAACTGGTTTTGCAATTCACAGTTGGCATGAGAAGAATTATTTGGTTAAAGATATTTGAAGAAATGGCTCGCCATTTGAAGATTGGAAAATATTTGAAGCAAGGCAGTTGCACATGTTGTTAGAAGGAGAGCTACCATATTCTTTAACGACGACATCTTTTTGTTTAAAAACTTGAAAGATACCTTAGAATATTCTATATTTTTGCAATGTAATTCTGACATGTGTCATCAACCTAAAGCTTGTTTCTTTTCCTTGTTCTATAAAAGGAATTCAGGGCTGATCAATAAATGGTTCTAAAAATTTATAGAAAATAGATACTTTAAAATGGTTACTATGAGAATATGGTTTTGATGTTGCTTAAATTATATATCCACAAATTATTGAATTAATGAAAATCACTACATGTTTTGTCTCTCTATTCCTTTTCTTGTGTTTATGATTCTTGTTTATCAAGCATAGATGGGTGTTGTCTTTACACTCGTGCGTGAATGTGTAATTGCATAGTTACCGTCGTTTTCCAGGAAAAGATTAAATGCCTGAGGAAAATTAGATAGCCTTGATCTCTTGCAATAAATACACATCCACATTCCTATATAACCTTAGGAATCTCTTAACAACATATTTCTTGTCTAGGGATTCTGATCCCTTGACATTCCAAGACACAATTTAGTTTCATAAAAAATTTAGGTGAAAGTGTCCATTGGTTTCTTAAGTGCTTTGTATCACTTAGGCAATTTCTTATTGTTTCCTTTACTAATTGTCATAGATGCAATGGATCTATTGGGCCTACCCCTCTTCCTCTTGAATTCAAAAAGTTGCTCAAGGCCCAGAGATTGAGAATCTTCTTTCTTCTTTTTGGCCTTACTCTTGGTCACTATTTTAGTTTAGCCTTGTTTATACCAAAAATAATTCATAGCTTCCTCCGACAATTTTTTGTCAAGGTCCCTTGCGTAGGAGAAAATGGCCCAGGTGAGTCTCTTATCCTCATCATAGTCAATGATCTTGGGGTCTTCCTTCTAGAAGTACCCCACACCCCAAACTCATCACTCCACCTCCCAAGACCGCTTCAACACTCTATCTAGCACACACTAACTCTATCAACCTCCCAGTTATGGGTGCTAATAGGGGAAGATATCTTCTCATATAGCTTACAAGAAACTGAAACTAAGCTTATAGTACAAACTCATTGCCAGAGATCAAAATAAAGTTAGCATCCAACCCATGATTCAAGGGTTTCTGAGTCATACTCATCATGGAATTCTCAATATCCCCCCTCCAACATTCATAAATTGCTCATTTCTAGGGTTATGAGATGGGATATCCAGAGTGTTTCCCATGGGTCTGGCAGGAATCACAAGAACATCAAAGTCATTGACTTGAGATTTAATTCTCTTTTTAGTCTCCATGATATTTTTGAATTTGTCTAGGATAGTTTGTTGTGGATTCAAAGTCTTGGGATTGTGGTGTGTATCTGAGGACTCGTTATCCATCACTACCTTATTAGAAAAGTTATAAATGGGATTAGGGTCTACCTTAGATGCCTCTTTAATTGTAGCATGTAGAGCATCTAGTTTATAAATAATGGCCTCATTATGAGAGGAATGCATCTGCACAAAACAAATGTTGGCAGACAAGCCCCGCTTTTGCACATAATTCTTCGAAGGATGTGGATTAGAGAGAAGAATGAAGTTTGTATTTTTTAAAGGCTTCCTAGAGCCAAAGCTACCAATTGCTTTCTCAGTTAGATTAGGGTGGTTCTGGTTAGCCAAAGGCTTAGCTTTCCTACCATTGAAGTCTTTTTTAACATTATTTTTCAGCCACGGGCAATTCTTGTGAATATGCCCATCTTTATTGAATAATAAACATGTATTAATCCCACCCAAATACTCAATAGGGAATACAAAGGCCTCCTTGTTCAATTCAAACCTAATCGCTTTCATAATATCTAAATTCCAGGTTTGATGGAGATGAGTAATCTTGCATACATTTGCAGGAGAAGGGAAGATGTTTCATCCATTCTAACAACATTGGCAATAGAGTCTAGGGCTTTGGGAAGCCATTTCCAATGAATCCATGGAGTGTTCCTGATCGTAACCCATCTAGGGCACGAGGGCGCAATAATTTCTTCATGAATAGCCTTGAGATTCCATGCAATGGCTTTAAAACACCCTTTCCCCACTGACCAAGACTTCTTTTTAAGGATTTTCTCTTGCTTTTAGCTTCTTTATAAATGATGATATATAATCCCTTTTGAACAATTCTACAGAAAGTAAAGTGAAACCCTAACTTTTTTACCCACATAATTTGCAACCAATTATTCATGAAACTCCTAGAAGGAAGCTTGCTAGAGTCAAGTACTACCAAGAAAATGACAATATCCCTAAGCCTAATACTCTCTTCATTCAAAACTACGTTCATTTTAGAATTAGGCATAATGACAAGAGTAGCATTGGAAGATTCCTTACCTCTTCCACGTCAACATGGTTTCTCTCCATTTGTAAATGACTAGACCGCCAAGAGTTGAGCACCCTTGAGAACGACATAGTTGCCCACGACTACTTGCATGAAATTTTTACGCTGCTCCTCTCCCGCCATCGAAGAAACATTATGAAGAAAGTCAGAAGCCCCATCTCCCATAAACTGCCTCCACGCTCAACAAGAGAGGGCAATAAATGCAAAAAAGATCGCACATAGAAGATCGCCTCCACGTAGGCCTACGCTCGTGTGAAGTCGGCCTTCGCAAGATAGCCAGTTGCAGACCAAAATCTCTTATTTTTTGCACATCAAATGCTTGCCTATCGGATCATTTATTTTTTATTCTCCTTTAAAATAAAATAATAATTTTCTTTTCTATTCCACATAATTTTTGGTTCATTTTTTTAGCAACATAAATTTTATTAAAAAATTATAGAAGCGTATTTGAAAGAGGGACTTCCAACAGTTTCTAATGTTTCAGGGTCTAATGGGTTGTTCAAAGCAGGAATACGTGCGTTTCAACGCCTCCGCAAAGGAGCAGGTCCAGTGAACTGTGTTATTCATCCATTTCCACTTTCTTCATGCTCATGTCGGTTACCGGGGATAACTCGATTTAATTATTCCCGGGTAGAAATTGTACATTTTCCTCACGAAATAAATAAATAAATAATATTTCTCTCATTTTCCACGATTAGGTCATTTATTTTTCATGCGGCATAAATTTAGTAAAAAATATATAAACAACTTTTTGAAAACCCACTTTTTTTTTACTATCCTTTAGATTAAAATGAAAAAGTAAATAACATTTCCCTTGCCTACCCAAAATAACCTCGGGAAAATTATAGAAATAAGTCTTTGGAAATTGAAAGTATTGATTTTCTTTTAAGATAAAATAATATCTCTCATAACTAATCTTCTTAACTATTGGATGACTTATTCGGAAAAAAGCTATTTCAAAATTATTAAACTATTTAATCATTTATTATCTCTTACCTACCCTTCTTAACTATTGGGTGAAAATTATAGAAATAAGTCTTTGGAAATTGAAAATATTGATTTTCTTTTAAGATGAAATAATCTCTCTCATAACTAATCTTCTTAACTATTGGATGACTTATTCGAAAAAAAACTATTTCAAAATTATTAAACTATTTAATCATTTATTATCTCTTACGTGCCCTTCTTAACTATTGGGTGACTTATTCAGATAAAAATTATGCTGTCTAAGTGAGGTGGAAAATTGTAAACACAACTTCTTAAAAATTAAAAAATATTGATTTGGTTTTGGAATAAAATAATATTTCTCTCACCAACCTTTCTTGACCATGGGATGACTTATTCAGAAAATACCAATGTATCTTTACCTACACAAGAAATTAAACACTAATTAGCCACTAGGTATAAGTTTAGCATCGTTTTGAAAATTGAAACCATTGATTCAGTTTTTAAATAAAATAATATTTCTCTTACCTACCCTTCTTAACCATTGGATGGTTTAGAAAAAAACCATACCAAAATTACCTCTACCTAGATACCAATGGATCATTAATTTGGGACTGGGCATAGTTTAGCTGAAAATTAACTCTTTGAAAATTGAAACTAATGATTCAATTTTAAAATAAAATAATATTTGTCTTACCTACCCTTCTTAATCATTAGATGACCTATTATCTCTACCTGCCAACTATCTACTCTAATAATTTTCATTAATTAATTGACCTATTTATTGTGCTCCATCAATCCATTTTGTCTAATTCTATATTCCAATCAGAGAAGTGAGTGTGATGAAAAATAAATGGAGTTAAGTATTTTATTTATTGTTTCTAATATATTTAATAGTTTGTATTCAAAATTTATTGCATTATAAAATTCATATAGGCTAACTCATACTCATGTACATGCAGGAAGAAGAAAAGAGCAGTGAATTTCAAAAGAATATTTCAGTGGATATTTTTGAGTTGAAAACACAAGAATTATTTCCTCTACATCTTGATATAAGAGGATTGTTAACTCATAAATTTTCCAACTCATGCTAATAACTTAAAAACAATTCAGGTAGAGACTTGTTCAGTGAAAACATCACAAAGGAACGAGGGAAGTTTGCAGGTTAGTAAATAACTCTTCAATTTCTGTGTTCTTTTCTCTTTTTTTTGTTTTACAATCAAAGATTGATTTTCCCTATACTTTAGCTTTATAATGAGTCTCCCATATGAAATGACAGCCTCAATCAAACTACATCCTGGATCTCTTTTCAATCGAATGTGTTTCATTACTGATCTCAACTTTGCAACATCATCCCACCTACCAGCCCCAGCATAGATATTTGAGAGAAAGACGTAACACCCAATATTATCAGGTTCCATCTTAAAAAGGTGTTCTGTCATTCGTTCCCCTAGCTCTATATTGTTGTAAATTCGACTATTAGGTTCAAGTGGAATCCCCTTGATAAACTCATAAGCTTTCTCCAGCATGCCCTCTATGTCAAAGAAGATCAACCATGCATGACTACATGAAGATAGGACAGCAACCATCCATGACTAAAGCGACTTTTGCATTTGCTTAAAAAGAGAAAGAGCTTCCTCACCATGGCTACGTGCATGTCGTAGACGGCAACCATAGAAGTCCATTAAACAAAATCTCTCTGAGGCATCTTGTCAAAAAACTTGGTGCCCAACATTTAATATATATATCGAAATGGGCACTTGAAACAAAATTTTCAGAATTTAAACCGTCTTCCATCATAAATTTATGTATCTACTTGCCCTACTGCAGAGCTGCCAACTATGCACAGGCTGGTAAAATGTTAGCATATGTAACTGAATCTGGTCTAACCCGAGCTCTGTGCTTTTTGTGAAAAAACACCAATGCATATCCTGCAATCATCACATCCATGAAACAATAGTTTCACTGCATGGGAAACAAAAGGAATGCAAGAAGATCATTGTTCTCTAAACTAATGCAACGGGCTCAAAGGCCGGGAAAATTAATGGGAGGATGAAAAGGAAGGAGTGTTTGTTGTATCAAAAGTATTCTATCAAAAACAAACTTAGTACCACAAAAGAGGTTATCAACAGGTACATTAAGAGAATGTTGCTACTTTGATGATGTGTTGCTGGATGATGCTGCAGCTACTTTAGCCTCAATTACAAGGATTATGGAGGTCTCAAGGAGGCCCCGGGGACGACGTCCTAGCTCCAAAAATAAACCCAAGCGGCTGCTGCCCCTGGACGTTGCAGAAAATACTCCGTTGCAGATAACAAAGTCTTCAGGTGGGGCAGGGACACAGACTGAGGAGGTCACGAGGAAGGCTCAAAGAAAAAGCTAAGGATTTTGGGTTAAGGGTTTGTCTCTCATAGCTAAGCGAGTGGCTGGCTGTTGAAAATTTCATGGAAGCCATTATTTTCTTCAGGGTTTTTAAGTCACACCTGCCGCCTTCTTGTGTCATAAAACTAGATTAATATTTCTGCTCTTTGCACTCGTTTCATTTTAACAAGTGTATGTCGATTAAATATTAAAATTTGGAGCAAATAATGCCAGTCCTTTGTTTGTCAGCCATTGAGAATTTATATCGGCTTTCTTTAATTTTAAATGAAAGACCTTGTATGCATTTCTCAGTTCTTTCTTTGTAATGCATAGAAGGTTTTTGATTTTAAATTAAAGAAAGCTGGTATAAATTTTCAATCGCTGACAAACACGAAGGACTTGTTGATAACTGATGCTGCTCTAGCATGCAGCTAGATCAATTTAGTTTATAGTTTTTTTTGTTTATTCATGCAAATAAAGCATGTACTTCAACATGCATTAATCCTTAATTTATATATACAGCCTCTATGTAATTTTTTAATTAAGCTTCAATAAAGAAATTGCTATGTGCAATTCCAAAAAAACAAGGCACCTTGTTTTTTATTCTGAATTGTGATTTCATTTTCCAATTTTTTCTTTTTGCTATTATTGTTTGCTAATCAGCTGGTTTAGAGAGGATAGGCCAGGTTCAAAATTCTACAAGTGGTATCAGAGCAAGTAAAATTGTTTTGGATTAAAGTTTTATTGTTGGAATTTCACCAAAGTTAAACATGTCGAATTCTAACCATATGCCCATTCCAGAATTTGATGGGAATGATTATGATTATTGGTCCATTAAGATGCTGAGCTTTTTTATTGGAAAAGATTTGTGGGAGATTATTGTATTAGGTTATGAAGAGCCAGCTGATTGGAATGCTCTTATAGCCAATGACAAAATAGCTAGAATGGAAGCAAGGAAAAAGAATGCTCAAGCTTTGTTTCACATTCAGATAGCTCTTGATAAGAGCTTATTTCCAAGAATATCAGGAGCAACAACTGCCAAGGATGCCTAGAAGACTCTCCAAGAAGCTTACCAGGGTAGTGATCAAGTTAAAGTGGTCAAGCTTCAGACATTGAAGGGAGAGTTCGAGAATTTGAAGATGCAAGAAGCCGAAAGTATAAGTGATTATTGTGTCAGAGTCAAAGATGTGGTCAATAAAATGGCTACACTTGGAGAAATTGTAAGCAATGAAGTTTTGATTAAAAAGGTGTTGAGATATTTGACACCCAGATGGGATCATGTAGCAATAATCATAGAAGAAAGCAAGGATTTGAAAAAACTACAGTTTGATCAACTGGTTGGATCCCTGATGTCTCATGAAGAAAGATTGAAAGATTCTTTTGAAGGTGTAGAGAAAGTGTTTTCCTCTAAATTGTTAATCACAAAAAATAAAGATGCAAACAACAGTAGTGTCAAAATCAATCAAGGCCAAGGTAAAGGGCAAAGCCAAAATTCTTCAAGAGGTAGAGGAAGAGGTGGCTCAAGAGGAAGTGGTGGTTTCAAAGGAAGAGGTAGAGGCAGATTTGATAAGAGAAATGTTCAATGTTACCATTGTAATAGGTATGGCCACTCTGAAAGAGAATGCAGATTGAAAGAAGGTAAAAGTGCTAACTATGCTCAAGAGAGTAGTGAGAATCCTCCTGATCACCTATTTTTATCTTATGCCAAGGGTGAAAATACTAGTAAAGATGTTTGGTACCTAGATTATGGATGCTCTAACCATATGACAGGGAATGAAAAGTTGTTCTCAACAAAGGATTAAAGAGTATTGGAGGTTGCTTGGTGATGATAAATCATTGGAGGTTGCTGCCAAAGGAGCTATGGAGGTCCAAACAAAAGAAGGTATAAAGAGTA
This sequence comes from Cryptomeria japonica, assembly GCF_030272615.1. Classification (NCBI taxonomy): domain Eukaryota; kingdom Viridiplantae; phylum Streptophyta; class Pinopsida; order Cupressales; family Cupressaceae; genus Cryptomeria; species Cryptomeria japonica. Next base: position 239,720,176 of record NC_081411.1, read on the forward strand.
TTCATGATATTTATTATACTCCACAATTGAAGCACAATTTGTTAAGTGTTGGGCAGCTCTGTGAAAAAAATTATAAAATAGTCTTTTAGAATAAGACATGTACTATCTATGATGAGAATAAGGGTAATACGGTGATCACTGTTGTTCCTATGACAACAAATAGGATGTTCCCCTTGAGGTTTGGTGAACATAACAACATTTTGGTAAATATGGCATATGAGGATTCAAGTTGGTTATGGCATCTCAGGTATGGGCATTTAAATTTTCATAGTTTGAATATTCTAACCTCACATGCATTAGTTTCTGGTTTGCCCAAGGTTGAGGAACACAAGGAGGTTTGTGAAGGTTGTGCTAAAGGAAAGCATGCAAGAGAAAAGTTTCCAAAGGGCAATGCATGCAGGGCTCATCACCCACTTCAGATTGTTCATTTAGATATATGTGATCCTATGCAGACTAAGAGTTTGGGTAAGTCATCATATTTCATCACTTTTATTGATGATTACTCACGAAATTGTTGGGTATATTTTTTGAAGGCCAAAGATGAAGCCCTAGATACATTCAAGAAGTTTAAAGCCCTTGTAGAAAATGAGAAAGCATGCAAGACCAAATGTTTAAGGACTAATCATGGAGGAGAATTTTGCTCCAAGGCTTTCCAAAGTTGTTGTGATTTTAATGGCATCAAGAGGCAACTTACTACTGCATACACACCTAAACAGAATGGAGTAGCTAAAAGGAAGAATCGTATTGTGGTTGAAATGGCAAGGTGCATGTTACAAACCAAGGGATTGAGCAATTCTTATTGGGGAGATGGAGTTGATACAGCGGTGTACATCCTCAACCGTAGCCCCACTAGTGCACTAGAAAAGATGACTCCTTATGAAGCTTGGTATGGTAGAAGGCCTAATGTTAATCATTTCAAAGTTTATGGTTGTTTGGTTTATGTGCATGTACCTGATCAGAATAGATAGATGTTAGATGCAAAGAGTGAGTCATGTATTTTTATTGGGTATAGTGAGAAAAGCAAGGCTTATAGATTGTATAATCCCCTCACTAACAAGCTTATTGTCTCAAGAAATGTGATTTTTGATGAAGGGGGAGTTTATGGTCATAGAAAAGGCCATGTTGAGAAGCCAAAATCTATTTTGAATGATGATATAATTGCTGATATTGATCATAAGAAGCCAAGTAATATTTCTATATCTAGTGGTTTAACTCCACCAAGCAACCCTTCATCAAGTTCTTTAGTACCAAGTTCAAGTCCAGCTTCTTCTCCAAGTTCTACAAGGAAAGTAAGGAGATTGAGTGATATCTACCAGAGGAGTAGAAATCAAGTACATGAAGAAAACCCAATAGGTGAAATAGTGAATTTTGTTTTATTAGTCAAGGCTGATTTTGAACCATCGTGTTTTGAAGATGCATGTACTAATGAGGTTTGGGTGAAAGCCATGGAAGAAGAGATGGATTCCATTCACGGGAATGACACTTGAGAGTTAACAGAACTTCCACATGACAAAAAAAGGATTGGCACCAAATGGGTCTACAAGACCAAATTTAGCAGTGATGGGAGTGTTGAAAGACACAAGTCAAGATTAGTTGCTAAAGGCTTCACATCGAAGTATGGAATTGACTATGAAGAGATATTTGCACCAGTAGCAAGACAAGAGACCATAAGAATGCTAATTTCATTAGCAGCTCAAAAGAAGTGGATCATAAAGCATATGGATGTGAAAAGTGCCCTTTTGAATGGGTAATTAGAAGAGGAAGAATATGTGGAGCGGCCAGAAGGTTTTGAAGTGGAAGGAAAAGATAATTATGTCTACAAGTTGAAGAATGCTTTGTATGGCCTCTAGCAAGCACCAAGAGCGTGGTACGCCAGGATTGATGGATACTTTCAGGAGAATGGCTTCGAGAGATGTAAGAGTAATCCTACCCTATACTACAAACAAGAAGGTACCGATATTCTCATCATAAGTTTGTATGTTGATGATCTTTTGTATATGGGTAGTAGTTATAAGATGAAAGATGAATTTAAAGATGCTATGATGAAAGAATTTGAGATGAAAGAACTTGGTCTAATGAAATATTTTCTAGGAATGGAGGTTTATCAAAGTAAGGATGAGATTTTCATTTGTCAAACAAAGTATGCACATGATATGCTAAAGAAATTTAATATGACTGATTGTAACCCTGCCTCCACTCCAAGTGCTCATGGAGATTTGTTATGTACAGATGATGGTGCTGATTTAGTTGATGAGACAACTTACAGAAGTATTGTGGGGAGTTTGATGTTTCTAATCCACACGAGACCTGATATTGCCTATTTAGTTTCACTTGTTTCAAGGTATATGACAAATCAATCTGAAATACATATGAAGGCAGCCAAGAGGATTTTTAGGTATGTGAAAGGGAATTTAAGTTTTGGTATTCATTAATACTGTTCTGAAAAGTTCAATCTTGTAGGCTTTAGTGAATCAGATTGGGGAGGTAGTATGGATGACCGTAAATTTACATCTGGAAATTGTTTTTCTTTTGGTTTTGGTTTGATTACCTGGAGCTCAAAAAAGAAAAGTATTGTTGCCCTCTCATCTACAGAAGCAGAGTATGTTGCAATTACCTCAGCAGGTACACAAGCTCTTTGGCTCAGAAAAGTTTTGGAAGAAATTGGAGAAAAACAAATTCAGCCTAAAATAATTTATTGTGACAATGTGACTACCATCAAGTTATCTAAGAATCCGGTTCATCATAGCAAAACAAAGCATTTGGATTTCAAATATCACTTCATACAAGATTTGGTGCAAAAGAAGGATATCGAATTGAACCACATCAACACCCAGGATCAACTAGCAGATATATTCCCCAAAGCAGTTGCGAAAGCTCAGTTTATAGCACTACGAGATAAGATTGTGAGCCCTCTCAGCATCAAGGGGGAGTATGTTGATAACTAATGCTGCTCTAGCATGTAGCTAGATTAATTTAGTTAATATTTTTTTTGTTTATTCATGCAAATAAAGCATCTACTCCAACATGCATTAATCCTTAGGACTAGTTTTAGTTTTGTTTTTTGCATGAATTTGTTTTTACTAAATAAAGCATGTTGTGCATGCACTTATTGTATTCTTAATTTAGGGAGTATTTTGCTTTTTTTAGTTTGTGAGCCTTGGTGGCTTTCCATGCAATGCTAGGAATATATTTAGAACTACAGTTATTATTTATTCTTCTAGGCTGCAAATTCTTTATATATACAGCCTCTATGCAATTTTTTAATTAAGCTTAAATAAAGAAATTGTTGTGTGCAATTCCAAAAGAACAAGGCACTTTGTTTTTTATTCTGAATTGTGATTTCTTTTCGCAATTTCTTCCTTTTCTAATATTGTTTACTAATCAGCTGATTTAGAGAAGATAGGTCAGTTTCAAAATTCTACAAGTGGTATCAAAGCAGGTAAAATTGTTTTGGGTTAAAGTTTTATTGTTGGAATTTCGCCAAAGTTAAACATGTCGAATTCTAACCATATGCCCATTCCAGAATTTGATGGGAATGATTATGATTATTGGTGCATTAAGATGCTGAGCTTTTTTATTGGAAAAGATTTGTGGGAGATTATTGTATTAGGTTATGAAGAGCCAGCTGATTGGAATGCTCTTATAGCCAATGACAAAATAGCTAGACCGGAAGCAAGGAAAAAGAATGCTCAAGCTTTGTTTCACATTCAGATAGCTCTTGATAAGAGCTTATTTCCAAGAATATAAGGAGCAACAATTACTTAGGATGCATAGAAGACTCTACAAGAAGCTTACCAGGGTAGTGATCAAGTTAAAGTGGTCAAGCTTCAGACATTGAAGCGAGAGTTCGAGAATTTGAAGAGGCAAGAAGCCGAAAGTATAAGTGATTATTGTGTCAGAGTCAAAGATGTTGTCAATAAAATGGCTACACTTGGAGAAATTGTAAGCAATGAAGTTTTGATTAAAAAGGTGTTGAGATCTTTGACACCCAGATGGAATCATGTAGCAATAATCATAGAAGAAAACAAGGATTTGACAAAACTACAGTTTGATCAACTGGTTGGATCCCTGATGTCTCATGAAGAAAGATTGAAAGATTCTTTTGAAGGTGTAGAGAAAGTGTTTTCCTCTAAATTGTTAATAAAAAAAAAATGAAGATGCAAGTAGCAGTAGTACCAAAATCAATCAAGGCCAAGGTAAAGAGCAAAGCCAAAATTCTTCAAGAGGTAGAGGAAGAGGTGGCTCAAGAGGAAGTGGTGGTTTCAAAGAAAGAGGTAGAGGCAGATTTGATAAGAGAAATGTTCAATGTTACCACTGTAATAGGTATGGCCACTTTGAAAGAGAATGTAGATTGAAAGAAGGTAAAAGTGCTAACTATGCTCAAGAGAGTAGTGAGAATCCTCCTGATCACTTATTTTTATCTTATGCCAAGCGTGAAAATACTAGTAAAGATGTTTGGTACCTAGATTCTGGATGCTCTAACCATATGACAGGGAATGAAAAGTTGTTCTCAACAAAGGATGGAAGTTTCAAATCCAAGATCCAGCTTGGTGATGATAAATCATTGGAGGTCGCTGCCAAAGGAGCTATGGAAGTCCAAACAAAAGAAGGTATAAAGAGTATTCATGATATTTATTATACTCCACAATTGAAGCACAATTTGTTAAGTATTGGGCAGCTATGTGAAAAAAATTACAAATTAGTCTTTGAGAATAAGACATGTACTATCTATGAGAAGAATAAGGGTAATAGGGTGATGATTGTTGTTCCTATGACAATAAATAGGATGTTCCCCTTGAGGTTTGGTGAACATAACAGCAGTTTGACAAATATGGCTTATGAGGATTCAAGTTGGTTATGACATCTCAGGTATGGACATTTAAATTTTCATAGTTTGAAGTTACTAACCTCACATGCATTAGTTTCTGGTTTACCCAAGCTTGAGGAACACGAGGAGGTTTGTGAAGGTTGTGCTAAAGGAAAGCATGCAAGAGAAAATTTTCCAAAGAGCAATGCATGGAGGGCTCATCACCCACTTCAGCTTGCTCATTCAAATATATGTGGTCCTATGCAGACTAAGAGTTTGGGTAAGTCATCATATTTCATCACTTTTATTGATGATTACTCGCGAAATTGTTGGGTATATTTTTTGAAGGCCAAAGATGAAGCCCTAGATACATTCAAGAAGTTTAAAGCCCTTGTAGAAAATGAGAAAGCATGCAAGATCAAATGTTTAAGGACTAATCATGGAGGATAATTTTGCTCCAAGGCTTTCCAAAGTTATTGTGATTTTAATGGCATCAAGAGGCAACTTAGTACTACATACACACCTCAACAAAATGGAGTAGCTGAAAGGAAGAATCGTACTGTGGTTGAAATGGCAAGCTGCATGTTACAAACCAAGGGATTGAGCAATTCTTATTGGGGAGATGGAGTTGCTACAACAGTGTACATCCTCAACCATAGCCCCACCAGTGCACTAGAAGAGATGACTCCTTATGAAGCTTGGTATGGTAAAAGGCCTAATGTTAATCATTTCAAAGTTTTTGGTTGTTTAGCTTATGTGCATGTACCTGATTAGAATAGATAGAAGTTAGATGCAAAGAGTGAGTCATGTATTTTTATTGGGTATAGTGAGAAAAGAAAGGCTTATAGATTGTATAATCCCCTCACTAACAAGCTTATTGTCTCAAGAGATGTGATTTTTGATGAAGGGGGAGTTTATGGTCATAAAAAAGGCCATGTTGAGAAGCCAAAATCTATTTTCAATGATGATATAATTGTTGATATTGATCATGAGTAGCCAACTAATATTTCCATATCTAGTGGTTTAACTCCATGAAGCAACCCTTCATCAAGTTCTTCAATACCAAGTTCAACTCCAGCTTCTTCTCCAAGTTCTACAAGGAAAGTGAGGAGATTGAGTGATTTCTACCAGAGGAGTGGAAATCAAGTACATGAAGAAAACCCAGTAGGTGAGACAGTGAATTTTGCTTTATTATCCAAGGCTGATTTTGAACCATCATGTTTTGAAGATGCATGTTCTAATGAGGTTTTGGTGAAAGCCATGGAAGAAGAGATGGATTCCATTCACGGGAATGACACTTGGGAGTTAACAGAACTTCCACATGACAAAAAAATGATTGGCACCAAATGGGTCTACAAGACCAAATTTAACAATGATGGGAGTGTTGAAAGACACAAGGCAAGATTAGTTGCTAAAGGCCTCACACAGAAGTATGGAATTGACTATGAAGAGATATTTGCACCAGTAGCAAGACAAGAGACCATAAGAATGCTGATTTCATTAATAGCTCAGAAGAAGTGGAGCATACATCATATGGACGTGAAAAGTGCATTTTTGAATGGGTACTTAGAAGAGGAAGTATATGTGGAGCAGCCACAAGGTTTTGAAGTGGAAGGAAAAGATAATTATGTCTACAAGTTGAAGAAGGATTTCTATGGCCTCAAGAAAGCACCAAGAGCGTGGTATGCCAGGATTGATGGATACTTTCAGGAGAATGGCTTCCAGAGAAGTAAGAGTGATCCTACCCTTTACTACAAGCAAGAAGGTACTGATATTCTCATCATAAGTTTGTATGTTGATGATCTTTTGTATATGGGTAGTAGTTATAAGATGAAAGATGAATTCAAAGCTGCTATGATGAAAGAATTTGAGATGAAAGATCTTGGTCTAATGAAATATTTTATAAGAATGGAGGTTTATCAAAGTAAGGATGAGATTTTCATTTGTCAAACAAAGTATGCATAGGATATGCTAAAGAAATTTAATATGACTGATTGTAACCCTGCCTCCACTCCAAGTGCTCATGGAGATTTGTTATGTAGAGATGATGGTGCTGATTTAGTTGATGAGACAACTTACAGAAGTATTGTGGGGAGTTTGATGTTTCTAATCCACATGAGGCCTGATATTGCCTATTTAGTTTCACTTGTTTCAAGCTATATGATAAATGCATCTGAAATACATATGAAGACAGCCAAGAGGATTTTGAGGTATGTGAAAGGGAATTTAAGTTTTGGTATTCATTACTACTCTTCTGAAAAGTTCAATCTTGTAGGCTTTAGTTATTCAGATTGCGGAGGTAGTATGGATGACTGTAAATCTACATCTGGAAAATGTTTTTCTTTTGGTTTCTTGTTTGATTACCTGGAGCTCAAAAAATCAAAGTATTGTTGCACTCTCATCTACAGAAGCAGAGTATGTTGCAATTACCTCAGCAGGTACATAAGCTCTTTGGCTCAGAAATGTTTTGGAAGAAATTGGAGAAAAACAAATTCAGCCTACAATAATTTATTGTGACAATGTGAGTGCCATCAAGTTAGCTAAGAATCCGGTTCGTCATAGTAAAACAAAGCATTTTGATTTGAAATATCACTTCATATGAGATTTGGTGCAGAAGAAGGATGTCAAATTGAAGCACATCAACACCCTGGATCAACTAGCAGATATATTCACCAAAGCGGTTGCGAAAGCTCAATTTATAGCCCTACAAGATAAGATTGTGAGCCCTCTCAGCATCAAGGGGGAGTATGTTGATAACTGATGCTACTCTAGCATGCAGCTAGATTAATTTAGTTAATAGTTTTTTTTGTTTATTCATGCAAATAAAGCATGTACTCCAACATGAATTAATCCTTAGGACTATTTTTAGTTTTATTTTTTGCATGAATTTATTTTTAATAAATAAAGCATGTTGTGCATGCACTTATTGTATTCTTAATTTAGGGAGTAGTTTGCTTTTTTTAGTTTGAGAGCCTTGGTAGCTTTCCATGCAATGCTAGGAATATATTTAGAACTGCAGTTATTATTTATTCTTCTAGGCTACAAATTCTTTATATATACAGCCTCTATGTAATTTTTTAATTAAGCTTCAATAAAGAAATTGTTGTGTGCAATTCCAAAAAAACAAGGCACTTTGTTTTTTATTCTGAATTGTGATTTCTTTTTGCAATTTCTTCTTTTTGCTATTATTGTTTGTTAATTAGCTAGTTTAGAGAGGATAGGCCAGGTTCAAAATTCTACAAGTGATAACAGAGCAGGTAAAAAAATTTTGGGTTAAAGTGTTATTGTTAGAATTTCGCCAATGTTAAACATGTCAAATTCTATCCATATGTCCATTCTAGAATTTGATGGGAATGATTATCATTATTTTTGCATTAAGATGCTGACCTTTTTGATAGGAAAATATTTGTGGGAGATTATTGAATCAAGTTATGAAGAGCCAGCTGATTGGAATGCTCTTATAGCCAATGACAAAATAGCTAGAAAGGAAGCAAGGAAAAAGAATGCTCAAGCTTCATTTCACATTCAGATAGCTCTTTATAAGAGCTTATTTCCAAGAATATCAGGAGCAACAACTGCTTAGGATGCCTGGAAGACTCTACAAGAAGCTTATTAGGGTAGTGATCAAGTTAAAGTGGTCAAGCTTCAGACATTGAAGCGAGAGTTCAAGAATTTGAAGATGCAAGAAGTCGAAAGTATAAGTGATTATTGTGTCAGAGTCAAAGATGTGGTCAATAAAATGGCTACACTTGGAGAAATTGTAAGCAATGAAGTTTTGATTAAAAAGGTGTTGAGCTCTTTGACACCCAAATGGAATCATGTAGCAATAATCATAGAAGAAAGCAAGGATTTGACAAAACTACAGTTTGATCAACTGGTTGGATCTCTGATGTCTCATGAAGAAAGATTGAAAGATTCTTTTGAAGGTGTAGAGAAAGCATTTTCGTCTAAATTGTTAATCACAAAAAATGAAGATGCAAACAGCAGTAGTGCCAAAATCAATCAAGGCCAAGGTAAAGGGCAAAGCCAAAATTCTTCAAGAGGTAGAGGAAGAGGTGGCTCAAGAGGAAGTGGTGGTTTCAAAGGAAGAGGTAGAGGCAGACTTGATAAGAGAAATGTTCAATGTTACCATTGTAATAGGTGTAGACATATAAAAATGACCATATTCCTAAATGAATATTTTATGTTCATTTCTCTATTTGATTAAATCCAATTTAATTAAATTATCCACATTCTTCTATTTTATTAAATAAATTATTCAGTTTATTTAAATTAAATTCACTATACCATTTAATGAATAAATCATTTTATTCAATTAAATCCCCCTATCCACTTTTAATTAAATTCAAATTTAATTAAATAGTTATCCTAAATTGAATAAATCTAATTTATTTAATTTCCCCAAATTGCAACCAAATTGAATTAAATCATTTAAATCAATTAAATCCTATTATCCCTCCATCCACTTGCAAAATCCTAAACCTATTCCTAATCCCTTCTAGAATCTTCTAATCACTTCTAATTAACCTAACCCCTACTCTAAATTTTGTCACATCCCTAAGCAAAGGGAAGTCACTTCTCAAATGGCTCAAAGTCTTTGATAACCATTAAAGGTTTTCAACCTTCAACCACCAAAACCCTTAAAGTCTTTGAAAACCATTGAAGGCTTCCAACCTTCAACCACTTAATCCCCAAAGTCTCCAATAACCATTAATGGTTAATTCAAACCCTCCCACATGGTTAAAACATTTGTTTTGACTCAACCTCTATCCAACCCAAGGGTCTCATCAGGCCATTAATGCTTTGACCATGATTATCTCTTAATCATTTGCACAAAGGTTTATCCTTGGATTAACTCTTAAATCCAGTGGGTAAGCCTAACTTGGACTTGACCCTTAGCCTTTAGATAACCATGAGGTCTTCTCAGGCCTTTAATGCCTCCAACCTCTTCTCTTAACCCAACCCTATGTTGACACTTGTCACCATTTCATTGGTGCCAATTGTGCACATGGATCCCCAACTTTCAAACCTGGCCCTTGATTAAACCTTTCAATCTTGACCATCCATTGCCCTGTTTATGCTATAAATAGAGCTCTCATTCCTCCATTTTAAACAATCATCTTTCAAATTTGAAGCATCACACTTATGCTCAAATTCTTTCAAGCTTTCATTTCATATATGCTCATCATTTAGCCTCTTTTAGATCAGGAATTAGAGTAATATGCATGTTAGAGTACTTCCTTTATCATTTTAGCTCAATCAAAGACTAAATATAGTATGCTAGGATAGTATTCATACTAATCTTGTCATCTTATCATTTAGTTTATTGCATTTTTAGCATCATACATAGCTTCACATCTATTTCATACTAAATTTAGCAAAAGCATCTCTCGTTCTCATATTTGCCATCCCTAAACCATTTTGCTCAGTGATCTGAGAGCAAAAACGTTGGTTTGAGGGACATTGTGAGATAGAGAACCATGGGACCCTCCTTGGGAAGCTGAGTAACACTACGTTACTCCATAGCTTGCATCAAGAAGTCCTGTGTGTGTGTGTGGACTAGTATTTAACTAAATTTTCACATATTAAGTTTTATTCGCCCACTTTTCCCGCATACAATAGGTATGGCCACTTTGAAAGAGAATGTAGATTGAAAGAAGGTAAAAGTGCTAACTATGCTCAAGATAGTAGTGAGAATCCTCTTGATCACTTATTTTTATCTTATGCCAAGGGTTAAAATACTAGTAAAGATGTTTGGTACCTAGATTCTGGATGCTCTAACCATATGACAGGGAATGAAAAGTTGTTCTCAACAAAGGATGGAAGTTTCAAATCCAAGATCCAGCTTGGTGATGATAAATCATTGGAGGTTGTTGCCAAAGGAGCTATGGAGGTCCAAAAGAGTATTCATGATATTTATTATACTCCACAATTGAAGCACAATTTGTTAAGTGTTGGGCAGCTATGTGAAAAAAATTATAAAGTAGTCTTTCAGAATAAGACATGTACTATCTATGATAAGAATAAGGGTAATAGGGTGATCACTGTTGTTCTTATGAAAAGAAATAGGATGTTCCCCTGGAGGTTTGCTAAACATAATAGTAGTTTGGCAAATATGGCTTATGAGGATTCAAGTTGGTTATTGCATCTGAGGTATGGGCATTTAAATTTTCATAGTTTGAAGTTTCTAACCTCACGTGCACTAGTTTTTGGTTTGCCCAAGGGTGAGGAACACAAGTAGGTTTGTGAAGGTTGTGCTAAAGGAAAGCATGCAAGAGAAAAGTTTCCAAAGGGCAATGCATGGAGGGCTCATCACCCACTTCAGCTTGTTCATTCAGATATATGTGGTCCTATGCAGACTAAGAGTTTGGGTAAGTCATCATATTTCATCACTTTTATTGATGATTACTCACGAAATTGTTGGGTATATTTTTTCAAGGCCAAAGATGAAGCCCTAAATACTTTCAAGAAGTTTAAAGCCCTTGTAGAAAATGAGAAAGCATGCAAGATCAAATGTTTAAGGACTGATCGTGGAGGAGAATTTTGCTCCAAGGCTTTCCAAAGTTATGTGATTTTAATGGCATCCAGAGGCAACTTACTACTGCATACACACCTCAACAGAATGGAGTAGCTGAAAGGAAGAATCATACTGTGGTTGAAATGGCAAGGTATATGTTACAAACCAAGGGATTGAGCAATTCTTATTGGGGAGATGGAGTTGCTATAGTAGTGTACATCATCAACCATATCCCCACCAGTGCACTAGAAAAGATGACTCCTTATGAAGCTTGGTATGGTAAAAGGCCTAATGTTAATCATTTCAAAGTTTTTGGTTGTTTGGCTTATGTGCATGTACCTGATCAGAATAGACAGAAGTTAGATGCAAAGAGTGAGTCATGTATTTTTATTGGGTATAGTGAGAAAAGCAAGGCTTATAGATTGTATAATCCCCTCACTAACAAGCTTATTGTCTCAAGAGATATGATTTTTGATGAAGGGGGAGTTTATGGTCATAAAAAAAGCCATTTTGAGAAGCCAAAATCTATTCTGAATGATGATATAATTGTTGATATTGATCATGAGCAGCCAACTAATATTTCTATATCCAGTGGTTTAACTCCACCAAGCAACCCTTCATCAAGTTCTTTAATACCAAGTTCAAGTCCAGCTTCTTCTCCAAGTTCTACAAGGAAAGCAAGGAGATTGAGTGATATCTACCAGAGGAGTGGAAATCAAGTACATGAAGAAAACTCAGTAGGTGAGACAGTGAATTTTGCTTTATTATCCAAGGCTGATTTTGAACCATTATGTTTTGAAGATGCATGTACTAATGAGGTTTGGGTGAAAGCCATGGAAGAAGAGATGGATTCCATTCGCGGGAATGACACTTGAGAGTTAACAGAACTTCCACATGAAAAAAAAAGGATTGGCACCAAATGGGTCTACAAAACTAAATTTAACAGTGATGAGAGTGTTGAAAGACACAAGGCAAGATTAGTTGCTAAAGGCTTCACACAGAAGTATGGAATTGACTATGAAGAAACATTTGCACCAGTAACAAGACAAGAGACCATAAGAATGTTGATTTCATTAGCAACTCAGAAGAAGTGGAGAGTACATCATATGGACGTGAAAAGTAACTTTTTGTTTATTCATGCAAATAAATCATGTACTCCAACATGCATTAATCCTTAGGACTATTTTTAGTTTTTTGTTTTGCATGAATTTGTTTTTAGTAAATAAAGCATGCTGTGCATGCACTTATTGTATTCTTAATTTAGGGAGTAATTTTCTCTTTTTAGTTTGAGAGCCTTAGTAGCTCTCCATGCAATGCTAGGAGTATATTTATTATTTATTCTTCTAGGCTGCAAATTCTTTATATATACAGCCTCTATGTAATTTTTTAATTAAGCTTCAATAAAGAAATTGCTGTGTGCAATTCCAAAAAAACAAGGCACTTTGTTTTTAATTCTGAATTGTGATTTCTTTTTGCAATTTCTTCTTTTTGATATTATTGTTTGCTAATCAGCTGCTCTAGAGAGGATAGGCCAGTTTCAAAATTCTACTGGACTAGCATTATTTGGTCCAAATTGAAATATTTAATCGACATACACATATTAAAACGAAACTACAGAGCGCAGAAATTTTTAATCAAGTTTTACAGACAGAAGAAAGCGGCAGTTGTGACTTCAAAACTATGAAGAAAATAATGGCTTCCGTGAAATTTTCAATAAGAAGCCACCAGCTTAGCTATGAGAGGCAAACCCTTAACTATCCCTTGGGCTTATTCTTTGAGCCTTCCTTGTGACCTCCTCAGTCTGTGTGCCTGCCCCACCTGAAGATAGTGTTATCTGCAACGGAGTTTTTTCTGCGACCTCCAGGGGCAGCAGCCGCTTGGGTTTATTTTTCGAGTGAAGAGGCCGTCCCCGAGGCTTCCTTGCGACCTTCATAGTTCCTGTAATTGAAGCTAAATTAGCTACAGCATCATCCAGCAACGCATCACCCAATGTAAACATCCCTCCTCTTCAACCACGTTCAGGAAAAACACATGCTTGTGTGAATATGGTCAAAGAAGTTTAAACATCTTATGCAGTTTCACCTCAGGTAAAACGTCTATTAGAAACAATAAATTAGTGATTTTGAGCTTTGATTTCATTCGAGCTAGTCTTTGAGGTTATCAGCATTTTGTAGTATTTTTATTATTGCAAGAGGCAAGCTGCATAACATGATGCAACAACACATCAAGATTAGAAGGGGAAGGAGATAGAGTGACAAATATTATTTGGATGCCACATTGGTTTACTACATCATGCTCAACAGGTAAATCCCAATTTCTTGACTCAGTTTATTTGAATGTGCTCAAATTGGTAGTAATGTATCTTAATCTTGTGGGGGAGAGTGTTGAAGCTGATAATTTGATTTCTAGCCTTTTTTAAAATGGTTCCATAGGAAACCGCAAACCTAAAAAAAATTAGTAGTGGTAACCATAAACTTAAGGAAGAACATAAAAAAAAAGAGTGAAGTAGAAAGAGAGTTGGACACGACTGTGGATATTGTACTTGTCAAGATCATCTTGGACACACATCCTCATCAGTACCAAGATGGTCCTGATGCATCACCCAATTAGTTTCTAGGTAGATAAAAGCAGTCAGAGCTAAGCCTAGCCTACTTATAGTAATGGACCCATTAGGTGGTGTGTATTATGTTCAAGATGATCTTCGCAAGTACAGGATCTACAGATTTATTTAATTCACTTATTGCTTCACCGTTTTTAGTATGTTCCTCTTAGAGTTCATGGTTTCCACTACTGCTTCTTTTTCAGATTTGCGGATTCCTATGCGACCATTTTTAGATTGGCTAGACATCGAGTTCTTAGCTTGAACACTCTCTTGACGAGTTTTATTGCTTCCCAACTGCTCTGAAGAACGAAATAACTTGGATGACAAAATTTCTATAAACGTGAGTCATGGAATTCCTTTTTAACACGTTTTTTTATTGAATAAGAAAATCATTACATTACAAAACATATTTATATTAACTTTTAGCTTTCTCTAATCATGTCCAGAAAGAAGAAGATGTGGAGAGAAGCTTGGAGTCATTTCCTTTGTATCATGTTAGAGGAGGCAAGAAAGATGGTAGAGGAGGTTTATTATCAGTGTTCTACGAGCGTTGGGGATGGGGGGACGTGGGGACGGGTTTTTGGGATGGGGACCAAGGGTCTAAGTTTGGGGAAGGCCGGGGGTGGTAGGGTGGTGGTGCTGATATAGTTATACATATACATATAGTACTTAAAAAACTAGTTTTGAAAAGATGTATGACATTATAATAGTATAAGAATTACATTTCAAATGAAACTATAGGAAATTTGAAATACTAAATCTAAATACCAATATTTCTTCAATGATAATTATGTTGTTATATGGCACCTAATCAGACTCGGAGGTTAAATTTTCCCTACTTCCATCAGTGTGGTTTCCCCCTATATTTTAATTTTAAACATTGCATATACATGGGGGCGATGGGAGACGTCTAGGTGTCTCCCCATCCCTCAAGAGACGTCTGCACGTCTCTCACAGGATAGGGAGATGCCCAGACGTCTCCCAAGGAGACATGGAGACATCTCATGGAGACATCTCCCCGTCTCCTGAACAAGAATTAACACTCATTCTCTGTATTAGGTTCTTAAAAGAAGAGAAATAATAATATTTGTAATTGTGAAATTAGCCTAAGTGAATAACAATTGCTCTTGTGTAGTGATCATTGGCTTATTTTAAATTAGGGATAAAATGTTACAATGGCAGTTAAGTAATGAATTAGTTCTGAAGTGGGGAACAAATTTTATTAGATTTTTGACAGACCAAGAAACACGCTCGTTTATTCTTAAATGTTTTTAAGAGAAAACACTATATAGTATTTATGTCATAAGATTAGCTTTTGTGATCTTTAATGATCAATAGGTTTTTTTACTACCATAGTTTAACTAATGTCATTGAATTTTATTATACAACAAGTTTTGGATTTTCGTTGGGGATAGTAAAATGTGTTTCCACTTCATTTGGAAGTGATAATCTTTACCACAGTTTAAAAAACATCCATCAAATAATAAAATCAAAATTCTTTTTATGATAATCTTTACCGCAGTTTAAAAAACATCCATCAAATAATAAAATCAAAATTCTTATACAGAATGTGATTCATTTGTCTTGTAATTTTTTTATTTATTTTTATTATTTTCAAATATGGTGACAGGTTGCATTCTAAACTAGGAACAAATTTAAAATACATTTTCTTTCCCAAAATTTCTCATACAACTAAACCTTGATCTAGAAATTTGCTTTAACTCACCAAAAATGATTGTTGAAAATATAAAAGAAATATTCTAAAATAGTTAGAATGATATGCACTGTTGTTCTAAGTATGTGTTAAAAAGATTGAATGGGACAATAATATCTGGTTTTGTCTCTTATCATGAGTAGCAAAAAAGAATTTGGTAGAAGCAGAAAAACAGTTAAAAACAATACATAAGAATGTCTATAACAATGAATCACAGATATGTTATTCAAGACTCCCATGATTGTCTGAACATTGAGAAAGCTTCAAAATGATGCCTTTAAATTATCCTAAACATGGGAAAATCAGGTAAGCTTGAGGTAAGCTTGATATCCTGTGTATTGTCTACTGAGTGATGTAAAATATTCTTCCAGGAAATCGGATTGATTTTCAAGAATGAGAATGTGGATATGGCATTCAATTCAGTTCATTACAAAGAGAGATGAGTTGAAATTTCAGAACTAGTTATGGCAGGCAAAATGAAGGGCTGGCTTTTTTCTATATTTTTGAATCGGGAATATTTAAAATGGTTTTTGTGGAAATGTGTGGTAATATGTTTATAAAAATATCCAATTTCATAGATTTTTTTTTAATGTCTATCAGCTTTATGTGCTCTATTGCAAGACACTTATGTTCATTTGATTTCTGTACAGGGCTTATTATTTAAGAAAAGCACCCCTTTTCTAATTATTATTTTTGGACTCAGTTCGGTGCAGAAACACCTCTTTTATATTATTTTTCAATTTCGTTTTTGGACTCAACTACCAAGCCCTATATACCTGCAAAAATGCACGAGTGGTGACGTTTTTCCAGCAAAATTGTTTAAAATATATGCACATAGCTTGAACCTATTTCAAACCATAATCAAGCACATCAAAATCCCTTAAATATCCTCCTGAACCAATTCCATTACTCTCAACTAAATTATTCGTAGCCTCCTTTATTTTAGGAAAACAAAACCATGTTGCGCCTTTGAGTTTAGGGCTCCCTGTGATGCTATTAACAGTAAATTTCATACGAGGTTGGAAAAATGAGTGTTCTATTAACAGTAAATGAATTTACTGTATTTTTTTCATAATTAAACTAATAGTTAGCGTCAGTCTTTTTCATTGATCCAGAAAATCCAGAAAATACATCATTGATAAAACGTTTTCATATAATTGCATTGTTTTCTAACATTATCCTTAAACTTTAATGAATGCCTGTAGACCCATAGAGTTTCTAAGTTTCAAAATTAATTTCGATTTACAGGGCCTTGATATTTTCCTTTCCCTGGCTATTACTTCTAACTATGCTAATCTACTAGCTATTCTTTCCAAAGCATTTCTTCATACTAAACTCAAAACAGAATGTATATTATATATAGAGTTTGTTAAACTGTAATTAATGCTGTATCTTCTTAAACATCTATATATTATTATAGATTTATATAGGTATGCCATAGAACATATATGTATTTGTAAAAGTATATAATAAGTTTTTACAAATACATAATAAGTTTTTATTTATTTATTTAAATAAATACCAATATTCTGTATACAGATATCAAGATGTAAAAATATATAACTATTATTTATTTATTTGTTTATAAATACATATGTGCATATATATGTATGTAGATATATATGTATGTAGAGATATATAGGTGATTAGATTTAATATTAGTAAACTAGTGCATTCAAATAGCCATCATGTTATGACCTAATCTACCTAGAATAAGTATTAGATTTACTTGGCTATGTCTATTAGATTTTTCTATATTCAACTATGTTCTTATGGAATCATTGAACATAAGTTATGGACAAACATTGTTTATTCAATTTATAGTAAGTATATTTATTATTGAGTTTGAAATAGCAAAAACATTAAAAAATGGAATTTTAGTGATCATTGGTATTCCCTTTAGAATCTACTTTGACAAAACTAATAGAATATGTAGTATTGCACAATAAATACATTCTTTTCTTTTGTTGATTTTTCCAAATATTCTATCACATACTTGATTAAATGGCTTGAGTTGGCATGAACTCATAATCATCTAATGAGGCCTCTAATAGGAATATTAGCCATTGACTTACTTGTATTTACCTATTAATGAATGCTTGAATGTGAAATAGCACTTCTTGATAACCAATTATCAACTTGGAGTTGTGTGAACATGTGACAAACATCTCCTATTTTCAGAATATGTAATTGATTATCAAAACTTTTGTCGAAGTAATACAAAAGAATTACTTGTATTATAAACTCATAATGTCTTATCAATCTTAACTTAGTTATATTATGTCATACTCAACTAGAGGGCATATAGAGTTGCATGTTATATTGTTTGTAATTAGACACAACACTAGTTCTTAGATGGAATGGTGTTCTTGATTATTCCTTTAAATTGCTCCCCTCTTGAAGGGCGGGGCCATTTTCCGATAGGTGTGTGATAGACAAATGGTTTGTGGTTCGAAAAAATTTCTTGGACGATTATTGCAACAAAGAAACTAGTGTGACTTTTTTTGGAGAAAAGTTCTTGCAATTGAAGAATTCAAATACTTGGGTACTCAATGAAACTAGTATATTTTACATTATACATGTATTAATGATACTTTTGTAAATTTGTATGTAGGTCACCATTATATGGATAGAATATTGTACAACATATTTTTTTTTATAAGAAATGATTGATCAATGTTATTTTTTTAAATAAATCTATTCTTATAATCTCTTCGAGTGCTAAATTCAAGTAATTTATAAGAAATTATTGAGTACATGTTCAATTGTAATAAATGAATGAATATTATAAATTAGTTAGATTTTATAGTTATCTCCTTAAGAGTCATAATTTATCTCTAATTCAAAATAAATAAAAAATGATGTTTTGCTAGAGATTTTAATATGAACTATGAGAGGATGAACATAGTTTGATCTTGAACATTATATGTTGAGTATTAATTTTTGATGTAAGAATTTTTCTCATATGAGGATTTCTCCTTCTCATTTTTTTTGTGGATCATCCAGACCTTCTCTCCTCACCCTCTCTTGGTGGATTTTTGTCCTACATGTTTAATTTATTATTAAGGTGTACTTATATTATAATCCTATACATTATTCATGTATATCTAGTACTTTTGTAAAGTGTCCCCCATGCACATATTTATGGTACTCATTTTATTCTCCTAGACCAATTCCACCATAAAATGATTGCGTCCTTTTCTTTTTTATTCTCACTTCTTTGGATAAGAGTAATAACGACCATAGAAAGAATCCCAAATTCTCCATTCTACATGAAGGGTTAATTTTTTTGCTGATGGGATATGTTAAAGATTTTTTATCTATATTCAATTACAAGAATGTGTTAAGGAAAAGAAAGCACCAGATCCTCACAATGACATATTACTCAAATACAAGTATGACCATTGAGAGAAAGTAACGATGAGGATTATGAGGAAGAGTGGGAGGAAATGGAGTATGAAGATGAAAATATGAAAGAATTTTCCTCCCCCATCCCAAAGGATGATAAAAGTGAGAAGATAAATTCTACCAAAAAGAAGACAAGAGCCCAAATTTCTTGAAATTGTGGCTCACATACTAGAAAATAACATTTTGTCAATAATGAAAAATAAACTACTAGACAAATATTTAAGATGAAAATAGGGAATGGGTAGAAGGGCATTTCCAAAGGCAAGGAGAAGTTGGGCGAATATTTAGTTGATAAAACCCCAAATATTGAAAATTTAAGAAAGGGGCATGACACTACTCATACGGGCCTCTCAAAGGGTTTATCTTTTCTTCATGCTAATAGGGATAAACTGTATGATATTATGAAAGGGGTTGAAAGGAAATTTAAATTGTTTAAATGGTTATTTCTAGAATTTAATAAAATCAATGTAAATATTAGCACCTTACACTAGAAAATGGAGCATAATGTTGGAGGGATTGAGAAGAGATCAATTTCCTATATAGAATTGAAAGAAATTCATTCCAACATTGATACCATAATTAGTGATATTATTATTTTGAAATCTAAGAATGATTAGAGGATGAAATGTCCTGAGGATAAATTGCAGGAGGCTAACCAAAACCTAGAAACAGCTTGGAAAATTAGCTTCTACTCAATACAAAATATTGTTGAAGGCATTAGGATCTTGACCAAGAAGTTGAAGGATCTAAGAGAGGATCATTTTGTGGACACTTTCAAGATTGATATTTGAGATGAGGACCAATATCCAAAGGAAGAGGAAAAATAGGTCGCCTAAAAATTTAAAGAAGGGCTCTAGTGCATGCACAAGGAAAAGTATAAATAAATCATTCCAAGAGGAGAAGAAAGATTTGTTGAAATTCACTAATATTCAAAATAAGTTATTCTAGTAGGAACCTAAAGTTGCTGAGATGTAAAGAAAAAGTGGTACTCATTTGTTGGCTCAGTTTTTCTTGCATTTTGTTTTCATGTTTTTTAATGGTTGGTTGTTTGTTGTCTATTCTTTTCCTTTTGAATGTGTTTTGTAAATAAGGCCCCTTCAAAACCTATTTTATCATATAATAAAAAATATGACATTGTACTTGCAAGTCCAAGGCTGCTTAAAAGAAAATAAAAAATGTGGGTTAAAAATTTCAAACATTTTTAATTTCATGACTAATTTTATGAGTGCTTGTTCTAAAATAAAATATCTACACTTTTAAAATATAAAAACTTTCTTATTTTAAAGTGGGTAACTGTTACATAAATAGAATGGATTCTTATTTTTAAATAGGTATAAATCTCCATTCTATCCATTATTTATATATTTTTTGTATGACATATTATCACTACATATCTATACCTTTATTTTTAATATGTACCAATTGACAACAATGATTTCTTCTCTTTCTTTTTAGGCATCTTTAATAATATCTTAAAAATCCATATTATATCCAAGTTTTAAAAGGATTAAATTATAGGAAGAATATTCAAGTAGAATAAATTGAGACCTATTTTCATGAGGAAAAAATTAAGACAATTTTAGTGAAGTATTCATATCTACCTATACTTATATTTACTTATATTTGTACTTCAAAATTTTCAAGGAGGTATAAATAATAAACTTTAGATTAGATAACTTTCTTTATTGGCTAACCACTATGTGGAAGCCAATGCTACCCACATTGGGCTACACATGGAAAAAAGAGAGGGGTTTACTATGTTGGAATTTCAATGATGTTTATACTTAGTTGTGATTGTCATTTATGAAGACACACTTATTTACTATATGAGTTATTCTGAACTGGTAGTATTTGATGTATTTTTCAAACCAATATTATATGCCAATGTATGCATAGTCTTTGTTTGTAGAAGACTATCAGTGTTTGCAAAAGGAGCTTACTGGTCAAAGCATATACAAGGACCTCAAGTAGTACGAGGACATCAAGCGGTACAAGGACCCCAAGCGGCAGCCAATCTTTTTCAAGATCGGAACATTATATTCCAGCTTACCAGTCTTTGTTTGTAAACTGGTAATCGACATACCTTGTTTTGTTAACCGGCAAACTTGTAAAGTGTGATGAGTTATCATTCACCGAAACTGATGTGGTGATTTTGTGTCGTGTTACAAATTGTGTCTAGATGCATTGTACCTAGGAAATTGTAGTCTAATCTCATTGGACCGACATGAAATCAAATTCCTATATGAGGACATCATGTCTAGGGTTTTGGAAGAAGTCGTAAGAAGATTAGATCTTTTGCAAGAAGGTATCTTACAATAGAGATTGAATGTGCAAAGGACAAAAGATTGAAGTAATGCTATAATGCATTAATAGAGAGCAATCAGGGATCTAACTAAGCATTTTGTGCTACTTTCTAGATCAATTACTTGTTGATTACTAATCTCTTCAACAAGTCAGAAACCCTTAACTGGGTAGGCTTAGTTAAGCCTATTCTAAATCCTCTAACAAGGTGGTTCACGTTTGTGGATCTAAAATCCTTTAACAGGTTAGTCTTTAACAAGACTTATCTCCTAACAAAGATTAGGATTCCTAACAGGATCTGTTCTAGTGAAGAACATTGTAAGGCCTTAACTGGTCTAACCTTAACCAGTCCGGTTGCTATTCTGTAGATAATAGACTTATGATTTTTACTCACCATGGTTTTTCCCATTTGGGTTTCCACGTCAAAATATCTTGTGTTATGGTGATTGTGTTATTGTGGGTGAATTCTTTATTTTATATTTGGCTTGTTAGCATATTAACCGATTTGTTGTTTAAAGGACTATATTGGTCTACAGTAAAATTTCTTCAGTGTTTGATAAAGTTTTTGGGGGGACTAATTCACCTCCCTCTTAGTATTCATCAATTGGTATTAGAGACAACCTTTCTTTAAGTCTAACCACTTGAAAGGAGATATGGGGGAATACAGCATGAGGGAACTCAATCACCGTCTTGCTGAATCTGAGAGAGCCTATGATGAACTTAAGGTCAAGTATAAAGCCTCTTTAGCCAAAGGAAGAGAATTTGCTGAGCAAATGCTGGAAATTACTGAAAACAACTCTTTTGATGAAGTAGACATGGATGCCCTAGTCAAAGAAGTGGAGAAACTGAATGAGTCTGAAACTAACCTGAGGAGGGAGCTGGAAGGACTGGCCATTAGGATGAGTCAGAAACTGGAAAAACAAAGAAAAGCTGAGGATTTAGTGAAGTAAAAGGAGCACAAGATCTTTTAAGTTGAAACAAGAAATTGGTACCATTACTACTTATCTGCAAGAGGGTAAGGAAGAGAAAGGAGAAATGCAAGCAAAAATCAATGCAACCATTTCTCAGAATGAAACCCTAATGAAGACCAATGAAGCTCTTTCCAAAAAACTTGCTGAGATGAAGGAGATACTTGCAAAGTTCAACCGGAGTGCTGCAAAGTTGGACCAAAAGATGGAATCAATGAAGTCATCAAAGGATACCACTGGACTTGGTTTCTCTACACATGAGGAAGGTGAATCCTCTGGAACTAAAATTGATGCACCAAAGAGCAACTGGCACCTGAGAACAGTAGCAAAAGAAAAAGTAAGTCAAAGTTCAAACCTGTATACTTTAACTGTCATAAGGAAGGACATACTGCCAATGTATGTAGAAGCAAGACTTATAATAATTTCCCTTACATGCAAAAAAATGTGTATGACCACAAGGTTAGAACTAGTAGATTTAATGGTCATTGTTATACATGCAACAAGTTTGGGCATAGATATTTTGAGTGCAGATTGGTTATGAACAACCCTTGAGGTTATGCATCGAGATAAAAAGGAGTTATCCAAGAACCTCTCATGAACCGGAACCCAATCCAGTATAAAACCTATGACTACTAGTCAAGTTGTTATGGAGCGACAAATGATTGGCGTGCAACCTGTGTGATCTGTCATGGTAGCGGTCACACTACTGCAACATATAGGAGAAAGAATGGAAATGTGAACACCGGACCATGGAGAGCACCTAGTATGGTATGCTATCATTGTAAAAAATTGGGACATCTTGCCAAAGCATGCAGACTGAGACAAAATCCATTGGAAGACAAACTGGTAAACCAGAAGGTAAAGGAAAGTTTGATGTTAAAACCGTTCAGGTAAATATGGATAAAATTTGGGAAAAGAAATCTGAAGAGAAGCCACAAGATGCACTAGTTTCACACCTAGTGTGTAGACCCCTAAATTGACAAATTGAGCTTCAAAAAGCTTAAGGGGAACATATCGGTAAAAATGTTTTGGACCCCTGGAGTATATCGGTAAAGTGCTTTTATTGGTATTGGTTACTTGTCGACCGATAGAAGAAATAAAGTGGTAAAAGGTAAAATTAGGGTGTGTACCCTAATGATAATGCATTTATTATGGTAGGTAAGAGAATGTATAAAGGTGATGCTTGTAGTAATTTCTTTCTTACCTATTTTTGAAGAAGCATTTTTCCAACTTGAGCGGCACAACAAGAGCGATCAATCTTGCATTCGAAGAAATCTAGAAAGAAATCCTGTGCAAGACCCAATAGTCATTTCAAGTTATCTAGAGTGGAGGTTGGAGTGGTAAAGAAAACTTTTGGAGAAGTGTGTTGTGCTTGACATCAGTGAACCCTAGTTTAGAGTGAAAAGGTATTTTTCATCGAATCACTCTTATCATTCGGAATTATTTAGACATGGCTTCTACGTCCAAAGCCTCTTCTAGTTCCTCCACACCTGAGGATTCATCCAAATCTCTTAGGAAGAAGTTGAAATACAATTCCCTATCTCAAATTCTCGCCGGAGTCATTGTCGAAGGGGATGTTTCTGGTTATATTGATTGCAGACTAGAAGACCTAGGGTCTCGAGTGATTCACTCCGAGTTGATATTGTTTTGTGGAGAAGATAAGAAGATTAAATAGGAGTACAGCGTGATCAAGAAGAAGAAACTCCACAATGCAGCATATTTTCTCGAGGAATTCACAAAAGATCATATAAGAATTATTCTTAGTAGGGTTCATGGTGACAAGATGTATCTTGAGAAAACCCATGATATCACACTGGAGGCAATCCATGTCGTGACCGGTTTCTGCAATATTAGAGAAGCCTTTGTTCTTCGTAAAATCACAAAAGCCAAAGTGGAAGAACCCACTGGTTCTGTGACTGACAAGCGGGCAATGACTGTCAACACCACAAAATATGACTTGGTGAAGTATGCATGCATGGTGATCGGGTATAGAGTATTCTATGCCAGCAAGATGAATTTTGTTCCTACAGCTGTGGTGCATGCCGCTTATCGAATGATCAAGGAATATGCAGAGTGAGACTTGTGTACCTGCATACCAAAACAACTCATGGAGAATTTGAAATCCATCAAAGAGGACAAGGAACTAAGGTTAGAGTTCGGTCAACTACTTGTGGGTTGTTTTTCTACTTTTAAGGGTATTTTCTGGGAGTTGGTGATGTTGAATGGTCAAGTAACCTACCGGTTACAAGAAAAATCAAGGAGAGTCTGCAAGTAGTGGCTACTTGTCCGAAGACTCTGAACAAGTATTTTGATTAGTTCATATTAAAGATGAACCAGAGAACAAGGCTATCAGGGGACCTGGTTAAGAAGTATGAAGATGATATTTGTTTCACAATCAAAGTGGATCATTGCATAATGGAAGCAGTTCAACCAAGAGAAGATGAAGTTGAGCCTATGGGCTGTGAAGTGGTGAATGATATACTCACTGGGTATGCCTCTACCCTACTTGCTTCACCACTTGATCCAAAGAAGAAGAGGACCGGTACCTACTCTGAGAGGGTTAATCCTACTGAAGTACCAAAGCAAAGGGAGAAGAAAGTTGTGCCATCGGTATCAACACTAGTTACATCTGTTGCCAGTCCAAAAGTGACCAAGAGGTCACCAGCCAAGAAAAAACCAAAGGCTATTCTGCCAAAGGTATTTGAGAGGATGAGGAAAACCAAGAAAGAAGCACAGGATTCAAAAGACACTGAGCCAGAAGCTGAAATGAAGAAGATGATGCAATCGGGTAAGAAGACCAAGCTAACTGGTAATGTACCTGCAACCTCTGCACCAGTAAATATACACATTGCTTCTTACAAGCCTATGACACATTTTTAAAGGATTATAAAGAATATTAGAAGGAAAATTCCCGATGATCTAAAAGATTATTTTGATGATGTTAACGATACTGAAAAGAAGGAGGTAGAGAAAGAACTCATTAAGTATTAATGTGATAATGATCGGTCTCCAATCAACATTAAACATATAGTTTCTAATTATTTGTAAGACAATTTTTAAGAGGAAAAAAGTAAGAGGATTTTAGTGAAGTATTCATATTTACCTATACTTCAAAATGTATTAAAAAAATGATTTACTTATATTTGTACTTCAAAAATTTCAAGGAGGTATAAATAATAAACTTTAGATTAGATAACTTTCTTTATTGTCTAACCACTACGCGGAAGCCAGTACTACCCACATTGGGCTACACATGGCTAAAAGAGAGGGGTTTACTATGTTGGCATTTTGATGATGTTTGTACTTAGTTGTGATTGTCATTGATGGACACACACTTATATACTATATGATTTATTCCCAATTGGTAGTATGTGATGTATTGTTCAAACCGATATTATATGCCAATGTATGCATAGTCTTTGTTTGTAGAAGACTATTGGTGTTTGCAGAAGGAGCTTACCCGTCAAAGCATGTACAAGGACCACAAGCGGTATGAGGACCTCAAGCGGTACAAGGACCCTTAGCGGCAGCCAATATTTTTCAAGATCGGAACGCTATGTTCCAGTTTACCAGTCTTTGTTTGTAAACTGGTAATCGGTATACCTTGTTTTGTTAACCGGCAAACTTTTAAAGTGTGATGAGTTTTCATTCACCGACACTAATGCAGTAATTCTGTGTCATGTTACAAATTGTGTCTAGATGCATTATACCTAGGAAATTGTAGTCTAATCTCATTGGACTGACATGAAATCAAATTCCTATATTAGGACATCATGTCTAGGGTTTTGGAAGAAGTCGTAAGAAGATTAGGTCTTTTGCAAGAAGGTATGTTGCAATAGATATTGAACGTGCGAAGGACAAAAGACTGAAGTAATGTTGCAATGCATTAAGATAGAGAAATCAAGGATCTAACTAAGCATTTTGTGCTACTTTCTAGATCACTTACTTGTTGATTACTAATCTCTTTGACAAGTGAGAAACCCTTAACCGGGTAGGCTTAGTTAACCCTGTTCTAAATCCTCTAACAAGGTGGTTCATAGTTGTGGATCTGAAATCCTTTAATAGGGTAGTCTTTAACATGACTTATCTCCTAAAAGAGATCAAGATTCCTAACAGGATCGGTTGTAGTGAAAAACATTTTAAGGACTTAACCAGTCTGACCTTAACCAGTCTAGTTGCTATTCTGCAGATAGTAGACTTGTGAGTTTTACTCATCGTGTTTTTTCCCATTTGGGTTTCCATGTCAAAATATCTTGTGTTATGGTGATTGTGTTATTGTGGGTGAATTGTTTATTTGCTATTTGGATTGTTAGCATATTAACCAGTTTGTTGTTTAAAAGGCTATACCGATCTATAGTAAAATTGCTTAAGTGTTTGATAAAGTTTTTGGGAATACTAATTCACCCCCCCGTTTTAGTATTCATCATACTAAACTGTGGCTGGAGTTCGACTCACTAAACACTGTCAACTTCTTGAGTGTTCGTATGGATCCTAGCTAGATGATTGCCAGCCTTATCAAGGACAACCGAAATATACTTAATGAACTGACAGATTTTAAAATCTCCCACATATATTAGGAAGGCAATAAGGTGGCGGATCTACTAGCCAATCTGGAAGTGGGATATGTGGCAAGCAACTGGTAGAGTAGCAGGGATGCTTTCCCTGAAAAATCTGTGCAATCTGGCATGTAATGATTACTGCGTTAATCAATGATCCCTCATCATGACATGAATGAGTTGATAGGGAAATGGCTCTTTTTGGTTTTCCCTAATCAAAATTCTAGAAACCTCCTCAGCAATTAGATTTCCTATCTCATTGTTTGGTTTTTCTACTACTGTTTTGATATCCTTTGGGTGTGGACCATTTTCTGTGATTGCTTGGCAATAGTGAGTCCCTTCTCCTATTATCTGGTGACTAGGAGCATAATGGGAGGCGATAAGAACAGACAAGAGCCCTCTACTTGCAATAAGTGCAAAAAAAATAAAGATGTCTGGCAGGAAGTCATCGATGGTGGTCGCATCCCCTACCTAGACCGGCTTCATGGCCCCTCTCCTCTGATTAGGAAGGCCTTTGTTAATAGATGGAAAAAAGGGAGTCTCAGGGCTTATGGTGCCAATTATCAGATTGATGAAACTTTGGTGGTGACGGTCACTAGTCTGGCTACGAGTGGAAGAAGGTTTTACAGGGATAAAAAAATGGGGAGGAGGACTTGTCAATTTTCTTTGATAAAGACAAGGAGCACTCCAGAGTCACCAAGATGGCCAATGGCGGATATAATAGAAAAGACCTCATGGCCCCATGGGCTGACATGTCAGAGTTTATAATGAGGTATATCACCCTTGATGGTAGGTATGCAAGCATCTTCTCCTACCATTTCTCTATCCTAAATCATTTTTTTCACTGTAAAATTATCCCTATTCCCTACTATCTTGCCTCCTCCCTTGAGAATAATCTTGAAAAGCACCTAGAAAACCCTAACAACCCTGTTCTTCATGAGGGACTTATTGTCCTTATCATGGAACATGCTAATGATCATGACTCAAAAACTCTCTCAGAATGTTGAGGTAATAAAATGTAACCACGAATAAAGAATTGATAAGGTGGAACAATCCATAGCTGAGATCAAGAAAAATCTCAAGAACCTGGTCGACATTAGTAAAGAAGCCATCAACAACAACATTAAGGGGCTTGAAAAGATTAATGACATGGTTGTTGATTATATATCCTTCCATAGTGACCCGGTGAATATCTTGGAGGAGATAATGTGGTTGTCATAGAAAACAAAACCATTAGACCTAGTTCCAGAACTAGGAGCAGAAGCAGCAACAAGGGTACCTCCAAATTCATCATGGACGAGCTTGAAGAAATCAACAAGATTTCCATCCAAAAGAACAAAGATCCAGTGCACTCGCTTAACTGAGAGTTTTTTTTCTTTGGCTTGTTTGTCTGTGTTTATTTTCTTTTTGTTTCTATTTGGGGTTGCTCCCTTGTTTTGTTATTGTTTCTTGTCAGTTTGGGTGTCGTCCAGCTGTTGTAAAACTTTAAGTTTTGGGTCCTTGTAAAACCCGTTTATCCTTATTAAAAACTTTCTTTATTTTTTAGAATAATGTTTGTTAATTATGGGGTCAAAACGTATGAACAAAAAATGGAAGCTCGTGACACCTAAAGAAATTGAAGCACATTGAGAATAAGAAAAATGACAAGGAGATAGAAAAGAAAATATTCAAAAAAAGAAAATTGAAGCATTCAATCCAAGGACTATCAAAGAGAAGAGCATACAAGAGACCAACATAGAAAAAATGAATGTATAATATGCAAATGTAAAAATGTTGAATATGGAAGAGTTCAACAATATGAAAATTCATGTACATCTTCAAATCCACATTATAAAGATATTTATATTAATTATTTACACAAAAGTTGGATATATGAATAATAAACTCAATTTTAGTATTGAAAACATCAAATTGGAAAATAAAAACAAAAGTATGAGTGAAAATGAAAATAGTTTTTAAAAAATAAAATAAATGTATTGGATAATATTTCTCATAAAAAAATTTGAAGATAAATAAGAATCCATGCAAATAGATTATATGAATGTTTGTTTATAGGAATAATATAGAATCTCAACTCATAACGTAATTTATTGAAAAGTAATTAAAAAATGGTCATTTTTTAGAGGCTTAGAGGTATCTATAGGCTTGATGGGAGGAAGTTACAACACATTAGCATTAATCAAACTCAAAATTATACTATGGAAAGACTAAAAAATAGGAGTTAATTATTTTTCAAAGTGCTTAAAGGTAAAGGGGTGACACCTAGTGGTGTGGCTTCAACTTGTATGTTATGTTGTTGGAAGAGTTTTTATTTATCTTGATGAAACCTTTGTTGCCTTTGTTGAATCTTGAAAATGATTGTTGAGCACTTTCATCCTTATCAACCAGAGCCGTTGAAGCAGATGATTCAAATTCTTTCACTTGAAGTTGATAGTTATGAAGTACTATACATAATTGTATGGAAGAGGTAAATTCAAAAAATAGAAGCTTATCTCTAATATCATTTAGCAAATTACTAATGAAAAATCTTCAAACATCATGATCGGGTACATCATAAGAAATTTGTGAATTCAAATGTTTATATCTACCAATAAAATTAGTCACTTTGTCTTTACCTCATTGCTTACAATGAATCAAAACAGTGAAAGTAATTTTAAGTCAAATAAGATTTGAAAATTTCTGAATAAAAGCATTAGCCAATTGTTGAAAAGAAGTGATGGAATAAGGAGACAAAGAACAATACCACTGCAAAGCTTTAACTCTAAAGGTTTGAAAGTAAATAATTTTTCCATGAGTCTTTGATCTTGAGAGAAATCAATACACAAGGATTGAAATGTCATTATATGAGTCAAGGTGTCACCTTTTATATTATATAACTCTAATTGAGGTATCTTCACACTCTTGGGAGCAACCACATAGACAATCTCATTGGATAGTGGACTTGCTACATTGTATGTGGAAATATTGAAATTGGATTGGGTTAAAGAGGCCAATTGTTATTGCAAGGATGAAATACTTTGAGCTAGGTTATTGATAGTGGCTTATATGGATGGATTTGAATTAGACATATTGGATTATGATGGAGGAGTAATGTTATTGTAGGTAGTTGGAGTATGACAATAAGGAGGGGGAACATTATGATATGTTGGTATAACAATTGGTTGGAAACAAATGAAAGAATCAAAAAAGAAGGTATGTGAGAGTATGAATTAATAGGATTTCTCCCATTTATAATATGTGTAGGATTAAAAAAAATTTAGAGGTAGTCATTATAGAATATGTATAGGTATGCACCTTGGACAAGGATGTAATTATAGGAATGGAATTCTCAACTTGATTAGTAGGATGTGAATAACCAAGAGCTTCAACACAACTTTTGATGGGCATAATATTGGTACTTTCACACTTAACTTGTCACTTTGAACCATTCTCTTCAACTATTCATTCAAGGAGATTGTCTCACTGTCCAGGTGTTCTTGGCCAGTGAATTCTTGAAGATTGTCCAATTTTCAATATCAAGCTTCCCCAATTGACCATTAGTAACCCTAATTAGTGATTTTTCATCTTCATAATGAGAAGCATGAGGTGAGTGGAGCTTAGGATATTAGGTATGTCATATTTTGGATTTGAGGAAGTACCAACTCCCACATGGAATAGGCTAATAACTTCAAGCTCCATGTCCTTGGATTTTAAATTTGGGAAGCCCTAAGTCTATAACTTCTTCTCACTAAGGGTAACAAAACTGATGCACAAAAAAGGAAATATTGAATGCAAAGATTGGGAATAAAAAAAAAAAATCAAAATGCAAGTTATATGTATGATTGAATAGTGTAACGTTTTTATAAAATGATTGGATAACTATTGAATTAAGAAATGTAAATTATGAATCTGAACACAAGATTCTTCTAAAGTTGTGAATGATATGTAATAAAAATCAGATCTAAGTATATAAAGTGAAAATTATGTAACCCATAAATCAATTTTAACAAAATACCTCTATCAAGTGAAAACAAGATTAAAAAGACAAATGTCCCATCGAATGTGCCAAATGTATGATGATGGAATTGGAAAACCTTAAATATGAACCCTAAAAAAACCTAACCATAAGCAAACAATTCATAACTATCTAATCATCATATCAATTGAGCTCTTCCCTATGAATTTTGAAACATAAAAAAGTACAAAATTAAGACTATGTATTCAAATGGTGCTTGACTCCATTGCTCTCCTATCTGCCAAGATCTTACATTAATTACTTTGGTGCTCTTATATTTTTAGCAGTTTTGCACAAGAGGCTATGGAGAAAAAAGTTGGTTGTTTGATGAGAATGATTGAAGATTGGTATGGATCTCAAATGATCAAGTATGGAAAAATATCTCAACGAAGCATTATTGAAGATAGGGTGATTTGTGAATTTTGGATAAGTGTAATTTGTTGCCTATTAGCATTAGGGTTTTGCATTCAGAATTACAGTTAGTTTTCCCTAGTATTAGTAGAATTGGAAAAATTCTTAGGAAGGGAGGGAGTTCTTCTATGGGTGGGAATAAAAGTGAAATGAGTAGCACCACACAAAACTGTCCTATAGTTTAAATTGAGGATAGCGAGCCTGAGCAGGAATAGGTGGCTTCTAAGCCAAAATAGGGGAAAACTGCTGAGAGGGGTAAAACCTCATCAGTACAAGGAAAAGAACCAAAAGAGAAGAAGCCTAGGATTTTAGAAAAAAGAGGGAACCCCAAGTTTTAGAAAAAACTTTATCAAAGGGAGACCAGGTCCCTGAAGAAAGATTAGAAGAACACATAGAGGCACTTCAAGTTGTTATTTAAGTGTTTGTGGTTGCTCATACTAAAACCAAAGAAGAAGAGGATCCTCCACTGTATCAAGACCACTTGGATGTAATTTATACATAAACCACAACTATTAAGGATAGTGATAGCCTACTAGATGCATGTTTGGACCGTGGTGATGCTACTAATCCTGAGATGGGGTGGAACTCTTTTTAATATTTTTATAACAACAAGGATGAACCAATTCCTATATCTAATCGATTGTGATTAGCTATGGAAAATTTGATTGTGCCTAATGTATTTGTATAGGTTGATTTAATAAGGGCCTTGGATTCAAGTTATGGTCATGCCTCGAGAATAGTTCGAAGAGAAGAAAGCATTGTTTTGGTTGATATAAGCCCTATAGAGATTGTCAATTATTAATATCTTTCTTTTTTATATGTACAAATTGACAACAATGATTTCTTCTCTTTATTTTTAGGTGTCCTTAAAAATATCCTAAAAATCCATATTATATCTAAGTTTTAAAAGGATTAAATCATAGGAATATTTTTCAAGTAGAATAAAGTGTGAGAGTTATTTTCAAGAGAAATAAAGTAAGACAATTTTACTGAAGTATTCATATCTACTTATACTTCAAAATGCATTAAAAAAATTATCTACATATACTTTTACTTCAAAAATTTCAAGGAGGTATTAATATTAGACTTTAGATTAGATAAATTTCTTTATTTTTATGAATAACGTTTGTTAATTATGGGGTCAAAAAGTATGAACAAAAACACATTGACACTTAAAGAAATTTAAGCACATTGAGAATAAGAAAAATGACAAGGAGATAGAAAAGAAACTATTCAAAAAAATAAAATTGCAGCATCCAATCCAAGGACTATCAAAGAGAAGAGCATACAAGAGACCAACATAGAAAAAATGAATTTAGATTATGCAAATGTAAAAATGATGAATATGGAAGGTTTCAACAATATTAAAATTCATGTATGTCTTCAAATCCACGTTATAATGATATTGATATTAATTATTTACACAAAAATTGGATGTATCAATAATAAACTCCATTTTACTATTGAAAACATCAAATTAGGGGAAAAAAAAAATGTATGAGAGAAAATGAAAATAGTTTTTAAAAACTAAAAGAAATGTACTGGATAATGTTTCTCATTAAAAATTTTGGAGAAAAATAAGAATTCATGCAAATAGATTGTATGAACATTTGTTCATATAAAAACAATGAGATCCATGTTTTGCATGTTGGATTAACCCTTCTCATTATAGAATATGTCAAAGTGCATGAGGTTAAGCCTTACCCTATTCTGAAAAACCCCAAACCCTTGGTTATCCATGATGTGCATGTGGTCTCAGTTACTGAGTTTGATGAGAAGAAGGAGGGTGAAATGGCCATGGATTGGAATGATATCTATGTGTTGGATGATTCAAACTATTGAACTTCAAAGGATGAGATTCCCCCTCACAAACCTACCCCTGGTACTAATAGTAGCAGGAAAAGCAAAAACCCTCCTAGATTGGCAGTTAAAAATTTGAAAACCCCCCTTTCTAACCTCAAGACTTGTACCCTCAAAGTTTGAAAAAGCAGAAAACTAGGAAAAGGGTGGAGAAAAAGAGTAAAGGGGATGATGAATTCAAACAGGACATTTCCCTTAAGGTGGACCCAAAAGATCTTAAAAATGATGAAATGGATTTTGATATGCTCCTGGCTAATTTGATAACCAATCAAGAGAAATGTTTTCACTAGGTGATCAATGAAATTGACCTCCTTAAACAGGGCATCAAGGATATCATTAGCACTTTGAAAGAGAACCCTTTACTCTTGAAGATGACTCAAAAAATAACAAAATATATTAGGGTTATGAAAACCAAGCATGAGTCAAGAATTGTCCATCTGGAAAAAAACATTGAGGAATTAAAGGGCAACCTCAAGGGACTAGTGTAAATTAGCAAAGAGATGATGAACAATAGTGTGGAAGGCCTTAAAGGGTTAATGAAAATATTTCTATACAAAAATCCTATCATCTTAGTAGTGTTCTACCTTCAAGTGCCAAATCGAGCAAGAAGGTCCTAGAGATAAACACATAGGATACTAAAATGCAGACTTCTACGGGACCCTCTACCAGGTATAGAAGAAAGAATCGGGAGATGAGTAGCTCGAGATTCATCATGGATGAGCTCAAAGATATTAACAATAATATAATCCATAAAAATTCTAAGCTCGTGAAAGATCTTGGTTAGATTTTTATTTCCATTTGATGATTTTTTTCTCTGGTTTCAATGATTTTTGTTAGGAGTTGTGGAGTGTATCCCTTGTTTCTATAGTTGTTTGGTAGTTGTTTAGACTTGGTTAGCTACTGCTTTTATTTTTTTATGTTGGATTTGGGTTTCAGGTCCCTGTAAAACCCAATTATCTTAATAAAAACCATTTGTTTGAATAGAAAAAATATAGAATCTCAAAAGATAATGTAATTTATTGAAAAGTAATAAAAAATGATCATTTTATAGAGGCTTAGAGGTATCTCTAGGCTTGATGGGAGGAATTACAGCACATTAGCATTAATTAAACTCAACATTATACTATGCAAAGACTCAAAAATAGGATTTTATTGTTTTTAAAAAAAAATAGATAAAGGGACCACACCTGGTGTTGTCAACATGGCTTCAACTTGTGTGTTATGTTGTTGGAAGAGTTATTATTTATCTTGATGAAACATTTTTTTTTTTTTTGAATCTTGAAAATGATTGTTGAGCACTTTCATTCTTATCAACCAGAGCCATTGAAGGAGATGATTAAAATTGGCTCACTTGAAGCTTATAGTTATGAAGCACTATACATAATTGTATGAAAGAGGTAAATTAAAAAAATAGAAGCTTATCTCTAATACCATTTTGTAAATTACTAATAAAAAACCTTCGAACATCATGATAGAGTAAATGATAAGAAATTTGTGAAGTCAAATGTTTATATCTACCAATAAAATTAGTCAATTTTTCTTTAACTCCTTGCTTACAATGAATCAAAATAGTCAAAGTAATTTTAAGACAAATAATATTTGAAATTTTTTGAATGAAAGCATTAGCCAATCATTGAAAAGAAGTGATGGAATAAGGAGACAAAGAACAATACCATTGGAAAGCTTTATATCTAAAGGTTTGAAAGTAAATAATTTTTCCATGAGTCTTTGATCTTGAGAGAAATCAATACACAAGGTTTGAAATGTCTTCATATGAGTCAAGGGGTCACCTTTTCCATTATATAACTCTAACTGAGGGATATTCACACTCTTAGGAGAAACCACACAAACAATCTCATTGGATAGTAGGCTTGCCACATCATATGTAGAAATATTAAACTTGGTTTTCCTTAAAGAGGACAATTGTTATTGTAAGGATGAAACACTTTGAGCTAGGTTATTGATAGTGGCTTTAGTGGATAGATTGGAATTGGACATATTGGATTGTGATGGAGGAGTAATTTTATTGTAGGTGGTTGGAGGTTGAGAATAAGGAGGGGGGACATTATGATATGTTTGTATAGGAGTTGGTTGGAAACAAATGGAAGACTCACAAAAGGAGTTATGTAAGAGTATAAATTAATAGGATTTCCCCCATGGATAATGTGTAGGATTAACATTTTTCATAGAGGTAGTCATGATAGAAGATGTATGGGTATGCACACTGGGCAATGATATAATCATAGGAATGGAATGCTCAACTTGATTAGTAGGATGTGAATAACCAAGAGCTTCAACACAACTTTTCATGGGCATAATATTGGTATCAACAATATGAGCAATGTCATGTAACACTTTCACACTTATCTTATCACTTCAAACCATTCACTTCAATTGTTTATTCAAGGAGATTGCCTTGCTATTCGAGTGTTCTTGGCCAACGAATTCTTAGAGATTGTCCAATTTTCAATATCAAGCTTCCCCAATTGAGAACTAGTAATTCTAATTGGTGTGCCATCATCCTCATCATGAGAAGTGTGAGATGAGTGGGGCTCATGATATTAGGTATGTCATATGTTAAATTAGAGGAAGTACCAACTCTCACATGGAATAGGTTAGTTAGCTCAAGCTCCATATCTTTGGTATTTAAAATTCGGAAAGCCCTAAGTCTATAACTTCTTCTTAGTAAGGGTAATAAAACTCATACACAAAGAAGGAAAAATTGAATGCAAAAAATTAAAAACAAAAAAATATCATAATATGAGTTATATGTATCATTGAACAATGTAACTTTTTTGTAAAATGACTGAATAACTAATGAATTAAGAAATATGAATTATGAATTTGAACATAAGATGCGTCTTGATTTGTGAATGATATGTAATAAAAATCATATCTAAGTATATAAAGTGAAAATTATTTAACCCATAAATCAGTTTTAACAAAATATCTACGGTTTTGTCTATGTAACATTTAAATTGATGTGATTTAAGTGCATGAGTATGTTGGAAGTATGTGTTGAAGTGTTGTTGTGGTTTTCATTGATGTCAAAATTATGGTTCCAATTTGGTTTGGAATGTCTATGGTGTAGAGTTATCTTGTTGTGGTGTTGGTGTAGTTGTTTTATTGGTTGTTCTAGAAGTGCTTAAGTCCAATATCTATTGTTAAGTTTGAGTATTGTTATTATATTTGATGATTATTGTTTCTTTATCATGGATATGATGGTTATGAGGCCCAAAAACATCTTTGTGTTCTTTGAGTTTTGTGATATTGTTCTTTGTTGGTTGAGAGATTCTATGTTTGACCTATCCTTAGGTCCGGATATGATTTGCAAAAGCATGGTTGATATGTTATGGGTCTCACCTGTTGGAATTTTGATGATGTGGTGATTGTCATTGATGGACACACACTTGTTTTAAGATCACTTTCTTTATGCATGAGTTATGCTCAATCGGTAATTGTTCCAACTGGTATTATGTATTATAGTCTTTAGACTATCGGTGTTTTGCAGAAGGTGTTTACCGGTCACAAATTGACTGAAGACCCCAAGCGGTATGAAGACCCCAAGTGGTATGAAGACCTCAAGCGGTTCGAGGATCCAAAAGTGGTATGAAGAAACAAAGTGGTAGTTAACATTTCTCCAGTCTTCATTTTGACGATCGGTAATTGTTAAAATGTATGAACTGATAATTGGTAATGAACCGATATTACTCTGTGATGAGTTACCAACCAGTATTTCTGTGATGAGTTATCATCCACCGACACTTTGGCAGTGATTATGTGTTGTGTTACCAAATGTGTCTAGATGCACTGAACCTAGGAACTTGTAATGTAATCCTATTGGACCGACATGAAATCAGACTCCTTTATAAGGACATCATGTCTAGGGTTTTTGCATATGAGGGTTTTGTATGTGCGATTATAGAAGAGAAGATTAGGTCTGTGTGAAGAAACAAAGAGTGGAGATATTGAAGACTAAAGTAATGCTAAATGTGCATTAACAATGAGCTATCAAGGATCTAACCAAGCATATTGTGCTAGTATCTAGATCATCTACTTGTTGATTACTCATATCTTCAACAAGTCTAAAACCCTTAACCAAGTAGGCCCAGCAAAGCCTTTGTAAATCCTCTAACAAGGTGGTTCACAACTGTGAATCTGAAATCCTCTCACAAGATAGTCTTTAACAGGACTTGTCTCCTAACAGAGATCTAGATTCTTAAGAGGATCTGTTCTGGTGAAGAACATTGTATGACCTTAACCGGTCTGACCTTAACCAGTCTGGTTTCTATTCTATAGATAGTTACTTGTGAGTCTCTTCTCACCATCATTTTTCCCATTTAGGTTTCCATGTGAAAACATGTTGTTTTATGGTGATTGTGCTCTTGTCGTGGAATGCTTTATTTGTTGTTTGGTTTGCATTTAGCTTAACTAGTTTGTTAGTAAAACTGTTATACCAGTTAACTGTTAAACTATTTAAGAGTTTGAGTTCAGTATTTTTTGGTATACTAATTCACCCCCCCCCTCTTACTATTCATCAATTGGTATCAGAGCCAACCTTTCTATAAGTTTAACCACTTGGAAGGAGATATGGGGGAATACACTGTGAAGGAACTTACTCATTGGCTCACTCAGACTGAGAAAGCCTATGATGAACTCAAAGTCAAATATAAAGCCTCTCTAGAAAAAAGAAGAGAGCATGCTGAGAAACTGATGGAGCTTACTAAAAATAGTTCTTCTGATGAAGCAGACATGGAAACCCTAGTTGAAGAAGTTGAAAAACTGAATGAATCTAATGCCAACCTGAGAAGGGAACTGGAAGGACTGACTATCAGAATGTGTCAAGAGCTTGAGAATCGAAGGAAAGTTGAAGATCTAGTAAAAGACAAAGATCATGAGATCTCCAAGCTAAAGCAAGAAATCAATGCCCTTACCGCTCATCTCCAAGAGAGTAAAGTGGAAAAAGAAGAAATGCAAGGTGAACTAAACATGGCTATTTTTGAGAATGCAACCTTGAAGGAATCGAATGCTACTATTTCCAAGGAACTCACCGAGTCAAAGGAAATATTTGCCAAGTTCAATAAGAGTACTGTTAAGCTAGAACAAAAGCTTGAATCAGCAAAACCGCTAAAGAATACCACGAGACTTGGTTTTTCTAGTTATGAGGAAGGTGAGACCTCTGGAACAAAAGATGTAGCATCAAAGAAGCAACCAACATCAAAGGATAAAGGTAAGAAAAAGTTTAAACCTATTTTCTTTAATTGTCTCAAGGAAGGACATACTGCTAATGTGTGTAGAAATAAGGCTTACAATAATTTTCCTTATTTTCTAAACAATAAGCCTAGATCCAATAGATTCAATGGAAATTGCTATGCATGCAACAAGTTTGGGCATAGAGCATTTGAATGCAGGTCTGTTGTGCACAACACTGGGAGATATCCTTAAAGGACTCAAGGAGTTTTTTCTGAACCCTTTGTGAACCAGAATCCAAACCGATATAATGCATATGACCATCAGTCAGGTGGTGGTGGCTATCAAGTAGCAACCGGTTGGAGAGCAACCTGTTTGATCTGTCATGGTAGCGGTCACATTACTGCAACATGTAGGAGGAAGAATGGTAGAATGAACAATGGATGATGGAGAACACCTGGAATGGTATGCTATCATTGCAACAAATCGAGACACCCTACCAGAACCTACAGAATGAGAAAGAACCTATCGGATGACATACTGATCACTCCAGAAGGGAAGATTGATGTTGAAACTGTTCAAGCAGGAATGAATAAAACATGGAAAAAGAAACCTGAAGAAGTGTTACAAGCTGAACTGGTTTTTGCACCTTGTGTGGAAGTCCCTGAACTAGCAAATCGAGCTTCAGAAAATCTTGGGGGGAACAAATCAGTGAAATATTTCAAACCCCCAATTTATATTAGTAAAAGACCTTAATTGATATATGTTACTTGTCAATCGGCAAAAGATTGTGAAGTGGTAAAAAGCAAAATTAGGGTTTATGCCCTAGTGGTGGAGCATTTATTATGGTAGGTAAAGAATTCATTTAAAAGGAATTTTCACTTATCAGTTTATGAGCGAAGAAATTTCCAAGAGAAGAGCGACAAAAGGTGATTCAACTTGCGATTCAAAGAGATTTCAAATCTTGTAGAAGTATCCGAAGATATTTACAATCAATCAAGTGAAGAACACCAAGCGGTAATCAAACAACCGAAGTGGTGTGGTGTGAGCTGCATTTGTCAAACCCTAAATTTTGAAATTGTGAAGGTATTTCTTGAAATTATTGTTTATCAGTTAAATCATGGCTTCTACATTGCACTCTAGTTCTAGTGCACCTATGGACTCAGCTGAATTCATTCAAAGAAAAATGAAATACAATGCCCTATCCCAAATACTTATCGGAGTCATTGTCGAAGGAGATATTTCAGGGTACATTGACTACAAACTGGAAGACCTAGGATCTCTAGCGATTCACTCCCAGCTAGGTCTATTCTGTGGGGATGATAGGAAAATGAAACTAGAATATAGCATCCTAGAGAGGAAGAAACTACATAATGTTGTTTATTTCCATGAAGAATTTACTGAAGAGAACATCCACATCATTCTGAGTAGAGTGCATGGCGACAAGATGTATCTTGAGAGGATGAATGACATTACTCCTGAAGAAATTTATGCTGTCACTGGTTTCTGCAACATTGGTGAGGTGCCAGCCCTAAGGAAGGCCATCAAGATAGAAATGACTGAGCTCACCATTTCTCTAAGTGGCCAATGGGGAATGATCATCAACACCATCAAAGATGAGTTGGTCAAGTATGCTTGCATGATGATTGGATACCGGATGTTTTATGCCAGTAGAATAAACTCTGTCTCTGCTTCTGCGGTAAATGTCACCTACAGAATGATCATGGAGGATGCCTCATTTGATCTAAGTACCTATTTGCAGAAGCAACTACTATTGAACTTAAAGTCCATCAAACAAGACAGTTCCTTAGGATTCAAATTTGGACAACTTTTGGTAGGTCTATTTTTCTATTTCTAAGGCTATTTCCCAGGAGTTGGTGATATTCAATGGTCTATTGATCAACTGGTAACCAAACAAATTAGGGAAAGTCTCCAAGCGGT
Organism: Cryptomeria japonica; assembly: GCF_030272615.1. Taxonomy (NCBI): domain Eukaryota; kingdom Viridiplantae; phylum Streptophyta; class Pinopsida; order Cupressales; family Cupressaceae; genus Cryptomeria; species Cryptomeria japonica. The sequence continues at coordinate 239,760,445 of NC_081411.1, forward strand.
GGGAATTGGATACCCTGAGGTCTTGAATAAATACTTCGATGAATTGAAGCGAAAGATGAGTCAAAGGATGAGAGTATCTAAAGATATTATCAAGAAATATGAAGAGGACATCTGCTTTACCATTAAAGTAGATGAGTGCATAATGGAAGCAGTAGAACCAAGATAGGAATAAGTAGAACCTATGGGATATGAGGTGATGTATGACATGTTGAATGGGTATGCCTCTACCCTGATTGCCTCTCCTTTAAATGCAAAGAAAAAGAGAACCGACACCCACTTGGAAAGGGTAACAGCGGTTGAAGAACCTTCAGTGAAAAAGGTAAAGGTAGTGCCATCGGCATCAGCACTAGTTACCTCAGCCAACCCAAAAGTGACCAAGCGGTCACCTGCCAAGAAGAAACCAAAAGTTGCACCCGCTAAAGTATTTGAAAGGAAGCGGAAGACCAAAAGCAACTCACCAGAGTCTGAGGATACATAACCTAAAGTACAGCCTAAGAAGACCAGATAAACAAGGAAGAAAGAAAACACTACTAGCAATGCACCTGCATCATCAGCACCGGTAAATATTGACATCTCTTCTTATAAGCCGATGACACATTGTCAGAGTACTATTAAGAATATAGGAAGAAAATTTCTTAGTGATCTGAAGGAATGTTTTGATGATTTTTTGGATACTGAGAAGGAAGAAGTAGAACAGGAGATGATAAAATATATGTGTATGAATGACCGGTCAACATCAGAAATTAGATCTGAGGCACCTGATTCTTTATACAATTCTTTGGACAACAAATGGTGCATTGCCATAAAAAAAGAACAGAAAAATAAGGGAGAAAGTATTTTCTCTGTACTTTCCTGAAGCCTCAAATTCCTAATTATTTGAGATTATGGACACGCATAAAGGTCTCTTCTTCATGAGAAGAAGAAGACTCAGGCTGCTAGAAGGAAAACCCTCTAATGTAGAGAAAGACACTCATCTACATGCCAAAGTTATTGTCCAGTTGCATCAAGTGTCTGAGGCCAACAAGAAGGATGAACAAGACCCTGACCTATCTTCAGCCAAACCGGACAAGGTATTTGATGGTGAAGGAGAAGTAGTTACAGAACAGGTTGACACTATTGATGTTGATACTTTGGATGTTGAAGATGTCACTCCAGACGTAGAAAAGGAAAAGGTTGATAAAGAAAAAGCAAACAAGGAGAAACATAACAAAGAAAAAGAAGACAAGGAGAAACTAGACAAGGAAAAGGCTGACAAAGAGAAAGCTGAGAAAGAGGAAGAGAAAAAGAAAGATGAAGAGAAGTGGAAACAAGAAGAAGAGAAGCGGAAGGAAGAGGAGAAGAGGAAAGAAGAGGAGAAGAGGAAGGAAGAGGAGAAGAGGAAAGAAGAGGAGAAGAGGAAAGAAGAGGAGGAAAAGAAAGAAGAGGAGAAGTGGAAAGAAGAAGAAAGAAAGAAAGCAGGAGGAAGAGAAGAAAAAGCATGAACCGGAGCAAAGGGGGAAAGAAGAGGAAAAGAAAAAAGTAGAAGAGGAGAAGGAAGTAGAAAATAACAAACAAGCGGAGACCCCAAAGGCAACTAGTGGTCAAGCCAAACCGACTGACATCACCAGTCCCATTAACCTCCAATCTGCAGATGAATCAGAGCTGCTGCAAGGCATAAAGCTAGCACAGGAAAGACTGGAAACATTGAGAAGGAAAAAGGAGTAGGATGTCATTCACACTGCGATTGACACCCTTACCAGTTTGATTCTAGGTACTAACCTCCCCAGTACCAATTCCTCTCTGTCAAAACTAAAAATTCTATGTACAGTTGTAGAGGACCAGGTATAGTGCCTAGAAGAAGTTGCCGAAGCAAATTCAAAGAAGAAGCATGAGAAGGAACTCAACACTACCTTAGTGAAGAAACTGAATGAGCTCCAGTCTCAATTTCAGAAACACCATAAGAACATAAGAGATGCTATGGATGAGGGAAAACTACTGTTGAGCAAAATAAGCCAACCCCATATATTTTGTGATGATGTGCTTGCACAAAAGTATAAACTGCAATCTAATTTGCAAGCATACATAAGCAACTTCAAGATGCCATATGATTCTTTCACTACATATGGGAAAACTGTTCACTGATATCAGCTTCAGTCTGCCAAGATAGAACTAGAGATCAGCAACTGGTCATGAGATTTGCAAGAACTTCAACTGGTTCTATTACCTAGACTACAAATTCTTCAGAAGATCTTTCTCAATCTAGAAGCCTTAACGGTCACTCAAGAGATGAGTACAATTGATGCCATGGAAGAACAGGTATCACAAATGCAGACAGAAAGTGAGGTTGCTACCCCATTACTTGAGTCATGGTCATTAGTCATGAAGACTTTTATGAAGGATTTTAAATCGGTTTTTGATAAGTTTCACTCATTATTGTCATAAACATTTACTTATTTTAATGATAATGAGAAACAGTGGTTATTCTTCAGTACTTTTTCATTGTTGGCAAAGGTAGAGTAGTATTTAAAATTTTGGTGAATGTCATGTATACTTTCATGTTATTTCTTCAAGGGAGAATTATACATTGTATTTTATGCAAAAGGGATAGTGTATATGCTTAGGGGGATTAATTTTGATTATCCAATATTTTTACCGGTCACAAACTGACTGAAGACCCCAAGCGGTATGAAGACCCCAAGTGGTATGAAGACCCCAAGTGGTATGAAGACCTCAAGCGGTTCGAGGATCCCAAAGCGGTACGAAGAAACAAAGTGGTAGTTAACATTTCTCTAGTCTTCATTTTGACAATCAGTAATTGTTAAAATGTATGAACTGATAATTGGTAATGAACCGATATTACTCTGTGATGAGTTACCAGCCAGTATTTCTGTGATGAGTTATCATCCATCGACACTTTGGCAGTGATTTTGTGTTGTGTTACCAAATGTGTCTAGATGCACTGAACCTAGGAACTTGTAATGTAATCCTATTGGACCGACATGAAATCAGACTCCTTTATAAGGACATCATGTCTAGGGTTTTTGCATATGAGGGTTTTGTATGTGCAATTATAGAAGAGAAGATTAGGTCTGTGTGAAGAAACAAAGAGTGGAGATATTGAAGACTGAAGTAATGCTAAATGTGCATTAGCAATGAGCTATCAAGGATCTAACCAAGCATACTATGCTAGTATCTAAATCATCTACTTGTTGATTACTCATATCTTTGACAAGTTTGAAACCCTTAATCGGGTAGGCCCAGCAAAACCTTTGTAAATCCTCTAACAAGGTGGTTCACAACTGTGAATCTGAAATCCTCTCACAAGGTAGTCTTTAACAGGACTTGTCTCCTAACAGAGATCTAGATTCTTAAGAGGATTTGTTCTGGTGAAGAACATTGTATGACCTAAACCGGTCTAACCTTAACTGGTCTGGTTTCTATTCTATAGATAGTTACTTGTGAATCTTTGCTCACCGTGGTTTTTCCCAATTCCATGTCAAAACATCTTATGTTATGGTGATTGTGCTCTTGTGGGTTAATGCTTTATTCATTGTGTCATTTGCATTTATCTTAATTGATTTGTTAGTAAATCTGTTATACCAGTTAACTGTTAAACTGTTTAAGAGTTTGAGTTCAGTATTTTTTGGTATACTAATTCACCCCCCCCCCCTCTTAGTATTCATCATCATCGTAGTGTGTGGAGATCTAGGTTTGATTTATTTGCTTTGGAAAGTATATTTTGATTAATATTTTAATGCATAGCATGTAGATGTGTTGTTGGTTAGGCTCTAGTGATTGTGGATTGATGAATTGATCTTTGAAAGATGTGCTTTGGTCCTCTCTTTCTCCCAGAGTGGATCAGTGTGTATGTTTTTGGTTCGAAAAGTATTTACCTTGTTCAGGCAAAGTTGGTATGAGCTTTAATGATCTATTTTGTATACAAGGCATTTGAATGCTTGATTTAGTGTGTCAAAATGTTGAAAGAGTGTAGATGATGAAGTGAAGAGAGAATTTTAGAAGAAGTTGAACATAGCAGAAGATTTGTATTTGAACGATATGTATGTTGTGTTGAAGACTGTTGCAGTGAGTTGATATAAATTGTTGAAAATTAAGATCAAATTTGTGTGTATGTTGTTGGTTGCTTGATCTAGAGTTCAAGGGAAGCTTCATGATCAAGAGATCCTTCTTTTTAGTTCATTTCTATATCTTTCCCTAAGTGCAATTAGGTTCAGGTTTTGCAAGTCCTCTTTATATCTTATCCCATGAGTAGTTATTCTTGGTGCACAAGTCTAGAGCAGTTAGCTCTATCTTTGTAATCTTTTCATATATAGTGGATATATTTTGTAGGCAAGTGCTCATCATGGTTTTTTCTAGTTTGGGTTTTCTACGTATAAATATTGGTGTTCATAGGTGTATATGTGTTGATGTGTAATTTTTTATATGCTATTGTAATTGTTTGTTTTGACCGATTCGCCCCCCCTCTCAATCCTTCTATGATTTCAATAATTGGTATCAGAGTGTGGTTCCTCTTTATTAAGCTTAACCACTTGAGGTAGATCTAGCATGGTGCAAGACGTGAATTACAAAGTTCCTATCTTTGATGGCACAAACTTTTTGTACTTGCAGAATGGAATCTGGGAGATTATTCAGACTTGTTTTTAGTGTTCGAAATAAGCCACACCTAGACCGATGATGGACTGCTCCAAGAGGGGCCCGTAGCTCAGTGGTAGAGCACTCCAGCAACATATGGAAGGTCCTAGGTTTGAGTCCTAGCTGGTCCATGTCTCAACATGGTATCAGAGCCAGGTCCAAGCTAGGAGCCCCAAGCACATGAGAGGTGTGGCTTAAGGGGGGGTGTTGGTGTTGGAAATAAGCCACACCTGGATCGACGATGGACTGGTCCAAAAGTGGCCAGTAGCTTAGTGGTAGAGCACTCCAATAGCATATGGAAGGTCCTAGGTTCGAGTCCTAGCTGGTCTATGTCTCAACATTGGTTATATGAGAAAAAGTTGCACAACTTGTTATTCCATAACGATTAGTCCAAAACCAAAAAAAACTAAAAAATACCTACTCAAACCAAAACAAACTAAAAAGATAGCTATTTAAAACCAAAACTAGAATAGTTGCCTCAAAGAAATGTCTCAAAGAGATGTGGTCCCATCCAATTTATGAATTTTTGATATAATGCCTCAAGGAATTGCCAATCTGCATGCAGTTTAGAAGCATAAGAAAGACACAAATATCTTACATGAATATATGCTAGGATATATAATGAAGAGTATTTATTATGCCTAGTCGAAGTAAACATACATACATGGAGATGTAAAAGAAGCATGTAAATTGTTTGATAAAAATGGCATCTAATGGAATACCGCAATTGCAAGATGTGCATAAAATAGTTTGTCAAAAGGTGACAGTTTTAGGATAGGTTATGAAGATCCAGCAAAGCATAAAGAATGAAGGGCTTTTGTCAAATGTTGTATTTGTAGTTACCTTTTCAATATGCATGCAAAATGTACGAGCATACACAAACCATGTGAACCAATTGATAGGTGTAAGATCAAATTCCAATAGCTCTAGCAAAGATGCATGTAGGAGGTGGAATCATCGATAAGACATATGGACAATTTTGATCTATCACCTCCTAAGACATCTTGGCTTGATGAATTTAATGATTGCAAAGGTTTGTAGAAAATGAGCTTTGCATCGAATCAATTTATTGAAAAGGATTTATATAAGTTTTCAAAAAAATGCAATTGGCAAAATCCTTCAAAATCATCAAAACCTTGAAGCAAAATATCATTATCTTATGTTTACTAGAATTATTTGAATGCTTATATATTAAGCATCAAAAGCATATTTTTTCCTACAAATATAAACAAAATACCTCTAACAAATGAAAACAAGATTTAAAAAACAAGACAAATGTCCCACCGAACGTGCCAAATGTACGATGATAAAATTGAAAAACCTTAAATATGAACCCTAAACAAGCCTAACCATGAACAAAAGATTCATAACTATCTAATAATCATATCAATAGAGCGCTTCCTTATGAAATTCAAAATATTAAACAAGTAAAGAAATAAGACTATGGATTCAAAGGATTCTTGACTCCATTGCTTACCTATGTACCAAGATCCTGCATTAATTACTTTGGTGCTCTCTTTTTTTTTAGCAAATTTGCACAAGAGGCTATGGAGAACAAAGTTGGTTGTTTGATGAGAATGATTGAAGATTGGTATGGCTCTCAAATGATCAGGTATGGCAAAATCTTTCAAAGCAGCATGAAGGATTTAAATTTTCAAAAGGAAGATCCTCAAAGTGAGGGGAAAATCAGTTTTTATGGATGTCCTCATGAAGGAAATCAAGTTGTGCGAGAAATGTGGGATAAAAAAGTGAGATGAAGAGACAAATATTTATCCCACATTCATTGAGTAGATGTGATTGGTTGGGGTGGAAGGAGATAAATAAGATGACTTTTTGCAATGATGGAGATTAGGGATTTATTATTAAAAATGGATATATGTAAAAAGGAGTTTAATGAAATAAATAAAAATGTAAATTCATGAATTAATAGAGGAAAATATTAATGAATTAATTAAATAGATAATAATATCTATTTAATTCATAGAATAATTAGGATAACTATGAGGACGATTTTATGTGTCTACAGTTTATTTATTAATAAGGTGCATTTTTTATTACAATCTTATTTATGTGTATCGAGTACTCTTGAAAATTGTTCTTGATGCTCCAGGTGGTTTTAGAAATTAATTTTATAATTGAAATTATATCAAAATATTGATATTAGTTTTAAACATTCATAAAGAAGGTGGAGTTAATGATGGTAGTTACAAACCTATTGAACAATCATACTTGTAAAAATGGATCATCATTGGTATACTAATAAAAAGCTCCTTGAAATTTGTAATAATTGTATACTTTTGTTGCAAATTATATTGACCACACAAAATTTCAACCTATTAACAATTATGACGTGATAAATATCCACAACTCGATGATTGTACCAATTTTGCATAGAAATGTTGATTTCCAACATGCTTTATCTTGGCACACAATAATCAAATGCATTAAAAAGTACACAACAAAAATAAAGCATAGGTATATAAGCTATAAACAACTTTTTAAATGTATCTCTATAGTTACTAACCCAAAAAATCCAACTTCAACTTTAATTTATAAGTTTTTACCTAGGAATATTATCGATCACGATACCAATGCAAAAGAATCATGGCATTTACTGTTAGAACTACTATTCAACATTCATAGTCATTCCTTCATTATTTTAAATTTGAATATGAAAATATCATTTTGCGTGTCTTAGCACAAAAATGTATAGTAACTACCTTCAATTCAATTAATAGATTCATGGCCCAAATTGCAACATTAGAAATAATTGTCAATGATTGAAGCCAAGAGGAATTAATATTTCTTAAAGTTTCACATAATCCATAAGTGGACAAAAAGAGATATTCCAAAAATTATTAGGGTCTCACTATGATTAACAACTATTATTTGTTAAGGTACTAACATGTGTGAATCCTTCTATTAAAGTGATCTTGTACTGTGGCTACATTTTTACTATGTTCAAGTGATCAAATTCAATCATGTAGGCAACATATTGTCACTTACTAGGAAGGAATTGTTTGCATGTACCACACATGAAATATTAACCAAACTACCAAAATCAAATCAAAAAAATGATGATGAACCTATCTCTAACAAATTATAACATAAATTAGACCATGACCTAAAGAAATGGTAGCTTGTATTCATCCTCCATATAGAAAATGGTGTTGATATTGACGATCTAGACATGCTTGGATGTTGACACTTTAGCACAAGTCAAAATTCAGATGCCGCTATATAAACCCCCTCCTCCATCAATAATATTGCATTCATTGATTATAATTCTTCAACATGCCAAGTTGAATAGATTGAAATTTCCTTAAGTACCTTAAAGGAAAAAATTCTTCAAATTGGCAAAATGCTTTCAACATTATTGTGAACCATTCATCTTGAGATGGAAGGAAACCACCAATTCAAATGGTAATAGAACAAACTATAGGAGCAACAAAATCATACTTGATTAATAACATTCATGTAACACAATAATAACTTACATGTAATCACCATAAACGTACATTCATTTTGAACTATTTGTAACACTCTACAAGCTCTTTGTACAAAATATTGACCTTTCATGTTTAGAAATATCTATAAACATATTGACCTTTCATGTTTAGGAATGATTTAAGTAATAATTTAATATCTCTTAATTAATATGGGGAGAAGAAAAATAAATCTTATATATTTGATTTATGAAGAAAAGAAAATTAATTGGGTTGTATATTTAGTTTTTATTTTAGTCTTTTTTGACAAAATAGTTCACTGGTTTATTACTATATTTGATTTTACAAACTTTTTTTATAAAATAGTGTGAAATTGTTTTGTTGTTATGTAGCATAATTTAAGGGATGCATAATTATTACTCATATCATCTTAGGGTAAAAGTACAAAGCTGTGTCACACTTTTATAAAGGAAATGGTCAATGCTAATTCAAATTTTTAAATTAAATCAATAGAAAATCACATATATGTTCTGAATTTTGAAATGATGTAAACTAATAAAATTTATATTCTTATTTCTATTCTATGTTTGTAATTTTAACAAAAAATTTAAAAATTATTTGAATTTAATTTTTTATAAAGTAAAAACTATAATTTAGTTGCTGAAAAACTGTTGAAATTGAAGTTACACAAGCCACCACACTTTATTTAGTTAATTTTACCTTTTTTTTCTTAATTTTTTCTTTGTATATTAATAACTTTAAACTTTAGTGCATTGATATGTTTTTTACTATTTTTTATAAATATATAGTTTTCAATAAATTTGAAAAGTTGTGTGTGCTGAAATATAAGTCTTAACACCCCCAAGGAGAAATTGAATAAGTAATACAAAATAGTTTTCTAGTAAAGTTGGAAGGAAATTAATAATTCCACATACCAGTCATGTAATTAGTTTTGCATTATCCTGTATAAATAAACATAGGATAAAGTATAATGTAGAAAAATAAAACCAATAGTCATATAATTGCAAGAGTACGCACTGGCCATGGTTTTCTTACACACACATGATACTTCTAATAGACAAAGAGAGAACAATGATTTGGTACATTAAACTTTACATTCAATCCAACTTTTGATTCGATAGCCAATTGGTAACCCTTTGGAATACCGATCGAACTCAAGCTTCCATTGTCGGGTTTACCATTTTCAATGCGTAGAAAACTTAACTTCCTGACGTATTTACAGTTTCAATTTTTAGTGTAGGAAAATTTAAAGTTCCGCTGTGAAACATTTCCATTGGGCAGTTACTCCCAAAAAATAGCCTATATGCTAATTATGTTTTGCTACTATTAATGAAGACAAATCCCTATGCATGCTTCCACATTTCATATGCATGTCTAAATAGATTGCAAGCCACAACAAACGAACCTCCCTTAAAGAGACAAAATGGCTTTGTTATTGCTTTCCAATCTAGTAATTGTTGAACTAATCATTTAAGATAGAATCCACTCTGCCCAGAAATTTCTGCAGAGCTTGCAGCATTAGAAAAGCCATGAACATATTTCTCACTACTGTCTTCCCCAACCTTGATAATTGTTGTGACCTTTTCACACATCTCCTCATTGAAAATCATTGAAAATGGGACCCCTCTTTTCTGCTTTCCACGTCTTTTTTAGTTTAGAGTTTTGGTAGTAGATAATTTTTGAGTTTTCATTGCTTGAGTCTTGAATTTTGAAGTGTGATCATGTTTAAGTGCTATTAGGATTTTTGAGTAGGATCAAGTGTGTGTGAGATATCAAACACCTAGGTGATCATAATTTTGTCTAAGTGTAGACTTTTGAGCGTGAATGAGTTTTAAATATGTATAAGTCAAATTTTCACTTTATCTCGATGGAATCCCTATTTTCTCGCTCAAATTTTGATAAATTTAGCTAAGTCCTGATGCGTAATGATGAAATTTGAAGTGTCGATATTTTTTTGAGTGAAGAAATCCTTAAATTCCTAATGAAAATCTATGTTTTAATGACCTAAAGATCAAAAATCCTGATGAGGGGTGCTTTTCCCCAAAATTTCTGATGATCCATGATTTTCCCCCACTCAAAATCCTAATGGAGGGTGATTTTCCACTAGGAGGCTAAATTATCCTGATGACCCATGTTTTTCCCTTGGAATGAAGATTGATTTTCCCTAGGATAGTTTATGATCAAATTTGATGGATTTTTATGCATATGATTGTCCTAATGAATGACAAATTTCCCCAAGTATGATTTTTTATAAAATTTTGATCTAGATAGCGTAAAAGTACAAAGTTGTGTCACACTTAAATTATAAAGGAAATGGTCAATGCCGATTCAACTTTTTAAATTAAATTAATAGAAAGTGAAGTATATGTTTTGAATTTTCATTTGATGTAAACTAATAAAATGTATATTATTGTCTATTTTATGTTTGTAGTTTTAACAAAAATAATTTCAATGTAGTTTTTTATAAAGTAAACACTATAATTTAGGTGTTGATAAATTGCTTAAATTGAAATTAAACAAGCCACCACACTTTATTTAGTAAATTTTACCTTATTTTTTTAATTTTTTTTGTGTATATTGGTAACTTGAAACTTTAGGGCATGGATAAATTTTTTGTTATTTTTTATAAATATATATTTTCCAATAAATTTGAAAAGTTGTGTGTGCTGAAATATCACTCTTTCCAATTGCCACCACCTTTTTTCTTAATTATTTATCCAAATTAGAAAATAATTATATCATCTTGACATAGATTTTTTCTCTACTGCATCATATTTATTTCAAAAAATTTAAATAAATTTTAGTATTTTTCCTTGACAAGATAATCAACCTTATATTTTAGTGTTGATGCACTACTTTGAATAAATATAAAATATAAAATATAAAAATTAATTAAATTATTAAAAGATATATATTTTGGAAAATTCACTTATAAATCTATAAAAGGGTTTTTACATTTCAAAAAACTATTATTTATAAGAGTAGGAGTTGTTGAAACATTGAGTTTTATTTTTATTTTTTTGTTTGGCAATTAGACCCAAACTAGTATAAAATATACATTTAGTAGACATTTCCAATTGGAAAAGTTGTGGCCCATATATAAATTAGCTATAATGAATCTATATATACCATATGTTTGACTAAAATTATTTTTTAGTTGGAATTACTTAAATTCACTTGTGGTGATAAGTTGGCCTGAAACGTGACATAGTTTTGTGCTTTTACCCTATTAATATAATCATCTAGATGGGAATCAATTTTCCCCAATGATGTTTATTGATGATTTTTATGATTTTTTATCAATAATTTTATCCCAAAGGAGGTAGTTTTTCCCCCAAAGAGCTATAAAGATGGTTTTGATGATTTTTCATCTGGATTTTTATTCAGAGGGGGCGATTTTCCCCAATTGGCCAAATATGATGATGTTTGAAATAAATTTAATGCAAGTGGACCCAAATTTAATTGTTTTTGCATTTTACAATCATTATTTAAGTATAAAAAAATAATTATTTAATGATTTGCACTTATCATTCAATAATTAAATATTTTCTAGATGCAAATCAATTTTCCGAGGAACGCTAAAAAGGCAATGTTTTATCCCACATTGTTTGTGTGGTGAAACATCAAGGTAAAAAGGTGTTTAAAAGGATCCTATCTAGCAATATTATTAGTATATTTTCTGATGTGATTGATTCAAGATAGTTAAGTTCCTGATTGAAGTGTTTTTTTTAGCTAGGCGAATTTGGTTAGATGTCCATTAGACACCATTTGAGTTGGAGTTACAAGTTAGAGAACAATTTTTGCCCAAATATACCCAGGCATTACCATTGAAGAAGAGGTTGTAGAAATTTTGGTGTTCATTTTGACCATATTGGGTAATTTTTGTGAAGTGGCACCACCTTGGGAGTTTGGCAATTTTGTTTGGGAGGTGGATTCCGCCATATTTTGGGGTGATTTTCTTGAATTTGTTGGACACCATTGATGTTAAAAGGTTGTGAGTGCACTCATACCTATACTTTCCACCATTACTGGAATCTATTTTAATTCAATTGTTGGCTGGAAACTTAATTTTCAAGCTTAATATTTCATTCCCAGCCAACTCCCACTTACGCAATTTAATTGAACGATCATTTTGTGAGCATTTTGGAGGCATTTTCAGAGTTTTCCATTGTTGTTTCAGGTTTGAAGCACCATTTTTAGTTTGTCTTCGGACTTCGATTTTCATTTCTAGCCATCTTGACTTGGGCGATCTTGTTAGACGATCATTTCCAAAGAATTTTGTTGTCAGTTTTTGAGCATACCATCGTTGTTAAGGTCTGAAACTCAATTTTGAGACCTATCTTCAGACATATATGTCCTTTGTTTCTACATAGCTGCAACCTTTCAAGTGACTAATTTAAGAATGTTTTAGGTTGTCTTTAGACATTGGGTAGTCATTATTGAGTTTGGAAGGGTGTCTTCAAACATCTATGAGTGAAAAATCAAACTTTTTACACCTTTCCAAAGTATTTATATATTTTGGTATACTCTTTTGACTTTAATTTTGATATTTTTCTTAGGTATACAAAGTGTCCTTAAGACTTATTTTTTATCATTTAAGTCCAAAAATGGGGTTTTCCTAAGGGTTTTATGAGGGTTTTAGACCCTGTTCATGTCAATTTCATTCTTATTTTGGAATTTGTAATTATTATAGATAGAATTTCTGATTTTTATTCCTAAATATATCTAGATCATGAAAAATCTAAACTTATTCAATTTTGAAAAATAGATTATCGGGATAATTTTTAGGTTATTGACTTCGAGTTTCATATAGGTACCATGTCTAAAAACTAGATTGGAGCTCAGAAGGAGCCACATTATAGAAGTTATGAATGTTATGCACAACTCAATATGTATAGAATTTAAGACTACAGGAGGGTGAATGAGGCATTAACCATGTACATCACAAAAATGTTGCAAGGAAAATCCACAAAAGGTTGTCCAAGGTGACAATGGAGTTAGTTGAACAATATGGATCGTGGTACATACAATTTCCCACTTTCACATACCTAAGGATTTAGGGATTTGGATCTAAACCATACACACTTCCTAGGTATCCTACAAAGAGAGTGATCCTACTTGAGGTGGTAAGACAACTTATGGAATTTGATTTCATCTACAACAAGAATCATAGAATATGGATGACTTGTCCAGGTGAATTTGATCAAGCACTCTTCTGACCATTAGTTAATTCTTTATTATAAAATTACAAGATATTGAAATATATCATATTTATTTATATTAATACAACACACATACATTTTAATATTAATAACTTAATATGTTTATATAGAGATACCCTTAAATATTTAAATAAATAGTTATATAGTATTATCTATCCCATACTTAGGATAGATTAATTCACCTAAGGGTTTTGTTTTTAACAAACCCCCATAATAATAACACAATTCCAAAATACATTAATAAGTCAAAATAAAGAACATGGGATAAATAATTCATCTGATCACCACCAAGATGCACTTGAATGCAAAACCACACACACACTTCCTAACACAAACGTGACTAACTAGGGTATGGATTTTTGGACAAGGTAAGGGCCCTACAATCATCTCCAATGACTATCATTGGGATAGAGGAACTCTCAGACCTATGAAGCTATGTGGAGTCAATGCCTAGTACCTGCATCCTGCACAAAAGCACATGTCTATATCCAACATATAAAATATACCAAACACACATAGTGAGAAGGAATTGCAACATTGTATGGCTCTTACAAGTGAGAAATGTGATGTTGTCCCTCTCACCCTAAAGAAAATCACTAAACATATAGCATATGACTAACAATTCAATAACCATATAGAATAAAGCATCATATAAGGGTTAGTCCATAATAACCCGCATAATGCATGAATATCAATATTCTAACCAAACATGAACATCAAACAAGGCAAGTGCAAGGTAATGAGTCACAAATTCGCGGAAGTCCGTGCATTGGAAAACACGCTCTTATAAACGGGGGCCCGTTTTCAAAAAATAGGGGCCTGTTTATGCTTCGAGCTCCCGAGCCAAAAGGTAACAGGGGCTCAAAGCAAAAATAAATGGGCCCCCATTTTCTTCTAAAACGGGGGCCCGTTTTTAAAAATAGGGGCTCGTTTTGTTTAAAAATGGGCCCCCGTTTCTAAATCATATTTTTCCTTTTTTTTCCACAAGTCGCCATTGTTTGAAAATGGGGGCCCATTCTGTGGAATTTGATTCCGCAATGCACCACTTGGCTCGAGATTAGGCCCGAGATAGGCCTCGGATGGCCACACCTGAGACATGGACCTGCAAATTCAAATCTCCATGAATGAAAGCACAAATATGAACTTCTGAAATAGTTTACATACCTCTAATTAGAGAATTTTTATACGAAATTAAAACTCATTTCAGATTATATTGTCTAGATTCTAAATATGTAAATTTATTAAAAATTGATTATTTTAACTATTTTTCATTTAATTTATACTAAATCCGGTCCATAAATCTGAAATATTAACTAGTTTTCTTAATTTAATAACTTTTTTATTTTAATGAATTTTGGAAAAAAAATTATATGTCATCAATCTACACAAAATTCTTTTGTATTTTAAAAATAAATAAATCAAAAAATATTAAGTTTACATCAAATTATTGGGTCGTACACGTCAAATTTTTAAAAAGATAATTACGGCCATTAAAAAATAAATAAAAATAAATATTAGAAAAAAAAATACAAAAAAATATGTTCATCAATCTTTAGTGTGTTACAAACCATTTCCCAGAACGGTTTGAGAAAATAATTTTAATTGTGTCAAAAAGTGTGGGTCGTACGCATGCATGGTATGTTCCTGAAACAGGTATTTTTTAAAACATAGTTTTCAGAACTCCATTCAAAAAGTTATTTTTTATTATGTGGGTATTAAATTAAATTATATATTTGGAAAGTACACTCAGAGGGTTATCTTTTATATTCTTGACTTTTTCCAAGATTCAATCTCTAAGTGGTTCAAAATTTAAGCTCAAATGAGACAAAATCTGAAAATCAGGGAAAACATTTCCACTTTTTGGCCAAAAAGTGGACTCATCTTCTTGCACTGACCCAACATAACATAGGTTCTAACATTACTATATGATAACCCATAATTTGAATTTCATATCAATCATATTAAAGTCCCAATCACACACATAATATCCATGGAAAACATAAATGCATAAGGGTAAAAGTACGGATCCGTGTCGTGCTTAGAGATAATTTGTACAATCCGACCGAAACCGTTTTGGTTGGAAGGATTCCAGCTAGAACAGTTCTAGATGAACTAATGTGGGAAAAATGTGGCATTTAGGGATTCTGGTTGGAAGGGTTCTAGTTGGGACCCCTTTGCTATATAAGCTGCAAAAAAGTCTTTTTGCCTTATTTTGCACTAACCGGCTTAGAGTTTAGCGGCCGAAGAGAAGAAGGGGGCAAAAAAATTAGTGTTAATATATTAATGTTTTAGTTTTTTTTCATAATTTTGTATAGTTTTTTAATGCGTAATAATATATTAATTTTAAAATTATTTAATTGTTAAAATCTTTTAATGCTTAATTATTTATAAATATTATACACATATACAATTAGATGTTAAAATGTTATCCTATGACCCCTTAGCACATACTAGGACCTCTTAAGACACTTAAGAGAACTTAGTACATCCTAGGACATTTTAAGACATCATACAACCCCTTAGTACATTCTAGGAGAAATTAAGACATGAATGACCCCTTAATACATCCTACGACATCGTTTGACCCCTTTTAGCATCCTAGCATGTATAACATAAGACCACATATGACACCATAAGACCTCTTATGCCCTTTAATGACTCTTTAAGACTTCTTATGACCAATACTAACCCCATAGGATCATCTAGTGTCATAAGGGGTCATATGTTGTCATTAAGGGTCATATGGGGTCCTAAGGGGCTACACATGTGTTATAAGACGTGTAGCCCCTTAGGGCCCCATATTACCCCTAACGACACCATATGACCCCTTAGGACACCATATGACCCCATAGGATCATATAGTGTCCTAAGGGGTCATATGGGGTCCTAAGGGGCCACACAGCTGTTTTAACATGTGTGACCCCTTAGGATCCCATATGACCCCTTTTAATGTCCTAGTAGGTGCTACATAGCTCTTAGGACAAAATATGACCCCATAGACTCATATAATGTTCTAAGGGCTCATATGGGGTCCTAAGGAGCCACACATGTGTTCTAACACATGCGTGACCCCTTAGGACCCCATATGATGCCTTTTAAAGTACTAGTAGGTACAACATACCTCTTAGGACACCATATGAGGATCATACCCATATGACCCCTTTTAAAGTCCTAGTAGGTACAACATACCCCTTAGGACACCATATGACCCCATAGTGTCCTAAGGGGTTATATGGAGTCCTAAGGGGACACACATTTATTCTAACACATGTGTGACCCCTTAGGACACCATAGGGTCTTACGGTGTCCTAAGGGGTCATATGAGGTCCTAAGGGGCCATACATGTGTTCTAACACATGTGTGACCCCTTTGTTAGCAACAACCAAGAGGGAAGACTGATAGGGGGTGAATCAGTCTTCACCAGATTATTAAACTTAACTACAAAACACAGATATGACAAACTACAACAATAAGAAAATTAATATTAGCACAACACAACACCAAAATTTTGACGTTGAAAATCTGGTTAAGGGAAAAACCATGGTGGGAACCTACCCACAATAAGATGATACTCTGCAATAGTATGTGAAATTATTACAATGGGGAATGCACATGCATTCAGGCACACTACCTAGAGCTCACTGCTCAAATAATATTTGCCCAGAAGGCTACAATGCTCAGGGAAGTCTCACTAACTTACAATAAGATTCAGACTACAATCCCGAAGAAATGAACTGAAAGAAAAGCATCTCCAAATGCCTAATTATAGTTCAAGTTAAGTACAAATGTCTTCCCTGCAACACCAATCTCACCACAAACTCAGCACCGAAGGATAAATCACTTGTTCACATAGAAACTTCTCTCTGATAATGCAAACACAACATCTACACCCAAACTACCTAGCTATATCACCTATATATACAATTCATCAACCTTGATAACAAGGTTGGCTAAACCCTCAACCCTCAATTGTAAAATTACATCACACGATATAAAGATCAATCATCAGACCAATATAATGGTTTGCATAGCATATAATGCTCCTAAATCAAATTCCCAAATGTACAAATCCACCAAAAATTACGCCAAGGTCAACTACAACATGCTACACCACCAGAGATACCGCATAACACAAAAATCAATATTAGTTAATAAAAATCACCAAAAACTCACACAACAATCAATGTGAATCTCCAAAACAAATAGGACATGACTAGGAAACACCAGAAATCATGCATTAGAATCATCAGGAACAATTGCACCAACACCACTTACTAAATCTCCATCAACGTCTGAAATTTCAAGAACACAACCAATCAGCAATGGTCATGAAGAAATATAACTTGCAAAGCACAAAATTATGATCCATCTAAAATGAAGATATAAAAGATCATCATAAGAAATATCCCCAAATCTTAGCACTAGATCTGATCACACCGGAATATACCAAAAGATATACTGGATTCTGCAAAACAGTGATCAGCAAACCAACACTACAAACCAGATCAGAAAATATTCTCAATCAACAATCACCAAAACAATATATAAGAACATGTTGACATCAATGACAATAACATATACTAGCAGAAACAATGCATGATAATATCCAACAATCTCCCCCTTTGGCATTGATGGCAACACATGAATGTGAAAAATAATCAATGCAACAAAAAAAAAAGATATCTCCAGCAAACTCCCCCTAAGATCAAGAATTAGAAAGAAATCTTTCACGTGATCTCTCTCCCCCTTTGACAGCAATGCCAAAGTTCAGAAAAAAGAAAACCAAACTCTCCAAAATAGAAACATAAATCTCTCTCCCCAAAACACAAACTGCTCCAGCAGAGGAGCAGCACAAACTCACCAGTTTGGATAAACAGATAAAATTGTGAAATCCACTAGATTGATATAAATTAATGCATCTATTTCTCATCAGGAGGGGTAAATACACTTAACTTGTCTCTCAAATAGACAAATGTATATGCAGGCAAAGGTTTAGGGAAAATATCAGCAATTTGATCCTTTGTAGGTACATACTCCAACCTCACTTTCTCTTCACTGACTTGCTCTCTCAAGTAATTATATTTGATTGACACATATTTATTCTTTCAATGTTGCATTGGATTATTTGAAATGTTAAAAGAATTAGAATTATCATAATAAATAATAGTAGCCTCATCATAAATAACTCTGATATCTATCAATATTTACTTCATCCAAACTACGTGAGTGCAATTACTAGCAGCAACAATGTGGTCAGCTTCAGCAATAGATAAGGATACTAAATCTTGTTTCTTGTTAGCCCATGAAACCAACTTATTACCTAAAAATAATGTTCCACTGGTAGTTCTCTTCCGATCATCAATATCACCAACCCAATCAACATCAGTATAGGCACAAAGCATTAAATCATCATTCCTAGGATACCATAATCCATAGTCAACAGTTCCCTTCAAGTATCTGAATATCCTCTTAACATGAGTGACATGACTCTCTTTTAGATTAGCTCGATATCTAGCAGCCATGCACACAACATGCATAATGTCCAGTCTAGTCTGTGTAAGATATAGCGGTCCACCAACCATAGATCTATATAAACTTTGATTACCTTTTGGAGATTCATCATTCTTAGACAATTTACAACCAGTCACCATAGGAGTTCCAACCGAGTTGGAGTTATCTAATCCAAACTTCTTCAGCAAATCCTTCCCATAATTAGTTTGAGATATGAATATACCTTTTCCAGTTTGTACAATCTACAAAAATAAGAAAAATTTCATTTTACCAATCATAGACATCTCAAATTATTTTTGCATATCACTCGCAAACTTCATGCTCAATTTATCATCACCACCAAAGATAATATCATCAACAAAGACATCAAAAATGATTATGTTATCATTTTGTATCTTAAAGTATAGATTGTTGTTTGCAGTACCTTTACTAAATCCTAATTTCAACAAGTATTTATCTAGTCTAGTATACCAGGCTCTAGGAGCTTGTTTCAGTCCATAAAGAGCTTTCTTAAACTTACATACCATGTCTCCATCATCTGATAGTGAAAATCCATCAGGTTGTTCAATGTAAACTTCTTCCTCAAGATTACCATTCAAAAAGGCAGATTTAACATTCATCTTATATACCTTGAAATCTTTATAAGTAGCATAAGAAAAAAAGAGTCTAATAGCTTCAAGTCTAGAAATTGGGGCAAAAGTCTCCTCATAATCAATTCCTTCTTATTGTGAATGCCCTTTACAGACCAATCTAGCTTTATTTCTGACAACTTCATCAACTTCATTCAATTTGTTTCTGAATACCAATTTAGTACCAATAACACTCTTATCCTTAGGTCTAGGCATAAGTTCCAAGTGTTATTCTTTTCAATCTGATCTAGTTCTTCTTCCATAGCTCTCATCCAACTTTCATCTTTACAAGCTTCAACAACATCTTTAGGTTCAACTTTAGAAATCAAACATACTTCTTCAGCAGCTAGCCTTCTTCTAGTTATCAGACCTTTATTTTTATCACCAATAATCTAATTTTCAGAATGATTCAATCTTACATACCTCAAAGTCTTCTGATTGTTTTGGTTTTTAGGTTCTTGCACTCCTTCCCTAGCAACATCCAGATTAACTATCTCTATCGGATCATTCTACTTAGGTTGTTCAGGCTGAATAGATGTTAAAACAATATGTTGACCATCATCATAACCACATGTTCTGATCTCTTTCCCAAGGTTCTCATCCACATTCACATTTTCACTCTCTACAATCTTTCTCAGTCTCTTATTGTATCACCAGTAGGCCTTTCTCTTTATAGAATATTCCAATAAGATACCTTCATCACTTCTAGCATCAAAATTTTCTATGTCCTCTTGTCTCTTGATATAATATTTGCTACCAAATATTCTGAAATATCTCAGAGTAGGAGCCTGACCAAACTATAACTCATATGGGGTCTTACTAATATAACCTTTGATGTGAACTCTGTTGAATGTGTAAATAGAAGTGCTAATGAGTTCTCTCTAGTAGATCTTCGAAACATTCCCTTCAATTTGCATAGTCCTTGCAGCATCCAAAATAGTTATGTTCTTTCTCTCAATGACCCCATTCTATTGAGGGGTTCTAGGAGTAGATAATTTTCTTCTAATCCCATGCTTCTCACAGAATGAACTGAACTCACTAGAACAAAATTCTCCACCTCTATTAGATCTCAAGCACTTCACCTTCAATCCAGACTAAGTCTCAACCTTAGCTATGAATATCTTTAATTTGTCAAATGCTTATGAGTTCTCCTTCAAAAAGCTAACCCACATCATCCTATAATAATCATCAATTAGAAACATAAAATATATATCACCCTACAGACTTCTAACATTTATAGGTCCACGTAGGTTAGTATGTTGGCAATTGACACTCAATTGGTTGGTTTCACTATGTTGCCATTGATGGCAACATGGTATTGTGTTATAGCTTCATGTTTTGGTTCAGTTGTGTACCGGTAAGCACTTCACAAACACTACACCGACACCTACACTGGCATCGGCAAGATAGAAGGATTTCTTTCGTTACCGGCAATGCAGGCCGACATGGTTTAGTAAAAGGTTATCGGTATTGGAGACCGACATCTCTTGGATCCGGAATCGGCAATTGGTTTTGATGTTTATGCATTTATGTTATCTAGCCGACATGTAATTTGATATTGTATATATCTTTGTAAGTCGAAATAAGGTGTGATAATTTGTATAGGGTATATAAGTCAATTAGATAGATCATTTTGAAAGATATATAGATCATTATGTGAATATGGAATTGAAGGAGATGCGAAATATATCAGAGAGATTATGTATGTGAGGAAATTCATGTAAGGGTTATTCTGGTAAAGGGTTTAGGGTTACAGACCATAATAGAAAGAGCTTAAACCGAAACTGTATTATGGCATAAAATATACTATCTTAGCAGTTCAACACTTCTTTGAATTGTAGTCTAGATTTTTATGTAGTTAGTGAGGCTCCTTTTGTGATTAAGTAGTGTACTCTAGGTTGTAATCCTTCCTGCAAGTGCATGCCCTCATATTTTTTAATATCTCTTCATATGGCCAGTGGATTGATATTGTGGGTCGCAAATCCCACCATGGTTTTTCCTCTTTGAGGTTTTCCAAGTATAATTTTGTGTGTTATGGTTCTCATTTATGTGATTGGCTTATTGGTTTCTTTACTTCTCTCAATTTTGTATGTACCGGTATACCGGTTGGTGTATGCATGTTTTAATAAGAATAAATTAATAATTCTATTATAACACTGATTCACCCCTCCCCCCTCCTTCCCCCCCCTCCCCCTCTCAGCATTATTGGATTCCAAAAATTCGTATCAGAGCCTTGTGCCACAGAGGAAGTTTAATAGCTTGAGGAAGCTCTTGAATCCGGAATCCATGGATATGAATTTGGAGAAGCAACTTGAGATGGAACTTGAAGATTATGATACTAAAAGGTTGAAGAACTTAAAGCTACAAGATGAATTGAATTATGATAAGGAATTCATTCTTTTCCTACAAGAGAGGTTGTCATCTATTCAGGCTAGGAGAAAGGAAATTTTTCAAAATCAGGATGATGAAGAGAAAGATTTACTTAAGTAACAATGTCAAAAATTAATTCAGGAGAACATGGTTATGAAAAATGAAATGGAAGTTATAACTATGAGAATGTCTAAGGAGATTGAGGACAAAAAAAATAGAAGAAAATATTGTTGTATCCCTGAAGAACAAATTTGAAGAATGTGGTAGGTTGGTTCATGAGAATGATATGTTGAGAACTGATTTAGTACAATCCTAGAGTAATGAACAAGAGCTTGAGAGGCCAATAATAATTCTGAGAAATGACTTAACTACTGCAAGTGAGTATAAAGAAAAATTCAATATTAGCTCAGCACAACTAGATGAGTTATTGAAGAGACAAAGGAATATTGGAGATTCCAATGGACTTGGATTTGAGCAAGGATAGAGTTCTGGTACTCCTAATGAAGATCAAAACCATAAGACACCGGTAAGGAAATTTAATGATTATAAATTCAATGGTAGATGTTTTGTTTGCAATAGATTTGGTCACATAATATTGTAGTATGAATGTTAAATTCTATGCATGTGAAAATTTTGGACATATGGCTAATCAGTGCAGGTCAAGCAATTTCACCAGTTTTAGAAAAAGAATTCAGAGGAACAATGTTACATGTTATGCATGTAATGAGGTTGGACATATTGCTAAATTCTGTAGAAACAGAAATCTATCAGTTGGTAATGGAGGATCAAATGAGAAAGGGAAAGAGAAGGTTAGTGAAATCCAGAAAGATCATACTTAGAGATGGGTTAGAAAGAATGAAGAACAATCATCAGACAGAAATGTCCTGGTTACTTATCTGGCAAAAGAGGTTGCTCTTGCACTGGCAGGTAGCTCATCCGGTAACTAAGGTAGATGCCTTAGGGGTAGGCAAAATTCATGAATATGTTGCATATGCCCCGAGAAGAGGTTTTGGAATATGTTCTAGGTATTGGACATGATTGTCCGACATGGATATGATTATGTGTGAGATCAGGTATCTTTCACCAGCAGTCATTTATGTCGATGGAAGATTAGGGTTTTTCTCGAAGGTTAAAAGGTCGAATTCACTTCATTATTGATCACCTTGCATTCATAGTGATTTTAGAGAAATTAAGAGCAACTAAGAGCAATCAAAGGCATTTTAGAGAAATCACTTTTTTTCTTGAGCGATTTCACAGGTGTATGGAAGAATTTGTTGAGAGTTTTCACCGAGAGCGATCAAAAGGTATTTATCTTTAAACGTTGAAATGGGATCATCATCTATTATTATTTTTGTTGCAAAACCAACTATATTAGAGGTCAAGGACTGCCCCGGAATAATTTTCAACCAGTATCCACATGTGGCTACCCTAGAAGATTCAATTGGAGCATTTTCCCCGGTTCCAGGGGTAGTTGTCTATATTGAATATGTTAGGGCATATATTCAGTGTCACATTAAGGACTTGGGAAATTCAAAAACTAAGGGCATGTATATGAGCAATCTGATGGGAGATTCTAGAAAGATCAAACCGACATTCAAGCATATTTAAGACCTAGGGTTTACCAGCATTCTGGATATTCCAAAATTTGAAGATGAGATAATCAAATACGTTTTGAGCAGAGTAAATGGGCAATTTATATGGTTAGACAAACCTTACAAGATCACCAAGGAAGTCATTCGGGCAATCACTAGTTTACCATCAGTTGGGCAACATCCAAACAAGAAGGTTTTGAATGATTTCATGAATAAGATCACCAACACAACATCTGACAGGAGATTTATGAGACTGAACACTATTACCAACACAAACATCAGATTCGGTAGCATGATCATTAGGTATAAGGTAACTCAGTCAAGCTGACTGAATTTTGTTTCCAGTTCATGCATTTTAGTTGCATACAAAATGATGAGAGATAATGTGAAATTGGATCTTTGTGGTTGGATGCTAGATGAGTTGTTAATAAACCTCGGAAAGATTAAGGGATAAAAGAAGGGTACCTTCCGGTATGGCAACTTGATAGTTTGCTTAATGTTATTTTTCATGAATGATACACCCGATTTTGGTAAAAGGCAATGGGAATTTGAAATCCCGGTAGGGAGACAATTGAAACACTCAATTGTTGCTTTAGGTATTCAAAGAGATGACAAAGTTTGGGGATATTTCAAAGCATTTCAGAAATCTATGAGGTCTAGGGTAAGGGTACCTGAGCATATTGTAAAAAAATATCAACCAACATATGCTTCATGGTGAAGAAGGATGAAACACTTATGCAAGAAGTTAAGCCCTGAAATATTTGGATTGAGGAAATGGGCTATGAGGTGGATGCACAGATTCTTGATGCCTATGCAAAAATACTGATTGATGCACCTATTGATGAGGCAAAGAAACCCTGTGGTACTACACAACAGAAAACACATGAGGTTGAAATAGAGTTCAACTAGAAGAAGAGAGAGAAGCAAGAAGGGAAAGCAAGAAAATTTGTGGAGAAGGTCTCAAAGGACATCAAAGAATTAATTGATGTTGTCCCGTAGAAAGGTAGAAAGAGGAAGAATCTAGAAGTACACATTGAGCCTGTTACTGCAGAATCTGAATGTGAGGATGACACATTGTTGGAATTCAAGAGGGTTGTAAGGAATAAAATAGAGGAAACAAAGGTTGAAGCTAAAAAGCAACTAGTTAGAAAGGTTGGCACAGAAGTAAGCAGCAAATGCTACACCTTCAGCTGCATTTGGTACAGTAAAAAGGAATCTAAAAAGAATGACATTGATACTATTATTCAATCCGATAATGTGAATATCATTCCACCTAAAACTTGTGCAGAATTGGTAGATGAAATAATGAAGGATGGCATGTTAAAGAATGTAAATTTCTACTATGATCACTTAGAGGATGATGAACAAAGAGAGGTAGAGGAAGCAATCTTATTATATTTGGATATTTATGAGAAATCCTTAATAGAAATACAAAATCAAATATTGCTGAATTGTATAATATGCTAGATGCTAGAAGAATGTCAGCTATGCAAGAAGATAAACACATTAAAATTCAAGAGCTATTATTTGTTTGTGTTACTATTGCTCCAAATGAAATCGAAAAGACACTTGAGGTGGTGGATAGAAATTTTTTTAATAGAAAACATAGAATAACTAGTCTGATGCTAGGAAGGGTAAATGAAATAATAAAGGAGACTCAAAAAGCATGGGTTAAATTCCTTGGAGAGAATAGAGGATTATTTACTTCACCAGAAACCAAGACAGACACTGTAGATACCCCAGTTGAAGGAAAAGGAAAGGGGGTTATGGGTACTTCACCCTTAGTTTTGAAAAACATTAAGGCAGTAGAAATCAAGCCCCCGGATGATACAAATGTATAGACAAATATTAAGATACTAGTTAACATAGAGATTGAACAAGTTAATGTTGTACAGGATACTAATATTGAGGATAATATTCCTTCGGATACAAATGTACCGATTGAGGTTACAGTTCCTATAGAGGAACGAACAGTTACACAGACTGCACCAAGTGGTGAAGCCACCAATGCAAGTGAGAAAGCTATAAAAGGATAAATCTTCAGAAGAGAAGAAAGGGGAATCCAGCAGGAAAATGATAGTTGTTCCATTATTATTGTCAATTGACACCTCATAGGTCGAAAAGAAAAACATAAAAGAGATGACTCCTACTGAACTCATGATGATGTTAGCACAAAAACTAATGAAGGAGGAATCTACAGATAAAGGGATTATTGATCAATCAGTCACTGTTCTATACAAACTAGTCCTAGAGTGCAAGATTGAAAATGAAGCGAGCCCATTTGACAAGCTTAAAACAATTACTAAGCATATTTCAAAGTATTTTCAATCCTTACAACAAATTTCAAATTGGCAAGCATTGGAGAGGTTTACTCAAGCTAAGAGAGCTAAATTTGATTAGGTAATTGAATCTAAGAAGAAGAAGATTGATGATAACCTAAAACTAATAGAAAATTCTTTGAAGAAATGCACAAATATATATAGGGTATGTTGTAACATTAATATACTTACAAATAATGTGGATAAAAAGATAAAAGAACTTAGGGAGAAAATTGCAAATATAGCTAATTCTTTTGACATATTGATTTCATTGACTACATCCATTGATGGTCAAATTTTGATTTTGGAAAACCAAATTTCAGTTCTTGAAAAGGAAAGATAATAAATAATAAGAAGAGCCAGAAGTCTGAGAGGCTTGGTGAATCCCCGGTTGGATTCACTTAGTGTACATAAGAAAGAATGTATGGATATGGTGGGAAAGCCCACACCAGCAAAGGTAAATGAAAAAGAGTTATTTGCACATATATTAAGTGGGCTTGTATCTATTTCCAGCACATTAAAAATAGGTTGGGATACCTATCTTGAGCTACTGGAGAAGGCTTATCCAGAAATTTTAAAATTTGTTAAGCTCTGGTAAGATATGTTGGGACATTCATTGTATAGTTTTTTGAATCTTTGACATTCTTTTTGAAATTTTTGATGCCATTGATGTCAAAGGGAGAGTGATATAGATGTGAAAAATAATAGGATTTGTATACATCAAGGGAGAGATATGGAGTATTTTGCATTAATGGATATTCAGCTCAGGGGGAGTAGGCAAGACGAAACTAGCAGATGAAACATTGACCATTTTTCACATGAGTGTTGCCATCAATACCAAAGGGGGAGATTGTTGGAAATTGACACTCAATTGGTTGGTTTCACTATGTTGTCATTGATGACAACATGGTATTGTGTTTCGGCTTCCTATTTTGGTTCAGATGTGTATCAGCAAGCACTACACCAGCACCTACATCGGTACCAATAGGACAGAAGGATTTCTTTGGTGACCGGCAATACAGGCTGACATGGTTTAGTAAAAGGTTATTGGTATTGGAGGCTGACATCTCTTGGATCTAGCATCAACAATTGGTTTTGATATTTATACATTTATGTTATCTATCCGACATGTAATTTGATATTGTATATATCTTTGTAAGCCGACATAACGCATGATAATTTGTATAGGGTATATAGGTCAGTTTGATAGATCATTTTGAAAGATATATCAATCATAATGTGAATATGGAATTGAAGGAGATGCGAAATATATCAGAGAGATTATGTATGCGAGGAAATTCATGTAAGGGTTATTCTGGTAAAGGGTTTAGGGTTACAGACCGGAACAGATAGAGCTTAAATCAAATCTGTATTCTGGCATAGAAGATGATATCTTAGCAGTTCAACACTTCTCTAGATTATAGTCTAGATTTTTATGTAGTTAGTGAGGCTCCTTTTGTGATTGAGCAGTGTGCTCTAAGTTGTAAGCCTTCCTGCAAGTGTAGGCCCCTCATATTTTGTAATATCTCTTCATATGGCTAGTGGATTGATATTATGGATCACAAATCCCACCATTTTTTTCCTCTTTCAGGTTTTTTACGTATAATTTTGTGTGTTATGGTTCTCATTTATGTGACTGGTTTATTGGTTTCTTTACTTCTTTCAATTTTGTATGTATTGGTACATCGGTTGGTGTATGCATGTTTTAATAAGGCTAAACTTAATCATTCTAGTACAACACTGATTCACCCCACCTCCCCCCCCCCCCCGCCCTCTCAGTTTTATTGGATTCCAACATAGTATACACAAGATCTAGAAATTCATCATATGTATATTGTTTTCTTTTGAAAGAAATTCTTGTTTCCTTACCCAACTAATATTCCTTACATACCGGATTAGTAGGCTTAACAATCTTAGGTAGATCCCTAACAACATGTGTATAAGAGATATTAATCATTGAATCAAAATTTACATGACACATTCTCCTATGCCATAACCAACACTCATCAATCTGAGTAATCAAACAACTTTTCTCACTAGCATTCAAAAGAAAAGTGTTACCTTCAATCTTAGTTCCATATGTAATCTCTATACTGAAGGTATTTAAGATCTTCCATTTACCATCCTTGAATTGTAGACCATAACCCTTATCAACCATTTGTCCAACAATTAGAAAATTATGCTTCAAACCTTCAACATACAAGACATCATCAGTGTTATTCTTACCATCAAAATAAATAGAACCTCTCCGACAGATTACAAAGGCTTTGTCATCTCCAAATCTAACTATTCCACCATCATATCTTTCCATACTCACAAATTTTATTTAATCACTGGTCATATGATGTGAACAACCGCTATCAATTACCCATTCATCTTTCTCTTCAACTTTAGCAGCTAAAGTCTTATCCTCAATAGTACAGCTAGTGGAATCAATTGGTACAGGTCCATCTTCCTTAAGGGAAAGGAATACAACTTCATCTCCTTCATATTCTTCATTTGTAATACCTTCATTAGCAGCACAATAACAGTTCTTTTGATTTCTAAACTTTCGATTAGGCTTGTAAGACTTGTCATACTTCTCATGCTTGTCATATCTATCATTAATATTATGATTATCAAACTTATCAAGTATGTCATACTTAGCCATTCTCTTCAGACATCTAGAAGCAAAATTTCCTATCTTATTGCAAGAGAAACATTTCAAAGGCAACTTTCCATCATCCTTACCGACACCTTTAGGCTGCAATCTCTTGGCAATCAGTGTTTCAAGTTCATCTATCTCTCTTTCTTTCTCTTCCATCTCTCTTCTCTCTCTTTCATATCTAGATATTTTGCACTCATCAGGATCATATTTTCGCTTACTGGATATAGATGCAAATGCTTTGAATTTTCTCTCAGACTTTCCATGTGATTCTCCAAATTCACTAAACTCAAATGCAACAAGCTTTCCAACAAACATATCTCTTGTCACTCTAGTCAAACTCTAGATCTCATCAATAGAAGCAACCTTATGTTTATAAGTTTTAGGAAAAGATATCAAGACCTTAGCAACAATTCCATCTTCCTCAATAGTTCCACTGGCACATCTGATACCTAGAACAAAATCATTCACCTTAACCATAAAAGAGTGTATATTCTCATCATCTCCCATCTTAATGTCTCATATTTTTCTTTCAAACTCTGCATCTTAGCAACCTTCACTTGTTTATCACCTTCACACAACACCTCAAGATTCACCCATATCTCATGTGCGGTCTAAAGTCCCATCACATTTGTCATCTCAGAATCGGTGAGGGCACTAAGCAATGCTTCCTTTGCTCTAATATTGTGTTTTGCTTCCTTGATCTCATCAAGAGTAGATGGTCCATTATAAGAAACAATATAAGTATTCTTTGTAATCTTCCAATAATCTTCACCAAGAAATTTCAAGTGCACTTCCATTTGGTCCTTCCATTTAACATATAGTTACTTCCATCAAATCTTGGACTGTCTTTCTTAAAACTTACACCTTGAGCTGTCATCTCGGATCTCCTTAAGTTGTTAAGCTTCTACTGAAGGATCTAGCTCTGATACCAATCGTTAGCAGTAGCCAAGAGGGAAGACTAAGAGGGGGGGATGAATCAGTCTTCACCAAAATATTAAACTTAACCATAAAACACATATCTAAAAAACTACAGTAATAAGATAGATAAGAAAATTAACCACACAACACCAAGATTTTTATATGGAAAACCTAGTTAAGGGAAAACCCACAGTCGAAACCTACCCACAATAAGATGATACTCTGTAGTAAGATGTGAAAGTATTATAATGGGAAATGCACATGCATTCAAGCACACTACCTACAGCTCACTACTCAAATAACATTTTCTCGAAAGGCTACAACACTCAGGGAAGTCTCGCTGACTTACATTAAGATTCAGACTACAATTTAGAAGAAATCAACTAAATTAATAACATCTCCAAATGCCTTATCATAGTTATGATTAAGCACAAACTCAACACTAAAGGATAAATCACTTGCTCACACACAAACCTCTCTCTGATAATGCAAACACAACTTCGATACCAAAAATACATGACTATATCACCTATATATACAATTCATCAACCTTGATAACAAGGTTGGCTAAACTCTCAACCCTCAATTACAAAATTACATCACATGATATAAAGATCAATCACCGGACCAATATAATGGTTTACATAGCATAACATGGTCTTAAATCAAATTCTCAAACATGCAACTCCACTAAAAAACAATGACAGCAACATATCCTAGCACCAGCAATGCATGACAATTTCCAGCACCCTTAGGAACCCATATGACCACTTTTAAAGTCCTAGTAGGTATAATATACCTCTTAGGACACCATATGACCCCATAGGATCATATAGTTTCCTAGGGGATCATATGGGGTCATAAGAGGTCATATGGGGTCATAAGGGGCTACACATGTGTTCTAACACATGTGTGACTCTTTAGGAAACCATATGACCCCTTTTAAAGTCCTAGTAGGTACAACATACCTCTTAGGACACCATATGACCCCATAGGGTCATATAGTGTCCTAAGGGATCATATGGGGTACTAAGGGGCCACACATGTGTTCTAACATATGTATGACCCCGTATGACCCCATATGAGCCCTTTTAAAGTACTCGTAGGTACAACATACCTCTTAGGACACCATATGACCCCATAGGGTCATATAGTATCGTAAGAAGTCATATGGGATCACACATGTGTTAGAACATGTGTCTGACCCCTTAGTACCCCATATGACCCCTTTTAAAGTCCTAGTAGGTAAAACATACCCCTTAGGACACCATATCAGTGTCCTAAGAGGTCATATGGGGTCCTAAGGGGCCACACATGTGTGACGCTTTTGGGCCCAATATGACCCCTTAGGACACCATAGCATCATATGGTGTCATATGTGTCACCCCTTAGGACCCCATATGACCCCTTATGACTCCAAATGACCCCTACTAACCCTAATTGACCCCATAGGATCATAGTGTCATAATGGGTCATATGGTGTTGTTAGGGGTCATATAGGGTCCTTAGGTGTCACACGTGTGTTCTAACACATGTTTAAGGAAATCCACTTATTTTTCCATACCCGGATCTTATTTTTACAATTACTAATAGTGCTCTCTGATTGATCCGTTCTGCACTCCATAACAAGCATAGGGGCTCCAAGATATTTAGAAGGAAGTTTGGAGATGTTGAAACCAATAATTTCCAATATTTTCTTTTTCTCTAACGCCTTCTAGTTGAAGAATAAACTGGTGGATTTTTCCTTATTAATCAACTATCCTAATTGCTTCACATAATTCTCCAAAACATTTATGAGCAGACGGGCCTCCATTAGTGAAGCTTCCTCAAACAGGATTGTGTTGTCCATGAATTGGGAGTGTGAAATAGTAGTTCCTTTCGTCACCAAAATCCCTTTCCATATTTTTTTTTTTAATTTGTTAATCCTCCTCCCCATAGCTTCTGCCATAGTCACAAAAAGGAAAGGCAATAGTGGATCACCCTACCTAATCCCATTCATTGCTTCAAATAACCCACACAAAGACCCGTTCACAATAACAAAAAATCTAGAGGAGGATATGCACCATTTTATCATTTGAATCCAACCTTCTTTGAAACCAAATTTTCTCAAAACAAACAAGAGGAAATTCCAGTTCACTCTATAGTAGGCCTTACTAATATCTAATTTAATGATCATGCCTCTCTATCTCTTCATCTATATGGAATGAGCTACTGCTGTAACATAACATAAACCAAAAACTGCTGTAACATAACATAAAGCTAAAACAAATAAGTAACAATCATACATGATTCACTCCATAACACATATATTTTGGTTATGCAGAAACTCTTGGTTAGAGAGAAAAACTACGGTGGGGATGGCACCCACAACTTCACTACTACAATAATAAAGAGTGCTCAGTTAGAGCTACATATTTAGCTATTTCTGATAGCTTACCCTGTTAGGAGTAAGAAGATCTGTTAGATCTACCTTTCTAAAGGATTTTACAACATTGATCTGAATGTTGCACCTGGTTAGAGGCTTTACAATTTATAGACTTGATTAGAGTCTTTTACCCTATTAAAGGTTTCTCTTACAACTTCAAAATATTACAATAAGACTTTACAAATATCTACAACTTTACATCTGAAATGTTGTAGCAAATTCTATGTGCTCAAAATAAGATTACCTTGCCTATAGTATACCTCAGTAACTCATAAAGTAACTCGGTAAACCCTTCTGTTTACTCTATTCTTTGACTGTTCTCTAAAAACCTTCTCGGTGACCTCTGTGTCTCTGTAACAGTCATAATACTCTGTGATTTCTCATGTATCACATAATTCTTGCTTCAAACACATATGCACACACATTTCTCTCATTCACATATATATCTCTAACCCTAAATTCATGCTGTATAAATAGATTTCTTATGTCGATGATCTGATTCATTGCTTCGATCTTACAAACATGATTTCTCGAATGAATAACCATGCAAAATATTTCATTTGTTAGATGACCTCAAAATTATACAAAATCTATATGTGCAATTTCCAATGTGATAACGGTTCTATGTGCCTCGATCTTGTAACACTTTTTCATATGTGTGTCCAGGTTCAATGAATCTGGTAACACGTTTCACTCAATGTATATATAACTCGGTGTATTATCTTTACTACTCGGTAGACATGAAATAACACTCAGTAGACAGCTTGGTGTATACTGGGCTTTGTGACTGTTTTCCTTCTGTAACTGACTAGACTGTTCATACCGACTAAATATTTCGGTAGTAGTAACCGACTAGAGTATATAGAATGACTTTGGATATAAAACTAATGGCAATTTGATAAGTAGTAACAATCTCCCCTTTTGACATTAGTTGAGATGTTTGACAAAACTACTTTCAAAGTCATTACTCAAAAATATGTATACTTTACAAAATTTGAGTAAACATACAGTATATACATTAGTCAATGAAATAGTATAATCAAATATACTCCCCTTATCAATATGTTGTTCAAAACTCTGATTATGTGTGCTCGGTGATCAATACTTTGTAATCATTGTTTTTTCCTCTGTTCACTACTCGGTTCACTGCTCTTGGATACTCTGCTTATTCTTCTCATTCTCTGCTTGGTATACTCCCCCTGTATACTACACTCTGGTTGTTTGATACTTTGAATGCTATACACTCCCCCTGTGTACTTTGATACTATATATACTCTGATGATAGACTCCCCCTTTTTTACAAACATCAAAATTTAGTTACCATTTGGAGGTGGCAGCTGATCAAAAATGGATTTGCACTTTGCCTTGGCTTCGGTGAGAGCGACAGAGAGTGCATCCTTTACAATTTCCATTAAAGAATTATGTGCATTAATATCAGCCAATAATGAAATTAAGCCATCTAAAGTGCTTCCCTCTTGTGTAGTAGAGAGGTAAGTGGCTCGGTTGAGCTGTTCTTGAACGGATGAAAGATGAGGAAGGAATAATGTTTGAAGTGTCATTATGTCCATTCTGATCTTGTGTTCTTCATTCCTTGGTTCCAATTGTCAAGCCATGAGTTGTTGTAGCTTAGTATAAAAATTCTAAACTGAATTTGGCTCGGGGGTCAACTTATTTGAGAGATCGGTGATCTCTTTCTCAATTGCTTTTTTTTAATTCTTAATGTCCTTAATGAATAAAGAAAATGTGCAGAGTTTCTAAAATAAAGAAAGAATGTGCTTGAGTTGAGGGCACAACTCAACAATAAATTTGACAAGTTTTACCTTGCCAACAGCAATGGATTTCTATACTTCCTCTATCATTTTAGCAGTTAGCTCCTTGTCTTTTAGTTTGCTCAAGTATTCGGATGCATCTACTCCAAATGTCTCAATCTGATTTATGTGTTCATCCAATTGAATATGGATGGCTACATCAGTTGATACTGTAGTTGAAGGTAGCATATCTGATAGTAAGGTCTTTACCTTCTGAAGTACTTTATTCTTCTTTTGTATGGCCAATTGCTTCTCCTGTTCAGCCTTTGCTTTGCACAGTTCACCGAATTCAGTGTGTGCTTGCCCTTTCAATTTGGAGATGTCTACATTGGGTAACACTATCGGTTTCGATAAATCTATTTTGAAACTATGCTTTTTCAACTTCTTTTCTTTACCTTTCACCGAGTGAACCACTACAATAGCTTGAGAGGCTTGAGGACCCTCGGTAGGTTGCTTGGTAGAGACAACACTTTGGCCGATTTCTTTAGCCTCGATAGTGTCCTTTGGTGTCTCGGTGCTTGGTGTCTCAGCTGTAACATTTTTCGTGCTAGAAGGTGCTTGAGAGGTCTGTTCTTGTGAAGTACCTTCTGCTATAGACTTTTGACCTTTGGTGCCTTCATCTGTATCCTAAGGAGCTTCGGTTGTAGCAGGTTGATTGATCGGTGGGTAAGGCTGAACTTGTTCCAAAATAGATTCACTGGAGACAAGTTTTGCATAAGCATTGCCTTCTATCATTTCTTGTTCAAGTGCCTCTGCATCCATGATATCTTCATCTATTTGAATGGTGTCAGTAGGGTCTTGCTTGGTGACATCAGGCTCTTGGTCAGTGACATTGACTATGTCCATTGTAGATTGTTCACCAGCATTCTTTCTTTGAAAGATGTCCTGACATTGCTCTTTTGTTTCCTTATCAACTTCTATATATAGGCCATTCATCAATTTCAAGGCCTTTTCTTTTACTGTAAATTGTGTTTGGTTGTTTGTCAGATGTTCTTTTATTTCATCAACCAACATATCAGGAAAGAGATGCACCAGACTTCTTTCTCTGATTTGTTTCTCCGAGTCTAGGGCATATTGCCATCTGGTTTCAATATGTGCATATAATTCCTTAGGAATAGAATTACATAATTCTAATGGGACCACTCAGAATTTTAGAAGTGTGCAAATGACAGCTTCTTCAATTTGCCTCTTTTCATCAGCAAATCTGGATTCATATTTGACAAATCTGAATCCACCAAATCCACCATATTCCTTTAGATTATTATAAAAAAATTCTACACTATATACATCTACCTTCTTTCTTTTCACAATCTGAAATTTACTTGCATCTTCAGATTCAGTATCACTCGACTCTTTTGGCAAAATGAGTCTCCGAGTAGATTTCTTGTAAGTTCTAGTTACCTTAGGAACAGCAACAATCTTTTGTTTCTTACTCGGTGATGCAGCAGATGCCCTTGTGTTAGGTCTCTTTGTTGGAGGTGTCGGTAGGGCCATTGAACTGTCATGTTTCTTTCTCTTCAACACTTTTCCCTTAGGCACTTCGATGCTAAGTGTTATAGCTGCTTCTTGGGCTTCTATCTCCTCTTCGGTGATGGCTAGAATGCCTTTGACAGGTGTGGAGGAAGACTCTTCTCCAAATTTCTCAGTTAATGCCTTAATCATCTTTGATGCCTTCCTTGTAGCTTTGGGTACTACAATGCTCATCTTTACTTTTTCTTTCACCTCTTCATAGGTTCCATACCTCAACTCGGTAGTATGCCTTGGTAGTGTCAGAAATGCATCGATTTGTTGTTGTGTGATATCAAAAT
This sequence comes from Cryptomeria japonica, assembly GCF_030272615.1. Lineage (NCBI taxonomy): Eukaryota > Viridiplantae > Streptophyta > Pinopsida > Cupressales > Cupressaceae > Cryptomeria > Cryptomeria japonica. The sequence goes on from NC_081411.1 coordinate 239,795,789, forward strand.
CAATCTCATAACCCATAGGTGACAAAGATTGAGTTCTCAGTTCCACGGCATTCACATAACAGTAATCGGTGTCTATTCAAAACATATTTCATCTTTGTATTTTTCTACTAGATGGGGTGGAGTCTGGTACCTGTTATGCATTTTCTCTTGGAACTTGCTCAAGTAATCATCCATTATATCATTAAAGTTATCACCTAACTTCTTGATGAATTCATTGATCTGATGGGTGATTGGTTAGTGAAGTTCCCAAACAACTTTACCGACTGTTGGAAAAAACTTTTCAAAGTAGAAAAACATACATACAAGTAGTGATCCAAATTTTAGAGTATTTGTCGAGTTGTTCTTCTTCAGCTTCCTGATTGTGTGCATATTTTCAAAAAAGTTCTTCAACAATACTTCACACAAGTCAATTTTCATGCCTTTCTTAACAATTTTGTATGCTAAGTCCACTGCTGCACAAGGTACATTGTTTTCCCTTGCCGATTGGAAGAAACATTAACCAATTACTCTAATGGCAAATTTGAGTTTAGGATCAGTGACATTGTTCAACTTCAGACCTATGCAATCAGATTCTACTCCAATCAAACTGATCAATTCCTTCTGTGATATCATTTTCTGTGCTTGATCATGATCATAGATAGGATAACCGGTGATCTGATGAATGATTTCTTTAGTGATCTTAAATGGTTTCTCTTGTAGCCACATGAAATCATCATGCACTCAGCTTAGTACAAACTTGACCCACTGGGGTTTGAACACACGGGGATAGGTTAGGGCTTCAGTCAATCCCTTGATTTTGATGTGCTCATACTTGCTATCCATTTTACCATCTGTGCACAATTCATCATATGTATCTTTGATCTCAACATGACCGAGTTCTTCAACACAGCGTTTGGTGAAGAATCTCTCATCCTCAACAAAAAAGACTTGATCCGGGACGAGTGAAAAGACAGTTTTGTCATCCGGTTCAGATGCAATTTTAGGAGTCAAAGAGTATTTTAGTGAGGGCTTCTCTACATTTTTGACAACAATGGGGTCTTGGATCTTAGGTGCCATTTTGATTTCAAAAAAAAATTGACATAGGAACCTTAGGGTTTGGGAACTTAACAAACAGCAGACGCTTCACACTCAACAGATAATAACAACTTAATGAGTTTGGTAAACCAGCTTAGCAATGCGATGAGATTCGATGTAAATACGTTAGATTTTTCTTTGAAGATGGTTTGATCGCCTTGATTCACTCTGCTCTACTTCTCGAAAACTTGGTGAATGAAAATGACCGCGAAAATACCTTTAAGTACTCAAAAATACCTTATCGGGCTCCATGCAAGTTAGGTCAAAAACATTAAATGCACTCGGTTCACCTTTTACTGATTTACTCCTTTTTTTTTCATTTTAACCGAGTAACCAACTTTCCTTCATATACCGACTTGACAGGCTTCCTAAATTCACTGACTTGACAGATTTCCTATAAAGTGCTCCAAAAGACTTCAATAGAATTTCAAACTTACTACTACATCTTACTATGCAAATTTTGAATTCATTACATACTAAAATAGGAACTGTTTAAGATTTAACCTTGTGAGAATGCAATCCCTTCATACCTTTACCGATTAATTTGGAGTGGGAGCACCTAACTCGGTAGGTAAGGTGCTTTCTTTATTTGACACAATTTCCTTCTTTCTCCAAATCATCTCTAATTTCTCTTTTATTTCCTTAGTGTCTTCTCTAGGTTGATCTCTGCAATCTCCAGCCAAGTGTCCAACTTTGTGACAATGAAAACATGTCATACCAGGATTTCTCCATGATCTTTGGTTGTTCATTCCAAACCTTATAAAGTAGTTGGCACTTATATGTCCATATCTTCCACAACATTCACACCATATCCTTGTATTGTAATCCCATGGTACTGCAGAATATTGTCTGTAAGGATCTGTGTGAGTTCGGTAACCTCTAGTATTTGCTCGATGTGCAGACCACATGTGGTTCTTTTACTTAAACCAACACTTCTCGATACTATGTCCATATCTATTGCATTTTTTACAAAACCCTTTGAATTTTGCCTTCTGATAATTGTTAACAGACTTTGTCCTACATTGATTAGATGTGTGACCATATTTATTGCAATTGTAACAATAACCATTGGTCTTAGTGGCATTCAGTTGCTTACCTTTTCTGATTTGAAACATGTTGGCAGTATGACCTTGATTTCCATAGTAGTTGCAAATAGGCTTCTTTCTTTTGATGTTCTTCTTGATTCCAGCTTGCTTTGATGATTGTCCTCTCTCGGTAGTGTAGATTCCCTTCTCGGTAGAGTCTTTTCCTTTGTAACCGAGTCCTCCTTCTTTGTAGGGTCATCTTGTATTCAGTTTCTCATCCAACATCTTTGATGCTTCATAACTCTTCTTCAGTGTTTCCTTGGATTTCTTCTCTATTTCAAGTTCATTGGTCAACCTTGATACTTCAAGTTTCAATGCTTGATTCTAATCATCTTTCAGATTTGCTTCATGATGTGCATAACCTAGTTGATCTAACAGATTTTGTTGAATCCTAGTCAACCTTATGATTTCATCATCCTTATCAGATACTAAAGCTTCAAGTTGTTGTTTCTCTCTTTCTAGATCTCTTACTTTGTCCTCGATTGTCCTCAATGCATCAAGATTTTCAGTCATCTGTGTGCTGAAATGTTCATGTTCTTTTTTTCATTGCTTTTAGTTGATCAGGTAGTGCTTTGTTCTTTTCTTTCAATTGTCCAATCATTTATTCATTCTCTTCAAACATACTATTCTCAGAGGATGTCTCAATTTGTTCCACTAACTCTTGAGAGTCCTGCAAATCATCAGATAATCTTCTTCACACTTTTAGAGATTTTTGCATTTGCCTTTGCATGTCTGCAATCACTTGATTAGCATGATCCAATTCTTCTTGCAGATACACAATCCTCCGAGATTGTTTGTAGCCTTCCATTGATAAGATCTTTCTCTTTAGGCAGTTAAACCCTTTTCCAAGATTCAAGTTCTGATACCAATTGTTAGGCCCAATATGGAAAGCTAATGTACTGAGAGGGGAGGGGTGAATCAGTACTTCAAATCCTTTTATCAACAATATCTTTACTATTATGCATAAACCAAAAACTACTGTAACATAACATAAAGCTAAAACAAATAAGTAACAATCATACATGATTCACTCCATAACACATATATTTTGGTTACGCAAAAACTCTTGGTTAGAGAGAAAAACTGCGGTGGGGATGGCACCCACAACTTCACTACTGCAATAATAAAGAGTGCTCGATTAGAGCTACATATTTAGCTATTTCTGATAGCTTACCCTGTTAGGAGTAACAAGATCTATTAGATCTACCTTTCTAAAGGATTTTACAACATTGATCTGAATGTTGCACCTAGTTAGAGGCTTCACAATTTATAGACTTGATTAGAATCTTTTACCCTATTAAAGATTTCTCTTACAACTTCAAAATATTACAATAAGACTTTACAAATATCTGTAACTTTACATCTGAAATGTTGTAGCAAATTCTATGTGCTCAAAATAAGATTACCTTGCCTATAGTATACCTCGGTAACTCATAAAGTAACTCGGTAAACCCTTATGTTTACTCTATTCTTTGACTATTCTCTAAAAACCTTCTCGGTGACCTCTATGTCTCTATAACAGTCATAATACTCTGTGATTTCTCATGTATCACATAAGTCTTGCTTCAAACACATATGCACACACATTTCTCATATCTAAAAAACTACCAACAGTTACACATATCTAAAAAACTACAGTAATAAGATAGATAAGAAAATTAACCACACAACACCAAGATTTTTAAGTGGAAAACCTACTTAAGGGAAAACCCACAGTCGGAACCTACCCACAATAAGATGATACTCTGCAGTAAGATGTGAAAGTATTATAATGGGAAATGCACATGCATTCAAGCACACTACCTACAGCTCACTACTCAAATAACATTTTCTCGAAAGGCTACAACACTCAGGGAAGTCTCGCTGACTTACATTAAGATTCAGACTACAATTTAGAAGAAATAAACTAAAATAATAACATCTCCAAATGCCTTATCATAGTTATGATTAAGCACAAACTCAACACTAAAGGATAAATCACTTGCTCACACACAAACCTCTCTTTGATAATGCAAACACAACTTCGATACCAAAAATACATGACTATATCACCTATATATACAATTCATCAACCTTGATAACAAGGTCGGCTAAACTCTCAACCCTCAATTACAAAATTACATCACATGATATAAAGATCAATCACCGGACCAATATAATGGTTTACATAGCATAACATGGTCCTAAATCAAATTCTCAAACATGCAACTCCACTAAAAAACAATGACAGCAACATATCCTAGCACCAGCAATGCATGACAATTTCCAACACCCTTAGGAACCCATATGACCACTTTTAAAGTCCTAGTAGGTATAATATACCTCTTAGGACACCATATGACCCCATAGGATCATATAGTTTCCTAGGGGATCATATGGGGTCATAAGAGGTCATATGGGGTCATAAGGGGCCACACATGTGTTCTAACACATGTGTGACTCTTTAGGAAACCATATGACCCCTTTTAAAGTCCTAGTAGGTACAACATACCTCTTAGGACACCATATGACCCCATAGGGTCATATAGTGTCCTAAGGGGTCATATGGGGTACTAAGGGGCCACACATGTGTTCTAACATATGTATGACCCCTTATGACCCCATATGAGCCCTTTTAAAGTACTAGTAGGTACAACATACCTCTTAGGACACCATATGACCCCATAGGGTCATATAGTATTGTACGAAGTCATATGGGATCACACATGTGTTAGAAAATATGTCTGACCCCTTAGTACCCCATATGACCCCTTTTAAAGTCCTAGTAGGTAAACATACCCCTTAGGACACCATATCAGTGTCCTAAGAGGTCATATGGGGTCCTAAGGGGCCACACATGTGTGACGCTTTTGGGCCCAATATGACCCCTTAGGACACCATAGCATCATATGGTGTCATATGTGTGACCCCTTAGGACCCCATATGACTCCTTATGACTCCAAATGACCCCTACTAACCCTAATTGACCCCATAGGATCATAGTGTCATAATGGGTCATATGGTTTTGTTAGGGGTCATATAGGGTCCTTAGGTGTCACACGTGTGTTCTAACACATGTTTAAGGAAATCCACTTATTTTTCCAAACACGGATCTTATTTTTACAATTACTAATAGTGCTCTCTGATTGATCCGTTCTGCACTCCATAAAAAGCATAGGGGCTCCAAGATATTTAGAAGGAAGTTTGGAGATGTTGAAACCAATAATTTCTGATATTTTCTTTTTCTCTAACGCCTTCTAGTTGAAGAAGAAACTGGTGGATTTTTCCTTATTAATCAACTATCCTAATTGCTTCACATAATTCTCCAAAACATTTATGAGCAGACGGGCCTCCATTAGTGAAGCTTCCCCAAACAGGGTTGTGTTGTCCATGAATTGGGAGTGTGAAATAGTAGTTCCTTTCATCACCAAAATCCCTTTCCATATTTTTTTCTTTTAATTTGTTAATCCTCCTCCCCATAGCTTCTGCCATAGTCACAAAAAGGAAAGGCGATAGTGGATCACCCTACCTAATCCCATTCATTGCTTCAAATAACCCACACAAAGACCCGTTCACAATAACAAAAAATCTAGAGGAGGATATGCACCATTTTATCATTTGAATCCAACCTTCTTTGAAACCAAATTTTCTCAAAACAAACAAGAGGAAATTCCAGTTCACTCTATCATAGGCCTTACTAATATCTAATTTAATGATCATGCCTCTCTATCTCTTCATCTATATGGAATGAGCTACTTCATTAGTAATAATTATACTATCAATGATCTTCGTTCCTGGAACAAAGCCACTTTGCTCTTGAGATATGATTTTGTCCAAACATCTCTTGAATCTATTTGTCATTGCCTTTTTCATGATTCTATATATAGTACTACATAATGAAATAGGCTTGAAATCTCCAAACTTCCTACATGAAACCTTCTTAGGAATTAAAGAAATCACTGAGTTATTGACATCCTTAACAAATTTCTTCTTCTTCTTGAAATCCTCTGCCACCTTTTTGACATCCTCCCCAATAAAATCCCAACATTTTTAGTAAAATTTTGCTTGGAAACCATCTAGACCAAGGGACTTATCTTGGTGAATTTTAAATATAGCCTTTTTCAACTCTACTATTGATAATTCACCCTACAAGTACTCATTGTCATCTAGGATAATTAAAGACTGAATATCCTTGAAAAGCCCCAAACTACTGGGGTCATCCTTCTTACCATTATTGGCTAGCAAAGATTGGAAATGTGAAACTTCTTCCTTCTAGATAACCTCTTCCACTAAAATTATATTGCCTTCATTATCCTCAATTTCAAAAATCCAATTCCTATCCCTTATGCATTTGACTGATGCATGAAATAAATTTGTGTTCAAATCAACATTTACCATCCAATTCGCTCTAGCCTTTTGTTTCCAATAAATCTCTTGCCTTTTAATAACCTCCATATGCATATTTTTAAAAGGTTTTTCTTTTAAAAAATCTTCTTCAAACACCCCCATTTGAATTACCTTATTATTCAAAATCTCTAATTCCTCTTCTATTATTATTTTTTCTACAAAACTATTCTTGAAAACCTCTTCATTCCAAGTTTTTTAATTTTATTTTTTTTAAATCGATCCTTCTCATAGAATAAAAAGACAATGTACCTTTGAAAGTTTTACTTTCTATCTACCAGTTTATCAAATTGTCCACTAGGTTGTTATCCCTCCACGACATCTAAGAGAATTTGAAGTGTCCATTCGTTGGTTTATTTGATCCCTTAAATTCCAAGGTTATTGGATAGTGGCCAGATAGTGATAGAGGAATAATGTAAGACTCACAACTTATAGAGTCCTTCACCCAGTCTCTCCCCACCAAGAATCTGTCTAAGTGCTTTGTTATGTTCATGAAACTAGCCTATCTATGTGTCCATGCAAACTCTCCTTTCTTTGGAATACAATTCACTACTTCCATCTCTGATACTAGAATCACATATTATAGAGTCCTTCACCCAATCTATCACCACCAAGAATCTTTCTAAGCACTATGCTATGTTCATGAAACTAGCACATCTATTTCTCCATACAAACTCTCCTTTCTTTGGAATACAGTCCACTACTTCCATCTCTGACACAATCTCCTAAAAGTCACACATGGCTCTAAAATTACAACTAATACATCCACCCTTCTTTTTCAAAGGGTCCAGCACTACGTTAAAATCTCCCCCCATTATAATGTTCCCTCCAACAGTCTCTTTCCTATCTAAAATCTCTCACCAAATGGTCCTCTTGTCCTCATTGAGGTAGATCTAGCATGTTGCAGGGCGTGCATTACAAAGTTCCAATCTTTGATGGCACAAACCTTTTGTACTAGAAGGAGAGAATGGAGGCACATATAGAGACATTGCAGAATGGAATCTGGGAGATTATTTAGACTAGTATTCGGTGTTGGAAATAAGCCACACCTGGACCGAGGATGGACTTGTACAAGAGGGGCCAGTAGCTCAGTGGTAGAGCACTCCAGCAGTGTGTGGAAGGTCCTAGGTTCAAGTCCTAGCTGGTCCATGTCTCAACATGGTATCAGAGCTAGGTCTAGGCTAGGAGCCCCAAGTACATGAGAGGTGTGGCTTAAGGGGGGGTGTTGGTGTTGGAAATAAGCCACACCCGGACCGATGATGGATTGGTCCAAGAGGGGCCAGTAGCTTAGTGGTAGAGAACTCCAACAACATATGGAAGGTCCTAGATTTGAGTCCTAGCTGGTCCATGTCTCAACACTGGTTATATGAGAACAAGTCGCACAACTTGTTAGTCCATAAGGATTATTCCAAAACTACAAAAATCCTAAAAAACAGCTACTAAAACCAAAACAATCTAAAAAGATAGCTATTTAAAACAAAAACTAGAACTGCCTCAAAGAAATGTCTCAAAGAGATGTGGTCCCATCCAATTTATGAATGTTTGATAGAATGCCTCAAGGAAATACCAATCTGCATGTAGTTTAGAAGCATAAGAAAGACACATAAATCATACATGAATATATGCTAGGTTATATGTTGAAGAGTATTTATTACGCCTACTCAAAGTAAACATACATACATGGAGCTGTAAAAGAAGCGTGTAAATTGTTTGATAAAAAAAATGGCATCTAATGGAATACCGCAATTGCAAGATGTGCATAAAATAGTTTGTCAAAAGGTGACAGTTTTAGGATAGGTTATGAAGATCCATCAAAGCATAAAGAACGAAGGGCTTTTGTCAAATGTTGTATTTATAGTTACCTTTTCAATATGCATGCAAAATGTATGGGCATACACAAACCATGTGAACTGATTGATAGGTGTAAGATCACATTCCAATAGCTTTGGCAAAGATGCATGTAGGAGGTGAAATCATTGATAAGACATATGGACAATTTTGATCTATCACCTCCTAAGAGATCTTGGCTTGATGAATTTAATGATTGCAAAGGTTTGTAGAAAATGAGCTTTACATCGAATCAATTTATTGAAAAGGATTTATATAAGTTTTCAAAAAAATGCAATTGGCAAAATCCTTCAAAATCTTCAAAACCTTGAAGCAAAATATCATTATCTTATGTTTACCAGAATTATTTGAATGCATGTATATTAAGCATCAAAAGAATATTTTTTCCTACCAGTATAAACAAAATACCTCTAACAAATGAAAACAAGATTTATAAAACAAGACAAATGTCCCACCGAACGTGCCAAATGTATGATGATAAAATTGAAAAACATTAAATATGAACCCTAAACAAGCCTAACCATGAACAAAAGATTCATAACTATTGAATCATCATATCAATAGAGTTCTTCCCTATGAAATTCAAAATATAAAACAAGTAAAAAAATAAGATTATGGATTCAAAGGATTCTTGACTCCATTGCTTACCTATGTACCAAGATCCTGCATTAATTACTTTAGTGCTCTCTTTTTTTTAGCAAATTTGTACAAGAGGCTATGGGGAACAGAGTTGGTTGTTTGATGAGAATGATTGAAGATTGGTATGGCTCTCAAATGATCAGGTATGGCAAAATCTTTCAAAGCAGCATGAAGGATTTAAATTTTCAAAAGGAAGATCCTCAAAGTGAGGGGAAAATCAGTTTTTATGGATGTCCTCATGAAGGAAATCAAGCTGTGCGAGAACTGTGGGATAAATTAGTGAGATGAAGAGACAAAAATTTGTCCCACATTTATTGAGTAGATGTGATTGGTTGGGGTGGAAGGAGATGAATAAGATGACTTTATGCAATGATGGAGATTAGGGATTTATTATTAAAAATGGATATATGTAAAAAGGAGTTTAATGAAATAAATGAAAATGTAAATTCATGAATTAAAAGAGGAAAATATTAATGAATTAATTAAATAGATAATAATATCTATTTAGTTAATAGAAGAATTAGGATAACTATGAGGACAATTTTATGTGTCTACAGTTTATTTATTAATAAGATGCATTTTTTATTACAATCTTATTTATGTATATCCAATACTCTTGAAAAGTGTTCTTGATGCTCCAGGTGGTTTTAGAAATTAATTTTATAATTGAAATTATATCAAAATATTGATAGTAGTTTTAAACATTCATAAAGAAGGTGCAGTTAATGATGGTAGTTACAAACCTATTGAACAATCATACTTGTAAAAATGGATCATCATTGGTATGCTAATAAAAAGCTCCTTGAAACTTGTAATAATTTCTACTTTTGTTGCAAACGATGTTGACCAGAGTTAATAATGGTAGTTACAAAGCTATTGAACAATCATACTTGTAATAATTGTCTACTTTTGTTGCAAATGATATTGAGCACACAAAATTTCAACCTATTAACAATTATGACGTGATAAATATCTACAACCCGATGATTGTACCAATTTTGCATAGAAATGTTGATTTCCAACATGCTTTATCTTGGCACACAATAATCAAATGCATTAAAAAGTACACAACAAAAATAAAGCATAGGTATATAAGCTATAAACAACTTTTGAAATGAATCTCTATAGTTACTAACCCAAAAAATCCAACTTCAACTTTAATTTAAAAGTTTTTACCTAGGAATATTGTCGATCACGATACCAAGGCAAAAGAATCGTGGCATTTACTGTTAGAACTACTATTCAACATTCATAGTCATTCCTTTATTATTTTAAATTTGAATATGAAAATATCATTTTGCATGTCTTAGCACAAGAATGTATAGTAACTACCTTCAATTCAATTAATAGATTCATGGCCCAAATTGCAACATTAGAAATAATTATCAATGATTGAAGCCAAGAGGAATTAATATTTCTCAAAGTTTCACATAATCCATAAGTGGACAAAAAAACATATTCCAAAAATTATTAGGGTCTCACTATGATTAACAACTATTATTTCTTAAGGTACTAACATGTGTGAATCCTTCTATTTAAGTGAGCTTGTACTATTGCTACATTTTTACTACATTCAAGTGATCAAACTCAATCATGTAGGCAACATATTGTCACTTACTAGGAATGAATTGTTTGCATGTACCGCACATGAAATATTAACCAAACTACCAAAATCAAATAGAAAAAATGATGATGAACCTATCTCTAACAAATTATAACATAAAGTACACCATGATCTAGAGAAATGGTAGCGTATATTCATCCTCCATATAGAAAATGGTGTTGATATTAACGATCTAGACATGCTTGGATGCTGACTCTTTAGCACAAGTCCACTATATAAGCCCCCTCCTCCATGAATAATATTGCATTCATTGATTATAATTCTACAACATGCTAATTTGAATAGAATGAAATTTCTTTAAGCACCTTAAAGGAAAAAAATCTTCAAATTGGCAAAATGCTTTCAATGGAAGGAAACCACCATTTCAAATGGTAATACAACAAACTATAGGAGCAACAAAATCATACTTGATTAATAACATTGATGTAACACAATAACTTACATGTAATCACCATAAAAGTACATTCATTTTGAACTATTTGTAACACTCTACAAGCTCTTTCTACTAAATATTGACCTTTCATGTTTAGAAATATCTATAACATATTGAGTTTGTTATAGGAACGGTTTAAGTAATAATTTTATATCTCTTAATTAATATGGGAAGAAAAAAAATATATATTATATATTTGATTTATGAAGAAAAGAAAATGAATTGGGTTGTATATTTAGTTTTTATTTTAGTATCTTTTTAGACAAAATAGTGCACTGGTTTATTACTATATTTTATTTTACAAACTATTTTTATAAAATAGTGTGAAATTGTTTTGTTGTTATGTAGCCTAATTTAAGGGATGCATAATTATTACTCATATCATCTTAGGGTAAAAGTACAAATCTGTGTCATATTTTTATAAAGGAAATGGTCAATGCTGATTCAACTTTTTAAATTAAATCAATAGAAAATGAAATATATGTTTTGAATTTTGAAATGACGTAAACTAATAAAATTTATATTCTTATTTCTATTTTATGTTTGTAATTTTAACAAAAAATTTAAAAATTATTTGAATTTAGTTTTTTATAAAGTAAATACTATAATTTAGTTGCTGAAAAAATGTTGAAATTGAAGTTACACAAGCCACCACACTTTATTTAGTTAATTTTACCTTTTTTTCTTAAATTTTTCTTTGTATATTGATAGCTTTAAACTTTAGTGCATTGATATATTTTTTAGTATTTTTTATAAATAAATAGTTTTCAATAAATTTGAAAAGTTGTGTGTGCTAAAATATAAGTCTTTCCAATTCCCACCACCTTTTTTCTTAATTATTTATCCAAATTAGAAAATAATTATATCATCTTGACATAGACTCTTTTCTCTACTGCATCATATTTTTTTAAATAAATTTTACTATTTTTCCTTGACAACGTAATCAACCTTATATTTTAGTGCTGATGACTTGCTTTCAATAAAAATAAAATATAAAATATAAAATATAAAAACTAATTTAAATATTAAAAGATATATATTTTTTAAAATTCACTTATAGATCTATAAAAGGGTATTTTTACATTTCAAAAAAATATTTAATAGTAGGAGTTGTTGAAACATCGAGTTTTATTTTCTTTTTGTAATTAGACCAAAAGTAGTATAAAATATACATTTAGTAGACACTTCCAATTGGAAAAGTTATGACTGTTGGCAATATTGCATTATAACAGACAATGAAAGATTGTTGGCATTTCCTAAGGATATTGAGAAGGTTGTTGATGATTATGGATATAACTGATTAAAGATGTTTTACTATCTTGATATTATTGTTTTGTCATTGATGTCAAGAAATTGATTTTCTAATTCAGTATGATGTTGCCATATCTTGAGAAGTATGATATGAAGATTATAAAGATGTCGATAAAAGACACAGGAAAGGATATGATGAATAAGGGGATGAATAAGGTATTCAATGGGCAACTACTACCGAATCAAACAATGATGAGATCATGATGTTTTAGATTATTTTAACATCATACATATGTTGTAAATTGTAAAGGTTAATACTATACTATGTTATCAAGAAAAGAACCTAGTCGGTAAACCCTAAGGAACCTAGTCGGTAAACCCTAAGGTTATCACTATCGGTTAATGAAGGCAGAATGTCTACCAAGTGGAGTTTAGTATTCACCGAGTTGTTACCAAGTTGTAACCGAGCTATAATAGAATGCATTAAATGTTTACATGCGGTATTTAATGAAGGAAGTTGATGAGCTGGAGCGGATCAAATGATTGGTGAGCCGTGGAAGAAGTTTGTTAACGAATCTAAGGCAATGGAAAGTCGGCATGAAGATCTACAGCTCAGATTGAACCGCAATACCCTAGCACAAGTTCCAAGACTATTATGCAAGTTCCAAGGCGGGGTAAAACATTTTCAGATCGAAAGATGCATTGAACCTGGACGATCTGATGGCTATGATTGATCATGGGAAATGTGATCAAGGAGATCAAGCGGTTACCTAATTGTTTATAAATAGGAAATTGTTGATAAACAATGCATGTGGGCAAGTGTATGCACAGGGATGCTACATAGTGATTACCGAGCACAGAAGCTTGAAGACATGTTAGAATAACAGAGTATAGAAGCCCAGCAGATAGACAAGATTAGTTCTATGTCTAGATTGTATTGAACAAATAGGAATCTACTTTAGCATTTTAGATGTGAAGTTGCAGATAGATTTTTATTACTGTTATTTTGTGAAAGTGATAGAAAATCTCTTAACCGAGTGGACTTAACAGTATTATATGTAAAACCCTCTAGCAAGGTGACATTCTGATTGAGTGTTTGAAATCCTTTAACAAGGTCACTTCTAACAAAGTGAAGATCCTAACAGATCTGAGGGAGATCCCTTAACCGGGTCACATCTAGCAATGTGTTTGTAATCTTTAACAGGATTTGCTTTTAACCAAGCATACTCTAGAAGAGTATATTTCTTAGTGGGTCTGAAATCCCACAGTGGTTTTTTCCTATTTGGGTTTCCACGTTAAATCTGGTGTGATGAGGTTTATATTGTTCATATGCTATTGAGTTTGCATGTTTAACAGTTTTGGTTATATTACTGATATATATGTTACCGAGGTTGAATCCGATGTTTTTATGGATGATTAAGTTTGTATGATTCACCCCCCCCCCCCCCCCCCCTCATCTTGTTGGCTATTAGATCTATACTTATATTAAGTATCAAAACTATCAATTGGTATCAGAGCTTTGGACTCCGGAAGGAAAGTTTAAAGGCACTTGAGTTAAAGATCCAAAGATGTATAAGAGGGATGCACCGAAGCTGAACAAGTCAAGTTTCTCTACATGGCAGAAAAGGATGAAGCTACATCTATCAGGAGTTGGACAACATGTTGTATACTATCTGGAGAATGATTTTGTTACACTGAGCACCTATCCATTGACTATGGAAGAGATAAAGGCAAAGAAAGAACATATTCAAGCAATGATTGAAATAACATCTACATTGACCGATTCAGAGTTTAATGATCTAGAAGGTTGCAATGATGCAAAGACAATGTGGGATAAGCTCATATCAGTATATGGAGGAGATGAACATGTTCAAAGAGCAAAAGTAGACAATCTGAGAGGACAACTTGAATCTATGAGGATGAATGAAGGTGAGAACATAACTCCGTATAGTACAAGGCTAAAGGAGATTGTCAATCAAATCAAAGGAGCAGGTGGAACTATTGAAGAAAAGGATATAACAAGTAAGTTGTTGAGAACCCTTCTACCAGCTTATGCAATCCGAGTTTCTGCAATCAATGAATTGAGGTCTGTACCTAATATGCCAGTTTCTTTGGATGCTACTATTGGTAAGCTACATGCATTTGAGTTAAGTAATTTTGATAACTGTGGATCTTCGATAAATAAAGTTGAATCTGCATTTAGTTCTTTTCATCTTGATGAATCTAATGATTACAATGAAAGAAAGTATAAGTACTCTGAAGAAGGTCACAGTGGAGCAAGTGAAAGATTTCAGAAGAACATGGAAGAAGTACACAAACTGTATGAGGAAATCAGAAAGCAAGAAGAGTTTGAAGCACTATTAGCCAAAAGGTTACCGAGAGGCAAAGGTAAGTATAAAGGAAAACTACCTTTGAAATGTTTCAATTGTGATAAGATAGGACATATGGCTTCTAACTGTCCTGACAAAGATTTTAATGAAAAGAGAGATTACCGAGATGACAGACAGAAAGATAATCATTACAGAGGACACCGAGACTTCAGAAGAAGAGATAGAAAGACATGTTTAATAGCTAATGAGGAATCTAACGATGATAAATCGGATGAGACTGATACAAAGGAAGTAGTTTTTGTGACCATCAAGGATGGCTCGGATGAAGAAAGGTATGAAGAAAAAGCCCTAATATCTCACATAAACACTAATGATTCTTGGATTATAGATAGTGGATGCTCACATCATATGACAGGAGATAAACACAAGTTTGTTATGTTAGAAGATTATGATGGAGGCTATGTTAGATTTGGTAATGATGCACCATGTCCGGTAAGAGGTAAAGGATCTATAACACTTCTTGATAATGCAAAATGAAATGATGTATATTGGGTTGAAGGTTTGAAATACAATTTGTTAAGTGTAGCATAGCTAAACAACACAGGTTACCGAATAGAATTTCAAAAAGGAATTGTCAAAGTTCATGACAAGAATGGAAAGTTAGCTGCTACCAAGACACAAACAAAAGGTAATACATTTCACCTTGACTCAACTCAGAATAAGTGTTTGCATGTAAAGATTGATGATACCTGGTTATGGCATAAAAGGTTTTGTCATGTAAATTTTGATAATCTGATCAAAATAAGTAAGAAGCACAGAGTAAGAGGTCTACCAAGTCTTGAAAAACCTAAGAATGCTATGTGCCGAGGATGCCAGATGGGTAAGATGACAAGATCAAGCTTTACGAGTAAGTCTTACACTTCTAAGGGAATTTTAGATCTAGTGCACACTGATCTTTGTTGTCCTATGAAAGTTCAAAGTTATTATGGTGATAAGTATTTCATATTATTTGTGGATGACTATTCAAGGATGATGTCAACAATGTTTTTAAAGGAAAAATCAGAATCTTTTCAAATGTTTAAATGGTACAAGGCAAGAGTTGAAAATGAAACAGGAGGACAACTGAAATGTCTTAGATTAGATAGAGGAGGAGAGTTCACATCTGATGAATTCAACTTATTCTGCAATGATCATGGTATTAAAAGACAAGTCTTTGCACCGAGAACTCCATAGCAGAATGGAATAGCTAAAAGAAGAAACAGATCTATTGTGGATTGTGCTAGAACATTGATGATTGAAAAGAAGGTGCCACAAACATTTTGGAGAGAAGCAATAAGCACAGTTGTTTACACCTTGAACTAAGTTCAATTGAAGAAAGGTACTTTGAAGAAACCATATGAAATTTGGTATGATAAGAAACCTAATGTTAGTTATTTTAAAATCTTTGGAAGTAGATGCTATGTTCATAAAGATGATAGAAATGACAAGTTTGATCAGAAAAGTGAAGAAGGAACATTTCTAGGTTATTCTTCCAGAAGCAAAGCATTTAAATGTCTGATCAAATCATCTAACAAAATAGTAGAAAGTGCAAATGTGAAAATTGATGAATTTGTAGAAAGAAATGATGAAGGAAATTCCAAGGAACCAGAAGACTATGATGAATTTGTCTATGTTCAACCGAGAAGACTGTTGAAGAAAATGAAGAGAATATCCAATTACTAAGTGATGAAGAAGATCATACAGATCCTACCGAGCCTGTATTAGCCAAGTATGTCAGAAGACATCATGCACCAAGTGAGATTATAGGAGATAAGGATGATTCAGTGATGACAAGGAACAAACTGAGACAGAACACATGTTTGATATCTGAATTTGAACCGAGAATAGTGAAAGAGGCATTTAACAGTGAAGATTGGGTAAATGCTATGACAGAAGAGATTGATCAAATCAAGAAGAATGACACATGGACACTAATCCCAAGACCAAAGGACAAAAATGTAATCGGTACAAAGTGGATTTTCAGAAACAAGCTAAATGAAAAAGGAGAAGTCATTCGAAACAAAGCAAGACTAGTTTGCAAAGGTTATGCTCAAGAAGAAGGAATTGATTATGGTGAAACTTTTGCACCTGTTGCTGGACTTGAAGGAGCAAGAACATTGTTGGCCTGTGCTGCTTTCAAGAACTTCAAGGTATATCAAATGGATGTCAAATTTGCATTTCTGAATGGAATATTAGAAGAAGAAGTTTTCATTGAACAACCTGAAGGATTTGTTGAAGACAATAATAAAGATCAGGTATGTAAATTGAACAAAGCTTTATATGGTTTGAAACAAGCACCAAGAGAATGGTATGAAAGATTGCACTCTTATTTGATTAAGATTGGTTTTATAAGGACAAGTGAGAACAACAACATGTACATGAAGAATGATGAAAATGGAATACTGATCTCAGCCATATTTGTTGATGATATTATATTTTGTGGAAATGACTCTTTATGCAAGAACTTTGGAAATGAAATGAGCAAAGAATTTGAGATGTCATTAATCGGTGAGATAAAGTATTTTATAGGTTTACAGATATTGCAAATGAAAAATGAGATTTTTATTACTCAATCCAAGTACATAAAGGAAATCTTGAAGAAATTTGGAATGGAGGATTCAAAACCAGTAAGTACTCCTATGACTACCAACTGTAAATTATCTAAGAATGATGAACTTCCATTTGTTGTTGAGACACTCTACCGATCCATGATTGGAAAACTACAATATGTTGTTCACAGCAGACCAGACATAGCACATGCAGTAGGTATAGTTGCAAGATTCTCTGCAGATCCTAAGGAAACACACATGACAGCAATCAAAAGAATTTTTAGATACTTGAAAGGCACAGAGGATTATGGCTTAGTATATCAGAAAGGAAATGATTTTGATTTAAAAGTTTATATTGATGCTGATTGGGCAGGCAACATTGATGATAGAAAAAGCACAAGTGGAGGAGCTTTCTTTTTAGGAGAAAGACTAGTGAGTTGGCTTAGCAAGAAACAAGGATGTGTTTCACAGTCAACAGCAGAAGCTGAATACGTTGTTGTAGCATTGAATTGTACCAACATTGCATGTATCAAACAACTGTTGGAAGGTATAAATGAGAAAGTTACCAAGCCAGTAACTATATTCTATGACAATACTAGTGCCATTAATATTTCAAAGAATCCTGTTATGCACTCTAAGACAAAGCACATATTTATCAAATATCATTATCTTAGAGAAGAAGCTCAAGAGAAGAAAGTGGTGTTGGAATATGTTAGCACAAAGGAGCAAATAGCAGATATCTTCACCAAGCCACTACCAAGGGACACTTTTGAATATCTCAGAAATAAGTTAGGGGTCCTACCCCTATCTTCTACTCACTGACCGATTTCGGTGAAAGCATCAATCTGATGACTCTATTGAATATCTATTGGGAGTTGATGCTGAGTTATACACTTTAGGATGTTTTCTAAAAGTGTATAGGAATTAATACATGAATTATACAGGGAACAGGAATTGAAGACAAATGCTCTGGCCGAGACTCAATTGATACACAATAGTAGGAAATCACTTCTTACAGAAAGAAAGTATGTTTTAGTTCTTTACTTTTTTTTGGCATTGTTGTCAAGGGGGGAGAAGACTACTATAAAGGAGAGAAGAATGAGAGAAGACCTATCAGGGGAGAAGACTAAGAGAAAATTGAGCAGACTACAGATTGGGAAGAAGACTGAAGAAATAAGGAGAAGTCTAATGTATGGGGGAGAGCATTTTAGTATTTTAGAATCACAGCAATCCGAATCTTTTAAAGTCAAATCAATTGGTTTTGCCGTCAATGCCAAAGGGGGAGATTGTTGGCAATATTGCATTATAACAGACAATGAAAGATTGTTGGCATTTCTTAAGGATATTGAGAAGGTTGTTGATGATTATGGATATAACTGATTAAAGATGTTTTACTATCTTGATATTATTATTTTGTCATTGATGTCAAGAAATTGATTTTCTAATTCAGTATGATGTTGCCATATCTTGAGAGGTATGATATGAAGATTATAAAGATGTTGGTAAAAGACACAGGAAAGAATATGATGAATAAGGGGATGAATAAGGTATTCAATGGGCAACTACTACCTAGTCAGACAATGATGAGATCATGATGTTTTAGATTGTTTTAACATCATACATATGTTGTAAATTATAAAGGTTAATACTATACTATGTTATCAAGCAAAGAACCTAGTCGGTAAACCCTAAGGTTATTGCTATCGGTTAATGAAGGCGAAATGTCTACCGAGTGGAGTTTAGTATTCACCAAGTTGTTACCGAGCTGTTACCGAGTTGTAACCGAGCTATAACAGAATGCATTAAATATTTACATGTGGTATTTAATGAAGGAAGCTGATGAGCTGGAGCGGATCAAATGATTGGTGAGCCGTGGAAGAAGTTTGTTAACAAATCTAACGCAATGGAAAGTCAGCATGAAGATCTACAGATCAGATTGAACCGTAATACCCTGGCACAAGTTCCAAGACTATTATGCAAGTTCCAAGGCAGGGTAAAACATTTTCAGATCAAAAGATGCATTCAACCTGGACAAGATTGAAGATCTGAAGGCTGTGATTGATCTTGGGAAATGTGATAAAGGAGATTAAGTGGTTACCTAATTGTTTATAAATAGGAAACTGTTGATAAACAATGCATGCGGACAAGTGTATGCACAGGGATGCTACATAGTGATTACAGAGCACAGAAGCTTGAAGACCTGTTAGAATAACAGAGTATAGAAGCCCAGCAGATAGACAAGATTAGTTCTATGTCTAGATTGTATTGAACAAATAGGAATCTTCTTTAGCATTTTAGATGTGAAGTTGTAGATAGATTTTTATTACTGTTATTTTGTGAAAGTGACAGAAAATATCTTAACCGAGTGGACTTAATAGTCTTATATGTAAAACCCTCTAGCAAGGTGACATTCTGATTGAGTGTTTGAAATCTTTTAACAAGGTCACTTCTAACAAAGTGAAGATCCTAACAAATCTGAGGGAAATCCCTTAACCGGGTCACATCTAGCAATGTGTTTGTAATCTTTAACAGGATTTGCTTTTAACCGAGCATACTCTAGAAGAGTATATTTCTTAGTGGGTCTGAAATCCCACAGTGGTTTTTTCCTATTTGGGTTTCCATGTTAAATCTAGTGTTATGAGGTTTATATTGTTCATATGCTTTTGAGTTTGCATGTTTAACAGTTTTGGTTATATTACTGATATATAGGTTACCGAGGTTGAATCTAATGTTTTTATGGATGATTAAGTTTGTATGATTCACACCCCCCCTCTCATCTTGTTGGCTATTGGATCTGTACTTATATTAAGTATCAGAACTATTAGTGGCCCATATATAACTTAGCTATAATGAATCTATATAGAGCATATGTTTGACAAAAATTATTTTTTTGTTAGAATTACTTAAATTCTAAAACGTGCTTTTACCCCTTAAGTTATTATAAAAATTAATATGTACTATTTGATTGTTATATTTTTATAGTTTAATTATATTTTAAATTTATTTATTTATTTTATTTTATTAATGTTCATAAAGTATAATATGTATAGATTTTTAATGAAAATTGATAATAAAATAATTAGTTCTTTCTAATATTAATAGGTTATAAATTTTTATTATTATTGCAAAATATATTTATATTAAAAAATAGTATTTTTTATTAAAGATCAAACAAGTTTTAAGGGGGCTCAAAATCCCTTACAACAGGTTTTGAAGGGACCCAAAACTCTCTAGACTTAGTGGGAATCTACAACCCACAAGTAAAAAGCTACATAGAGATACAATCAAATACCAACAATAGACAACCAACAACCAAGCAATAGCAAGGCAACTAAGAACTAGAAAATGCACCCACAATGCCTAAGCCATCAGACAAGAGATATCAGAAACATGAGAAGTAAGGATTTTGTAAGGCTCCCATAACATGGAACATGGGTTTTGGCAAGGCAAATATAACCTTTTTACAATGGGCTTAACAATGAAACCCAAAATCGTCCTGCTCCAAGTAAAGAAAGCCTCCAAATAGCAGAACTTCACCTCTCCTAAAAATCTCCTCTCCACCTCAATGGAAGAGGATCCCACCTCAATAGGAGTAGTAGAGAAAGAATCCATTAAATAGATAGGCCATACTTGAACCTTCCCCATATCCAAGAAGCCAATGACAAGATCAACTACCATAGCAAATCTTTCAACCTCTTCCCCACAAAATGTCATCGCTTCCATAGGGAACATCACCACCTTGATAAGACCAGTAGAAGAGGAAGATAAAAACACAAGTAGCCAACCCAAATCCAAGGACACAAGAATAAATTCCACCTCCAAAATAGGTGACTCCCCCTTCATAAGAATCAAATGGAAAAGGAACAAGGACAAAGCAATGGAAACTCAAAACCACAGGTCACCAACATAGCTGAGCACGACCACAAAACTAGAAAGACCCCTATACTAAAAGTAGAGAGAACAAACAAATAAAATATTCTCTTGAAAACTTGTAGAAAAATCATGACCAAAACAAAACAAGGAGGGGGGAAAATCCCACAAATAAAATCCCATGACATCGATAAGACCTAATTCAAATTTGAGAAAACGGGTTTGAATAGGAAAGAATGCAAAAGAATGACACAATGTTAACAGATGATAAAGATCAAATGTTCAACATAGAGGAAGTATTAGTAAAATGTGAAAACCCTAAAAGAAGGTAATGCGGACATGTGAAAGTATGATGCTGCAAGCGTTAATCATTTTTAAACGCCTACAAGGTGATTAGCATGTATTCCTATAGTGAAAGCTTTTCTTTATTTTTTTAATGCAATTTTCGTTATTTTTTATACTATCATGAACTCAAATACAATGCCAAAAATATTTCTTTGATACCACTATGAAATCTAACATCTGACTCTCTATTTCAATGCGACATGCAAGGATAGTACTAGTGATATTTCCGTGATAGAAATATGTTCTTTTGTATCTATAAAGCACCTATGATATTGCGTACTAGGAACAATGATCTATTCCAAGTCCTTATGAGTATTATGTGTTATTTAGTGTAGTTGCAATTGGCTATATCTCTCCTTCTATTACTATTTACTTCTAATTAAGACAATGCATATGCTAATTTGGCTCAAGGAGTTATTTTAATCCATAATTCTTACTATTCTCTTTGAAGATCCTTTTGGTAATATATTATTAATTCAAAAAAAGTATATTTCATCTATATACTTCACCAAGTGCATCATTCACAAGTCTA
Organism: Cryptomeria japonica; assembly: GCF_030272615.1. NCBI lineage: Eukaryota > Viridiplantae > Streptophyta > Pinopsida > Cupressales > Cupressaceae > Cryptomeria > Cryptomeria japonica. Next base: position 239,817,791 of record NC_081411.1, read on the forward strand.
GTTGCAACCTACACATTTGCATTTAGTGTAACTTCTTGTCCAATAAAAAATAACACCTCTATCTATAGTTATTTATCATTTGGATTTGAATTTAATAAACCCAAATCTTGCTCCACAATGTCATATGCATCCAATATGACCATTGATTTTCATATTCTTTTTGCTATATGTTGCAATAAATTGCTTTCTACAAATAAATATATGGTAATTTGTTAATAGGTTATCATTTATCTCTAACATGAGGAGTTGCCAATCGAGTTTTTTTTGCCTCAATATTCCCTACATTTATAAGAATTTTGTGAAATTTTATTTGGATAGGTTCATCTCAATATTGTCATAATATTGTATCTAATGTGAGCACTATCCAAAAGCCTCTCCCAAATTTTGTCCCATATAGAAATCCAACATACATTGCAATGTCACATACTAGTGGTAATGTCCTAGGTCATCAACAAGAATAATAGAGCACCCACCAAATAGACTTTGATTATGAGTAAATGTTTCACATTGCTTATTGTCAATGCATTCTAGCAACCTTGACCTAATGAAGCTCATTTCATCAACAAGAATGTAATGAATGAAATACATGCTTTCTTAAAAAGTTGATAGATCTTAACCTTTGAGAAATTTATTTTTTTATCAATTAGTATATAAAATGTTCAATGAATAATTGATGCATTTATGTTTTCACAAAAAAATAGTTCTAATTGTTTTTCTATTACTTTACAATACAAGTTTTTACATGAAGAAGAGTTCCTACAACCACAACACGTCCATGTCAATAAAACCCCTCTAGATTTATATTGACATCTTAATGGTCTTCAAACATGATCTCCAAATGGTCACACAGTGGCTAGGTTACATATCTGACAAGACTAGAAGAGCAAACAGTTCAATTGCTAGTTATATTGAAGGTATCTTATACTCACATATGAATGAAAAAACATGCATAAATAAAAAGTAGAAGCATTTAATTTTACATTTTTGTGACACTTAAATGCATGTTACAACAAGAAAAAGAAAAATTATATTTTATTATTTAATTTATTGTCTCCTTCAATGCACTCAATAACTAAGTTTAAATTATTTAATGCTAATTATATATTCTCTTCTACCTTTCAACTCCATTCACTCTAGGCTTAACTCACCTAACAATTTGTTTATCTTCATCTTGCAATCAGATAACTTTATAATTATCTCAATCAAATATTATTAATTATGGGGTATTGAAAGTGCCCCGACATAAAGTCCACTTTTTTTTCAATGATAAGAATAAGAAGGAATATACCATTCAAAAAATAGGAAAAGGATAAGAAGGAATATAAAATAAAAATATAATAATAATAATTTGGTAATATTAAAAATATATAATAATATATTAATAATAATTAAATATTAATTACAATATTATTATAAAATCCTAATTTAATATTAATTATAATATAATAATATAGTAAATTTTTAAGTGGAATAATGAACAAATATGATATCTTTCGACGTACTTTACCTATATTCCTCTAGAGATAGGTATGCTAGTGTTATATAACTAGCACTTGCACCAAAATGAGGTGTAATGGTTATGTTAATAGTAAAATATATTATTTATAATATATTGGAAAGTATAAAATTATATTTTCTTTAAAAATACTTTAATATTAAAAAAATCAACATAATTAGTAAATAATTTTGACTATAACTAATATTGATTAAAATAATAACAATGTTAGATTTTGCAAGGACCTTTATCATCCACTTGCTAGTACAAAATACCACACTCTATGGAAATGATTCTAAAGTCCCTTGCAAAATCTAGAATATACTACTACATGGAAGGATGTAAATGCTAGTTTCACTATTTAAGGAGTCCCTCACAAAAATGGATACTTAATATCTAGAGGCTTCGACTTTCGTAATTATCTATTTAAACCAAAACACATGGACATCCAATCTTATAAGACTTAATACATCAATAAGATTGTACATAAAACCTAGTAATAATAGTTCAAAATGGAGAAGCAAACAAATAAATGACTTATTGAGGGTAGAATTGACATATTGAAGGATTAGCTTCTCTTTCTATGAGAATTTAATTTGAAAAATAATTTGTAGTAAAAAAATTTCAAAGACTATAAATATAACAATGTTAAAAATTTATGTATGCTCTAATTTTATTATAAAAAAAAGTGATAATGGAGATACGTTAAATAAGAAGAAAAATGAAAAATTCTCCTCTCATCCTATTCAAAAGAAGAAAGTTTTAATGGGTAACTGAATAGGCAAGATTGCTTATTGTAGGTTTGGATCACTATGTGCTTTGTGTATCTAGTTATGTTTTGTCACCCCTTGAGAATGTTTTAAAGGGCTTACACTTCTATATTCCTAGGAACATTAATAATGGGTTGGTTTCTTGCATGTAAATGTGGAATTATAGCCAATGAGCTTGAATTGTTTGACATAATACCTCAAAGAGATGCCATGTTAACGAATGAAATGAAATGATTGCAGAATGTGGACAAAATGAATTTTGCAAGGAAGCTCTTAAAAATTTTGAATTAATGAAACATTGTTGAAAACATCCTAACATTGTAGGCTTTGTTTGTGTTCTTGTTAGTGTGATGTCCCCTACTTGGAAGCTATCATGTTATCGACAATTTCCATACATCACTGAATATATTACCAAATATTATTATGCTTATTACTACTATTCCTTCATATTATAAATCATAGCCCTCTATATTATGATATTATGGTCTAACTTGGTTACTAGCTAACCCTAGTAAAGGAAGGGGTAATTGTAGTACTAAGGCGCTGAAAACTAAACTACAAAAAGGCTCCCTCAAGGTTTCTGGATATAGACCATTGCCCCATCTTGGGACTACTCCCTCAAGGTTTTTGATTCACTAATCCTTACCCCATCTTGGGACCACCCGATTGGTGTTGAATAAGACCGCCTTTCCCTTTGCAAAAATCATTCTCATCCTCCATATGAATTGGTGAAATATCAAGGACTAGGCTATGTGTATACTAACTTCTCATGTATTATGAATATATATAAAATTAAGTATGACTGTCATACATATTGCAGTCCATATTAATATTACTATTAAATTTTGTATAAGAACATTATCAGGATTCATATATTAAGCACATCCCCATGCATACCACCAAGAACAAGGATGTTACTTCTTGTAACTTAGTAACCATTCTAATCTGATCGATGGTGATTCATTGGATGATTTGATTCATTTCCTTTATATCTCTCAAAGTGAGGGAGAGGTCACACCTCTTCATCATGTATGTCCTCTAGAAAGAGACACACCCTTTCATCATTATCACCCTTTGAAAGAGTGCAACTCTTTATTATTTCTACCCTTGAAAGAGACACAACCTTTCATAATCAGATCTAAACTTCTTATTTAAATCAGATCTACACTTCTGATTCCCAAATTATCCCTTCAAATGAGTTCTCTTTTCCCTTTCATACCTCATATTTGGGGGAGTCACAACTTATCATTTCATTTCTTTTGACTATTCATTAACTTTAATCAAATTTTGACTACAATTATTTATACTCGTTTATATTTTAATTTAATTTTTGTTTCTCATTCTTTTATATTTAAATAATCATTATAGTCAACTACACCCAAGATTGCTTGTCCTCAAGCAATAATCATGGAGTGTTCAAAATGACTTCCAATATGAAATGGCTTTAGAAACACACATGGAAAAATCATGCCAAAAACATATCGGCCATGAACCAAACATGGAGCATACACATCCAAATATATGAAAAAACAAAGCATGTGCACAAATACATATATTGTTAGATTCCTTCTTCATGACTAGAATGATTCATTGATTCATGTTTACCCTGCAAGATGGCAAGATCAAAGTTTGGTTACCAATTGTGATGTCCCCTACTTGGAAGTTGTCATGTTATCAACAAATTTCATACATCATTGAATACATCACCAAATGTTATTATGCTTATTACTAGTATTTCTTCATATTATAAATCATAACCCTCTAAATTATGGTCTAATCTAGTTAATACCTAACCCTAATGGGGAAGGGATAACTATGGTGCTAGGGAAGTGAGAACTCACTCTACAAATAGGCTCCCTCAAGGTTTCCAAATGCAAGCCCTTACCTCATCTTGGGAGTACTCCCTTCTAATTTTTGGATCACTAATCCTTACCCTATCTTGGGATCACCTAATTGGTGTGGAATTAGATTGCCTCCCCCTTTGCACAAATCATTCCCATCCTCAATAAGCACTAACAAAAGATTAAGGACTAGGCAATTAGTATACCAACTTCCCATGTATTATAAATATATATGAAATTAAGTATGACTACCATGCATATTGCAGTCTATATTAATATTACTACTAAATTCTTCATAAGAACATTATCAGCCTTCATATATTAAGTATACATATCAAGCACATCCACATGCATACCACCAAGAACAAAGATGTTACTGCTTGTAACTTAATAACAATTTTAATCTAATCTGATCGATGGTGATTCACTATATGCTTTGATTTTTTTCCTTTATAGCTCTTAATGTAAGGGAGGAGTCACACCTCTTCATCATGTATACCCTTTGGTAAGAAATACACCCTTTCGTAATTTGTACAACTCTTTATTATTTATACCCTTTAAAAGGGACACAACCTTTCACAATCAGATTTGTACTTCTTATTTAAATTATATCTGCACTTATATCCGCCCTTCAAAGGAGCTATCTTCTCCCTTTTGTACCTCATATTTGGGAGAGTCACAACTTATCATTTCATGCCTTTTGACCATTCATTAACTTTAATCAATTTTAAATTATATTATTTTTTATATTTTTATTTAATTTTTATTTTTATTCTTTTGTATTTTAGTTTATTATTATTTATTATGATATTTCAAAGTAGGGTCATTATAGCTAGTAGATGATGGTTGTACTTCAATGAGATGAGTAACCCTCATAGCCCTTATTGGGTTACATGTATATAGTTGATCGATAGGTGTCTATGGCTAACCTTAATAGAATGGATAGTTGTGTTGGGCCTTTTATTTGTACAGACATCTTAAAGAACATGGAGAACATCACCTAGTTTGACATTGATGGAACCGTAACACTATTTTGGAGTAAACAAGGGGCACTCATTTCTAGTATGAACCTTGATTGATGCTTAGTAAACCAAATAAACCTTTCTCTAGTCCTTGTTCATCTTGGATATGAACAAGAGCTCGTGCCTCTAAGTTGAATGTAGATGACTCAAGAAATGCTAATAGATAGCTCTCAACTCTCACGGTAATATTTGCAAGTTACCATTCTTTGTACCTCCATGTTCTTATCTCCTTTAATATGCAGTTTACCTAAGTTGGTACTTATGTTTTCTTCTCTTGTTAATTCTACCATCTTTAGGAATTTTTTCCACCCTCAAGGAGAGATTGAATAAGTAATGCAAAATGGTCTTTTGTAAAGTTGGAAGGAGTATAATAAGTCCACATACCAAATCTTATCTCTTGTTGATCTTGGACATGAACAAGATCTCATGCCTCTAAGTTGAATGTAGATGACTCAAGAACCACTAACAGATATCTCTCAACTCTCATGGTAATATTTGCAAGTTACCATTCTTTGTACCTCCATGTTCTTATCTCTTTTAATATGTAGTTTACCCATGTTATTACTTCTGTTTTATTCTCTTGTTAATTCTACAATCTTTAAGAATTTTTAACACCCCCAAAGAGAAATTGAATAAGTATTACAAAATAGTTTTTAGTAAAGTTGGAAGGAAATTAATAATGTTAGCCCATGCAGAAAATAACAATCCGGAATCTCTGTTAGGAGCAAATAGAAAAAAGAATGGAAAGAATGGCAATCTGAATATAATTTGTATTCAAATAAAAAAAGTGTACATTCAAAATACAATAAACAAGCAGATATAAAGAGGAGGCAAAAATAGTTGTAAACTGTTATACAAAACTGTCGGAACAAAAAAACCTAATAAATAAACTAATGAAAAATTAATCTAAATAAAACTAAACCCGTGAAGAGAGATTAACATCCCCCCCTTAAACTGAAGGGGTTAAGTCGAGCATGTCTCTAAACTTCTTAAACTTTTCTCTGCCCAAAGCCTTGGTAAGAATATCTGCTGGTTGATCTACAGTGGGGCAATATTTGAGGTATATGGTGCCATCTTTCACATAATGTCGAATCAAATGAAACTTTGTATTGATGTGCTTGGTAGGATCATGAAATACTAGATTTTTAGCCATTCTGATAGCAAATTGATTGTCAATGAAGAGTGGAGTTGATGAAATTTGTGGTGTCTGCAAGTCTTCAAGAATTCTTTGAAACCATAAGATTTCCTAAGTTGCTTCAAAGGCGGCCATATATTCAGCTTCGGAAGAAGAGGCGGCTGGAACAAATTACTTTTTAGATCTCCAAGAGATGATAGTAGATCCAAGATACATTAAATACCCGAATGTAGATTTTCCATCTGTGGAATCACCTGCATAATCGGAATCAGAATAGCCAACCAAAGAAAATTGGTTTGTCTTGGAGTATTTGAGCCCATAGTGTTGAGTACCTTGCAAATAGTGAAGAATGTGCTTGGTAGCTAACCAGTGAGTTTCTCTAGGTTGTTTCATAAACCTTCAAAGAACTCCAACAACAAAAGAAATATCTGGACGGGTCTTTGTAGCATAAATCAAACTACCAACAAGTTTCCTATAGATAGTTGCATCAACCAATGCTGAAAGGTCATCTGAAGAGACTTAAGATTTTGCTCCATAGGAGTACTAAGGGGTTTACAATCAGCCATGCCAAACTTATGTAAAAGTTCACCAATATATTTTTGTTGGGTGGGTGATAAAAATAAAATGAGGTGTTTGAGCTACCTCAATACCCAAATAGTAATGAAGATGGCCCAAATCAGTCATATCAAAACCTTGCTTGAGTTGTTCTTTCATATTTTGAATATTATTCTCATCAAGACCAGTGATAAATAAATCATCCATATAAACAATAAGATAGACAATAATCTTATCAAGTTTTTTAACAAAAAGTGTGGCATCGTCAAATTCAAAATGCTGGAAATTCAACTTTAAGAGATACTCGGTAAGTTTTTCATACCAGGCTCGAGGAGCTTATTTCAAACCATATAATGATTTGACAAGCTTGCATACCTGATGTTCTTTTCCATTGACTGCATACCCATCTAGTTGAGTCATATAAATTGATTCTTTGAGATCACCATTTAAGAATGTTGTTTTAACATCCATTTGGTGAATTTTCCACCCATATTGAGCTGCAAGGGCCAACAAAGCACGAATGGTGGTCCATTTTGCTGTAGGTGCAAAGGTTTCATCATAATCTATGCCCTCCTTTTGAGCATAACCTTTGGCAACAAGTCAAGCTTTGTGTTTGTCAAGTGTACCATCTACTTTATATTTATTCCTGAAAATCCACTTGTAGCCAATAGGTTTACAACCAAGTGGAGGATCAGCCAACTGCCATGTGCCATTTTTCAAAAGAGCATCATACTCATCTTCCATAGCTTTCCTCCATACTATAATATTTTTGGTTTCATTATAGGATGATGGTTCAGAGTCAATTATGAGATTGAGTTCACCAATGATGGGCTTCTTCTTGGTCATTTATTGATGGAGTAACATGAATTAGATCACTTGGAGATATAGATTCTATATGTGGAATCTCACAAGAGTTTTCTATCACAGGAGAAAAATTTCTAACTGTATCAAGCTGTTTGAATTTACATTCATCATTTTCAGAAATGTTAGAGGTTTCAACACATACAACATCACATGTAATAAAGAAAGTTTTGTTGACTTCATCATACAACTGATATGCTTTGGAAGATTCTGAATAACCAAGAAAAATACACTTAATACTGTGATGTTATAACTTACTTCTTTTGTCCTTGGGAATTAAAGCAAAGCAAGTGGAACCAAAAATGCGAAGATGTCGAACAGAAGGAGGATATCCAAACCACACTTCATATAGAATAGATTGGTGTAATGCAGATGATGGAGATCTATTATGAAGATAAACTACAGTTCTTGTTGCTTCAGCCCAAAAATGTAATTTGATTCCTTTAAAATATAACATTGCACGAACCATATTCATGATAGTTCTATTCATTCGTTCAACAACACCATTTTGTTGAGGAGTACCTAGAACAGTAAGATGATTTTGGATCCCATTTTGACGTAGATAGTCCTCAAAAATTAGAGAAGTAAATTCACCACCATCATCTGTTCGAAGAGTACCAATTTGAGATTGAGCTTATTTATCAATCATAACACGAAACCTTTTAAAAATTTCAAAAGCTTCTGATTTTTGCTGAAAGAAATAAGTCCAAGTCATTCAATTGTAATCATCAATAAACAACATGAAATACTTAGATCCTCCCACATAATTTATTGGTAAAGGCCCACATAAATCAAAATAAATAAGTTGCAATTTTCTTTGTGCTCTCCAAGTGGAGCGAGGGAAAGAATTTCTATGTTGCTTGGCAAGAATACATGCTTCACATTTTTCAATTATTTTAGGCAAAACAGGTAAGCCATCAACACCATTCTTTTGCAAGATATGAATGTTATCATAACCAATATGCCCAAGTCTTGCATGCCATAAAAGAACAGGAGATAGACTACCTTCTTCAGTAAGATATGCAAAAAATTTAGAAAAAGAAGTGCCATTTAGTTTTAATAATCTCCCATCATCACATCTAGTGAATAGAACTTGATTATTTGATTGTTTTCTAACAACAACTTGCCCATCTTTTAACAGAATATAGTAGCCTTGTTGTCGAATCAATACTAGTGATAACAAATTACATTGCAATTTAGGAATAAACAATACATCATGAAGCACAAAGTCTGGAAGATTAAGCAACTTAAATTGCAGGTATAGTACCGCCTAGGTGCGAGTTTCATCTTCACCTGGATTCATAGGGTTGAGTATACCTCTTTCATCCTTAGAATTTGGGTTAGGTGGTCGTAAAACCCTCAGTTTACCCTAGTCATACTCAAGTGAGCGTCGCCTATGGTCCGTCAGTTTTCTTTTCATTTGGGTTTGTAGGTTGGGTAATTGGTTGGATTACTTGGTTTGTGTGCTTGGCGTGTGGTTAAACTAAGTATTTAATTCTAAGTAGTTATTTTGATTTAATGTGTTCATTTACGCATTAGTAATTAAGAAACTAAAGTAAATAGGTTTCTTTTATATAATTAATCATTTATTTAAAAATTGCCCTATTCATGTTAGTAGCAAGTTTAATTTAATGGTTAATTTTAAACCATGAATTTATTTAGTTATGCATTTTGAAAGAGAAGATCTAAATTATTCGAAATAAAAATAATTTAATCCCTTTTGCTTTTTGGAATAGAAAGGTTAATCTTAATTATTTAAGAAAATTAGTTTTGATTAGAAAAGTAAGTTTTATTCATATATATTTTATATAGTGTGTAAGATAGATTTTGAGAATTTAATTTAATTAAAAATATTTACCCGCATTAATATTGTGAAATGCAACTATTAGCTTTGTTAATTAAAAATTAAATGAGGGAGAAAAGCATTTTGATTTTTAATTAGAACGGCAAGTTTAGATTATTTTAATAGTTGAAAGGAATGATTTTTCTTTTCTTTTATTTTATTTTATTTATTTATTTTATTCTTTTTATTAAAAAGTTGTTTAAATTCTAAAGTAAGGGATTACGTCAGGGGATTCTTCTCTGGGTTTGGAAATATTTTTGGGGGTCATGAGAAAGAGGTAGGGATTTTGGTGAAGAAAAAAATATTTGGAATCTTGTTGAAGGATTGAATCTCTCCTACAAAGTTCTTCCAGGAAAGCTATACCAGGTTGGGTGGCTTCTTCTGGTTGTTTTTAAAAAAAATATTTTTATTTCTTTCCTCTTTCTGAATGATGTGTGCTAAAAATATGTGTCAAATTCAAAACCTATTCTGGTTATTTCTTGTTCTTGGCTAAAGTCCATTCTTGAAAATTAATTTTAGTTTATGGAAAGAAGTTATTTCCTGGGTGTTTGTGGATTAAATTTTGTGAGGAAATTGGGAAAAGTTATTCTAGCAATTTTGCCAAGATTTTTGTTGTGCCTGAAAATTGCAAGTTTTGGTAGAAAATGGGATTTACCAGAGAAAATATTTGACCATGGTTGTTCTGTCAATTGCAAGTTTGAGTTTGGTTTCAATATTTGACCATGGTTGTTCTGTCAATAATTGTGTATCTCTGTGAAATTATTTAGTTACTATAGAAATATAAATTTAATTAATTAAAAGAAGTTATTAAATTAAGTTGCAAGTTGCATGATATTAGAAATATATTTTATTTAAATTTTAGTGGAAAATAAATTAAATTAATTTCATTTATTGTTTCCTAGAATTTTAAATAAATAAAAGAATAAAAGAATAAATAAATAAATAAAAGAATAAAAGAATAAATAAATGAATAAAAGAATAAATTAGAATTAACGTATTGCTTTAATTTCTCTTTTAGGAAATTAATTAATTTGCATGAGAAAAGAAAATAAAAAAATAATTTTCGCTTATTGCGTGTTAATTTATCCCTTTGTTAGAAATTAGAAAAAAAAAAAAAAAATTGCTTTTATTACTAAAATTAAAAAAATATTATAACATATTAAATTTAAAGTGGGTTTTAAAATGTTTAATTATTTTATTAAATATTAATTAATATATTTGATTATTATATGTTAATTATTAATTATTAATTAATGTATATTTTAAATATATATTAATCATGATAATTTATATATTAATATATATGTATATATATTAATTAATACTTAATTCGTTAATATTGTGTATTATTAAATTATTAATTGTTTATATTTTTGGGGATAAATAAATATATAATAATTAATATTTAATTTTGGTTACTGTTTTATTGAGGAAGCATCTTTTTGGAAATAGATAGAATATTATTTTAATTGGAAAATTGTAGAAATAAAATATATTTATTAATTGATAATTTTTAAATAATATTTTATTCAAGAATATATTATTTGAGTAAATAAAAAAAAAAGAATGAAATGTTTATGATTGGATATTTTGAAAACTTTAATGATATACTATTGGAAATTTTAGAAATTTAATAATGTATCATTTGGAATATTGGTGAGTTAATGATACTTTCATTTAGTAAAAAAAACGGTTTAGTTTATATTTTTCCTCTGTATTGAGAGTAGACAAATGGTACTATTGTTATTGAGGTATTGTATTCTCCTTGTTATGGTGATTTTTCTATTAATGTATTTTGAAAACTTAGATCACTTAGAAAACTTGGTCAACTTTTAATGTTTAAATCAATATGGAAAAAGATTGTATTTTCTGGGTATTGTCTATGCATTAATTTTCTGTGTTTGCTTTTGTTTAAAGTAATGGCAAGACCTTGATATGTTTGTTTGGACCCTGACGTTTGGTTGATTTGGGGTACCTGTTTATGTCTTCGATTTCTATTTTGGTTGTTGTGTTGTGATGGTGTTTTAACTGGTCCTGTCCTTTATGGGGGTGTCCAATGTCGATTTGTGGTTGACCATAGCGGGCCAGGTCTCTAGTTAGAGTACTATCGGGCAATGGACCTTGTATTAGCTTTTGATATGTTCAGTTGGATCCGTTTCTTTGTAGGGATCATTTATGTAATTATTGACTGATGTGGTCGGTTGTTTGTTGGTATCATTCGCCTTGATGGCAGGAATGTAAATGATATGAAACTTATGTACCCTTTACTTATTTAATTATCAGAGGGGTCTTGCAGTTGAGCAGACCCAGAGATGTAGCCCTCTAGGGGTGAACTCCGAGATCATTTTGGTGTTATGTGTTGCTTTAGTTCTTATGTTTCATGTTTTAGTGTTAGCATGTATGGATGGCATTTTGATAGAATGTGTAAGTGGATTAGATGAAATTAATTGCAAATGCATGTTTTCAGTTGTCTCTTAATGCAGTAATATGGTTCATGAAAGAGTGTAGTTGATTTGCAAAATGAATTCTATAATTTTTAAGGAAATTAAGTATGCATGGAAAGATCTTGTTAGTTTATGATGAAATTCAAGTATGTTATTAAATTGGATGCATGACTAAAATTTTAATGAAAATTATGGACAACGAAGGGTATGAATAAACCTTAATGGATGAACTTTATCTTGTGAGCTATATTTTGTCTTGCTGAAAGAAATTATCCTTGTTTAAGAATTTTCTCATTATTAAGACAATCGGCTTAGTGGATTAATTAGCGTAAGTTAAGTTAAATGTGGAATTAAGTAATTGCGTTGGGAAACTCTTTAGGTTTTAGTTGATGTCTTCTGCTATGTAATCTGTACTTTGATATCTTATTGTATCTTTATGTTGTGTCTTATTTTTTTTTTTAAATTATTGCACTCCATTCGTGTGTTTTAGCTTTATCCCTTTGGGGTTTCCTAGTGGGGCATTACATGATTTATCAGCTAAATAAATTGGACCACATGCACTTTCATGAAATTCCTAAAAGTAATCATGCCGGAATGTCATATGTTCTATGGCTCCAGTATCTAAGATCCAAGAATCATACCATGAGGAATTAGATGCAAAGTCAAAAACAGAAAGCACATATTGATCACCATCACTATCACAAGAAAATTGGGCTGCTCCTAGAATTTTATCATCTGAATGTTTATCATCATTATAAACTTTTGTTTTATCTTTTTTCTTAAAAGTATTTCTTTGAAACTTTCTATCTTATCCCATGACAACTTGCATTCATGTGCTTCATGACATCCTTTTCTACCACATCTTTTACAATATAAATGTTGCCTATCATTTTGATTATCATTTTTGCTCGATTGACCTCTACCTTTGCCTCTATCATTATAACCTCCTCTTGAAGAGATCTTATTTAGAGGTTTTTCTTGGTGAGCAAAACAAACATTTTCATTAGTATTATCTATTTTCCTTCCAAAAGCTTTTTCACGTTCAGCCAACTTTTCAACCAATATATCAAAAGTAATGGTTTTCAATTGGTTACTTGCTTGAAGGGACTCTAGATAAGTAGAATGTGTTGGAAGGAGTGCCTTAATAAAAGAAGTGAGATAAATATCAACTTTCCCACCAGCAACATTAACATCTTGTTTTATGGCTCTAATTTCAGAAGCCAAACTCATAACATCACCATTTTTTAATTCAAGATTGAACAATTTTAATTGTAACTGAATAAATTCTAATTTTGAAGGAGAATCAAATAATTTTTTTAAATTTTTAGGGGCTTCCCAAGCAAATTTGCATCCTTGTATATGACGATATACATCTCCATTAATTGAAGCTCTTATCAAATCCAAGGCTTTTGAATTTTTATAATTCCAAATTTCTTTTTCTTTAACATCTGTTGGTTATGTAGGTTGGGTATCTCCATTACATATTTTATACCATAAATCATTAAAAATTAATGCATTTTCCACTTTTCTATGCCATTCCAACCAAGTATCTTTTACAGTTAATATTTCCCCAATCAATGAAACAATAGACTGCATTGTAAATTGAAAATAAATATATATAGAATTTGCACAGTTTGCAAATTTATAGGATTGCTCAAAATCTCTTGCCAAAATTTACCAAATATAACAAGATAAAATTCTTATACAAATAAATAAATTGATTTCACCTGAATCAATTTTTGTTTCCATATTTTGATTCTGTAGAAAGCTGCAATCTTCAAATGCTTCACATAAAAATATACTCTAAACTCCAAAGCTCTGATACCACTGTTAGCCCATGCAGAAAATAACAATCTGGAATCTCTGTTAGCAGCAAATAGAAAAAAGAATGGAAATAATGGCAATCTGAATACAATTTGTATTTAAAAAAAAAATTGTACATTCAAAATAAACTAAACAAGCAGATATAAAGAGGAGGAAAAACAGTTGTAAATTGTTATACAAAACTGCCGGAATAGAAAAACCTAATAAATAAACTAATGAAAAATTAATCTAAATAAAACTAAACCTGTGAAGAGAACTAAACCCCTGAAGAGATATTAACAAATAAGTCCACATACCAGTCGTGTAATTAGTTTTGCATTATCCTGTATAAATAAATATAGGATACAGTATAATGTACAAAAAATAAAACCAGTAGTCATATAATTGCAAGAGTATGCACTGGCCATGGTTTTCTTACACACACAGGATACTTCTAATAGACAAAGAGAGAACAATGATTTGGTACTATTGGCACCTATTCACAAAAGCCATTAAACTTTACATTCAATCCAACTTTTGATTCGATAGCCAATTGGTAACCCTTTGGAATACTAATCCAACTCAAGCTTCCACTGTCGGCTTTACCACTTCCGATGCGCATACAACTTAATTTCCTGATGTATTTACAGTTTTAGTTTTTAATGTAGGAAAATTTAAAGTTCCGGTGTGAAACAATTCCATTGGGCAGTTACCCCCCAAAAATAGCCTATCTGCTAATTACATTTTGTTACTATTAATGAAGACAAATCCCTATGCATGCTTCCACATTTCATATGCATGTCTAAATAGATTGCAAGCCACAACAAACGAACCTCCCTTAAAGAGAAAAAATGGCTTTACTATTGCTTTCCAATCTAGTAATTGTTGAATTAATCATTTAAGATAGAATCCACTCTGCCCATAAATTTTTGTAGAGCTTGCAGCCTTAGAAAAGCCATGAGCATATTTCTCACTACTGTCTTCCCCAACCTTGATAATTGTTGTGACCTTTTCACACATCTCCTCATTGAAAATCATTGAAAATGGGGACCCCCTCTTTCCTGCTTTCCATGTCTTTTTAAGTTTAGAGTTTTGGTAGTAGATAATTTTTTAGCTTTCATTGCTTGAGTCTTGAATTTTGAAGTGTGATCATGTCTAAGTGGTATTAGGATTTTTTAGTAGGATCAAGTGTGTGTGAGATATCAAACGTCTAGGTGATCATAATTTTGTCTAAGTGTAGACTTTTGAGCGTGAATGAGTTTTAAATATGTATAAGTCAAATTTTCACTTTATCCCGATGGAGTCCCTATTTTCTCGCTCAAATTTTGATAAATTTAGCTAAGTCTTGATGCGTAATGATGAAATTTGAAGTGTCAAGATTATTTTGAGTGGAGAAATCCTTAAATTCCTAATGAAAATCTATGTTTTAATGACCTACTAATCAAAAATCCTGATGAGGGGTGCTTTTCCCCAAAATTTCTGATGATCCATGATTTTCCCCCACTCAAAATCCTAATGGAGGGTGATTTTCCACTAGGAGGCTAAATTATCCTGATGACCCATGTTTTTCCCTTAGAATGCAGATGAATTTGATCTACATGAAATTTCCTATCCAGATGAAGATTGATTTTCCCTAGGATAGTTTGTGATCAAATTTGATGGATTTTTATGCATATTATTGTCCTAATAAATGACAAATTTCCCCAAGTATGATTTTTTATTAAATTTTGATCTAGATAGCATAAAAGTACAAAGTTGTGTCACACTTAAATTATAAAGGAAATGGTCAATGTTGATTCAACTTTTTAAATTAAATTAATAGAAAGTGAAGTATATGTTTTAAATTTTGAAATGATGTAAACTAATAAAATTTGTATTATTGTCTATTTTATGTTTGTAGTTTTAACAAAAATTATTTCAATGTAATTTTGTATAAAGTAAGGACTATAATTTAGGTGTTGATAAATTGTTGAAATTGAAATTAAACAAGCAACCACACTTTATTTAGTAAATTTTACCTTATTTTTTTCAAATTTTTGTGTATATTGATAACTTAAAACTTTAGGGCATGGATAAATTTTTTACTATTTTTTATAAATATATATTTTCCAATAAATTTAAAAAGTTGTGTGTGCTGAAATATGACTCTTTCCAATTGTCACCACCTTTTGTCTTAATTATTTATCCAAAATAGAAAATAATTATATCATCTTGACATAGATTTTTTCTCTACTACATCATATTTATTTCAAAAAATTTAAATAAATTTTAGTATTTTTCCTTGGCAAGATAATCAACCATATATTTTAGTGTTGATGACCTACTTTGAATAAATATAAAATATAAAATATAAAAAACTAATTAAATTATTAAAAGATATATATTTTGGAAAAATCACTTATAGATCTATGAAAGGGTTTTTACATTTCAAAAAAATATTATTTATGAGAGTAGGAGTTGTTGAAACATCGAGTTTTTTTTTTTTTTGGCAATTAGACCCAAAGTGGTATAAAATATACATTTAGTAAACATTTCCAATTGGAAAAGTTGTGGCCCATATATAAATTAGCTATAATGAATCTATATATACCATATGTTTGACTAAAATTATTTTTTAGTTGGAATTACTTAAATTCACTTGTGCAGATAAGTTGGCCTGAAACGTGACATAGTTTTGTGCTTTTACCCTATTAATATAATCATCCAGATGGGAATCAATTTTCCCCAATAATGTTTATTGATGATTTTGATGATTTTTTATCAATAATTTTATCCCAAAGGAGGTCGTTTTTCCCCCAAAGAGCTATAAAGATGGTTTTGATGATTTTTCATCTGGATTTTTATTCAGATGGGGTGATTTTCCCCAATTGGCCAAATATGATGAAGTTTGAAATAAATTTGATGCAAGTGGACCCAAATTCAATTGTTTTTGTATTTTACAATCATTATTTAATTATAAAAAAACAATTATTTAATGATTTGCAATTATCATTCAATAATTAAATATTTTCTAGATGCAAATCGATTTTTCAAGGAAGGCTATAAAGGCAATGTTTTATCCCACATTGCTTGTGTGGTGAAACATCAAGGTAAAAAGGTGTTTAAAAGGATCCTATCTAGCAATATTATTATTATATTTTCTGATGTGATTGATTCAAGATAGTTAAGTGCCTGATTGAAGTGTTTTTTTTAGCTAGGCGGATTTGGTTAAGTGTCCATTGGACACCATTTGAGTTGGAGTTACAAGTTAGAGAACAATTTTTGCCCAGATATACCTAGGCATTACCATTGAAGAAGAGGTTGTAGCAATTTTGGTGGTCATTTTGACCACATTAGGTAATTTTTGTGAAGTGGCACAACCTTGGGAGTTTGGCGATTTTGTTTGGGAGGTGGATTCCTCCATAGTTTGGGGTGATTTTCTTGAATTTGTTGGACACCATTGATGTTAAAAGGTTGTGAGTGCACTCATACCTGTACTTTCCACCATTGTTGGAAGCTATTTTAATTCAATTGTTGGCTAGAAACTTAATTTTCAAGCTTAATATTTCATTCCTAGCCAACTCCCACTTAGGCGATTTCATTGAAAGATCATTTTGTGAGTATTTTGGAGGCATTTTCAGAGTTTTCCATTATTGTTTTAGGTTTGAAGCACAATTTTTAGTTTGTCTTCGGACTTGGATTTTCATTTCTAGCCATCTTCATTTGGGCAATCTTGTTAGATGATCATTTCCAAAGCATTTTGTTGTCATTTTTTGAGCGTACCATCATTGTTAAGGTTTGAAACTCCATTTTCAGACCTATCTTCAGACGTATATTTCCTTTGTTTCTACATAGTTGCAACCTTTCAAGTGACTAATTTATGAATGTTTTAGGTTGTCTTCAAACATTGGGCAGTCATTATTAAGTTTGGAAGGGTGTCTTCAGACATCTATGAGTGAAAAATCAAACTTTGTACACCTTTCCAAAGTATTTCTATATTTTGGTATACTCTTTTGACTTTAATTTTGATATTTTTCTAGGTATACAAAGTGTCCTTTAGACTTATTTTTTATCATTTAAGTCAAAAAATGGGGTTTTCCTAAGGGTTTTATGAGGGTTTTAGACCCTATTCATGTCAATTTCATTCTATTTTTGGAATTTGTAATGATTATAGATAGAATTTCTGATTTTCATTCCTAAATTTATCTAGATCATGAAAAAGCCAAACTTATTCAATTTTGAAAAATAGATTATCGGGATAATTTTGAAGTTATTGACTTTGAGTTTCATATAGGTACCATGTCTAAAAACTTGATTGGAAATAAGAAGGAGCCACGGTATAGAAGCTATGAATGTAATGCACAACTTGATATGCATATAATTTAAGACTATGGGAGGGTGAATGAGGCATTCACAATGTACATCACAAAAATGTTGCAAGGCAAAATCCACAAAAGGTTATCCAAGGCGACAATGGAGTTAGTTGAACAATATGGATCGTGGTACATACAATTTCCACTTTCACATACCTAAGGATTTAGGGATTCGGATCTAAACCATACGTACTTCCTAGGTATCCTACAGAGAGAGTGATCCTACTTGAGGTGGTGAGACAACTTATGGAATTTGATTTCATCTAGAAGGAGAATCATAGAATAGGGATGACTTGTCCAGGTGAATTTGATCAAGCACTCTTCTGACCATTAGTTAATTTTTTATTATAAAATTACAAGATATTTAAATATATCATATTTATTTATATTAATACAACACACATACATTTTAATATTAATAACTTAATATGTTTATATAGAGATACCCTTAAATATTTAAATAAATAGTTATATAGTATTATCTATCCCATACTTAGGATAGATTAATTCACCTAAGGGTACTATTTTTAATTAAACCCCCATAATAATAACACAATTCCAAAATACATTAATAAGTCAAAATAAAGAACATGGGATAAATAATTCATCTGATCACCACCAAGATGCACTTGAATGCAGAACCATACACACACTTCCTAACACAAACGTGACTAACTAGGGTATGGGTTCTTGGATGAGGTAAGGGCCCTACAATCATCTCCAATGATTGCCATTAGGATAGAGGCAATCTCAGACCTATGAAGCTATGTGGAGTCAATGCCTAGTACCTTCATCCTACATAAAACCACATGTCTATATCCAACATATAAAATATACCAAACACACCTAGTGAGAAGGAATTGCAACATCGTATGGCCCTCACAAGTGAGAAATTTGATGGCGTCCCTCTCACCCTAAATAAAATCACTAAACATATAGCATATGCTTAACAACTCAATAATCATGTAGAATAAATCATCATATAAGGGTTAGTCCATAATAACCCGCATAATGCATGAATATCAATATTCTAACCAAACATGAACATCAAACATAACATAGGTTCTAACATTACTATATGATAACCCATCATATGAATTTCATATCAATCATATTAAAGTCCCAATATCACACATAATATTCATGGCAATCATAAATGCATAAGGGTAAAAGTACGGATCCGTGTCGTACTTAGAGATAATTTGTACGATCCGGCTGAAACCGTTCTGGCTGGAAGGATTCCAGCTAGAACAGTTCTAGCTAAACTAATGTGGGAAACATGTGGCAGCCACGTGGCATTTAGGGATTCTGGTTGGAAGGGTTCTAGTTGGGACCCCTTGGGTATATAAGCTCCAAAAAAAAAAATTCACCTTATTTTGCACTAACCGGCTTAAAGTTTAGTAGCCAAAGAGAAGAAGGGGACAAAAAAATTAGTGTTAATGTATTAATGTTTTAGTTTTTTTTCATAATTTTGTATAGTTTTTTAGTTTTTTAGTTTTTTAATGCATAATAATATATTAATTTTAAAATTATTTAATGGTTAAAATCTTTTAATGCTTAATTATTCATAAATATTGTACACATATACAATTAGATGTTAAAATGTTATCCTACGACCCCTTAGCACATACTAGGACCTCTTAAGACACTTAAGAGAACTTAGTACATCCTAGGACATTTTAATAAATCATACAACCCCTTAGTACATCCTAGGAGCAATTAAGACATGAATGACCCCTTAATACATCCTATGACATCGTTTGTGTTAGGCCCAATATGGAAAGCTAATGTACTAAGAGGGGAGGGGTGAATCAGTACTTCAAATCCTTTTATCAACAATATCTTTGCTGTTATGCATAAAACAAAAACTGTTGTAACATAACATAAAGATAAAACAAATAAGTAACAATCATACATGATTCACTCCATAACACATATATTTTGGTTACGCAAAAACTCTTGGTTAGAGAGAAAAACTGTGGTGGGGATGGCACCCACAACTTCACTACTGCAATAATAAAGAGTGCTCGATTAGAGCTACATATTTAGCTATTTCTGATAGCTTACCCTGTTAGGAGTAACAAGATCTGTTAGATCTACCTTGCTAAAGGATTTTACAACATTGATCTGAATGTTGTACCTGGTTAGAGGCTTTACAATTTATAGACTTGATTAGAGTCTTTTACCCTGTTAAAGGTTTCTCTTACAACTTCAAAATATTACAATAAGACTTTACAAATATCTGCAACTTTACATCTGAAATGCTATAGCAAATTCTATGTGCTCAAAATAAGATTACCTTGCCTATAGTATACCTCGGTAACTCATAAAGTAACTCGGTAAACCCTTCTGTTTACTCTGTTCTTTGACTATTCTCTAAAAACCTTCTCGATGACCTCTGTGTCTCTGTAACAGTCATAATAGTCTGTGATTTCTCATGTATCACATAAGTCTTGCTTCAAACACATATGCACACACATTTCTCTCATTCACATATATATCTCTAACCCTAAATTCATGTTGTATAGATAGATTTCTTATGTTGATGATCTGATTCATTGCTTCGATCTTACAAACATGATTTCTCGAATGAATAACCATGCAAAATATTTCATTGGTTAGATGACCTCAAAATTATACAAAATCTATATGTGCAATTTCCAATGTGATAACGGTTCTATGTGCCTCGATCTTGTAACACGTTTTCATATGTGTGTCCAAGTTCAATGAATCTGGTAACATGTTTCACTCGATGTATATCAACTCGGTGTATTATCTTTACTGCTCGGTAGACATGAAGTAACACTCGGTAGACAGCTTGGTGTATACTGGGCTTTGTGACTATTTTCCTTTTGTAACCGACTAGACTGTTCATACCGACTAAATATTTCGGTAGTAGTAACCGACTAGAGTATATAGAATGACTTTGGATATAAAACTAATGGCAATTTGATAAGTAGTAACAATCTCCCCTTTTGACATTATTTGAGATGTTTGACAAAACTACTTTCAAAGTCATTACTCAAAAATCTGTATACTTTACAAAATTTGACTAACATACAGTATATACATTAGTCAATGAAATAGTATAATCAAATATACTCCCCTTATCAATATGTTGTACAAAACTCTGATTATGTGTGGTCGGTGATCAATACTCTGTAATCACTGTTCTTTCCTCTATTCACTACTCGGTTCACTGCTCTTGGATACTCTACTTATTCTGCTCATTCTCTGCTCGGTATACTCCCCCTGTATACTACACTCTGGTTGTTTGATACTTTGAATACTATACACTCCCCCTATGTACTTTGATGCTATATATACTCTGATGATATACTCCCCCTTTTTGACAAACATCAAAATTTAGTTACCATTTGGAGGTGGCAACTAATCAAAAATGGATTTGTACTTTGTCTTGGCTTTGGTGAGAGTGATAGAGAGTGCATCCTTTACACTATCCATTAAAGAATTATGTGCATTAACATCATCCAATAATGAAATTAAGCCATCTAAAGTGCTTCCCTCTTGTGTAGTAGAGAGGTAAGTGGCTCGGTTGAGCTGTTCTTGAACGGATGAAAGATGAGGAAGGAATAGTGTTTGAAGTGTCATTATGTCCATTCTGATCTTGTGTTCTTCACTCCTTGGTTCCAATTGTCGAGCCATGAGTTGTTGTAGCTTAGTATAAAAATTCTAAACTGAATTTGGCTCGGGGGTCAACTTATTTGAGAGATCGGTGATCTCTTTCTCAATTGCTTTTGTTTTATTCTTAATGTCCTTAATGAATAAAGAAAATGTGCAGAGTTTCTGAAATAATGAAAGAATGTGCTTGAGTTGAGGGGACAACTCAGCAATAAATTTGACAAGTTTTACCTTGCCAACAGCAATGGATTTTTGTACTTCCTCTATCATTTTAGCAGTTAGCTCCTTGTCTTTTAGTTTGCTCAAGTATTTGGATGCATCTACTCCAGATGTCTCAATCTGATTTAGGAGTTCATCCAATTGAATATGGATGGCTGCATCGGTTGATACTATAGTTGAAGGTAGCATATCTGATAGTAAGGTCTTTACCTTTTGAAGTACTTTATTCTTCTTTTGTATGGCCAATTGCTTCTCCTGTTTAGCCTTTGCTTTGCACAGTTCACCGAATTCAGTGAGTGCTTGCCCTTTCAATTTGGAGATGTCTACATTGGGCAACACTATTGGTTTCAATAAATCTATTTTGAAACTATGCTTTTTCAACTTCTTTTCTTTACCTTTCACCGGGTGAACCACTACAATAGCTTGAGAGGCTTGAGGACCCTCGGTAGGTTGCTTGGTAGAGACAACACTTTGGTCGGTTTCTTTAGCCTCGATAGTGTCCTTTGGTGTCTCGGTGCTTGGTGTCTCAGTTGTAACATTTTCCATGCTAGAAGGTGCTTGAGAGGTTTGTTCTTGTGAAGTACCTTATGTTGCAAACTTTTGACCTTTGGTGCCTTCATCTGTATCCTGAGGAGCTTCGGTTGTAGCAGGTTGATTGATCGGTGGGTAAGGCTGAACTTGTTCCAAAATAGATTCACTGGAGACAAGTTTTGCATAAGCATTGCCTTCTATCATTTCTTGTTCAGGTGCCTCTGCATCCATGATATCTTCATCTATTTGAATGGTGTCAGCAGGGTCTTGCTCGGTGACATCAGGCTCTTGGTCGGTGACATTGACTATGTCCATTGTAGATTGTTCACCAGCATTCTTTCTTCGAAAGATGTCCTGCCATTGCTCTTTTGTTTCCTTATCTTCTTCTATATATAGGCCATTTATCAATTTCGAGGCCTTTTCTTTTACTGTAAATTGTGTTTGGTTGTTTGTCAGATGTTCTTTTATTTCATCAACTAACATATCAAGAAAGAGATGCACCAGACTTCTTTCTCTGATTTGTTTCTCCAAGTCTAGGGCATATTGCCATCTGGTTTCAACATGTGCATATAATTCCTTAGGAATAGAATTACATAATTCTAATGGGACCACTCAGAATTTTAGAAGTGTGCAAATGACAGCTTCTTCAATTTGCCTCTTTTAATCAGCAGATCTGGATTCATATTTGACAAATCTGAATCCATCATATTCCTTTAGATTATTATAAAAAATTTCTACACTATGTACATCTACCTTCTTTCTTTTCACAATCTGAAATTTACTTGCATCTTTAGATTCGGTATCACTCGACTCTTTTGGCAAAATGAGTCTCCGAGTAGATTTCTTGTAAGTTCTAGTTACCTTAGGAACAGCAACAATCTTTTGTTTCTTACTCGGTGATGCAGCAGATGCCCTTGTGTTAGGTCTCTTTGTTGGAGGTGTCGGTAGGGCCATTGAAGTGTCTTGTTTCTTTCTCTTCAACACTTTTCCCTTAGGCAATTCGGTGCTAAGTGTTATGGCTGCTTCTTGGGCTTCTGTCTCCTCTTTGGTGATGGCTAGAATGCCTTTGACAGGTGTGGAGGAAGACTCTTCTCCAAATTTCTCAGTTAATGCCTTAATCATCTTTGATGCCTTCCTTGTAGCTTTGGGTACTACAATGCTCATCTTTACTTTTTTTTTCACCTCATCATAGGTTCCATACCTCAGCTCAGTGGTATGCCTTGGTAGTGTCAGAAATGCATCGATTTGCTATTGTGTGATATCAAAATCAATCTCGTAACCCATAGGTGACAAAGATTGAGTCCTCAGTTCCACAGGATTCACATAATAGTAATCGGTGTTTGCTTCAAAACATATTTCATCTTTGTATTTTTCTACTAGCTGGGGTGGAATCTGGTACCTGTTATGCATTTTCTCTTGGAACTTGCTGAAGTAATCATCCATTATATCATTAAAGTTATCACCTAACTTCTTGATGAAGTCATTGATCCGATGGGTGATTGGTCAGTGTAGTTCCCAAACAACTTTACCGACTGTTGGAAAAAACTTTTCAAAGTAGAAAAACATACATACAAGTAGTGATCCAAATTTTAGAGTATTTGTCAAGTTGTTCTTCTTCGGCTTCCTGACTGTGGGCAGATTTTCAAACAAGTTCTTCAACAATACTTCACACAAGTCAATTTTCATGCCTTTCTTAACAATTTTGTATGCTAAGTCCACTGCTGCACAAGGTACATTGTTTTCCCTTGCCGATTGGAAGAAACAGTAACCAATTACTCTAATGGCAAATTTGAGTTCAGGATCAGTGACATTGCTCAACTTCAGACCTCTGCAGTCAAATTCTACTCTAGTCAAACTGATCAATTCCTTCTGTGATATCATTTTCTGTGCTTGATCATGATCATAGATAGGATAACCGGTGATCTAATGAATGATTTCTTTAGTGATCTTAAACGGTTTCTCTTGTAGCCACATGAAATCATCATGCACTCAACTTAGTACAAGCTTGACCCACTGGGGTTTGAACACACGGGGATAGGTTAGGGCTTCAGTCAATCCCTTGATTTTGATGTGCTCATACTTGCTATCCATTTTACCATCTGTGCACAATTCATCATATGCATCTTTGATCTCAACATGACCGAGTTCTTCAACACGGCATTTGGTGAAGAATCTCACATCCTCGACAAACAAGACTCGATCCGGGATGAGTGAAAAGGCAGTTTTGTCATCCGGTTCAGATGCAATTTTAGGAGTCAAAGAGTATTTTAGTGAGGGCTTCTCTACATTTTTGACAACAATGGGGTCTTGGATCTTAGGTGCCATTTTGATTTCAAAAAAAAATTGACACAGGAACCTTAGGGTTTGGGAACTTAACAAACGGCAGACGCTTCACACTCAATAGATAATAACAACTTAATGAGTTTGGTAAACCAGCTTAGCAATGCGATGAGATTCGATGTAAATACCTTAGATTTTTCTTTGAAGATGGTTTAATTGCCTTGATTTGCTCTGCTCTACTTCTCGAAAACTTGGTGAATGAAAATGACCACGAAAATACCTTTAAGTACTCAAAAATACCTTATCAGGCTCCATGCAAGTTAGGTCAAAAACATTAAATGCACTCGGTTCACCTTTTACTGATTTACTCCCTTTTTTTTCATTTTAACCGAGTAAACAACTTTCCTTCATATACCGAATTAACAGGCTTCCTTAATTCACCGACTTGACAGATTTCCTGTAAAGTGCTCCAAAAGACTTCGATAGAATTTCAAACTTACTACTACATCTTACTATGTAAATTTTGAATTCAGTACATACTAAAATAGGAACTGTTTAAGATTTAACCTTGTGAGAATGCAGTCCCTTCATACCTTTACCGATTAATTTGGAGTGGGAGCACCTAACTCGATAGGTAAGGTGCTTTCTTTATTTGACACAATTTCCTTCTTTCTCCAAATCATCTTTAATTTCTCTTTTATTTCCTCAGTGTCTTCTCTAGGTTGATCTCTGCAATCTCCAGCCAAGTGTCCAACTTTGTGACAATGAAAACATGTCATACCAGGATTTCTCCATGATCTTCGGTTGTTCATTCCAAGCCTTATAAAGCAGTTGGCACTTATATGTCCATATCTTCCACAACATTCACACCATATCCTTGTATTGTAATCCCATGGTACTGCAGAATATTGTCGGTAAGGATTTGTGTGAGTTCGGTAACCTCTAGTATTTGCTTGGTGTGCAGACCACATGTGGTTCTTTTACTTAAACCAACACTTCTCAATACTATGTCCATATCTATTGCATTTTTTACAAAACCCTTTGAATTTTGCCTTCTGATAATTGTTAACAGACTTTGTCCTACATTGATTAGATGTGTGACCATATTTATTGCAATTGTAACAATAACCATTGGTCTTAGTGGCATTCAGTTGCTTACCTTTTCTGATTTGAAACATGTTGGCAGTATGACCTTGATTTCCATAGTAGTTGCAAATAGGCTTCTTTCTTTTGATGTTCTTCTTGATTCCAGCTTGCTTTGATGATTCTCCTCTCTCGATAGTGTAGATTCCCTTCTCGGTAGAGTCTTTTCCTTTGTAACCGAGTCCTCCTTCTTTGTAGGGTTGTCTTGTATTCAGTTGCTCATCCAACATCTTTGATGCTTAATAACTCTTCTTCAGTGTTTCCTTGGATTTCTTCTCTGTTTCAAGTTCATTGCTCAACCTTGATACTTCAAGTTTCAATGCTTGATTCTAATTATCTTTCAGATTTGCTTCATGATGTGCATAACCTAGTTGATCTGACAGATTTTGTTGAATCCCAGTCAACCTTATGATTTCATCATCCTTATCAGATACTAAAGCTTCAAGTTGTTGTTTCTCTCTTTCTATATCTCTTACTTTGTCCTCAATTGTCCTCAATGCATCGAGATTTTCAGTCATCTGTGTGTTGAAATGTTCATGTTCTTTTTTTCATTGCTTTTAGTTGATCAGCTAGTGCTTTGTTCTTTTCTTTCAATTGTCCAATCATTTCTTCATTCTCTTCAGACATACTATTCTCAGATGATGTCTCAATTTGTTCCACTAACTCTTGAGAGTCCTGCAAATCATCAAATAATCTTCTTCACACTTTCAGAGATTTTTGCATTTGCCTTTGCATGTCTACAATCACTTGATTAGTATGATCCAATTCTTCTTGCAGATACACAATCCTCTAAGATTGTTTGTAGCCTTCCATTGATAAGATCTTTCTCCTTGAGCAGTTAAACCCTTTTCCAAGATTCAAGCTCTGATACCAATTGTTAGGCCCAATATGGAAAGCTAATGTACTAAGAGGGGAGGGGTGAATCAGTACTTCAAATCCTTTTATCAACAATATCTTTACTGTTATGCATAAACAAAAAATTGCTATAACATAACATAAAGCTAAAACAAATAAGTAACAATCATACATGATTCACTCCATAACACATATATTTTGGTTACGCAAAAACTCTTGGTTAGAGAGAAAAACTGTGGTGGGGATGGCACCCACAACTTCACTACTGCAATAATAAAGAGTGCTCGATTAGAGCTACATATTTAGCTATTTCTGATAGCTTACCCTGTTAGGAGTAACAAGATCTGTTAGATCTACTTTGCTAAAGGATTTTACAACATTGATCTGAATGCTGCACCTGGTTAGAGGCTTTACAATTTATAGACTTGATTAGAGTCTTTTACCCTGTTAAAGGTTTCTCTTACAACTTCAAAATATTACAATAAGACTTTACAAATATCTGCAACTTTACATCTGAAATGCTATAGCAAATTCTATGTGCTCAAAATAAGATTACCTTGCCTATAGTATACCTCGGTAACTCATAAAGTAACTCGATAAACCCTTCTGTTTACTTTGTTCTTTGACTATTCTCTAAAAACCTTCTCGGTGACCTCTGTGTCTCTGTAACAGTCATAATAGTCTATGATTTCTCATGTATCACATAAGTCTTGCTTCAAACACATATGCACACACATTTCTCTCATTCACATATATATCTCTAACCC
The DNA here is from genome assembly GCF_030272615.1 of Cryptomeria japonica. Classification (NCBI taxonomy): domain Eukaryota; kingdom Viridiplantae; phylum Streptophyta; class Pinopsida; order Cupressales; family Cupressaceae; genus Cryptomeria; species Cryptomeria japonica. Next base: position 239,845,349 of record NC_081411.1, read on the forward strand.
TAAATTCATGCTGTATAAATAGATTTCTTATGTTGATGATCTGATTCATTGCTTCGATCTTACAAACATGATTTCTCGAATGAATAACCATGCAAAATATTTCATTAGTTAGATGACCTCAAAATTATACAAAATCTATATGTGCAATTTCCAATGTGATAACGGTTCTATGTGCCTCGATCTTGTAACACGTTTTCATATGTGTGTCCAGGTTCAATGAATCTAGTAACACATTTCACTCGGTGTATATCAACTTAATGTATTATCTTTACTGCTCGGTAGACATGAAATAACACTCGATAGACAGCTTAGTGTATACTGGACTTTGTGACTGTTTTCCTTCTGTAACCGACTAGACTGTTCATACCGACTAAATATTTCGATAGTAGTAACCGACTAGAGTATATAGAATGAATTTGGATATAAAACTAATGGCAATTTGATAAGTAGTAACAGTTTGACCCCTTTTAGCATCCTGGCATGTATAACATAAGAACCCATATGACACCATAAGACCCCTTATGCCCTTTAATGACTCCTTAAGACTTCTTATGACCAATAATAACCCCATAGGATCATCTAGTGTCATAAGGGGTCATATGTTGTCGTTAAGGGTCATATGGGATCCTAAGGGGCTACACATGTGTTATAAGATGTGTAGCCCCTTAGGGCCCCATATGACCCCTAAAAGCACCATATGACCCCTTAGGACACCATATGACCCCATAGGATCATATAGTGTCCTAAGGGGTCATATGGGGTGCTAAGGGGCCACACAACTATTTTAACATGTGTGACCCCTTAGGACCCCATATGACCACTTTTAATGTCCTAGTAGGTGCAACATAACTCTTAGGACACCATATGACCCCATAGGGTCATATAATGTCCTAAGGGGTCATATGAGGTCCTAAGGAGCCACACATGTGCTCTAACACATGTGTGACCCCTTAGGACCCCATATGATGCCTTTTAAAGTACTAGTAGGTACAACATACCTCTTAGGACACCATATGAGGGTCATATAGTGTCGTACGAGGTCATATGGGGTCACACGTGTGTTAGAACACATGTGTGACCCTTTAGGACCCCATATGACCCCTTTTAAAGTCTTAGCAGGTACAACATACTCCTTAGGACACCATACGACCCTATAGTGTCCTAAGGGGTTATATGGGGTCCTAAGGGGACACACATTTGTTCTAACACATGTGTGACCCTTGAGGACCCCATATGACCCCTTAGGACACCATAGGGTCATATGGTGTCCTAAGGGGTCATATGAGGTCCTAAGGGGCCATACATGTATTCTAACACATGTGTGACCCCTTTGTTAGCAACAACCAAGAGGGAAGACTGATAAGGGGGTGAATCAGTCTTCACCAGATTATTAAATTTAACCGCAATACACAGATATGACAAACTACAACAATAAGAAAATTAATATTAGCACAACACAACACCAAAATTTTGATGTCGAAAATCTGGTTAAGGGAAAAACCACAGTGGGAACCTATCCACAATAAGGTGATACTCTACAATAGTATGTGAAATTATTACAATGGGGAATGCACATGCATTCAGGCACACTACCTAGAGCTCACTGCTCAAATAATATTTGCCCAGAAGGCTACAACCCTCAGGGAAGTCTCACTGACTTATAATAAGATTCAGACTACAATCTAGAAGAAATGAACTGAAAGAATAGCATCTCCAAATGCCTAATTACAGTTCTAGTTAAGTACATATGTCTTCCCTGCAACACCAATCTCACCACAAACTCAACACCGAAGGATAAAGCACTTGCTCACACAGAAACTTCTCTCTGATAATGCAAACACAACATCTACACCCAAACTACCTGGCTATATCACCTATATATACAATTCATCAACCTTGATAACAAGGTTGGCTAAACCCTCAACCCTTAATTATAAAATTACATCACATGATATAAAGATCAATCATCGGACCAATATAATGGTTTACATAGCATATAATGGTCCTAAATCAAATTCCCAAATGTACAAATCCACCGAAAATCATGCCAAGGTCAACTAAAACATGCTACACCACCAGAGATACTGCATAGCACAAAAATCAATATTGGTTGATGAAAATCAACAAAAACTCATACAATGATCAATGTGAATCTCCAAAACAAATAGGACATTACTAGGCAACACCAGAAAGCATGCATTAGAATCATCAGGAACAGCTGCACCAACACCACTTACTAAATCTCCATCGACGTCTGAAAGTTCAAGAACACAACCAATCAACAATGGTCACGAAGAAAGATAACTTGCAAAGAAAAAAATTACGATCCATCTAAAGTGAAGATATAAAACATCATCATAAGAAATATCCACAAATCTCAGCACTAGATCTTATCACACTAGAATATACTGAAAGATATACTGGATTCTGCAAAATAGTGATCAACAAACCAACACTACAAACCAGATCAGAAAATCTTCTTAATCAGCAATCACCAAAACAATATATAAGAACATGTTGACATCAATGACAACAACATATACTAGCAGCAACAATGCATGACAAAATCCAACAATCTCCCCCTTTGGCATTGATGGCAACACATGAATGTGAAAAATAATCAATGAAAGAAAAAAAAGATATCTCGAACAAACTCCCCTTGAGATCAAAACTTATAAATAAATTTTGCACATGATCTTTGTCCCCCTTTGATAGCAATGCCAAAGTCTAGAAAAAAGAAAACCAAACTCTCCAAAACAGAAACATGAATCTCTCTCCCCAAAACACAAACTACTCCAATAGAGGAGCAACACAAACTCACCAATCTGGATAAACGGATAAAATTGTGAAATCCACTGGATTGATATAAATTAATGCATCTATTTCTCATTAGGAGGGGTAAATACCCCTAACTTGTCTCTCAAATAGACAAATGTATATGTAGGCAAAGGTTTAGTTAAAATATCAGCAATTTGTTCCTTTGTAGGTACATACCCCAACCTCGCTTTCTCTTCACTGACTTGCTCTCTCAAGTAATGATATTTGATTGACACATATTTATTCTTTCAATGTTGCACCGGATTCTTTGAAATTTTAATAGAATTGGATATATCATACTAAATAATAGTAGCCTCATCATAAATAACTTTGATATCTTTCAACATTTAATTCATCCAAACTACTTGAGTGCAATTACTAGCAGCAACAATGTGATTAGCTTCAACAATAGATAAGGATATTGAATCTTGTTTCTTGTTAGCCCATGAAAGCAACTTATTACCTAAAAATAATGTTCCACTGGTAGTTCTCTTCTGATCATCAACATCACCAACTCAATCAGCATCAGTATAGGCACAAAGCATTAAATCATCATTCCTAGGATACCATAATCCATAGTCAACAATTCTCTTCAAGTATCTGAATATCCTCTTAACAGGAGTGACATGAGTCTCTTTCAGATCAGCTTGATATCTAGCAGCCATGCACACAACATGCATAATGTCTTGTCTAGTCTGTGTAAGATATAGCAGTCCACCAACCATAGATCCATATAAACTTTGATTAGCTTTTGGAGATTCATCGTTCTTAGACAATTTGCAACCAGTCACCATACGAGTTCCAATCGGTTTGGAGTCATCTAATCCAAACTTCTTCAACAAATCCTTCCCATAATTAGTTTGAGATATGAATATACCTTTTCTAGTTTGTGCAATCTACAAAAATAAGAAAAATTTCATTTCACCAATCATAGACATCTCAAATTATTTTTGCATATGATTTGAAAACTTCGTGCTCAAGTTATCATCACCACCAAAGATAATTTCATCAACAAAGACTTCAAAAATGATTATGTTATCATTTTGTATCTTAAAGTACAGATTGTTGTTTGCAACACCTTTACTAAATCTCAATTTCAACAAGTATTTATCTAGTCTAGTATACCATGTCTCCATCATCTGACTGTGAAAATCCATCAAGTTGTTCAATGTAAACTTCTTCCTCAAGATCACCATTCAAAAAGGCAGATTTAACATCCATCTTATATACCTTGAAATCATTATAAGTAGCATAAGAAAACAACAGTCTAATAGCTTCAAGTCTAGAAACTGGGGCAAAAGTCTCCTCATAATCAATTCCTTCTTGCTGTGAATGCCCTTTGCATACCAGTCTAGCTTTATTTCTGACAACTTCATTGACTTCGTTCAATTTTTTTCTGAATACCAATTTAGTACCATAACACTCTTATCCTTAGGTCTAGGCACAAGTTCCAAGTGTTATTCTTTTCAATCTAATCTAGTTCTTCTTCCATAGATTTCATCCAACTTTCATCTTTACAAGCTTCAACAACATGTTTAGGTTCAACTTTAGAAATCAAACATACTTCTTCAGTAGCTAACCTTCTTCTACTTATCAAACCTTTATTTTTATCACCAATAATATAATTTTCAAAATGATTCAATCTTACATACCTCAGAGTCTTCTGATTGTTCTGTTTTTCAGGTTCTTGCACTCCTTCCCTAGCAACATCCAGATTAACTATCTCTATCAGATCATTCTACTTAGGCTCTTCAGGTTGAATAGGTGTTAAAACAATATGTTGACCATCATCATAACCACATGCTCTGATCTCTTTCCCAAGGTTCTCATCCACCTTCACATTTTCACTCTCTACAATATTTCTCAGTCTCTTATTGTATCACCAGTAGGCCTTACTCTTTGTAGAATATTCCAAGAAGATACCTTCATCACTTCTAGCATCAAAATTTTCTATGTCTTCTTGTCTCTTGATATAATATTTGCTACAAAATATTCTGAAATATCTCAGACTAGGAACCTGACCAAACTACAACTCATAAGGGGTCTTACCGGTATCAACTTTGATGTGAACTCTGTTGAATGTGTAAATAGAAATGCTAATGAGTTCTATCCAATAGATCTTTGAAACATTCCCTTCAATTAGCATAGTCCTTGCAGCATCCAAAATAGTTATGTTATTTCTCCCAATGACTCCATTTTGTTGAGGGGTTCTAGGAGTAGATAATTGCCTTCTAATCCCATGCTTCTCATAGAATGAACTGAACTCACCGGAATAGAATTCTCCACCTCTATCAGATCTCAAGCACTTCACCTTCAATCCAGACTAAGTCTCAACCTTAGCTATGAATATCTTGAATTTGTCAAATTCTTATGATTTCTCCTTCAAAAAGCTAACCCACATCATCCTATAATAATCATCAATTAGAAACATAAAATATATATCACCCTACACACTTCTAACATTTATAGGTCCACATAGGTTAGTATGTTGGCAATTGACACTCAACTGGTTGGTTTCACTATGTTGTCATTGATGGCAACATGGTATTGTGTTACGGCTTCATGTTTTGGTTTAGTTATGTATCAGTAGGCACTTCACAGACACTACACCGGCACCTACACTGGCACTGGCAGGACAGAAGGATTTCTTTGGTTACCAGCAATGCAAGCCGACATGGTTTAGTAAAAGGTTATCGGTATTGGAGGCCGACATCTCTTGGATCTAGAATCAGCAATTGGTTTTGATATTTATGCATTTATGTTATCTGGACGACATGTAATTTGATATTGTATATATCTTTGTAACCTGACATAAGGCATGATAATTTGTATGGGGTATATAGGTTAGTTTGATAGATCATTTTGAAAGATATATCGATCATAATGTGAATATGGAATTGAAGGAGATGCGAAATATATCAGAGAGATTATGTATGCGAGGAAATTCATGTAAGGGTTATTCCGGTAAAGGGTTTAGGGTTACAGACCGGAATAGACAGAGCTTAAACCAGAACTATATTCTGGCATAGAAGATGATATCTTAGCAGTTCAACACTTCTCTGGATTATAGTCTAGATTTTCATGTAGTTAGTGAGGCTCCTTTTGTGATTGAGCAGTGTACTCTAGGCTGTAAGCCTTCCTGCAAGTGTAGGCACCTCATATTTTGTAATATCTCTTCATATGGCCAGTGGATTGATATTGTGGGTCACAAATCCCACTGTGGTTTTTCCTCTTTGAGGTTTTCCAAGTATAATTATGTGTGTTATGGTTCTCATTTATGTGATTGGCTTATTGGTTTCTTTAATTCTTTCAATTTTGCATGTATCGGTATATCGGTTGGTGTATGCATGTTTTAATAAGGATAAATTAATCATTCTATTATAACACTAGTTCACCCCCCCACCCCCTCTCAACGTTATTGGATTCCAACAATTGGTATCAGAGCCTTGTGCCTCGGAGGAAGTTTAACAGCTTGAGGAAGATCTTGAATCTGGAATCCATGGATATGAATTTGGAGAAGCAACTTGAGATGGAATTTGAAGATTATGATGTTGAAAGATTGAAGAACTTAAAGCTACAAGATAAATTGAATTATGCTGAATTCATTCTTGTCCTACAAGAGAGGTTGTCATTTGTTCAGGCTAGGAGAAAGGAATTTTTTCAAAATTAGGTGAAGAGAAAGATTTACTTAAGGAACAATGTCAGAAATTAATTCAGGAGAACATGGTTATGAAAAATGAAATGCAAGTTATAACTATAAGAATGTCTAAGGAGATTGAGGACAAAAACAAATAAGGAAGAAAATCTTGTTGTATCCTTGAAGAACAAATTTGAAGAATGTGGTAGGTTGGTTCATGAGAATGATATGTTGAGAACTGATTTAGTACAATCCCAGAGTTATGAACAAGAGCTTGAGAGACAAATCATAATTCTGAGAGATGACTTAACTACTGCAAGTGAGTATAAAGAAAAATTCAATATTAGCTCAGCACAGCTAGATGAGTTATTGAAGAGACAAAGGCAGATTGGAGATTTCAATGGACTTGGATTTGAGCAAGGATAGAGTTTTGGTACTCCTAATGAAGATCAAAACCATAAGACACCGGTAAGGCAATTTAATTCTTATAAATTCAATGGTAGATGTTTTTTTTGCAATAGATTTGGTCACATGGCTAGACAATGTAGAAACAGAGAAAATCAGAACCCTGATTCTGCTCTTGGTAAATGTTCTAAATTTAATAAGTATGGTCATAAAATAGAATATTGTAGTATGAATGTTAAATTCTATGCATGTGGAAATTTTGGACATATGGCTAATCAGTGCAAGTCAAGCAATTTCACCAGTTTTAGAAAAAGAATTCAGAGGAACAATGTTACATGTTATGCATGTAATGAGGTTGTACATATTGCTAAATTCTGTAGAAACAAAAATCTATTAGTTGGTAATGGAGGATCAAATGAGAAAGGGAAAGAGAAGGTTAGTGAAATCCAGAAAGATCATACTTAGAGATGGGTTAGGAAGACTGAAGAACAATCATCAGATTGAAATTTCCTGGTTACTTATCTGGTAGAAGAGGTTGCTCCTGCACCGGCAGGTAGCTTATCCGGTAATTGAGGTAGATGCCTTAGGGGTAGGCAAAATTCATGAATATGTTGCATATGCCCCAAGAAGAGGTTTTGGAATATGTTCTAGGTATTGGACATGATTATCTAACATGGATATGGTTATGTGTGAGATCAGGTATCTTTTACCGGCAGTCATTTATGTCAATGGAATATTAGGGTTTTTCTCGGAGGTTAAAAGGTCGAATTCACTTCATTATTGATCACCTTGCATTCAGAGTTATTTCAAAGAAATTAAGAGTGACTAAGAGTAATCAAAGGCATTTTAGAGAAATCAATTTTTTTCTTGAGCAATTTCATAGGCGTATGGAATAATTTGTTGAGAGTTTTCACCGAGAGCGATCAAAAGGTATTTATCTTTAAACGTTGAAACAAGATCATCATCTATTCCTATTTTTGTTGAAAAACTGACTATATTAGAGGTCAAGGACTGCTCCAAGATAATTTTCAAGCAGTATCCACATGTGGCTACCCTGGAAGATTCGGCTGGAGAATTTTCCCGTGTTCTAGGGGGAGTTGTCTATATTGAAGATGTTAGGGCATATATTCACTATCACATTAAGGACTTGGGAAATTTAGAAACTAAGGGCATGTAAATGAGCGATCTGATGGGAGAATCTAGAAAGATCAAACCGACATTCAAGCATATTTAAGACCTAGGGTTTACCAGCATTCTGGATATTTCAGAATTTGAAGATGAGATAATCAAATATGTTTTGAGCAGAATAAATGGGGAATTTATATGGTTAGACAAACCTTACAAGATCACCAAGGAAGTCATTCAGGCAATCAATAGTTTACCATCAGTTGGGCAACATCCAGACAAGAAGGTTTTGAATGATTTCATCAATAAGATCACCGGCATGACATCTGACAGGAGATTTATGAGAGTGAACACTATTACCAACACAGACATCAAATTCGGTAGCATGATCATTTGGTATAAGGTAACTCAGTCAAACCGACTGAATTTTGTTTCTAGTTCATGCATTTTAGCTGCATACAAAATGATGAGAGATAATGTGAAATTGGATCTATGCGGTTGGCTGCTAGATGAGTTGTTAATAAACCTAGGAAAGATTAAGGGAGAAAAGAAGGGTACCTTCCGGTATGGCAACTTGATAGTTTGCTTAATGTTATTTTTCATGAATGATACACCCGATTTTGGTAAAAGGCAATGGGAATTTGACATCCCGGTAGGGAGACAATTGAAACACTCAATTGTTGCTTTAGGTAGTCAGAGAGATGATAAATTTTGGGGATATTTCAAAGCATTTTAGAAATCTATGAGGTCTAGGGTAAGGGTACCTGAGCATATTGTAAAAAAATATCAACCGACATATGCTTCATAGTGAAGAAGGATGAAACACTTATGCAAGAAGTTAAGCCCCAAAAGATTTGCATTGAGGAAATGGGCTATGAGGTGGATGCACGGATTCCTTATGCCTATGCAAAAATACTTATTGATGCACCTATTGATGAGGCAAAGAAACCCTGTGGTACTGCACAACAAAAAACACATGAGTTGAAATAGAGTTCAACCAGAAGAAGAGAGAGAAGCAAGAAGGGAAAGCAAGAAAATTTGTGGAGAAGGTCTCAAAGGACATCAAAGAATTAATTGATGTTGTCCCGTAGAAAGGTAGAAAGAGGAAGAATATAGAAGTACACATTGAGCCTGCTATTGCAGAATCGAAATCTGAGGATGACACACCATTGGCATTCAAGAGGGTTGTAAGGAAGAAAACAAAGTAAACAAAGGTTGAAGCTAAAAAGAAACCAGTTAGAAAGGTTGGCATAGAAGTAAGCACCAAAGGCTACACCTTCAGTTGCATCAAGTACTGCAAAAAGGAAAAAAAAGAAAGACACTGATACTATTATTCAATCCGGTAATGTGAATATCATTCCGCCTAAAACTTGTGCAGAAATGGTAGATGAAATAACTAAGGATGGCATGCTAAAGAATATACAGTTTTACTATGATCACTTAGAGGATTATAAACAAAGAGAGGTAGAGGAAGCAGTCTTATTATATTTGGATATTTATAAGAAAGCCTTAATAGAAATCCAAATCAAATACCGGCTGAATTGTATAATATACTAGATGCTAGAAGAATGTCAGCTATGCAAGAAGATAAACACATTAAAATTAAAGAGCTATTATTTGTTTGTGTTACTATTTCTCTAGATGAAATGGAAAAGACACTTGAGGTGGCGGATAGAAAAAAATTTAATAGCAAACTTAGAATAACTAGTCTGATGCTAGGAAGGGTAAATGAAATAATAAAGGAGACTCAAAAAGCATGAGTTAAATTCCTTGGAGAGAACAGAGGATTATTTACTTCACCAGAAACCAAGACAGACACTTTAGATACCCCAGTTGAAGGAAAAGGAAAGGAGGTTATGGGTACTTCACCCTCAGTTTTGAAAAACATTAAGGCAGTGGAAATCAAGCCCCCGATTGATACAAATGTATAGACAAATATCAAGATACTGGTTAACATAGAGATTGAACAAGTTAATGTTGTACAGGATACTAATATTGAGGATAACAGTCCTTTGGATACAAATGTACCAATTGAGGTTATAGTTCCTATAGAGGAACCGACAGTTACACAGACTGCACCAAGTGGCGAAGCCACCAGTGCAAATGAGGAAGCTATAAAAGGATAAATCTTCAGAAGAGAAGAAAGGGGAATCCAGTAGGAAACTGATATTTTTTCTATCATTATTATCAATTGACACCTCACAGGTCGAAAAGAAAAACATAACAGAGATGAGTCCTACTGAACTCATGATGATGGCAACACAAAAACTAATGAAGGAGGATTCTACAAATAAAGGGATTATTGATCAATCAATCACTGTTCTATACAAACTAGTCCCAGAGTGCAAGATTGAAAATGAAGCAAGCCCATCCGACAAGCTTAAAATAATTATTGAGCATATTTTAAAGTATTTTCAATCCTTACAGCAAATTTCAAACCGACAAGCATTGGAGAGGTTTACTTAGGCTAAGAGAGATACATTTGATCAGGTAATTGAATCTGAGAAGAAGAAGATTGATGAGAAGCTGAAACTAATAGAAAGTTCTTTGAAGAAATGTACAAATATATATAGGGTATGTTGTAACATTGATATACTTACAGCTAATGTGGATAAAAGGCTAAAATAACTTAGGGAGAAAATTGAAAATATAGCTAATTCTTTTGATAGATTGATTTCATTGACTACATCCATTGATGGTCAAATTTTGATTTTGGAAAACCAATTTTTTGTTCTTGAAAAGGAAAGATACAAAATAATAAGAAGAGCCAGAACTCTGAGAGGCTTGGTGAATCCCCAGTTGGATTCACTCAGTGTACATAAGAAAGAATGCATGGATATGGTAGGGAAGCCCACACCAGCAAAGGTAAATGAAAAAGAGTCATTTGCATATATATTAAGTGGGCTTGTATCTATTTCCAGCACATTAAAAATAGGTTGGGATACCTATCTTGAGCTACTAGAGAAGGCTTATCCAGAAAGTTTTAAATTTGTTAAGCTCTGGTAAGATATGTTGGGACATTCATTGTACAGTTTTTTGAATCTTTGACATTCTTTTTGAAATTTTTGATGTCATTGATGTCAAAGGGAGAGTGATATAGATGTGAAAAATAATAGAAGGATTTATATACATCAGGGGGAGAGATATGGAGTATTTTGCATTAATGGATATTTAGCTCAAGGGGAGAAGGCAAGATGAAACTAGCAAATGAAACATTGACCATTTTTCACATGAGTGTTGCCATCAATAACAAAGGGGGAGATTGTTGGCAATTGACACTGAATTGGTTGGTTTCACTATGTTGTCATTGATGACAACATGGTATTGTGTTCCGGCTTCCTGTTTTGCTTCAGTTGTGTATTGGCAAGCACTACACCAGCACCTAAATCGGCACCAATAGGACAGAAGGATTTCTTTGGTGACTAGCAATGCAAGCTTTAGTAAAAGGTTATTGGTATTGGAGGCCGACATCTCTTGGATCTGGCATCGGCAATTGGTTTGATATTTATGCATTTATGTTATCTGGCCGACATGTAATTTGATATTGTATATATCTTCGTAAGCCGACATAACGCATGATAATTTGTATAGGGTATATAGGTCAGTTTGATAGATCATTTTGGAAGATATATCGATCACAATGTGAATATGGAATTGAAGGAGATGCGGAATATATCAGAGAGATTATGTATGCGAGGAAATTCATGTAAGGGTTATTCCGGAAAAGAGTTTAGGGTTACAGACAGGAATAGACAGAGCTTAAATCGGAACTATATTCTGGCATAGAAGATGATATCTTAGCAATTCAACACTTCTCTGGATTATAGTCTAGATTTTTATGTAGTTAGTGAGGCTCCTTTTGTGATTGAGCAGTGTTCTCTCAACTGTAAACCTTCCTGCAAGTGCAGGCCCCTCATATTTTGTAATATCTCTTCATATGGCCAGTGGATTGATATGGTGGATCACAAATCCCATCGTGGTTTTTCCTCTTTGACATTTTTCAAGTATAATTTTGTTTGTTATGGTTCTCATTTATGTGATTGATTTATTGGTTTCTTTACTTCTTTCAATTTTGTATGTACTGGTACACTGGTTGGTGTATGCATGTTTTAATAAGGCTAAACTTAATCATTCAAGTATAACACTGATTCACCCCCCGGCCCTCTCAGTTTTATTGGATTCCAACATAGTATACACAAGATCTAGAAATCCATCAGATGTATATTGTTTTCTTTTGAAAGAAACTCTTGTTTGCTTACCCAACTAATATTCCTTACATACCAGATTAGTAGGCTTAAATACTTAGGCAAATCCCTAACAACATGTGTATAAGAGATATTAATCATTGAATCAAAATTTACAGGACACATTCTCCTATGCCATAACCAACACTCATCAATCCGAGTAATCAAACAACTTTTCTCACCAGCATTCAAATGAAAATTGTTACCTTGAGTCTTAGTTCCATATGTAATCTCTATACTAGAAGTATATAAGATCTTCCATTTACCATCCTTGAATTGTAGACCATAACCCTTATCAACCATTTGTCCAACACTTAAAAAATTATGCTTCAAACCTTCAACATACACGACATCATCAGTGTTAATCTTACCATCAAAATAAATAGAACCTCTCCCACAGATTACAAAGGCTTTGTCATCTCCAAATCTAACTATTCCACCATCATATCTTTCCATACTCACAAATTTTATTTTATCACTGGTCATATGATGTGAACAACTGCTATCAATTACCCATTCATCTTTCTCTTCAACTTTAGTAGCTAAAGTCTTATCCTCAATAGTAAAGCTAGTGGAATCAATTGGTACAGGTCCATCTTCCTTAATGGAAAGGAATACAACTTCATCTCCTTCATATTATTCATCTGTAATACCTCCATCAGTAGCATAATAACAATTCTTCTTATTTCTAAGCTTTCGATTAGGCTTGTAAGACTTGTCATACTTCTCATGCTTGTCATATCTATCATTCCTATTATGCTTATCAAACTTATCATGTCATACTTGGCCATTCTCTTCGGACATCTAGAAGCAAGATTTCCTATCTTATTGTAAGAGAAAAATTTCAAAGGCAACTTTCCATCATACTTACTGACACCTTTAGGCAATCTCTTGGCAATCAGTGCTTCAAGTTCATCTAGCTCTCTTTCTTTCTCTTCCATCTCTCTTCTCTCTCTTTCATATCTAGATATTTTGCACTCATCAGGATCATATTTTTGCTTACCAGATATAGATGTAGATGCTTTGAATGTTCTCTCAAGCTTTCCATGTGATTCTCCAAATTCACTCAACTCAAATGCAGCAAGCTTTCCAACCAACATATCTCTTGTCACTGTAGTCACACTCTGGATCTCATCAATAGAAGCAACCTTATGTTTATAAGTAGTAGGGAAATATCTCAACACCTTAGCAACAATTCCATCTTCCTCAATATTTCCATTGGCACATCTGATACCTAGAAGAAGATCATTCACCTTAGCCATAAAAGAGTGTATGTTCTCATCATCTCCCATCTCAATGTCTCATATTTTTCTTTCAAACTCTTCATCTTAGCAACCTTCACTTGTTTATCACCTTCACACAACACCTCAAGCTTCACCCATATCTCATGTGTGGTCTGAAGTCCCATCACACTTGTCATCTCAGAATCAGTGAAGGCAGTAAGCAATGCTTCATTTTCTCTAATATTGTGTTTTGCTTCCTTGATCTCATCAAGAGTAGACGGTCCATTCTAAGGAACAATATAAGTATTCTTTGTAATCTTCCAATAATCTTCACCAAGAAATTTCAAGTGCACTTCCATTCGGTCCTTCCATTTAACATATAGTTACTTCCATCAAATCTTGGATTGTCTTTCTTAAACATTACACCTCGAGTTGTGATCCCGGATCTCCTCAAGTAGTTAAGCTTCTACTAAAGGATATAGCTCTGATACCAATCGTTAGCAGTAGCTAAGAGGGAAGACTAAGAGGGGGGAATGAATCAGTCTTCACCAAAATATTAAACTTAACCATAAAACACATATCTAAAAAACTACAGTAATAAGATGGATAAGAAAATTAACCACACAACACCAAGATTTTGACGTGGAAAACCTAGTTAAGGGAAAACCCACGGTGGGAACCTACCCACGATAAGATGATACTCTGCAGTAGTATGTGAAAGTATTATAATGGGAAATGCACATGCATTCAAGCACACTGCCTAGAGCTCACTACTCAAATAACATTTTCTCGAAAGGCTACAACCCTCAGGGAAGTCTCACTGACTTACATTAACATTTGGACTACAATTCAGAAGAGATGAACTAAAATAATAGCATCTCCAAATGCTTGATTATAGTTATGATTAAGCATAGATGTCTTCCCTGCAACACCAATCTCACCACAAACTTAGCACTGAAGGATAAATCACTTGCTCACACACAAACCTCTCTCTAATAATGCAAACACAACTTTGATACCAAAACTACATGACTATATCACCTATATATACAATTCATCAACCTTGATAACAAGGTCGGCTAAACCCTCAACCTTCAATTACAAAATTACATCACATGATATAAAGATAAATCACCGGACCAATATGATGGTTTACATAGCATAACATCGTCCTAAATCAAATTCTCAAACATGCAACTCCACTAAAAAACAATGACAACAACATATCCTAGCAGCAGTGATGCATGATAATTTCCAACACCCTTAGGAACCCATATGACCCCTTTTAAAGTCCTAGTAGGTATAATATACCTCTTAGGACACGATATGACCCCATAGGATCATATAGTGTCCTAAGGGGTCATATGGGGTCATAAGGGGCTACACATGTGTGACCCTTTAGGAAACCATATGACCTGTTTTAAAGTCCTAGTAGGTACAACATACCTCTTAGGATACCATATGACCCCATAGGGTCATATAGTGTCCTAAGGGGTCATATGGGGTCCTAAGGGGCCACACATGTGTTCTAACACATGTATGATCCCTTATGACCCCATATGAGCCCTTTTAAAATACTAGTAGGTATAACATACATCTTAGGACACCATATGACCCCATAGGGTCATATAGTATCGTACGAGGTCATATGGGGTTACACATGTGTTAGAACATATGTCTGGCCCCTTAGGACCCCTAATGACCCCTTTTAAAGTCCTAGTAGGTACAACATACCCCTTAGGACACCATATGAGTGTCCTAAGAGGTCATATGGGGTCCTAAGGGGCCACACATGTGTGATGCTTTAGGGCCCCATATGACCCCTTAGGACACCATAGCATCATATGGTGTCATATGTGTGACCCCTTAGGACCCCATATGACCCCTTATGACTCCTAATGACCCCTACTAACCCTAATTGACCCCATAGGATCATAGTGTTATAATTGATCATACTGTGTTGGTAGGGATCATATGGGGTCGTTAGGTGTCACACATGTGTTCTAATACATGTTTAAGGAAAGCCACTTATTTTTCCATACCTGGATCTTATTTTTACAATTACTGATAGGCTCTCCCATTGATCCGTTCTGCACTCCACAACAAGCATAGGGGCTCCAAGATATTTAGAAGGAAGTTTGGAGATGGTTAAACCAAGAATTTCTTATATTTTCTTTTTCTCTAACGCCTTCTAGTTAAAGAAGAAACTGGTGGATGTTTCCTCATTAATCAACTATCCTGATTGATTCATATAATTCTCCAAAACATTTATGATCAGACGGGCCTCCAATAGTGAAGCTTTCCCAAACAGGGTTGTGTTGTCCATGAATTGGGACTGTGAAATAGTAGTTCCTTTCATCACCTAAATCCCTTTCCATATTTTTGGCTTTTACTTTGTTAATCCTCCTCCCCATAGCTTCTGCCATAGTCACAAAAAGGAAAGGCGATAGTGGATCACCCTACCTAATCCCATTCATTGCTTCAAATAACCCACGCAAAGACCCGTTCACAACAACAAAAAATCTAGAGGAAGATATGCACCATTTTATCATTTGAATCCAACCTTCTTTGAAACCAAATTTTCTGAAAACATACAAGAGTAAGTTCCAGCTCACTCTGTCGTAGGCCTTACTAATATCTAATTTAATGATCATGCCTCTCTATCTCTTATTCCATATGGAATGAGCTACTTCATTAGTAATAATTATACTATCAATGATCTCCCTTCCTAGAACAAAGCCACTTTGGTCCTGAGATATGATTTTGTCCAAACATCTCTTGAATCTGTTTGTCATTGCCTTTGTCATGATTCTATATATAATATTATGTAATTAAATAGCTTGAAATCTCCAAACTTCCTGCATGAAACCTTCTTAGGAATTAAAGAAAGCACCGAGTTATTGACATCCTTAACAAATTTCTTCTTCTTGTTGAAATCCTCTACCACTTTTTTGACATCCTCCCCAATAAAATCCCAACATTTCTAATAAAATTTTGTTGGGAAACCATCTAGACCAAGGGAATTATCTTGGTGAATTTGAAATGTAGCCTCTTTCAACTCTACTATTGATAATTCACCCAACAAGTACTCATTGTCATCTAGGATAATTAAAGACTGAATATCCTCCAAAAGCCCCAAACTACTAGGGTCATCCTTCTTACCATTATTGGTTAGAAAAGATTGGAAATGTGAAACTTCTTCCTTCCAGATAACCTCTTCCTTTGAAATTATATTGCCTTCATTATCCTCAATTTCAAAGATCCAATTCCTATCCCTTCTACATTTGACTGATGCATGAAATAACTTTGTATTCAAATCAACATTTACCATCCAATTCTCTCTAGCCTTTTCTTTCCAATAAATCTCCTACCTTTTAATAACCTCCATTTGCATATTTAAAAGGTTTTTCTTTTAAAAAATCTTCTTCAACCATCCCCGTTTGAATTACCTTATTATTCAAAATCTCTAATTCCTCTTCTATTAATAATTTTTCTACAAAAATGTTCTTGAAAACCTCCTCATTCCAAGTTTTTTAATTTAATTTTTTTTAAATCGATCCTTCTCATAGAATAAAAAGACAGTGTACCTTTGAAATTTTTACTTTCTATCTATCTGTTCCTCAATTTGTCCACCAGGCTATTATCCCTCCACCACATCTGAGAGAATTTGAAGTGTCCATTCGTTGGTTTATTTGATCCCTTAAATTCCAAGGTTATTGGATAGTGGTCAGACACTAATAGAGGAATAATGTAAGACTCACATATTACAGAGTCCTTCACCCAGTCTCTCTCCACCAAGAATCTGTCTAAGTGCTTTGTTATGTTCATGAAACCGGATATCTATTTGTCCATGCAAACTCTCCTTTCTTTGGAATACAATTCACTACTTCCATCTCCGACACCAGAATCACATGTTACAGGTCCTTCACCAAGTTTGTCACCACCAAGAATCTATCTAAGCACTATGTTATGTTCATGAAACCAACACATCTATTTGTCAATACAAACTCTCCTTTCTTTGGAATACAGTCCACTACTTCCATCTCCGACACCATCTCCTAAAAGTCACACATGGCTCTAAAATTACAACCAATACGTCCACCCTTCTTTTTCAAAGGGTCTAGCACTATGTTAAAATCTCCCCCCATTATAACGTTCCCTCCAACAGTCTCTTTCCTATCTAAAATCTCTCACCAAGTGGTCCTCGTGTCCTCATTCTTTGTTGGACCATAACTATTGAAAGTAAACAATTCCATGTTATTGACTTTATATTTTATTTTAAAGAGAATCCAATTACCCGATGAATCAACTAATTCCATATGGACCAAATAATAATTCCATAGCATTACTATTCCTCTAGATGATCCTATTGCATCTACAAAAATTCCTTTCCGCTTAAAAAAATATTTCAAAAAACCTTCACACGCCTCCTTCTGAAGCTTTGTTTCTTGCAAAAGAAATATGTCTACAATAATCACCTCCATACCATGCTTGATTATGTTCCTTTTTTCAGGGGAAGATATTCCCCTAACATTCCATGAGGTGATCTTCATTTTTGTCCAAGGGAGGTTCCTACTCCCTTGGATCTAGACAAAAAAAATTAAGACATAAATCCTTTCCTTGTCGCCTCCTCCCTCTTTTGTTTATTTGTTTTCCTCCCTCTCCTATTCTTTTGAAAATAAGAAGTCATCGATTCACTCCAAAATATTGGATCCATGATTCCCATCAGATCCATGTTTTGGTCTTCCTTTAAGTCCCATTCCTTTGTTGGATATTGAGAATCTTACTGAGTAATTTGTTGTCATTGATGTCAACATATTTCTCTGTGTGTTTTAGTGTTGCAGTCAAATTGAGTGAGTTTGTTTGGCCAATGTTTTGTATATGACTTGATGTGGATTAAAGGGTTTTGAGATACTTATCTCTAGTTGAATCAGCCAAAGTATGAGAGGTCCACATGAAGATTTGATTGAGTTATGAGATCCGGTATTGCGATTGGTTATTCAGTTGTTTGGTGTTGATAGTGTTTGGTAAATTGATATGTATTGCTTTGGTATTGCAATATATTTATTTTTAGATGTGTGGTATGTGTTCTAGATGTTAATTTGTGTCCCCGGTTTAACTGGTTCATTATTTGGAGGTTCATAAGTGAATCTTTCAATTTGATAGTCAGCTTTGTGAGTGTTCTTGAGCTCTGATAGAGAGATGATGGTGATTCTAGTAATTCGAGTTGGTGTGGTTGTTGTGGTGTGATTCACATTGCTTATGGATGTTTCTAGATCATGTGCTATGTGTATTGGTGATCTGCATTGATCGTTGAGCATGTTATGGATGATTTCCTTGATCCAGTGATGTTCTTCATGTTCTTCGTCGACTTGATGATTGTAGTGTGTTGTGGATGATCAAGGAATAATTCTTGGAGGTGTTTCATGTTTGTGTTTTTTGTTTAGGTCCATTATATATATTAGCCGACTTGCATTCAATATTTTTGCATGTATGATTGTATCTTTGTAGATTGTGCCATGTGTTGAACTGACCTTGGAAGATAGGTTGATGTCATGTATAAATATATGTAATAATCATTGTGTGAGGTATTCTATGTGCGAATAATATATTAATCATTCAGTAGTAGAGAAGAACTGAGAAGAAGTGTGAAGAAGTATGGAAAAGCAGAGTATGTAATAGTGTGCTTAATCAAAACTATACTTAGGCATTAGAAGATGTTATTTTATCAATTCATGATCCCCTTGATGTAATCTGAATTGTTTTATAAGATAGTGAGTCTTCTAGTAAGGCAGTGAGCCTTCCCAAGGGTTGTAGCCCTTCTTGTTTTGAGCAGTGAGCTCTAGGTAGTGTGCCTGAATACATGTGCATTCCCCATTTTAATATTTCACTTACTACTAATAGGGTATTATCTCATTGTGGTTAGGTTCCCGCCATAGTTTTTCCCTTAACCGTGTTTTCCACATCAAAAATCTTGGTGTTATATGTTTTATTGATTTATGCTTTCATTGTTAAGTGTCAGATTTGAATTTTTGGTTAAGTTGAGTTAAAGTTTTTGATCAAACTGATTCACCCCCCCCTCTCAGTTTACTACATTGTTGCCAACATCTTCCACCCTTTCCGCTTCTTCCTCTAATCCCTCCTTTGGAACAATCTCAAATACTTCCTTCAAACCCTCATCTCCCACATTCCCTTTCCCAGTATTATCTCCACTCTCCAATCTCGTATGCCTATTGTCTTTGGGAGACGTATCCTCATTTGCCTTCCCCTTCGATCTTCCTTCCTCCTGACACTTTGCGTCTCTTCCTACATTAACTACTTTTGTAACCATAACTTCCTTCTCCCTTTGAAGTTTTGGAGCCCATTTGTTTGCAGGCCTCCTCTCCTTCACTCTACACTATAAATCCTAGTGATTCATCTTTTTACAATTTAAGCAAAAAAATATCTCCTCTTCCACTTCTACCGCCTATCTCCATTTTCTATTTTCACCCTCAAAACTACCACTTTCAGAATTTCTCTAATAGCTTCCACCCTAATTATGGAAAAGAAATATGATTTTCTTGGTATTGCCTTTTCATCCATTTCTATAATGGTACTCAATGATCTATTGATTTTTATCAAGCACTCTTCTGACCAATATTCTACAAGTAAGTTGTATAATCATATCCATTTTTTTGACCAATATATTTCAAGCCACAACAAATGAACCTCCCTTAACGAGAGAAAATAGCTTTACTATTGCTTCAAATATAGTAAATGTTGAATGGATCATTTAAGATAGAATTGGTGCAAGAGCACGTCCTTACTCATCAGGCCTCCATGAGGTCAAATATGGAAGACAAGTGTTTTTATGGATTCTCAATGTAAATAAAATAAATAATGATCATTTTTTATGTAATAAGGTCATCTAGACCAATATTTGTTATGTTTAGTCATAGGTTACTCATATTGGCAAAATTGCTCAAGATTGCTCAAAAGTTGTAAAAAGTTGTCAAAGAGTGCTCAAGGTGTCTAAATGATCCATTTTGGTGTAAAATATCATGTGAATATGTTCTTATGTCTATTTGGACCTATTTTGATGTTTTGGGGGTCATAGGTTTGTCTAAGTTCAAAATTGTCAATGTTGCCAAAATGTTGTCAAGGCAATTTTTGCATTGTAAGAGTAATTAGGGGTTGGGTAGTTGAAACCAATTCAAAAGTATTTATAAATGTTGAGAAGGATTGAAAATAATATATAAATGTCTATCCTCATTCTATGAAGGGTTTTAATTCCATGTGTTAAGAAGGATAAAAATAAAACGTGGAGTTTCTGCATCTTTTCTGAGTTCTCTTCCATGTAGCAGACTGTTTTTTAGTATTTCTCATTATCTAAACTTGTTCATTCGATTGGAAATCCTATTGGATATTGATTAGGGATGAATTTAATTTAAATTCTCTTTTGTGGCATTTGATTAGATTAAATTTTGAGAAAGATATAAGAATTTTACTAAAATCTGTCAAAACCCTTATTAGGGTAACCCGAGAGGGGACAAAATGAGTTCTGGGCCATTCCATGTCCATTAATGAAAAATTAGGTGGTGGATGTCCTTTTGTATCTTTATATTATTTATATTATTTTGCAGGGGCTCCATGCCAACATTGGCATATGCAAACCATGAGAAAAAGACTAAAAATTCAGTCTCAGGTTGTTGAAACTGAGAATGAAGGGGGATATAGGGATATATGAATGCCAAGTTTGGTTGAGTATGTAGAAGTATAACACACATTTACCAAGTGGTTAGAAGCCTATCCACCCTCCAAAATGCAGATATAAGTGACTGTCCCCAAAAGAAGCATATGACTGTCATATCTTGACAGTGAAGTTAGACATTGTCTTCCAATATAAGTATAAATTAAATTTTGATGTGAGATTGGTGTGTGTATGAGGTATTTGGAATTATTATAAGGTTCTTGTAACTGGTTAAAATGTTTGGAGGCCCCATGAAGTGAGGAGAACCCATATGATCTGACTATCCCCACACTTTGTGTGACTGTCCTAAAAATAGTCAATCTGCAATTAACTTTGTTAAGACCTCTTGGGTGGTTGAGAAGGTAGTGAGAGAGCCTTGTCTAGGCATGTTGGAAATATTTTAAGGTGTGTCAAGGAGGACATTACTTTGGTGGGAAACCATTACATGTTGGGGTTTGAGTACTAATGGAGTTTGGGAGTCCTAATTGGGAAAGACCTAGTATTGTGGGCTATAAAAGAGATCTATGTTGTTTGGTCTTGAAGCATTTGTTCTAAGGTTTAAACATATTGGTAAGACCTATTTGGGCATGTTTCTAAGATTGGATGGAGATTGAGAAGTAGGAGTGTAACTTTGGGTTATTGGGGGCATATTGAGAAACTAGTGGCCTTGTAAGTACTTAGTAGGCTTGAGGGGTGTTATCACCTTTTTTATTAGGTGAGCTGGGAGAAAGATCTCCCTAAGAAGTTGAGTTTGTGTGGATGCTCTGCATCAAGAATCCACTCTACCTATAAATTTCTGCAAATCTTGTAGCATTAGAAAGACCATGAAAATATTTCTCACTACTCTAGTGTCTTCCCCAACATTTCTAATTGCTGTGACCTTTTCACACATCCCCCCATTGCAAAGTGGGACCCCCTCTTTCTTATTTTCCGCATCTTGTTAGTTTAGGTTTTTGGCAATAGACGATAATTTTTGAGCTTCCAGTGCCCGAGTCTTGAATTTTGAAGTGTGATCATGCCTAAGTGCTATTAGGGTTTTTTATTTTTGAGTAGGATCAAGTGTGTGTGAGATATCAAATATCTAGAGGTGATCCTAATTTTGTCTAAGTGTAGACTTTTTGAGTGTGAATGATTTTTAAATATGCATAAGTTAGTGATATTTTTGTTCCTAGGTGTTAAAAGGTCCTTTAGGGGTTATTTTCTTGCTCCTAGGAGGTTATTCAAGTCAAATTTGCACTTTATCCCAATGGACTCCCTATTTTCTTGCTCAAATTTTGATAAATTTAGTTGTCTTGATGCGTAATGATAAAATTTTAAGTTTTGAGATGCTTTTGAGTGGGGAAATCATTAAATTCCTAATGAAAATCCATGTTTTAATGATCTAAAGGTCAAAAATACTGATGAGGGATGTTTTTCCCCTAAATTTCTGATGACCCAAGATTTTCCCCCACTCAAAATCCTGATGGAGGGCAATTTTCGACTAGGAGGCTAAAATTTTGACTAAGTGTTGGAAATTATCCCAGTGACCCATGTTTTTCCCTTGGAATGTAGATGAATTTGGTCCAGATGAAGATTGATTTTCCCCAGGGTAGTTTATGATCAAATTTGATGGATTTTTATGCAGATGATTGTCCTGATGAATTGCAAAGTTCCCCAAGTATGATTTTTGATGACATTTTGATTTGGATAATCATCCAAATGGGAATTGATTTTCCCCAATGATATTTATTGACGAGTTTGATGATTTTTTATCAAGAATTTTAACCCAATGGAGGTTGTTTTCCCCCAAAGAGCTATAAAATGTTTTTAAAGATTTTTCATCTGGATTGTTATTTAGATATGGGGCGATTTTCCCCAATTGGCCAAATGATAAAGTTTGAAAGAAATTTGATGCAAGTGGACCCAAATTTAATTGTTTTTAAATTTGATAATTATTGTTTAATTATCAAAAATAATTATTTAATGATTTGCAATTATCATTCAATAATTAAATATTTTCGTGATGCAAATCAATTTTCTCAGGCAGGTTATAAAGACAATGTTTTACCCTACATTGCTTATGTGGTGAAACATCAAGGTAAACAGGTGTTTAAAAGGAGCTTACCCAGAAATATTATTATTATATTTTCTGGCGTGATTGATTGAAGGCAGCCAAGTGGTTGATTGAAGAGTTTTTTCTAGCTAGGAGATTTTGGTTAAGTGTCCATTGAACACCATTTGAGTTGGAGTTACAAGTTAGAGCGATTTTTTCCTAGCTATACCAAGGCATTGCCATTGAAGAAGATTTTTTTAGCAATTTTGGTGGTCATTTTGACCACATTAGGTGATTTTTGTAAAGTGGCACCACCTTGGGAGTTTGTCGATTTTGTTTGGGAGGTGGATTCCTCCATTTTTGGGGTGATTTAATTGAATTGGTTGGACACCATTGATGTTAAAAGGTTGTGAGTGCACTCAGACCTACACTTTCCACCATTGTTGGAAGCTATTTTAATTCCATTGTTGACTGGAAACTTAATTTAGATAAGCCTTAATCTTTCATTCCCAGCCAACTCCCACTTAGGTGATTTCACTGAAAGATCATTTAGGGAACATTTTGGAGGCATTTTCAAATTTTTCCATTATTGTTGCAGGTTTGAAGCACAATTTTTACTTTGTCTTCAGACTTGGAGTTTCATTTTTAGCCATCTTCACTTGGGCGACCTTGTTAGAGGGTCATTTTTAGAGCATTTTTTGGTTATTTTTTGAGTGTGCCATCCTTGTTGAGGTCTGAAACTCCGTTTTGAGACCTATCTTCAGACTTATTTGTCTTTTGTTTGTGCCCGGATTTGACCACTTTGAGATTGGGAATGTAAATTTGTTTGAATGTGAGTGTTTCTACATAGCTGCAACCTTTCTTTAGACATTAGGCAGCCATTATTGAGTTTGGAAGGGTGTCTTTAGACATCTAAGAGTGAAAAAATAGAGTTTTTACACCTTTCCAAAGTATTTCCAGATTTTGGTATACTCTTTTCACTTCATTTTTGATAATTTTCTAAGTATATGAAGTGTCTTTAGATTTAATTTTTATCATTTAAGTCCGAAAATAGGATTTTCCTAAGGGTTTTATAAGATTTTTAGACCCTATTCTTGTCAATTTCATTCAATTTTTAAAATTTGTAATGAATATAGATAGAATTTTTTATTTTCATTCCTAAATTTGTCTAGATCATAATGTTGGCATTTGATGTTGTTTTGATGATGCTCTGGTGAAGATTGGTGATGTTTGATGTGGGATATTTCTTAGGAGTTGTCATTGATGAAAACTGAGCCTACTGGTCTTATCTAGTACGAAGTTTGGGACATCCAGTATTAAGTTTTGGTGCAAGTCTATCAGTAATACTCTGTGTACAGTCTTGGTGAGCATTTCATATTTCTGGTGGTGTGATTTTGGTTCTAGTGATTTGAGTTAAGTTGATTGGGTATTAGAATTTGATTATCATGCAATATTATCCTCTAGTGATGATTCCTTGGCATGTTAGAAGGTCCGATATCTGGTTGAGTAGTAAATTAGGGTTATCTTCATTTTTGGTGGTATGACATGTGGACCAGATTCCTTGAGTTGATTTTGGTGGTTATTGGTAAGTTCAAGGTGATTGGACCAACTTATGGGAAGTGTGTGATCATGTGTCTTGGATCCATAATATGGTTTTGTGAATATTTGAGCCGACTTGAAGCTACATGTTTCATATTTTGATATTTTGTGAACCCAACTTGTAGGAGATCAAATTTGCTAGTTTGGATATATAAGATCGATTGGGTTAATTCATTTGAGTGTGTATATGATGTGT
The DNA here is from genome assembly GCF_030272615.1 of Cryptomeria japonica. Taxonomy (NCBI): domain Eukaryota; kingdom Viridiplantae; phylum Streptophyta; class Pinopsida; order Cupressales; family Cupressaceae; genus Cryptomeria; species Cryptomeria japonica. Next base: position 239,870,356 of record NC_081411.1, read on the forward strand.
TTGATTATTTTGGACTGATTGAGCATAGTTTCACATGGGCACCTTGAGTTTTGTTCATTCAGTAAGCAGAGCAAGGCAGAACAAAGCAGTTTAGTAGATCAATGCAACGGATCACTTTGTGCCTAACCAGAACTAATACTTGGCATAGTTAGATTTTTTTTTCTAGTTCAGTACTCATTGTAATCATTTTATATTATCCTATAAGGTCATGAGCCTTCCTCCAGGTTGTAGCCCTTTTTGTATATAAGCAGTGAGCACTAGGTAGTGTTCCTAAATGCAAGTGCATTTCTCTTTTTGCAATATTGTTTTTCTACTGGCCATAGTGGAATAATATTGTGGGTTAAAGTCCCACCATGGTTTTTCTCTTTCAAGGTTTCCATGCAAAAATATTGGTGTTATGGTTATGTGCCTGATTTTCTTGTGTTTCTGCATTGCAGTTTCTTATTTTTGCATCTGGTTGATTAAGAATCAGATTAATAAATTTATAAATACAAGAATATTGGTTCACCCCCCTCTCAATGTTCATTTATTCCAACAAATGGTATTAGACCCTAGTTCCTTTGAGGAAGCCTAACAGCTTTTCGAAGATCTGGAAGATTGAATCAATGGACTCTGATTTCTAGAGACAGCTTGCAGTGGCACTTGAAGATCTTGATGCAGCAATGAAATAAAAAAAGCTTGAAAAGAAATCTGAGTGCAGCTGAAGACTTCATTGAAACTCTGAAAGATCAAGTAAACATTTCTTGGGAAAAGAGAAAGGAGTTGATGGACAAGCTGAGGGAAAAAGAAGAATAAATTATTGACAATCAAATTATACAAGACAAGACCAATGAATGTGAGAATATGGCCAGGGGGAATGCAGCTTTGAAGAATGAAATGCAATCTATTGTAAATTTGAAGTTGACTAATGAGATTGAAGACCGAAAGAAGAATGAAGGAATCTTGACTCAATCCTTGAAGGACAAATCTGATGAGTGTTGCAGATTCACATATGAGAATGATCATTGAATCTTGACTTGGTGTAAACAAAAAATAATGGACAAGAACTTGAGAGACAGATCATAATTCTGAGAGATGAGCTGATAAATGCTAATGAGTACAAAGAAAAGTTTAAAGCTAGTTCAGTGCAATTGGATGAGATGTTGTATTGTCAAAGACATAGAAAAGACACAAGAGGACTTGGATATGAGAAAGGAGAATCCTCCGATTCTAGACAGATCAATGCAAAATCAAATCATCAGCAGAGCAAGAAATCTCTGGTAAGACAACCTAATGCCTATAAATTCAATGGTAGATGCTTTACTTGCAATAAATTTGGTCATATGGAAAATCAATGCAGAAGTAGGATGAATAATGGGATGATGAGTAATATGAACAATGGTCCTACCTTTGCCGATCAATGTTTCATATGCAACAATTTTTATCACAAGTCAAACATGTGCAGAGTAGTAATGAATTTTTTTTATAACAAGCGATGTTATGCTTATGGGATGTTTGGACATGCATATAACCAATGCAGGATGAGACCAAATCAAATGAACTTTAGGCCTATGCAAAGTAATATTGTTTGTCATGCATTTAATAAACAAGGTCACATTGCAAAGCATTGTAGAAGCAAGAATGCACCAGTAAGTAAAAACAAATCTAATGAGAAAAGAAAAGAAAAATTTGCAAAAGATTCAAATAGAGAATGTAGTTGATATCCAAAAGATTGTGTAGCAGTTTGGTAATTCGGTGAAAGAATTCCTAAGAAGATAGTTGAAAAGTATGAGAAAACAATTTGTTTTGTGGTAGATAAAGATCAATACCATATGAAAGCGGTTGAGTTGAGGACAGACTGGATCATGCCCATGGGGTATGAAGTTGATTGTATAAACTTGAACCATATGCTCAACATCTATTGAGAAAGTCAGTAGACACCAAGGAATAAAGATTTGGAACATTTAAGGAAAAGAACTTAAGCTTGCATAAAAATTTCACTGATACCAGTAGGAAGAGGAAAGTGAGAAAGGAGGTAGAGGAACTTGCAGACCAGATGGTTATTAATCGAGAAGTTGTGCAAAAAGAGAGGGAAAAGATCATTCTTAAGGAGGAAGATATGGTGAAGCCACAAGCTAAATCGGCTCCTCTAAAGAAAAGTCAAGCCAAGCTTAGCAAATCAGCACCTGCCTTCAGTGTACAAAAACCGATTCCTCCATCTAAGCCCAAACTGGCAGTATCTATCAGTTGAGAAAAGAAAAGAAAGAAGGAAAAGTCTACAAGGCAATATACTGCAAGAGATGAAGAGACAAAATCAAATGAAGAAGTGAGACAAGTGAAGAAGACTACCACTTATGCTAGGGTAGTCTGGAAGCCTACATCTAGTGATGCTCCTCCTGCTAAGAAAGCTAAATCTCTAGTAGAGACATACAAAAAGGTTAGAGTAGGCAAGAAGAAGAAGTCTGAGATAGGTGAAGCACTTAAATCCAGTAAGATAGAAAGCCCATATGATATTGTGCCTCCATTAACCTTGTAGCAGTTGATTGATGAAATTTTAAAAGATGGTAATTTAAAAAATGTTTTGGTATATTATGAAAATTTTGAGGATAAGGATCAATGGGATATAGAAGAAGCAATTGTAGAGTATATGGATAAATTCAGTAAATTTTTGATAGATTTATCATCTATGATCCCAAAGATCTTGTATGACATCTTGGATGCCCGGCAACACACTACTAGCGCAGAAGATGAAAGGTTGAAAGAATTTACATTAGTAAAGATATGTCCGAAAATAATTAGAGAAGAAATACCTAAGATTTTGGGACTTGCAAAGGAAAACTTTCAAAGAAAGCATAGAATGAATAAAATAATGATTGGAAGAGTAGATGAGGTAGTGAAAGAAACTGAAGGCATTTTGAGAAAATAAAATAAAACAAAATGGCTATCAAGTTATTCTAGAAAATTCAAAAGACAATTCAAGAAAAGATACCTCTACTCCAGAGATCCATGTATAGACAAAAGTTCCACAAGATCAGCCAATTGTACAAATTGATCTGATTGAATAGGTAACTCTGACTGATACCTTTGACAATCAAGCAGTAGATAACTCCAGTGATGTTGCTCAGGATCCTCTTGAGATAGAAATAATTGCAAAGATGATAACAGAGGAGTTAGATGAAGTGGAGAAGAATAAAGAAAATGAAAAAAATTGGTGAGAAAGGTAATGAGGATAAAAATGTTGAACCAGTGAAGGAGAAGGATGAAGGGGAAATAGATAAAGCTCTGGAAACCATGACCAAGGCAACTATTCTTGATAAGGGAAAACAAATTGTAGTTGATGATGATCTTTATCATGGTCTGATAGACCTAAGTACTCTATCCCCTCTTCAAGCATTAAAGTTGGCCACTCTTACATAGATCAAGGCAAGTAAGGACTTACTCAAGTCCGAATCCTAGGAGAAAGAGGTGATATCTTTGCCACAACAATTTTGGAAAACATTTTGCCTAACCTTAAGCAAATTTCAAATAATTCACCATTCTGTAAGCTTAACGATATGTTGAATATGGTACAATATAATTTTGTGTCATTAGAGAAAGAAGCTGACATAAAGGTCTTGAATAAATTCAATGAGATGAAGCTTCAAACCTATCTGAAGACAATTGAAGCTAATAGAGAATTTTTAATGACAGTACTGAAGAGTGCAGAGGATGCATTAAGTGAAGGCGGTAAAATATTTAAATTGTGTCTATTTTTGCCTAAGTTTACTGCAGACATTGATAAGTAAATAAGAGATTTTGAAGGGAAGCTTGCTAGTATAGGTCATTCATTTGCACCTCATTCAATATTTCCTAGTTCCCTTGAAGCCCAAATAATGAATTTTATGGACAAAATAAAGGGATTGAATAAAGAAAAGGAGAAAATTTTGAGTTGAGTGGGAGAAATAAGAAGTTGGATTACTCCCTAGATGGACACCTTGCTCGAAGCTCAATAGGATGCAGTTACTGCACTAGGTAAATCAGTGTCATCTATTCTCAAAGGAGTTGAAGTGCATGCATATAAGTTCAGTGCTCTGAAAAATGTTTTAGATTGTTTTCTGAGAGGATGGAATGGGTACCTACAATCCTTGAAGGTTACCTATGTAGACATTTTCAAATTCATGTAAATTTATTTTGTACATAAGTTTTGGCAAATTCTTACCCTTTTCCATTGATGTCAAAGGGGGAGACAGTTGGAGAGGGTAGTGAAAAATTATGCTTATTCTTAAGGGGAGTCAGTTGAAGCCAGTTGAGTGTATAGATTTCAGATTGTTGGATTGCTTATAGTTTTTGGAGCCTTAGAACACTTATCATTTTTCACAGTGTTGCCATCAATGCCAAAGGGGGATATTGTTGGCATTTGATGTTGTTCTGGTGATGCTCCAATGAAGATTGGTGATGTTTGATGTAGGATATTTCTTAGGAGTTGTCATTGATGGTAACTCATCCTATTGATCTTATCTAGTACAAAGTTTGGGACATTTGGTAGGAATTTTTGGTTCAATTATGTTAGTAATACTCTCTATACAGTCTTGGTGAGCATTTCTTATTTTTGGTGGTGTGATTTTGGTTCCAATGATTTGAGTTACATTGATTGGGTATTAGAAGCAGATTATCATGCAATATTATCCTCTGGTGATGATTCCTTGGCATGTTAGAATGTCTGGTATCAGGTTGAGTAGTAAAATAGGGTTTTCATTTTTGGTGGTGTAATGTGTGGAATGGATTCCTTGAGTTGATTCCAGTGGCTATTGGCAAGTTTGAGGTGATTGGACTGATTTATGAGAAGCGTGTGATCATGTGTCTTGGATCTGAAATATGGTTTTGTGAAGCCAACTTGTAAGAGATCAAATTTGCTAGTGTGGATATATAATATCGATTGGGATAATAAATTTTACTATGTATATGATGTGTGTGATGATTTTGGAGCAATTGAGTGCAGTTTCACGTGTGCACCTTGATTTTTGTTGATCTGGTAAGTAGAGCAGGGCAGGATAGAGCAGTTTAGTAGATCAGTGCAGCGGATCACTTTGTGCCTAACCGCAACAGATACTTGGCATAGTTAGATGTTTTTTTCCATTTCATTACTCATTGTAATCATTTCATATTATCCTGTAAGGAAGTGATCCTTCCTTCGGGTTGTAGCTCTTTTTGTATCTAAGCAATGAGCTCTAGGTAGCGTGTCTGAATGCAAGCATTCATCTTTTTGTAATATTGTTTTCCTATTGGCTATAGTGGAATAATATTGTGGGTTCAAATCCCACTGTGGTTTTTCCCTTTCTGGGTTTCCATGTAAAAATATTAGTGTTATGGTTACGTGCTTGATTGTCTTGTGTTTCTACATTGCAGTTTCTTATTTGTCCATAAGGTTGATTAAGAATCAGATTATTAAATTTATAAATACAAGAACACTGATTCCCCCCCCCCTCTTAGTGTTCATTGATTCCAACATGTAAAAATCTGAACATATTCAATTTTAAAAATAGATTATTAGGATAATTTTCAAGTTATTGACTTCAAATTTGATACAGGTACCATGTCTAAAAATGGGATTGGAGCTCGAAAGAAGACACAATATAGAAGTTGTGAATACTATCCAAAACTTGATATGCATAAAATTGAAGACTACATGAGGGTGAATGATGCTTTCACCATGTACATTATAATAATGTTGCAAGGAAAAATCTACAAAAGGTTGTCCAAGGCAACAATGGAGTTAGTCGAATAATATGGATTGTGGTACGTACAATTTGCCACCTTCACATACCTAAGGATTCAAGGATTTGGATCTGAACCATTCAAACTTCCTAAGTATCCTATAGATAGAATGATCCTACTTGAGGTGGTGAGACAACTTCTAGAATGAGATTTCATCTAGAAGGAGAAGCATAGAACAGGGATGACTTTTCCTATTGCAATAAGGAAAATTTTAGAGGTATGTCACAAAATTGTTGCAACTAGTACAATGATTAATGAGATTGCATTATATTGCCTTGGAACCTATAAGAAAAGAAACAAATTTTATCCCCATAAAATTGTTGAAATAATAAGAGGAGAAAGATTCATACACAAGGTTAACATTGAGGATTAATGGACAAATCCAATGGATGAACAAGCAATGAAGAAGAGAAAATGGTCAAGGATGTCAGTGGATTTCGTAAGGAAATGTGAACTCTTTCTCATTTTGGATCAGATATTGGATGATATTGATCATACTCATCCATGGTATAAGAATGAAATGAAGAATTGTATCCTTTGGCCTAATTTGTCATAGCCAGAAGAAACAAATTTGAATGTGCTTATGAGAGATGTTATGGATTTCTCCAGAGAGTGGATAAAAAAACAAATGAACAAATTAATAGATATGGGTGTTGTCTTCACATGTGAGAAGATGAAATAAGAGGATTCCTCTCTTTAAGAGGATAAAATAACAATCAGTGTTGTGAGGATTCATGCAGATGAGGGAATTCACGCTCCTAAGTGAAGGAAGAGTATGGCTAGAGAATCCAAGGAAAAGGGAAACAATGTTTATGATTTGACCAAGGACAAGGAGGATGATGATGATTTTATCTCGGCATTCAAGGGACCTGATCAAGAAATGTGTCTTGATGAAGGTATGGAAATCTCCACCATTCTTAATTGGTTATTGTGGAGCATCGAGGAGAGTAAGAATATGGTAGAGGCCTAGGCTATTGATGATATTGATGACTACTTAGCCAGGAGTAATAAGGAGAAAGAACTTTAAAAGGCTAAGATACTTTCAAATATAGCTAGAGATGAAACAAGAATGCAAATTGCACCAGTGGCTATCTTGATTGGTGATGTGACTAAAGATGCCACTACTCCTATGGATTTCCAGATCACTTTGGTTTCCCTTGGACGAACCAAAAAGAGACAAGAGTTCCAATAACTTGATGATACAATCCAGGAAATCAACGTGAGGCTGGATAAGGAGGTTGAGAGGAACGATATGTACAAGGAAGAGAACATCAAACTTAAGAGCATATTGTAGGAGTGAGGTGTGAGAATCCCACCTTTGTATTGCCTATTGTAGGCAATCAAGAACTTCATCTTGATCATGAGGCAACAAGGAATATGCATGTACAGTTTGGTAAATGGATTGAAAATGTGACGAAGTAAGCGGATGATTTCCTTACTCAATTTATCCATGTATTTGACGGGACAATATCTCTCATATATAGAATGCAAGATCTGGAGGGAGTTTGGGATGAATTCGAGCCTATATAGAAGAAGATCATTTCCCACCTCAGAGTGTTCAAGAAAATTTTGGTGTCCACATTGATCTATGAGAGAGTTGTGGATGATGGAGATAGATATGATTTCCATGGTTGGTATATTTCATTGGTCATGTGGAAATCAACTTCTGAGCATGCATGGAAAGATTGTGTAGAGATGGTGGGATCAATTCAGTAGATACAATCGAGGATCCTTTCATCCATTGAAGAATTGTTAGGGGTAGATGTTAGTGCTTCCAGTGGTATACACTCAGAATAAGTGAGAGATAAGATGAAGTTCATGTACTTCAGCCAATTGGATTCTTTGAAAAAGAATCAAATCGATGATTTGGTTTCCCTATTGAGCCATGTCCATAATTCATAAAAGCTTATGCGAGATTAGGAGAATACTTTAGATGCTTGCTCTAATGCATTTGTTGTGATCGATGCACAACAAGATGCTTTTCCCAACATTAACATGAAGGAGTTAGGTTCAGTATTGGCTAGATTCTTGGAATATGATACTAGAGATGAATGCAGACCAAAATCCTCTAAAAGATTCCCTACTTGATGACTAGGCATCATTCCATTGGGTCTGACGGTGGCTCTCTTTTTTGTGTAAACCCTAAATAGGGCAACTTTAGGGTTGTGTTGGCATGATCTTGGCCCTCGATTCTAAATGAATCTTGACCATTCATTTATTTTGAGTCTCTATATAAACCCCATTGCCTCTTATTTGTAAAAGGGATTTTTGAGAATTATCGTCTACATGTTGTAGATTTAAATAATAATAATTGGAGTCTTGGTAATTTTGTTTAAGTGTTTTATGTATTTGTGGTTCTCATTTCCTCCAAGTTAGATTAGAATTTTAGATTAGAATTTTATTTCAAGTATTTAAGATTGAATTAAGGAATTTATTGAATGCATTTGTGTGGAATCCATCTAATCCATACCACTAACTTCTTGCTAATTGTAAGCTAGCCTTTTGTGGTCAACTGGAATTTTATGTAAACTTAACTTCAATTATTATACGTCCATTGTTATGCATTTCTTTGATGGTATCAATGTTTTATGGTAATGATTTGAACATCCATGAAATATACCTTAAATGATTGCACTAACTTTGTGTCAAATTATTTATTTGATGATGAGATCTTGCCTAGTAGGATTCTATTGAATCATTCACCCTTTTATTGAATTATAGGATTTAAAATAGAATTCCTAAACCCTATTCCTTTTGTTCTTCTTTTTTAAATCCATGTTAGATTAGATCAAGAGCTTAATTGCAAAATCTTAAGTCATCGACATGACCTATTCCAATTCCAAATCCATTATTCAAACAATTATGTAAGTCCCCAAGTGTAAACAACAATATCACATCAAGCCATTGAGTTACAGACATGTCAAGAACTGACCATAGAAACTTTGGAGTCATCTTAGTTCATAAGATATCTAGCATCTGAGGTGATTTTGTTCAAGAGGGTAAAATAATTTTGTATTTTATTTTGTGTGTGTATGTGCATAAAACATACATCAACACTAATTAAGGGGTGGGTGCAAGATGTTGGGTCCCAATTCTACGGAATTTTGTGAGCAAAAAAATTTGCTGCTAGAAATGAGTGCCCATATCTTAAGAAACGGACACCCTTTTAACTTTGGGGCCTTGACCCATAAAAATAAAACAGATGCACGTTTTGAAAAAATGGGTGCCCGTTTAGGATTAGACCATCATAGAGAAATGGGTGCACGATTTTTAGAAACAGTAAGGTACACATTTCTAAAAACGTGTACCTATTTCTAAAAATAGGTACACATTTCTAAAAACGGGCACATGTTTCTTAAAATGCTATAAATTTCAAAACAGGTGCCCCTTTTTTTAATTTTAAATAACGGGCGCCCGTTTCATAAAAGATGGATTGGGAAAAAAACCTATGCCTCAGTTTTGGCTTCAGGTTAGGCTTGGTGGGACCAAACTTATGCTTGGACCTCCAAAAAAATGGCCAAGGCACTGGAATACCAAATTTCTGCCTTACTGTAATTTTGTGAAGGTCTTCCTAATCGTATTTTTATTGAAACGAAAAACCCATTAGAGTTCTCATTGTCTTGATTTAAAAAATGTAAATTTCATAGTGATATGATTATTTTTACTATTTTTGCATTATTTATTAATCAAAAGTGGTACCTAAATGTAAAATAGTGAGGTTCAGTAAAACTTTAATAACTTTTTGGTTTTTTAGGTTTTTTGGAAAATAAATTACATGAAATCAATCTACATACAATTATTTTGAAGATTAAAAAAAAATTTTAAAATATGAAATTTTCATCAAATTATGATGGTCATACACCAGATGTTTTAAAAATGTACTTTATAGTCAATTAAAACTTAATAAAATAAATATATTCAATAAAAAAATAAGAAAAAATATTATCATCAATATTTGGTGTCTTAGGTATCTTTTCCCAGAAGGATTTGCAAAAATTCATATATTAACATCAAAATATGGTGGTCGTACACTTGTGGTATGGACCTGAAACAAGCATTTTGAAAAAGTGGTTTTTAAACATGCCTACTAAAAAGCAATTTATACCATGTGGGTATTGAAATAAATTACATATTTGAAAATTAGACTCGGAGCACTACATTTTCTAATATTGAAGTTTTTCCAGATTCAATCTCTAAGTGCCTCAAATTTTGACATCAATCGACAGAAAATTTGAAAAATAGGGAAAACACTTCCACTTTTTGCCCAAAATTGGAACTCAACTTCTTGCAGCCACCCTAAGGAATTCCCCAATAACTTGATAGCTAGAGCAAGAAAATATCTTTGGACATCTGCATTGAAGAGAAATCAGCCAAACAAAGATGTCTTTAAGATGCTTCTATATATCTCATTTCTATTCTCTAGAAAGATCTTATAATCGTTGGCCCACATGGAGGCTCCAAATTCCAACATTTTTCCAATTAGAGGCCACCAAAAGCTTCTAGGAGGGAGAGTGGTCGATGCCTTTGAAAGAGAAGCACATGGTCACCTTCATCGTGGATTTCCATTCTAATATCTACCGACCTCCTTCCTTGGGACCTACACAAACATATTGCTCTTGTAAACACAACCAAGATTTGAAGTTGAAAACAAAGCATCCAAAAACAAAAGATAAAAGAGAAATAATCTTATGGCCTAAATGTAGTTAATACTTGGGCTTTCAACGATGGCATTGGATATAATGCATTGCAAACTGCCCTTGGTGTTTATGATGAACAAGTGTGTAGATAACATTAACAATCAATTTGTAGTTTTATGATTATATCATCCCATTTTACCTGACATGTATGTGTAGAAGGTTAATAAACAAGAAACAAATAGTTCAATAGAGGAAACAATGATCTTTGTAATTTTTATTCATTGTTTATGTTAAAATAGTTATTGTATATTTATCATTACTATTTACATGCAAATTATTTTGAAGTTTTAACCCATTTACTTAAACCTTATTTCTTTGCTAATTGTTTAACAATAAGAGTTCTTCCATTTTTCTTATTAAATTCTTCAATAGGTTCATTTAACTTTCAAAAGTGATTGTGAATGTTGGGGTAAATTTTTAAGTTGGTAGCCTAAATATTTTATTTTTTGCTTCTTTGTACTGATTACATTGTAAATCCACTATGATAAGCAGGCCAGAGTAAAATTAATAGGGAAGTGCACCAGACCTAAATCACTTAAACTTGAAAATCTTGCTTGGAATATGCTCTTCGGGGCAACTTTTGTATATGACAAAATGATTTTTAGAAGAAATATCTATGGAAATATTGTGGTGTTCTTTTCATAGAGTTTAACGAGTTTTTAAGAGAAAAATTTGTGGTTTTTTTAAATTTTTTTTGGTCGGTAAAGGGAAAGCCATAATTATATTGATTATGCAGAATTTATAGAGCTAAGATAGCTAATAGATTTTAAACAGAATGCAAAATGGAAGCATTTGTATGCTTTCTTATAAGTGAAGAAGGAATGCAACCAGGCAGTCCATGGAAGACATAAGGTGTCCTTCCAAATTTAGCATATAAGTATAAAGATTTCTTTAAAAAACTTAAAGTCTAATGGCACAAGCTTTGATGCCCTATTAACAAAAATTATACTGATTAAAGAAAAATACTTAATCAAGAGACTAAACAGTAAGCTTTAACAGAACTAAAGGGGAACCTATCTTGCAATTTCCTTGTGGGCTTCAGATTGCAGGTGCTCATTCCTCACTCTTCCATGGCCTCTTCTCGGAGGGCGACCCCTGCCACGGCCTAGTCTGGACCCACGATGACCCCTGCTAGAGCCACCCCTGCATGCCTATTCCATTTGAGGGTTATCGTCTTCTACTTTCAGAGGCAATATACCGTTGAGTCTTACAAATTGAATTAGGTCATCCTCTATGCCTGGTTCTTCTGAATTTTCTCCCAGGAACCGCCATTTAAGGTAGCCAAGGCCAACTCTAGCGAAAACCCGATGCCTATCCAAATCCTTTCCTTTCAGGTTGAGTAGGAAAGGATAATATTTAATTAGTTCTCCATGGGCATTGAATAGGATTCTGTCGCCTAGCCGAGGAGCCCCAGAGTCATAAATTGCCTTATTTAGGATTTTTTGGAGCTCTTGGGTGACCTCCTCTAGAAAAATCTTCTTCGTGAGGGTCCAAACTGCCTTCTTGGCAAGTTTTAGGTCCAGCAAGGAGGCAACAAACCTTGAGGAGATGCTAGTGTTGTCCCATGGAACTCATCTTTGTTAGGTGTCCACTACCCAAGATCATCTTGACTGCCAATATGAGAGGGAAATCCGAGTAGAGGAGAAGGCGCTTGAGACTCAGGTCTATTATTTTTCAGAATGAAACTTGGCATGACAACACCGAGAGGGAAATTGGAGTGTCTGCTCCAAAACAGGAGATGGGCCTGGGATAAACACTCATTATGAAACCAAAAGGAGGCTCTGTCGACATGGTTGGCAATGCAGGCTATCAAACAAGAAGGAGATAACTAGGGCTCTGAGAATAATTGGCAAGAGGATGGAATCAAATTGCAGAAAACCAATGCGAAGAAATAGGCTGGCACACTCTTTAATGCCTAATAATGAGGGACATATTTGCATTAAATTTTCTAGCTAAGGTGGCAAGGGATGTTTGTCCTCAACATGCCAAATCTCTCGTTCAAGCCACACAAACCATAAATTGATTTGATAGTTTGGCAGCTAGATCTCATAAATAGATCAGGGAAGGCTTAGGTCATAACTGTAGCTTGGATGACGTGACTGAATACGGGCCCACTCTTCCCGAATAGGTAAGATTTTAAATTTGAAATTTAAGTAACTGTTACACTTAGCCATCAAGGTTAAATTTAATGTTTGCCCTATTCACGAAGCTTTAATTAGCATTCGCATACTCCTGAAGAGACTCTTGCATCTGAATTCAAGTCCTCTAAGGCTCTTGCCTAACAAGCATGATGGTCTGCTTGAATAACAGGTAGATTTCCCTGATCCCAACTGTAGAGGTAGGTTCCTTGAGTAGCTATTTTCGAGACAGCATCCGCCTCTGGTTTTGCTTCTTTGTAGATGTGCTTTTCTTCATAGTTTTCTATCCTATCCAGGCTTGCAATTATATTGTCTATGATTCCCTACAATCTCCAATTTGGAGTAATTTTCCTCTTGATCGCATTTATTGCTATCTCTGAATCACCCTCCACAAAAATGTTATTCAAACCATGTTTTATGCAATCTATCAGTCCAAATTGCAATGCTTTGAATTTTGCTATGTTGTTTGTGTCTGGGGGGATCGGCTTTACCATTTTCCCAAGCGTTGCTCTTGTGTGATCTCTGATTACATATCCTATGCCTGAAGGACCCGGATTGCCTCTAGAAGCGCCATCAAAATTTAGTTTTAACCAGCTAGGATTTGGAGGAGACCAGATAGTGGCCTTTCTCATATTGTCTTTTTTCCCAAAGGAGGGAGGAATCCTGATTCCATGCTAGTTTTTCCTAATGCTTTCATCCCATGATGAGAAAGCTTTAGGTGGTCCCAAAGAAAAGGCTATCTTACAGTTGACTGAATCCACTATAACCGATTCAATTGAGTTCACGATTGTTTCTAATCTTCTAGATTTGTTATCAAATAGCCTATGATTCCTCTCCTTCCACATTTCCTAGACTAGACATGATGGGGATACTTCCATAATTAAGCTCAGGTTGGACTCCTTAGTTGGGATAGGCCATCTTTGGAATAGGGATTTAATGTCATTTAGTAGGGTTGTGATTAACCCAAGTTTAGCACAGAGCCATCGCCAGCATTTGGACGCAAAGGGATAAGTGAGTAGTAGATGGTCCACTGACTCTGATTGAGCTTTGCACATGATGCACCTAGAGGGTCCTGCATACCCCATTTTTGTGAACTTTTCTACAATTAAGATCTTCCTATGATAGGCTAGCCATGCAAAGATCCTTGCCTTAGGAATGACTTTAGAGCTCCAAAACAACTTCTTAGGAATATCCAGTTGATCCTGAACAGCATTGCTGACTAGTACTCTGTAACCATCTTTAGGATTGTAGTGCCCTGTTTTGGAAGGTGCCCATATTAAAGAATCATTCCCTCTTCTCAGATTGACATTTCTTGCTTTTAAGAGCTCTGTGAGTTGATCTAAATCATTCCTAGAGGTTGGAACTCCTTCCAATGATTTCCATCTCCAACTTTGAGAACTAGGTGAGCCATCATTAATCAAATAATCTCTCACTCCGACACCCCAGTGATGCTTAAGCTAGTTCTCTGTTATAAGAATGTTAAGTGAATTCGCAATAGGTGGGTAGGCACCCAAGAATCCTCCCAAAAAAGGCTTGAAAATCCATCTCGGATGTCCCACATGAACTATTCTGAGATCATATTTCTGCAGGAGATTAAAAAATTCCATGTTCTTGATCCCTTAGGGAAAGACTTTTCTCTTAGAAAATTGATAGGTTCTTGATCTGGTAAATATTTGGTAGCTAGCATTCTAGCCCATGTGGTATTGGGATTCTTAATGAACTTCCATAATAGTTTGGCCCCTAAAGCTTTATTTTGCAATTTGAGGTCCTTAATGCCTAAACCCCCTAGGGCCTTAGGCTTGATTACTTTATTCCATGCAATTAGAGCTATTCTATGTTTCTCCTCTATATTTTGCCAAAAAAAGTTCCTCATTTTTTTAATTATAAAGGAATTTGCACCTGCTGAGAGAGAAAGAATGGATAATAGATAAATGGGCAGGGCCGATATTACTGCTTGAATCATCACTAGTCTTCCTACCCAAGACAGCCATTTCCCTTTCCAGGAGTTTGAGGTCTAATCCACTTTTAGCTTAAGAGGATCCCACAATTTAGCATTCCTCATGCCATGATCAATTGGGATACCCAAATGGATACAAGAGACGGATCCTTCACTACAATCCAGAATTGAAAGTATTTTGGACTGCAAGAGTTTAGAGGTAGAAAAGAAATAGACCTTTGACTTGTCCTTATTCCTTATTTGGCCTGAAGCTTTCCCAAATGTTTCTAGAATTTATTTTAGATAGGAAGCTTCTTTGATTTTAGCTGCCCCCAATAGGAGATTATCATCTGCAAACTGCTGGTGTGTGACTGCAAATTTTCTGGTTACCTTGATTCCCTCTAAAAGATTGTTCATATGGCTTCTTTTTAATGTCCTTCCCAAAACCTCCCCCATTATAATGTAGAGAAAAGGATAGATAGGGTTTCCTTGTCTGATTCCCCTTATCGAGGAAAAAAAGCCTTCTAGTTTCCCATTTACCAAGATTGAGAATTTCGGAGTGGAGATACATTCAAAGACCCAGTGAATCCATTGTTTTGCAAAACTAAAGGCTTGCATAACCTTACAAAGGAAGCGCCAGTCTACACTATCATAAGCCTTTGATATATCTACTTTAATCATCATACCTAGTCTTTTTGTGCTTTGGAGAGTATGGATTGCTTCTTGTGCTATTATAGCCCCATCAAGAATTGAATGACCTGCTACAAACCCTGTTTGTTCTTCTGATATAATTGATTCCATGAGGGGATTCATTATATTCATCATGACTTTTGAAAGGATTTTATAAACTGTATTGGAAAGTGAGATAGGTTTGAAATCTCCCAGTCTTAATGCACTCTCCTTCTTTGGGATGAGGATGATGAATGTGTTGCTTACTTCCTTAAGAATCCTTCCTGATCTTCTTGAGCATTCCAGAGCTTCCACCAAATCCTAACCTAAGATGTACCAACACTTCTTAATGAAAATCCGCTAGAAAGTCATTTGGGCTAGGAGCTTTACCCAAGGGCAGTTGATTGAGGGATTGAAGTACTTCTTCCATATTTATTCTCTCATTAATATTTTGGTTATGCTTATCTATTATGATCTTGGGGATCACTTCCAACATCTTGTTTTGCTCTGACAGTTGAGAACCTTCAAGATTATTTAGAAGATTGAAGAAGAAAGAGGTGATTTCCTTCTTGATTTTATTAGGATCCTCTATGATCTAGTTGTCCTTGGACTCCAGTTTTGAAATCCAGTTCTTGCTCCTTCTAATCTTTGTTACATTGTGGAAGAACTTAGTGTTTTTATCTCCCATACTAAGCCAATTCTCCCTCGATTTCTACTTCCAAAATATTTCTTCTTTAAATAAGATGTCCTCATACTCCAATAGGAGCATCTTTTCTTGTTGGAAGGATTCCAAGTCCATACCTTCCAGGATGATCTTATCATTTAGAGATGCCATTCTATCTTCTATCGAAATTTTTGTTGAGAAGATATTTCCGAAGTGCTAGGAGTTCCATTGAAGCAGTTTGTGTTTGACAATTTTCAACTTAGCAATAAAGCAGAAGATTTTTGATCCTTCCACCGACGCTTCCTACCACCAGTTTTCTATCAAAGTGAGAAAGTTTTGGTCCTTCATCCACATGTTCTCAAACCTGAATGGGGCTTTGCAATTTATCTTGTTTCCAAGCAAGGAGAGCAATATGGGATAATGATTTGATCCTGAAAAGGGAATAATCGAGGAGAATGGAAAGCACCTCAAATCTCCTTTCTAGAAGAATCTATCTATTTTTTCCACACTATTGCTAAATCCTTTCCTTCTATTTGTCCAAGTGAACAAATTACCGTAGTCTATTTCCATTAGGCCATTCCTATCAATCCAATCGTTGAAGTCTTGTTGAGTTCCACCTAAGCAGATTATTCCTCCCCTTTTATCAGAAGCTCTTTTGATAGCATTGAAGTCACCTCCTATAAAGAGTCGTTCCTTAGATAAAGAAGATAGGACTACATCTAAGGAAGACCATAAGAGACATTTTTTGAGGGGGGAGACTCGGCCATAAGTATTTATAACAAAGAAAGATGAATTGGACTAGAGATGAGAAACTTTTGCCAAGATCCAATTTTTGTTTGAAGCAATGCCATCAAATTTAACTTGGGAAGGCTTCCAGATTATCAGTAGGCCTCCTGAAGCCCCATCTGAATCCACTATCACTTCTGAGGAAGTTAGAAAATGGGGCCTAATTCCACTACCAAATGCAACTACTTGCATATTATCCAACTTTGTTTCTTGTAAAAAAATGATTTCTACACTGACCAAAAGGATCCTCCTTTTGATCACCCTTTCTTTGTTACGGGAATTGAGGCCCCTAAAATTCCATGATAAGATTTTCATTGATGTTCAGGAAGGGGATTACCCTTCCCTACTTTCCAAAGGTCTTGAAGTTTTGATTGGTTGTCAGCAGCACCATCTAAAGATTTGGCTTCTATAAGACATTTGCGGCCTTTCTTAGGAGGGGAAGAGCCAAAGTATGGTTTTTCCACTCCCTCTTGAATCTGATGTAGGCCTAGCTTTCTTTTTTATTTGACCTAAGAGTACAGGACTGCTAAGGGGGTATCTAGAATTGAGTCCGAGTCTTCATCCTGGACCACTACATCCTGTAGAAGTTTCTTAGCATTTTGATCTAAGGAGAAGCCCAGACCTTGAGGGGCTAAATGCAGAGATAACAAGGATGGGATTGGGCTGCCCATTGATAGTTTAAGATACTAATCTGCCAAGGGAAAATCCAAGGAAGAGTGTATCTCATCATCAGATAGAAGAGGCTCATGATTCTTTTCTAAATCAGCTATAAGATCATTTTCAATGACCTCCTCTTCCTGCAGGATTTTAGCAGTATGCCAAGGTTTATTGATAGGTTTCTTTAGGTGGAGCGAACCTTTCTGCTTGTTGCGCCTTAGACTATTTTTCTTTTTTAAGACCTTAGAAGGAGGCTGGGAGAAGATATTAAAATCTCCTATGGAGAGGGAAGGAGTTTTCTTTTGACCAAATAGACTTCTAACCACTTTATGAGACTACAACTTAAGAATTGGGGAGAGAATGAGAGGGGGGCAACTATGAGGAGAAAGAGGAGAAGATGGGGAGACCATACCTATACTACAGTGCAGCACCTTGAGATTCTTTAGGGCGGAGGTTAGATCTAGGACTGTGAAGCATCTGTGGCTGTAGAGGAGCTAAAGGCACCGGAGAGGAGACATGAGCTCTATCTTGAGGCTGACAAATGGTGATCCTGCCTAGCTGATTTGCCTCCACTGCAGGTGGAACCAATAGATTATCCTAATCCCTAACCAGCTTCTGACCTTCTTGTTCTGGGGTAGCTCATTGTTGAGGTTGGTATGTGAGGTGAATAGTGCCCATTGAGGCTGTCATTGAGCTATTTTTGATTATTTGGTTTTGAAGAATACATTTGCCATGGATTTGCTTACCCATCCTTTGCACTTTTTGCTTCCATCTTCCCATTTCTGAAATGATTTCTAGGACGTTGTAGAAGCCTTTTTGAAGATCAATCTCCACATAGATGTTTGCTACGTCTCCTTTAAGACCTTTTAGAAAATCCTCCTCGATACCCACTAGGGTTCCTAGAGCATCACCAATTTTCAGCAAAGCCTCCGGGCACCAAAACTCAGATGGAAGGCCCACTAAAGACAACCAAACAGGGGATTTCTCAAATCTATGATTCAAAGGATCAAAGCCTGGTTTCCAGTTTATAAAGTTGAAAGATGACCCTTGGAAGAACAACGAGCAACCTTCCATGATTACTTTCTTTAGGGAAGAGTCAACACAATCTAGAAGAAAGAAATCATTCTACAGCGGTCTGATAGTGATCAAACCTAGAAAAGAGGACATCCACCAGAAGATTATGTCTTTTCTATGCTAGCCTATACCACACCATTGTGCAAAAAAGGCATTTTCTTTGAATCGGGCAATCATGGGGTTGATGGAATCAGAAGGTAGGACAAAAAGTTTGCTACCCATGGTTTTCTGGCTCCATTTCTGATCCTGGAAAGCCAAGTTAGGAGGCGGACGATGGAAAGAAGGTTTTTTGAAACCCGATTTATTGATGCTCCTGAAAGGCATGAAAGGAGCAGCTGTAGGCAAAGTCTACTTAATTTGGCGACCATCATGGTTGCGGGCCAGAGATGCATTGAATGCAGAGCATTTCTAAACCCTAGCTGAGATGGGGATATTATTAGGGCCCGTTGCCACTTTCTTAGCCCAGGGGTCCAAGTTTAAATGATTTTGAGGGTTTACAGTCTGAGCATTAAAGCCCAACCAAGATTGCCTTTGAAAGGTCTAATTCTTCTTTCCCTGTATGATCAAGGGCATATGGTATGAATGCGGAGTTTGAAAACACACTAGTTTCTTTACCGCCGACGGAGGATTTCTAATAGAGAGATGTCATGAACTCCATGGCTGCCCAGACCCCCTACCAGGCCTTGATTCGAACCCACCATGAACCCGCCAAGAACCCGCCATCACTCTACTTTCTAGAATATTTTCAGAATGAGTTTCTTACATTTTCTTGTGGGTTTTTTTTTTAAATTGCAATGAGTTTATTTATATTTCTATTAGTGGCTTGTTTTATATTCTTATTTGTGGTGTAATGATAAGGTCATCAATAAGGTACAACTCCCTCCATGTATAATGAGACATTGATCTATTTCCGGATCAATTAATGAATTCATGTTAAATTAGACTTCAAGAGTATGAATCCATGATTATGATTTTGTTTTCCTTGATCCATTAAATCTAGGGGTGGCATTTTTTGGCATGAATGTGATTTCAACTCTAGCCTAGTTATCGTTTTCTTGATGGGCATGTCATGATCTCTTTTCATAGTGCACTATGCTTGGAAATCATGGTTCAAACTGAAGTCGTCAATAAGCTTTCTATTACGCTCAAATTGAGCCTTGATTAAAAATTTCAATTTCTCTTATTGTATTCCTCTATGGGAGCTCGGGGAGGAGACTGTCATACTAAAAAGACGGATTTATTTTGGATTAGGGTGCTTTTCTAACATTTTGGACTAAGAAAAATTACTACTCTTATCATAAATTTTCCCATACTTATAGAAATGGAAGACGTTTTCCATATTTAGACACACTCCTAAAGAGCTTCTCCAAAAGATCCTCATACATATTTTATCCTCCAAAAGCAATCTTTATCATTTTAGGGATATAATTGCTTTATTCTTCCAATGATCTTTCACCTTTGCATAGCTTAAGGTTCTTATTTTACTATTATTTGTAGAATAAACCTTAAGATTTGGTTGTATGATGTTTTTTCTTCTTTTTATTTTGTTATAGGTGATTGCAAGTTCAAGTTCAATTATAGCGAGAGTTAAGTCTTTTTATCGTATATCTTGACATATTTTACATAGATTTTTTAAAATATTAATATACTAATTAAATTAATTATCATACTACAAATAACCACTGAAAAAATGATATGTCATTGAGAAACTTCTATATATATAAAATCTTACAAAGAAAGACGATCAACATATCTGATGAACCTATAAGTGCAATTGGCAGTATATTAAAATTGAGGAATAACATCAATAATTTATCAATGAGAATTCTTGTTGTAGTATAGAACATTTTGTTCTACCACTACAACTATGATTCAATGCTATATTATAACATGTCAAATAGTTATTAGATAATATGTCCAATCGCAACACCACCTATGTCTAAAGTTAACATGATGTTGCTAGAATAAAACAAAAGCAAGCAAGAACAATACTAATATATTTCTTTCTCATTTAGTCAGGATGTTATAGTATGGGCAAATCCTCAATAATTATTAAATTTGTGGCTAGGTGTGTTCCACCAGCAATGTATTCTCAATGGCCTATGTCTTCTAGAAATAGGCATTAAAACAATAATGGATAAAGTGAATAGAATCAATCTAAGTTTTGAAATGAGGAGAGTCAGAGGTGAGGAAGGAGTGAGGGTTTCAAGGGATTCTAATGGTGGACATGATGAACCAGACGATGGCGGTGATGGTTGGACCATTTCCCTTAGGTTGTACTTGGATGTTGGGCCGCGCTCTGGAGTCTAGCCATTATGTGGTTGGAGTGTTTGGATGGGGGTGCCTTGGGCTGGGACTCAGGAGGATGATGTTGGTGAAGGGGTTGTTGGAGATTTTGTTGGGGTTGAGGGTTGTGGGGGATCTGTTGAGGTCTTCCCCTTTCCCTTTCTCTACTTCAATTTTTCCTTCACTTGTGGGGGATCTCTTGCCTATTTCTCTTCTATGTTTAGGGCGGTTGTTCTCCTCATTTGGGGCTATTTTTGGAGGCTCTCCTTTTGTGGAGACACCCTTATTCGGCCTGATTTTCTTCCATTTGGTTGGTTTGGTTCATGGGCAAAGAGGGTGGTGTACATTTGGGGTTTCTTTTGCTCCTTTTGTCGTCACTTTTAGAGATGTTGTTGACCCGGTTGTATGGCCCTATTTTTTAGAACGAGATCTCTATTTTTTGTGGATTTTGGGCTTGATGTTCTTTGTGAGGGATGATAACCTTTTCTCTGATATGGGTTATCATCCTTATCTTTCTTCCTTAAAGCCCTTTGTTGTGGTCCCCTAGGTGTTGTTTGGTGCACCCCTTCTATGGACGGTTTTGAATATTTCTATCCTTGTTGGCCCTTGGGACGGCTTCTCCATTTTTCTTTGGTTTTTTCTTTAGCATATATGGTTTTCTCTGGTTTTTCCTATAGAGGTGGCCCTATCTTCTTTAGAGGTGAAGATGGATGGTGTTGGAGATGACCTTTCTTCTATGAGGTGAAGGTGGATGTTGTGCTTCAGACTGGAAAATGTTATTGGTTGTTGATGTGTTGTCTCTTGTCTGTTTGGGAGGAAAGACTGGTCTTTAAGCTGATTTCCTTCCTTATTCTCCTATTGAGGTTGATAGAATGGAGGGTATGATTTTCTCAGTTATGTTCTTCCTCAAGTTTAAGGTTAAAGGAGCCTTGTTAAAACCTTGTGTCCCTGTGTCCTATATTGTGCTTTCAAGAAGAGATGTTGTTGTCTAGGACTTGACAGGTTGTGGGATCCTAACAAAACCCACTCTCGAGCTTGAGGGATCCTAGAAAAACCCTATGTTTTCTATTCATTTTAGGGACTGGTTGGATGCTAGCAGTTTTCAAGGGCCCAGTTTGGTCATTGTTTATTTCTTGTTAGGTTTAGGATTCGTGGATTTTTGTATCCTGGCGTTTCTATTACAAGTTATGGGAGCCTAAGAAAATCCTTGTTGTTGGCTGAGGGTGCCTAAAAAATCCCTCATTCTTGGTTTGTTGAGGTCTAAAGTTTACTAATTTAGACCCTTTGTTTGGGCCAGCCTATTTTGTAATGTTTCAATCTTGAATTTTGGCTAGTGTTTGACTAGTTGTGGCTTCTTTGTATTGTTGTTTATGCTTCGCGCAATCTTTGGGTTTTGGGTTCTGGATGCCCATAAGTCCAGAAGCTTTCGGGTCCTTTCTGAAACCTGTTGTTTGTTTCGGGTAGTCTAGTCCTTTAATCGATGGTAGCTCTTTGATTGTAAGCATTTTGGGACCATTCAAATTCTTTTTTATCCTAATTAAAAAAATAATAATGAACAAAGCAATAAAAGAAACAATAAATACATTGCATCTCAAAGTCACCCTGTGATTATAGTCTTTGATAAATGCAGTAGATCAACATAGATTTATTAAATCAATAGACAAACAATGAAGCAGAGATTGGTTAATATAGCTTATAATGTCGCCCTTACCATATCATCTTTCCCTTATTCTTTTTGCCCTCTAAGCACTAATCTCTCTTCCAGCTTTCAGAAATCTCTAGACGTATGAAATAAAAGAGGGACAGCAAGCAAAATAATTGAATAAAATAAAAGAAGCTAATATCTGACTGGTAATATTATTTTTTGAGTGCTTCTCACGCCTGGTAGTTTCCTCTATAGTTATGAATGGGCAGTTGAGTCTACGTACTTTATAGGCACCTAGAATAGATTTAGATTTTCACTTTTGTCAGGTTAAATTAAAAGCCAAAAAAATAAAAATAAACTCCATGACAAGTTAATTTTTTCATTCTGGAAAATGACTCTTCCATTAAAATATTTTAATTTCACCCTTTTAAAGTTGCCTATTCATCAACGCATGAAGTAGCCTAGCAAACTTAAATAATTTTAAATGGTCTCTAATTTTTCCCAATCACTAGTTCTGAAATCCGTTTCATTTATAATTGAGACTAGCTCTAAATGGTGGGTAAAGCATTTCACGCGATTATATTATCTCCCTCAATAAAGAAACTAATGATAAGTGTCCTAGGGACTTTCCTAGTGGAATGTCTTAGCTTTGAACAAACAAAAAAATCATTTCCACTGTAAGTCTTCCACTCATAAATTATTACCACTTCAATTACTTCCATTCTAAAATGTGGACTAGAAAAAAGAGGTAATTATAAGAAGGAAGTCCACCTAATTATTTCAATGTTTAAATATAATTCTAAAAATGGAAGATCACATGTATAAAGTTAGGAAGGATATTTATTTTATAATCTCGTTATCTTAAATTAATTCAAGAATTGAATCATCTCTAAGATTATTTGCAAAATAAGCATATACATGTGGAGTATATGAGAATCTATTAATGGAAGGATTAGAATCATTTATATTATACTTCAAATAAACCTTTTCTTTTTAGAAGATATATTCTAGTCACCAATTATATATGTATATATAGTAAAAATCTATAATAAATGTATGTAAAGGTAGATAATTATTATAATTTCAAAGCAAAAGGAGATAATTTAAATGGTCTTTATTAATATTGTTTATTTTAATTAAAACAAAAGAGAGATGATTTAAATTATAAATATAGTGTAATGTTCTTTTAAAAGGGAGGATAATTTAGATTATATGTTTCTTAGAGGAAGAGACAATTTAAATTTTCATTATTTATCTAAACTAGTAATATAAGACTATATGTAATAAAATTTATTTTAAATTAGAAGTTGAAACTCAATGCGAGGAGAATATTATTATTGTCAACTATAATAATGTTATCCCTAATATTTAGCATTTATAGTACAACTAATATACCAGATCAATAATAATGTATGAGTAACTAGAGTTGTTGGTTATGCCATTAGCAATTAAATAACACCATTGTTGATATGGTCAATGTATTAAAGAGGAAATTGGTAGCATAAAAAAGAGTGGTTAGGTTGGAAGTACGATAACATTAGATTTATGATGCTCAATGTCAGTAATAGTTTTGACATGATATTAGTAGTAAATTCAATTAATAAAAGCATTATAATTAGTAACCATAACAATAGCCAATAGGGTACAATGTGAATTGTGGTAGTGAAATAATAACTGTTGGTGTAAATAATTATTCATCTTGGATATTATTACACCTTACTTAAGTTTACTTAGGAAATGCATTTCATAGTAGTTTGGGTATGAGACACTTGGGTGTTTGTGCCACATTGGGATAGTGTGTGTAGGAGAATTTCCACATTTTATGGTGTTGATCTTGTTACTACTCTATCATATCCACTTATTGTGGAGTGATAATTCCACCTTCGATAGGTGATCCACCTCATGTAGAATATTTTATTGTTTCTCCTACCTACCCATGCCTATTTCCTACCTACACTTGTTTCTTATTGAGCCACATATCATGTTTGTGTGCTCACATATCCATATTGACTTGCCTATATAAGCAGACTCATCTACATTGTATGTAACAACTTTTGATGATCCAGTTGATCAGTATTTTTATCTTGATAGAATACAGTTTATTCCTAACATACATTTTGTTCTCTCTTATTTTTTCTTTCCATTGCCTCTTGATCTTGGCAAAATCTTACATGGTATCAGATCCATTAGAGTGTCATTAGTTTCCCAATTGAGAGAAATTTGGGGTTTTGTATTTTGGAGCTTTCTATTTCAGGTTATTATTGGAGCTTGTTGGGTCAAATCTGAGGTCACCATTGGATTGAGGAGGTTCAAGAAAGTTAGAATCACTTTTTTTTTCAACCAAATCCTACATTTGAGGCCAAATCTAGAGTTGTTTGAAGGTGGAGGGTGGTGGCTTGTCCCAGCAGCGATCTAAAATTTTGGAGCATTTTTGGCCAAATCTATCATCGCCATTGTGCTCAGAAGGCCCAAAAACCCGCACGATCAACTGTCACTTCATCGAAACCTGCAAGATCCCCTCTTGGCCCGTCGTACGGACTTGCAGGTATAGGTTTGAAAAAAAAAATTATTTTTTGAAAAAAATAAATAAATAAAAAATTAATTAAATGTCATTTAAGGGGAGTGGGGCAATTTATTTTATTTTATAAAAATCAAAAAAAAAATTGGGTTTTTAACCCACAGTCACTGCGAGTACACCGCAATGTACCTACAGGTAACCGCAGGCACTGCGGCCCCGCAGTGTACCTACAAGTAACCGTAGGCATTGCAGCCTCGCAGTGTACCTGCAGATATTTGCAGGACCTACGATGACCACAGGGTACCTGCGAGTACTGCACTACGGCCCGCAGGTTTGTTTTTTTTTTGTCTTTTTAATTTAAAAACATTTTAATTTATGTTTTTTAAATAATAAAAAAAAAATTAATTAAGTTTTTTCTTTAATAATTTTTATTAAAGTTTTTTAATATTATTTTTTCCAAAAATGGCTTATAATAAACTGCTTTTATTTAGATCTTTAAAATCTTTTAAAAACAAAAATATCATGGAATAAGTCAAATTGGGAACACAAGTTTTTCTTGTCACTTCATACATGTCTTGCAGTGCTTCCAACCGGCAGTCAAGGATGGGGAGGTTCGATTTGCTCCTTTATATCTCTTGGCCACATCCCAATCAGAGACATCTTTTTCTGCAGTATTCTACAAGGCTTCTTGGTGGCATCATTTTCATGTTTCTAGATTTGCACTATCATGTTGTATGCTCTTGCATGAGCAATTTTGTATTCACACTATCATAAAGTGTCACACCTCTTTGTATCTTGTCATTGTTGACTATTTGATGTAATCCTCTTGTACATATAGATTAGGAATATCTTATGAGACTTGGTGCATGGCTCCAGTTGAGACTTAGATTGTACACATTTGTGCATAGCTCCCATAAGACTTAGATTGTACTAGTATTTCTGCCATTTACGAGTATCCAAATGATTCTTAAAGCAGGTTGTCTCCATGCCTGATCTTCATTTTGTTGCAGCAAGTGATTCATCGTCATCGACTTGGTACCTAGTTTTGTCCCACTTTGACCTTATTGGTGCAGCATTGGCTCTATTTCTTCCTAATGGGAAGACATTTTGGTCAACATCATTGGACCATCTTTGCAGGAGATTTTACATTGAGGGGGGGCTTCATGGTCTCTTCTTCTCTCTTATTCATCATTGAGAGCATTGTGTGCTTTCATCATCTCTCTTTTGGAGGGGATTTTTTTCCCATGTAGTTTTTCTCTCTTTCCCCTCTTTATGGGAGATTGCATTTGCATTTGTACATGGGTACCTAACATGGCCTCGTATCTAGGACCCATCTTGCATTGCCTAGTTTCATTGTAGACTTAAGTACATTCCCCTAAGTTGCACTTAAGGGGGGTATTGGTATAAATAATTATTCATCCTGGATATTATTACACCTTACTTAAGTTTACTTAGGAAATGCATTTTATAGTAGTTTGGGTATGAGACACTTGGGCGTTTGTGCCACATTGGGATAGTGTGTGTAGGAGAATTTCTACCTTTTATGGTGTTGATCTTGTTACTACTCTATCATATCCACTTATTATGGAGTGATAATTCCACCTTCGGTGGGTGATCCACCTCATGTGGAATATTTTATTGTTTCTCCTACCTACCCACACGTATTTCCTACCTACCCTTGTTTCTTATTGAGCCACATGTCATGTTTGTGTACTCACATATCCATATTGCCTTGCCTATATAAGTAGGCTCATCTACATTGTATGTAACAACTTTTGATGATCCAGTTGATCAGTATTTTCATCTTGATAGAATACAGTTTATTCCTATCATACATTTTGTTCTCTCTTATTTGTGCTTTCCGTTTCCTCTTGATCTTGGTAAAATCTCACAATAACAATGGAGTAGAGATAGGCATGGGTTAATTTTTATACAGTTAATAAAACTTTGTTAGCTGACCTACTATGTTTAATCTCAAATAAACTACTTAAGCATTATCACCAAGATTATGTAGTATATCTCTATACCAAGATATTAATGATTATGTTGTTAGAAATGTCCATATTAGATTTTGAAAAAATAAAATTGTTGTGCTTTCTATTCCTTGAAGTATAGGCATGACAACAAGAGTGTCGTCTTAGTATAGTATTGCAATAAAAAAGAGTTGTTATAAATTTTTAGTTGAATTTTTGGGCATGATAGATTATATTTAGCCTAGACTAGGATCAAGAGTTAGTAGTATCGCAACATTCATCTCCACCCCCAAGGAAGAAGGGATATAGAAATATATTGAATGATTTGACTTAGAATCAACTGCCCAAGTAGATAGTGCTATGCATCCAAACAACAAAATTAGGAGAGGAAGGATCTTGATATAAATATAGATCAAGTAGAAAGGGAAATAGAAGAATTGATTGAATACAAAAGAAAATACTAAAACAATCCAACCAAGTCAAGAGAAGAAAATATTGTGGCAAAAGGAGACCCCAAAGTGGTGAAGGTAAGATACTATTGTGATGGAAAGGTGGTAGCTCAAGTTGTGGAGACCCTATCAAAGTTCTAAGATTCTTCCCTATAAATTTTATAGAAATGGAATAAATCAAGTTGGAATTAGGGGTAATGAAGATCCAACTAAGGAAGGAACTAAATCTATCCAGAAAAAACCTTACAAATTGAATCCTAACATGATGAAGAAGGTGAAAACATAATTGGATAAGATATTAGTTGTCAAAATTATCAAACTAATGGATGACACAAAATCAATAAGCCCCATGGTAATATAGAATAACCAGATTAGAGAGATAAGGATCTATGTCAATTTTAGGATTTGAATACAATTTGCATACATGATCCATTTCCTACCCCATTTAAACAATAAATTTTGGAATGAATAGTAGGAATAGAGATATATTCATTTACCAATGGCTTCTCTAGATATCACCAAACTAGGATAAGGAAAGAACACTAGATAAAAAAATATTTTTCTATAGAATGGGGTTCATAGTGATGTCATTTGGACTGAAGAACGTTCTTGTAGTGTTTAACTAGATAATGACCAACACTTTTAAAGATTTCATACAATCTTTTCTAGAAGACTACTTGGACGATTGGAAAATATATGGATTCGCTAAGGATCACAAACAAGTACTCTACAGGATGCTAAACACGTGAAAAAGTATGCGGGTATCATTAGACCTAAAGAAATGTATGTTTACGCTACCCTTTGGGACCTTATTATGACATATTATATGCAAAGAGGGATTGTTGGTAGATCATATAAGGGTTTCTCTGATACTCAACTTAAGACCACCTAATAGTGTGCCAATAGTCAAGACATTTTTTTCCTATACTAGATATCGCACGGAGTTCATAAGGGATATGTTAGTATTGTTGTGCCTCTAGAATAACTTTTGATGAAGAAGAAGGGGTGGGGTATTGCTTTGAATGAGAAACCTCACAAAATATTTGATACCTTGAAGAATAATATTGTAGAGGAACCAATTCTTATGTTCCTAGGATGGAATTCTCCTTTTCATGTTCATGTAGATGCTTTTGGTATAACCATAGGAGTAGTGCTAGCTCAAACCAAAGGGGAAAAAAACCATCATGTCACCTTTATTAGTAGGAAATTGTCTTTCATGGAGAAGAATGATGCCACCACTAATAGGGAGGAATTTATTTGAAATATGTGCAATATGTTGTCATTGATATCAACCTATCATTTTTGTATATAGATGGATTGATATAGTTGAAGAGGTTGAGAAATGGTTTAAGACTAGCATGTTTGAGACACTAATGAAGACACAATATCAGTATGTTTTATGACAATAAGGTAGTCAACAAGACCATGCAAATTTATTAATGACTATAAGACAATCCAAAAATATGGTATAGCCATAATTAAGTTAGTAACACATTGATCATGCTTTGAATGAGTTATGTAATCACTTAGACTATTTTCTACTTGTTTCAAGGATTTAGATGATTAACAATTCAGTCCTAGTTTATGGTTGTGTATTTGAAAAAAATGGTCTAAGGCATAAATAGTGCACTTCCTAACACAAAATCTTTGAATTTTGGTCTACATTCCTCCGCTTTGCAGAATTTAGCCTTGTAGTTCTAGATTTATATTTGTCTATCACAAAGGATGTCATTTCTAGCTCTTCATATCATAACAGTTTCTATAGTAAGAGTTATAATTCATTGCTCTCTGAATTGTACTCTAACAAATCTCATCCATCCACATTTGAGATACTCATGAAAACTTGGGGATATGATCAAAGAGGTATAAGGATTCATCCATGCACATTTAAGATGATTTTATGTACTATAGTATAATATCAAAAGAGTTAATGTGTAATAGTCTATCAAGGGTGCTCTATTTTCATCAATTCAATGTGTTTCTCTACTTTCATAAGCACATAATGATCTATTTTTAGATGATGGTTTTAGAGACACTATGCATAGGCTACAATACTCATATCTTGATCCACATAGTGTTCTTGGTCTCTCCCCTATTGCACAAAGGTGTACAGTTGATAGGTTTGGTAAAGTTGTTGTTGTCAAACTAATAGTCTTGTTTTACTTCTCTTGCAGTTGATCCTGATCAGTTATACTTTCTTTGGAGGATGTGTTGTAATTATTTAGGGTCTATTTATTCATTTGGTTGGTTTACAACTCAATCTATTTCATTATGCATGTATTTGGTGTTGGCCTATGTAGTATCACATGTTTCATCTAAAGGTCACCTTGGAGCCAACCTAGTTAGAGTTTTGAGATGTTGTGGAGAGTATATATAGAAGACCAAACCATTTAGTGGTGAGTATAAAGTAAGTCAGATGTAGTGAATGTACAAAAAAGAGACTGCAGCATCAACATATGTCAAATGCATTTTTTATAGTAGTTTAAGTTCATATTTTTTATTGTCAGATGTAGAATGGGAAAGATTTAATGTGCTTGATGTATGTAGAATAGTAGATCTAAACTTTTGTAATATTTATATTTTACTTGTGATTTTTTTTTTGGAACCCATTCAAAAGTAGTTTCTTTAAATAAGGTGGCATTAGGATTGTTGAAAGTTTCTTTATTATTCTTCTTTGGAGTATAAAGAAGAAATGTTCCATGTTTTCACATATATGAAGGAATGATATTATCTTTATCTTGCTTCATTGATAGAGAAAAAGGATTATAAATTGGTTTAGGAGTATTAGATGGAAATGAAGAGGCCCTCATATGCTCCTTATTTTACCTTTCTATTAACTTTTTATCAATTTTGTCATTTATATTTCTTTGGTATAATTAATAAATTCAATATTTATGATCATAATAAATAGCTATACAATGCTCCTCACTCTTACAATCATAACATAATTTTGAAGTATGATGTGACTTGACTCTAAAATATAATCATAATCATTTGAAACATTTAGAATACTTCAAAATATTGCAGTCATCATGAGAAATATTATATTAGTAATGTGTTATTAAAAAATCCAAATTTAATCATTATATCATTACAATCATATAGAAAATTATTGCAGCATTTTTATCAATATATAGTATAGTAATAGAAAATTCCAAAAGACGTGCCTCTCAACTAGGGGACACCATAAAAATACTATAAAGTGTATAAAAATGTATATGGTGTACAAAAGCTCCCAATCACAACAAATAATATTAGATGGATTAACATTTAATAGATTTTTCTCATGTTATTTATGTAATTTGCAACCACCTTATATGTTCTAAATTTCAAGATGGTATGATGTCATCAAATATGCTTGATATGTGTAGAAACATAAGAATAGCCTGTGATATTTTTTTTTGTATTTGTGGAGTTAGATTCATTTGTTCTTTTTGAATATTTTTTATTTTTCTTTGGAACCCATATAGAAGTACTACCTTTAAAAGAGGTGGTAATGGGATTACTAAAAGTTATTTTCTTATTCTTATTTGGATCAAAAGGATGAAATCATCATTGATTTGGCACATATTAAGTAATGAAATTATGCTATTATATCTTTATTAGTGGGTGACAAGAGTTATGAGTTCATTATTTTGCTCAAGTAGTATTAGCAGGCAATAAAGATGGCTTCATTTTCTACTTATTTTCCCTTCTGATTTTTTCTTGTTTCTTTTGTTGCACATGTACATTTTTTATAATTAAGAATTCTACCTTTGGTTTCATAAGGATTTTCTCTTTGACACTCCTTTCCTTTGCAATCTTAATAAATGTCTTTGAGAGTGACAACATAATTTTTTAGGTATGTAGTTGACTTGATAATAGGTACATATTTATCTCTCATCACTATTATAGTTTTCTATTGAAAAACATATTTTAGGTGTTGATATATCATAGATGATATAACATTTAATTACTATAATTAAGCTCTTCCAAGTAAAATAAAAAATCTAGCCAATGAATAAATGATATGTAAAACTTCACCTACCACCTAGTAACCCATGTCAAGAGGAAAGACAATACTCTCTAAAGTGTCCACACGAGTGACATTGGTTATATTTAGAGAAACACATAAATATTTGTATTTGTTTGATGATAAATTTTTTATTATATTGATTATTTGTTGCATATATTATACTTTAGCATCGTAATTGTCACCGAGACAATTTACACCTCATGTTTGTGCCCCCACTTTAGCGTGTCTCCCCCTCATCACCTATTTAGGTCCAATTTGTGTTAATTCTCTAGTTTTGATGTCATATACACCTTCCAATTGATTTCTTGGAGGAGTGTCCTTCTCCTAGGGTTAAATTAAGGTCCCTAACTGAGAAGGACTAGGGCGCTAGCTTCATGCTCCTAGGACTAGAGTGTTCAGCACCCTGGTCCCCGTTTGTTGGACCCTATTTTGAAATAGGAGAAGGGCTCTATCCCTTTGATGGGAAATTAATTTTGTGGCTCCGCATGACCATTGGAGGTTGGCCTAATCGGTAATTGACCTAGATATCTCTATATAAGGACATTATTCAATTCATTTCAATCCCACTTCTCCATCTCTAAGAAATCTAGCATTCTTCCATCCGTGAAGCATTCATTCAAAGGTCTTCAAGCCTGCATATTCTTCATTCAACCATTATGGAGCAAAATTACATCTTCGTATGCAAGCATGTGTGTGTGATTAGGGTTTTGTCATGTCCATGCTATTTCATACAACATATGGGATCACATTCAAGAAGAAAAGCATCAACATCAATAATTTTAAATATGAGGTATATATTTCCATTGTTTATTTCATTATTCATATTATTTTACTCAAGGTTAATTCCTAAATCAGGTATTAAATTAGGCAAACCCCTACTCTCAATCATTTTACCTCTCTTTTTGTGTGTAAAAAATAAGTATAGAGTTGTGATTTTTAGGATCAACATTATTCACAGAGACGAACAAGTTCCCCTTTAGATAGAGAAAAGTTTGGACAACTAGAGTGGCAGGCATTCTGATCCCGACAATTCAAGTTGAACTTTTGAAAACAAGTCCGAACATTCACATATTGCTCATATCTAGGTTTGTGGCTCCGTTTGACAATTGTAGCTCACTGTTTATGCTTGACCTCCTTAATTTCAGCACATTTACCCTAATTTAAGCATCTTTACAATTCAACTCAAAAAGAAGGTATCAAATTCCAATGAGTAAATCTAATCAAAATTCTTAGTGCTTCCTTTGATTAGATTGAGGCTATATCTATAGGAATCGCCCCTCTTTAATGTAATTGGTCCCTAAGTAAATATTAAGGATTTTACTACATCTAGTAGAAACCCTAATTTTTCACCATTACATATACTAATTTCCTATATTAATGTGAATATAATCACACTGTCAACCATAAAGAAAATCATGACCATATTACTTAAATAGTTTAGGATATCCCCATAAAATAGTAATTGAAGGTAGATAAAGAAGTATAACTTTATGAGTAATGATATAAATGTCTTTTAGAAGTATGGGAAGAGGAACAAACATACTTTTTATTCAAAGGATTGTTATTCTTATATGTATACATAGAAAAATGTTTGAATACCTATTAGTATTAAATATTGGTAGATTGTGTATGCAATGTAAAATTATTAGCAGAATTTTATTTTATTTTATTTTGGTAGAGAAACCAAACAATTTACCTAACCATTCACACCATCAACATTTATCACATTTTTATGAATGAGGTCTATAAATTTATGCTTGAATACCATACAAGCACATATGTATGGTGTGTACTAATTCTATGATAATTATAGATGAATTATTCATTATCTCTTAGATAATCCTCTAGAGAAATCTTATTGATTGATTGAGTTAAGGTTGACCAAATTATTAGGAAGGTTTGAAGAACACTATCTAATAGTTTGCTAAGTTTTGTAAATTTCATAGGCCCTAAATTTTTTAGTGATACAAACTAAATATCATACACATTTGATTGGACCTATATTTATGTTATTTCTTGTCAATTCCTTTTTGAGATATATTATTCTTTTGACATTTTGAAGGGCTAGAGGAAGTAGGGAAGGCCCCACAATTCCAACCTTTATATTGAAATTGTTAAAGTTTTATTTTTTTTAACATTGACAAATAAGTTATATTCCATGAATATTAAAAGATAATTCCATGGTCATTAGTAGACTCATTACCTCTCTAGGAAAATTTAGTTAAGTAGTTAGTTATTTGTAAGACAACATTGACACATGTACGTGTTGTAAGAAAGTGGTGGATATCTAATCAAAATAATGGATACAAATTAGAGATAATGATTGGAAGTATTAAAGGGAATATTCCTCAAATTTATTGGAAATAATTTAGGTAATACTTTATCTTCATATGTAATATATAGCATATATCATTCAAAGATTGTAAGTGAAAATTATGACCATTATTTCCATAATATAACTCAAATATACCTATAATAAAGACAATGAGAAATGGGTATGTATAAACCTCAAAT